>NC_139541.1:16827799-17423092 GCF_965153285.1 Podarcis tiliguerta | reverse complement strand
GGAGGAGCGGAGACGCGAACCCGGTTCCCCAGATTACGAGACTACCGCTCATAACCACTACACCAAGGAGGGAAGTCAGCTAGGGGCAGCAAGAAATGTAAAATATAATGTAATATGTGTATGTATAGTAGGTAATTTTAAAAAATCAATAAAGATCCTCTTTTTTAAAAAAAAAAGTAGTCAAAGTGTCACCACCCATGCCCAAGAGGAAGGTATTAGCTGGCTTGGGGCAACAGAAGGACAAAACAAAAACCTCTGTGGCTAGGATTGCCTTCTACCAGCTTCATCTGCCAACCACAACGAATTAAATTCTTAACCCGAGGTACCACTGTATTTTATTATTAGGCTGCCTGTCAGTAAGCTTTTTATTATGTTTTTAGCATGGATGTTCTGTAATCTGTTTTTAATGAGATCTATTGATAAAGGACAGTACAGTGGTACCTCGGGTTACATTCACTTCAGGTTACAGACTCCGCTAACCCAGAAATAGTACCTCAGGTTAAGAACTTTGCTTCAGGATGAGAACAGAAATTGTGCAGTGATGGCGTGGCGGCAGCGGGAGGCGCCATTAGCTAAAGTGGTACTTCAGGTTAAGAACAGTTTCAGGTTAAGTACAGATCTCCGGAACAAATTAAGTACTTAACCCGAGGTACCAGTAATATTATTATTATTATTAATAATAATAATAATAATATACACAAGTTCTAGCGTTACAAGAGAGAAAAACATATCAATCCTCTCTCTCTTTACCATGCATAATTTTATAAACTTCTATCATGTCCCCTCTTCCTTGCCTTTTCACTAAACTAAAAAGCCCCCGTACCGCAGTCTTTCCTCCTCGCTTCCCTTGATCTTCGTGGCTGTTCTTTAAGTTCCAAAACTGTCCAAAATAAATGGCAGGGGAGGATGGTGTCTTCCGCCTCTCTGAGGACCTGTGGGGTTAAAAGGTGGTTTTCATTAAAAAAACACATACCTAATAAATAAAACAAAATCAAAACTTATTTTGTGCTCACAGCTGTTTCCCAAGAACTTGGCAATAATGACGCCAGGCTCAAAGCTCGCATGATTTGGAATTCTGTTCCATCAGTCACTTGACACGCTGCTCAGTGTACCCATGTGAGGGCTGCCGGTCTGGGCAACGCCCATTATTTCAGAGTGAGTGTGAACGGGAAGAGAGACTGACACATCAAGCCCTTTTCCATATTCTCCAATAAACGTATAGGTCAATTTGCATACGTGCCTCATCTGCAGTAAGGAGTTGATAATTAATAGCAAAGGTCAAAGCACTCCTCTGCCCTTTTTTTCTAAATCCAGATGGCTTTATAGAAATGTCAAATCCTGGAATGTGACTATTTACCAGCCTGTCTCAATCCAACTGGAACGAGGCCCAGATTCCCCCCCACACACACACACACACAAAACGGGCACAGTTTGACTCAGGATTGGGGATATGTACAAAATCAGGGCACAGCTCTGGCCTTTCCCTCCAGGGCAACAGAGAATAGGTCTGCCCCATCTTGTGTGTGGCAGCCCTTCAGATATTTGGACACTGGTCCCATCACCTCCTGGCAAATAGAAGGGGAAGAAATGGAGGCAGTGAGAGATTTTACTTTCTTGGGCTCCATGATCACTGCAGATGGTGACAGCAGCCACGAAATTAGAAGACGTCTGCTTCTTGGGAGGAAAGCAATGGCAAACCTAGACAGCATTTTAAAAAGTAGAGACATCACCTTGCCAACAAAGGTCCGTATAGTAAAAGCTATGGTTTTCCCAGTAGTGATGTATGGAAGTGAGAGCTGGACCATAAAGAAGGCTGATCGCCGAAGAATTGGTGCTTTTGAATTATGGTGCTGGAGGAGACTCTTGAGAGTCCCATGGACTGCAAGAAGATCAAACGCAGCCATTCTTAAGGAAATCAGCCCTGAGTGCTCACTGGAAGGACAGATCGTGAAGCTGAGGCTCCAATACTTTGGCCACCTCATGAGAAGAGAAGACTCCCTGGAAAAGACTCTGATGTTGGGAAAGATTGAGGGCACAAGGAGAAGGGGACGACAGAGGACGAGATGGTTGGATAGTGTTCTCGAAGCTACCAGCATGAGTTTGACCAAACTGTGGGAGGCAGTGGAAGACAGGAGTGGCTGGCGTGCTCTGGTCCATGGGTCACAAAGAGTCTGACACGACTAAATCACTAAACAACAACAACAACATCCAGGATACTCAGCAATAAACCCAGGAAACTAACCCTGTGGCGTACAGATTCACATCGTAGGATGTGGAGTGCATCACTTTGGATTGCAGAGGGGATGTAGGAGGTTGCCGTATATAGTTGTAATATCCTCCCAGGTTTTAAAAATAAACCTTTCCATGCAGAAAACTAGTGAGAAAGGAACCGAAAGTAGCAGCAAACTGAGCATGCTCAGAAGTAATTTTTAAAATTCCCTTCTATGGGAGAGACTGTAGCTCGGTGCCAGAGCACCTGATTTGCCCAGAGAAGGTCCCAGGTCCAATCCCCGGCATCTCCAGATGGAACTGGGAAAGACCCCTGGAGACCTGCTGCCAGTCAGTGTAGACACTACTGAGCTTAATAGACCAATGGTCTGACTCGGTATAAGATATCTTCCTGGTTAAACCGAAGGTCAGGTGTAGTAGAACCTGGGCAGATCAAAATTGCAAAACAGAATGAGTGCCATTCATCCACAGCAATGGTACTCAAAGTACCATATGGCTCCAGCAGGATGAAAAAATGCTCAAGAGGTTGCATGTAAAATTAAGTTTAGTAACAGCAGTGATTTCTCCAGAAGTGTTGCAGGCTCAGCTCTGGTTTACCTAACAAGAACGCAGAGGACAATTGCACAACAGCTCGTGATGCTATGGTGATTTGGCACAGCTCCAGAAGGGAGTTGAACTGCACGTAGCACAAATCTCTATTCATTAAAAACAGTGGTACCTTGGGTTACAGACGCTTCAGGTTACAGACTCTGCTAACCCAGAAATAGTACCTCGGGTTAAGAACTTTGCTTCAGGATAAGGACAGAAATTGTGCGGCAGCGGGAGGCCCCATTAGCTAAAGTGGTACCTCAGGTTAAGAACAGTTTCAGGTTAAGAACGGACCTCCAGAACGAATTAACTTCTTAATCCGAGGTACCACTGTATGGCTCTTTACACTGGGATTTCTGTAATACTGATGGGCCTTGGGCTTCTTTTTTTAAAAAAAGGCTAGTTTGGCACTTCAGGGGAGGATCACTTTCTGAAACAATATGCAAACTGGAAGACAGCCATCCATCAAAATTTAGACTTATCTGAATTTTGCAATACAATTCTCTGGCCAAGCATGAAAGCATACATTAGTGAAAACTGCATGGAAATACATTCTATTAGGGAAATTCGCAAACTGATGTGGGAATTTGGAGAACTCAGTGTAAGACTGGAAAAACGAGAAGCCGAGAGAAACTGAAATTGACAGATTTGCCCATCCCTAAAGTTACCTTGCCGTTGTCACTATTACTCAACTAGTGTCAGAAACTGAGAGATGAAAGCTAGGAACTAACTGACACCTTAAACCTAGGCTATGGGTGCAACCATGGAATGCCTAGGCATGCTTTTTTTTATGACAATACAAAGCTGAAATGAACTGCAGCTAAAAAATTATGATCATTTTTCACAAGGTCTAGTCCTTCCCCTGTCCAACCCCCTAATATTCTTAAGAAGGTCTCTTTTCCAGACTACAGAGAGTAGCTGGAAGTGGGGAGGCAGAAAAAGGTCCTCCTTTCCTTCCTCACTGCAGTTTTAATCTGAAATCTTAGGCGCAGTACTGCGCCTGGAGCTCAGAAACTGTGCTAATGAAATTCCCTGTTGCAAAATGTGCCTAGAACAATGCAAATTTTGAATACTGCGCTCAACCTAATCTACCTTCCAGGGTTGTTGCAAGGATAAAACAGGGGAGACCATGGGTGCTACCCAAAGTCCCTTGGGTGAAATAATAAGAATAAAATGAAATTAATTGGCATGATAGCTGAACAGAGCCTCTTTCCCCATCAGGCTGCTTTTGGGGGTTCCTCTCTTAGTAGAATGGGACGCGGGTGGCGCTGTGGGTTAAACCACAGAGCCTAGGACTTGCTGATCAGAAAGTCGGCAGTTCGAATCCCCACGATGGGGTGAGCTCAAAGTGCAAGTAGATAAATAGGTTTCTGGCGGGAAGGTAAACGGCATTTCCATGCACTGCTCTGGTTCGCCAGCAGCGGCTTAGCCATGCTGGCCACATGACCCGGAAGTTGTACGCCGGCTCCCTCGGCCAATAAAGTGAGATGAGCGCCTCAACCCCAGAGTCAGCCATGACTGGACCTAGTGGTCAGGGGTCCCTTTACCTTTACACTTAGTAGAACTTTTTTTTATTTTTATTTTTTAAAAAAACTTCTGCTAACCTGGGACCTCCCTCTTACAAGGGTACAACTATGCTCATGCCTGAGGACTGGAAAAAGAAGGGATGGTTATGTAACTTTCAAAGATATAAATAAATATTGTTCTCGCTTTTATTTCTATTGCCTTATTGGAGTGTCCACACCAGCTCTGTCCCCACTGTCTTTTAAAGGTTCTCAGAAAGCTCAGCAAGGTACCAGAAGTACTGCTCATAAACCTCTATTGCTCTGTCACCGCTGTTTCCCTGCGTCACACATTTTATAAATCTCCATAAAGGAACATTTATGGCCCAAATAACATCTGCCCATCTCCTTTCTTGAGAGCGCTTTGCATGTGCAGGAGCTGGCAGAGGAGGCGGGTGTGGCTGTGTCACTTCTAAGTACAGGCGGGTTTACATACAGCCTGGGATCAGCATCTCTTTCGGTTGAATCTGGTACCTAATTCCCAGGACTTGGATATTTAAGAGGCTTTATATAGTTCCTGTGTAAGCTTAAGACTGAAGGAGCGTCTCCACCCCCATCGTTCTACCAGGACACTGAGGTCCAGCGCCGAGGGCCTTCTGGCAGTTCCCTCACTGCGAGAAGCCAAGTGGTTACAGGGAACCAGGCAGAGGGCCTTCTTGGGAGTGGCACCCGCCCTGTGGAACATCCTCCCACCAGATGTCAAAGAACAACAGCTACCAGACTTTTAAAAGACATCTGAAGGCAGCCCTGTTTAGGGAAGCTTTTAATGTTTGGTGCATTACTGTATTTTAATATTTTGTTGGAAGCTGCCCAGAGTGGCTGGGGAAGCCCAGCCAGATGGGCGTGGTATAAATAATAAATTGTTGTTGCTGTTGTTCTTGTTGCAATGCACTCTATGTAGGGCTATGCTTGTGCCTGTTGGTGTGGTAAATGCTGTGGCTAGACCGTTTATGGGCACAGGATACCACCCGCACATAACTCCAGTGCTCAAAAGCTTGCACTGGCTCCCTGTATACTACTGGCCCAGGTTCAAGGTTCTTGTATTATTTTACGAAGCCCTGAAAAACTTGGGTTCAGGATACCCTTAAGCACAGTCGGCCCGCCCATGAGGCAGACTGAAGCAGCTGCCTCGGGCGATGGAAATCCCGCAGTGATCCCAATAGAAAATAACACTTCTTGCTCATCCGGATGGAGGGTGGAGAGGAACGCACCAGTGAATTAATGTGTGGCTCCGCCCACTTATGCTTCTGGCCCTGCCCACTACTGGTGTGTGGCCCTTTGAATGTTGCCTAGAAGGGAATGTGGCCCTCAGGATGAAAATCGTTCCCCTCCCCTGCCTTAGCAGAAGGCACAGAGCCGTCTTTCCCATTGGGCTTACTGACACATTGTGCCAGGGCGCCAACCTCTCAGGGGCACCCCAGCAAGTGGGGGAGCTGCGCGGCTTTGCCAGCGGCCTCCCCTTTCCCTCCTGCATGCCCACCAGCTGCACCCTGTCAACCATATGGCTGGCGGGCATGCAGCTTCCTTCCCAAGCCCCCGCAGGAGGAGAGCGATCCCCACAGAGGCTTGGGAAAAGGTCGACAACTCTGGGAAACGGGGTGGGGTGCCTGAGGAATATTTGCACCCTGGCGCCAGATATGCTTAAGACAGCCCTGAAAAGGCAGAATGGTGACAAAAGTCTGTGAGTCAACCAAACTGGATGTCGGGGATAGGAAATATTCATGCTACACACATGCACACACAGACATGCCCTCTGCTCCCTGTTTGCCTACCATGCATTGGGTCTTAATTGCCCAGAGCTGATTATAGGTGTTTTGGTTGCTGGAGCAACTGAAGCAATAATGTGTTTGGCCACAACACAACTCCTGCTTCGTCCTGCTTTGGCTAGTTTCTTGGCTCTATGTTTTGAAGGCGGGAGAAGGAGGGCAGTAGCTGAGTGGCAGAGCACCGGCTTTGTGTGCCAAAGTTCCCTGGTTCAATCCAGGACATCACTAGTTTAAAAGGTTCTGGGAGCTTGCGCTGGGAATCGCAGCTGAGACTAGGGCCATATTCACACCATACTTCTAAAGCATTTTGATTCCACGTTAAACAGTCACGGCTTCCCCCAAAGAATTCTGGGAAGGATAGTTTGCTTAGGAGATCCCCCCCATTCCCCTACCAGAGCTAAAATTCCCAGAATTCCCTGGGAAGAGGGATTGATTGTTAAACTACTCAGGGAATTGTGTCTCTGAGAATAGAGGGTTTCCTCCCAAATCTTAGCACCCTTAACAAACTACAATTTTGGGGGAGAAGCCATGACTATTTAAGTGGCATCATGGTGCTTTAAATGCATGCTGGGAATGTGACCTAGGAAGCGTTGCAAGTCAGGTTAAACAGATGGTACTGTCAGGAGCTCATCCTACACTTGAGTAGGACCCTGGCAGAGACACATGCCTGACTGGCATGTTCTCTCCCTCCAGGTTGTTTGTTCGGGAGCTTCAAAAGCTTTCTTCTGCCTGAACATCACAGCGACCGATGCCAACAGACACCAGCACACTTAGGGATCCGCAGAGTGTTCGCAGTTTGCGTTAACAGACCTCAGCAACTCAGCATTTTGGCTATTCTACTTTATTTGCCTATAAACAAACACAGAGCACTGCAACATCTCTAGCATCAGACAGCAAAGAGAAGGAACAAAGGACAATAGTCCCACTTCACGGAACACAGTAACACAAACATCCTGTCTCCGTCACTTCCCACTCTGTGGAATGAAAACGTACACCATCATGTGATAGACAACAATCCCATGACTGCAGACACGGGGAATGAATCTTCAACAGGTACTTGGCTACCTTCTCAGTGTCCCCAAAGCTCACAATCAGTTTTCAAGCACAGCTTTGATTCCAATCATTATTCCACTTCAAAGCTTCATGCAGCTTTGGACTGCACTTACCAATAAGACCACCTTCACCCGTATGAACTTTCAAATTGTTAGTATCGTCCTCATGGGGTCTTATCCATCTCTCTGACTTTGGTGCTGAGGGCCTTTTCCGTCATGGCTTCCTGGTTGTCACCCCATCCTCTCCATTTCTTCCTTCCTTCCTTCCTTCCTTCCTTCCTTCCTTTCTTTCTTTCTTTCTTTCTTTCTTTCTTTCTTTCTTTCTTGTTATTCATAATTTTTAATTGAATTTTCCCAAAAGAAACAAATACAGTCAAGCAATACAATCT
Source organism: Podarcis tiliguerta (assembly GCF_965153285.1). Taxonomy (NCBI): domain Eukaryota; kingdom Metazoa; phylum Chordata; class Lepidosauria; order Squamata; family Lacertidae; genus Podarcis; species Podarcis tiliguerta. The sequence continues at coordinate 17,415,506 of NC_139541.1, read as the reverse complement.
AAGTGTTAATGAATCAAGACAGCATGTTCTGCATGTTTGCAAGTGAGGAGCATAGCTGTCAACTGTTCCCTTTTTAAAAGGGAAATTCCCTTATTCTGAATAGGATTCCTCGCAAGAAAAGGGGAAAGTTGACAGCTATGGTGAGGAAGAGATGGGGAAGAAGAAGGGAAATGGCTGGTGGTCCAGACCAAGCAAGTGCTCAGACATCCAAGCAAACAGATCTGCAAAAGGAGTACATATAGCAGACAAAATCAATCTTTCTTTTGTTTACAGAAGGTGACCTTCTCATGAACCACCAGTTGAGCCATGTCCTCCATCCACCATGATCTGGGTGGATTGGTTAGACTTCTCCTTCCAGAATTGAAGCCATGCTGAGTGTCCTTCAAATCCAGTTAAATTGTCCCTTTGTCAAATAGCAGTTAGGGAGGCATTCTGGGCAGGATTTTGGAGAGCTGGAACGTGTGCAGAGGAGGGCAATCAAGATGATCAAGAGACTCTTGATTGAGGGAGTTGGGTATGTTTAGCCTGGAGAAGAGAAGACTGAGAGGCGGTATGACAGCCACATTCAAATATCTGTAGATGCAGCAAGCTTGTTTTCTGCTGCTCCAGAGGGTAGGACCCAAACAAAGATTCAAATGACTAAACTTTAGGTAGAACTTTCTGGAGGTGAGAGCTGCTTGACAGTGAAATGGACTAGGTTGGAAGGTGGTGGGCTCTCCTTCATTGAAGGTTTTTAAACGGTGGTCAGTTGGCCATCTGTCAGAGTCTTCAGCCGTGGTTCTTGCATTGCATGGGGTTGGACTAGATGCCCCTTTGGGTCCCTTCTGACTTTACAATTCTATGATTCTACAGTGAAGGCAAAATGTGAGCTCAGCCCTCCCTGCCTCCTGACGGTTGGCTCACTCCGGTAGTGCAGCCATGACATTTCCCTCTCCTTCCCGCATTTTGAAGCAGCGTTGCTCTTGTATCAATAGCTTAATCCTCTTTTTCCCCGTCGGTTGCTCTCTCGAACTCTGTCACGAGCTGGGTGCTTTTTTTCATTTCCCCCTTTCATTTAGAAACAAAAATTCCATAGCGGCAGTTTTTATACAGAACGGCGCTTATCTATAAAGCGGCCAGGCGAGCCGGCTTTCCCTTATCGCAACCCTACTTAGCAACTCGGGCCGTTCGGGAGACGCTGAGGGGAAATTAATGTCGCCAACGCTAACTGCTCTTCCTCACAAGAGACGGGGCCTCTCTGCTGCCGTAGGACGTCTATCGAATGAGCTGTGATACTGGGAAAGAGATTTTTTTCCCTTTCTTTCTCCCTTCTGTCTCAAGGTGAAAAGTAGAGAAGAACAATGAGGCAGAAGAAACTTAACAACGGGACGGAACAATTGCGTTTCTGGAGTAGGCCGAAGCCTACTTCAGGATCGGAACCTAGTGCCCTCCAGAAGTCATTGGACTTCACATGCGAAGTCTTGTAATTTGAGGTGCAATGTCCCCTGAAGAGGGAGGTTTCCATCCTTAGGCATTGCGGCTAGAAACCGTTGATGGTTCTGTTCTCTGGAGGGGGGAAAAGACAGGAATCTGCATTGCACTGAGTCAGACATTGGGCCATCTAGCTCAGTACTGTCTACACTGGCTGGCAGCAGTTTTCCAGTGTTTCACACAGGGGTCTTTCCCAACCCTAATGGGAGGCCTCAGAGATGGAGCCTGGGGCTTTCTGTATGCAGAGGAGGTGCTCTGCCCCTGAGCTAAGTGCAGCTGGCTTGGCGCTAGACACAGAGTCCTCAGAGGATGATGATGATGATGATGATGATGATGATGATGATAATAATAATAATTTATTATTTATTTATTATTTATATCCCGGCCGCCCATCTGGCTGGGTTTCCCCAGCCACTCTGGGTGGCTTCCAACATAATGCATCAAACATTAAAAGCTTCCCTAAACAGGGCTACCTTCAGATGTTGTCTAAAAGTCTGTTAGTTGATGTTCTCTTTGACATCTGTGGGAGGGAGTTCCACAGGGCGGGTGCCACTACCAAGAAGGCCCTCTGCCTGGTTCTCTGTAACTTGGCTTCTCGCAGTGAGGGAACCGCCAGAAGGCCCTTGGAGTTGGACCTCAGTGTCCGGGTAGAACAATGCGGGTGGAGATGCTCCAGATATACTGGACCGAGGCTGTTTAGGACTTTAAAGGTCAGCACCAACACTTTGAATTGTGCTCGGAAACGTACTGGGAGCCAATGTAGGTCTTTCAAGACTGGTGTTATGTGGTCTCGGTGGCTGCTCCCAGTCACCAGTCTAGCTGCCACATTCTGGATTAGTTGTAGTTTCCGGGTCACCTTCAAAGGTAGCCCCACATAGAGTGCATTGCAGTAGTCCAAGCGAGAGATAACCAGAGCATGCACCACTCTGGCGAGGCAGTCCATGGGCAGATAGGGTCTCAGCCTGCGTACCAGGTGGAACTGGTAGACAGCTGCCCCAGACACAGAATTGACCTGCACCTCCATGGACAGCTGTGAGTCCAAAATGACTCCCAGGCTACGCACCTGGTCCTTCAGGGGCACAGTTACCCCATTCAGGACCAGGGAGCCCTCCACACCAGCCCGCCCCCTCTCCCCCAAGAACAGTACTTCTGTCTCGTCAGGATTCAACCTCAATCTGTTAGCTGCCATCCATCCTGGATGAACCAGACACTCCACAGGTCCTAGGAGCTTGAGGAGCAGGCAGGGATTCCTGAAACAAGTGCTGAGGACCCCCTTGCGGGGTCCTTTGGGGAGAGGCCTATTGAAGAACCCTTGGAGATATCAGAGGAGGAGATGCAACCAGCCATCAAGAAAGCAAGCATAAAAATAATAATCCAGGAGTAGCCCAAAGAGCAACAACATAACCGCAGTTCCAGAGACGTTGCTCAGCTCGTGAGGGGTCTGCTCTTGAGCAAGAGGTCTACTTGTGAGTAACTGATCCTTTACTACCAGCAGCTGGAGTTGGGGAGTGGGCTAGGAGCCCAGAGGATAATATAAGGACCACATTCAATCCATGCATTTAAAGCATTATGAAGCCACTTTAAACACACATGGCTCCCCTCCGCCCCAAGGAATTGTGGGAGCTGTAGTTTGTTAAGGGTGCTGAGTGTTGTTAGGAGACTGCCTACTACCCTTGGCAGTGGTACAATTCCCAGAGTTCCCTGGGAAGATGGATTGACCCTTAAACAACTCTGGGAATTGTAGCTCTGTAAGGGGAATAGGGGTTTCCTAACAACGCTCAGCACCTTTAACAAGCTACAGTTCCCAGGATTTTTTTTATGGGAAGCCATGGCAGTTTAAATTGGTATGATCCTACTTTAAGTATGTAATGCAAATGAGGCTTTAATCATGGCCATGAATTTTAGTGGGTCTACTCTGACTAAGATGCCAACAACAAGGGGGTGGTTTATTGGGTTGCTGTTTTTATTTTGATTATATATTTTGTGATTTTATATTCTGATTTTGCTCTATGAACTGCCTTGAGCCCTCCGGGAGTATAGGGCGGTATATAAATTCAATAAATAATAACTAATAACAGCTCTGAGCACAACCCATAAAACACAAAGCAGAATGTGCTTGCAGGTGTCCCATTTCCTCTTCCAATCTGGTACTTCATTACCCAAAGTAATCTATCCACTAATTTGTCTTTTATATTTTCTCCCTCTTTTTAATAATCTTATTTATTCATGATATACTCGTGCCATTATCTACAAATCCTATTTATTGCCATATTAATGTTTTATCATTTTCCCTGATTGATTAACGTATTAAGACATCATATTAAGAAATCTATTTTAATTCTCATGTTGGTAGATGCACTTTTTGCTTTCGCTGTTAAACTTTTAATGACTTTGTTTTATCACTTTCCTCTGTAATGTTCTTGTTCTATAAGATTGCTTATTTTTTTATTTGAAAAAATAGAGGCACCTATTTTTGTATTTGTGCTACTATATTTCACACCATGGAACCACATATGGAAGAGTTTTGCTTTACCTAGGTTCCTGCTTGTAGGCTTCCTTCAGGCACCTGACTGGACACACTGTGAAGAATTAGAATGTTGGTCTAGAGGACCCTTTGCTTTGATCTGGCAGGGTTCTTCCTATGTTTTAAGAGGACTGAGCAGGAGAAACCAACAGGGGGTCCAACAGTCAACAAGGCAGTTTTTGCACGTGCTGCAGAGTGTAATAAACAAAAATCTGCCCTTATTCCCTTATTGGGAGCACAAGAACCCTTATAGAGTCCTTTGTAGGTTCTCCATCGGTAGGAGAAAATAGCAGAGGCCAACCAGAGAATATTGAGAAGCAAAGCAGCTAGTAAGCCTGATCTTTATTGAAGCTGTTGCAACAGAATGCTCCCCTCACACACAGGAAAGGAGGAAGACCCCAAACAAAGGTGTGCCTGCCCTTATATAGACATTTTAAATTGCCTTCCCTGGCACTCAAGACCACCCCCGGAAACGTCATACCTACATCACAGAAAAGGCGGTCTACAACAGAAATCTGAGTGCGTTGTTTATCTCCTGTCTGGCAGGTTACCTGTTAATGGTCACTTGATTGGATACCCTGGGGAGCCTGGCCAGTCTTTTGTAATGACAAATACTTAGTTCCTGAGCCAGGTCACAGGCTCACCCTATTCATACACAGACATACCCTTAAGACCAGATTTATGAATGAAAAAGCAATGGGGAGGCTTTTCCATTTTCCTTTGACCTTGCAGAGGTCAATTTGGGAGGGACAAAATGGTTTCAGGACTTTTTCTGTGGGGTTTCAGACATGTGGTTTATATATGCAGTTATGAACATTTATCTTTTATATATATGTATAAGACCTAAAAAAAATTATTTCAAGAGAAAAAGTGAGGGGCAGATGGGGCCTGTCAACCTGGGAAGGTAGCCCATCTATTCTAGAAGAAGGAAAACTCTGATCCTAACCCCCTGCTGCCTTGCAGGATATCTTTGGGAGAAGAAAAGGCTAAGAAGTAAACCTTACACAAATGCAGGGAGTCCCTAAGGTGGTTGGGTGGCGCCTTGTATGCCTCCTCCTGGCAACTCCTGCAGCCAAACTGGTGCCAAATGTCTTACTCTACTTTCCTTTGGACCACATCAGTGAGGCTGAGAGTAGAGTTTTGTTGTCTGGGCAGCCCAGGACCTCCATACACACTGCCCAGGCTCGTGTCCCAGAGAGGTCACTTCTGTGCTACTTAACGCAGCAGTTTTACTTCACCTCCAGAGGCACACTCCATTGTTTCTCGAGACAGAAGCCAGCAATATCACCTGGGGGATAGGTGTATGTATAAATATGCCTGTATTAGTGAGCATTCAGAAATACATTGCATTAGGAGAAACTGCTTCTTGGGGGGAAAGCAATGACAAACCTAGACTGAAGGGAGTGAGATAAGTATCTTAGGCAAGTTAAACTTGTTAGGCAAGGATGGCCCCTAGTAAGAATGACCACGTAGCGTATATGAATAGAATGAACACGTATATGGAGAGAATAGGACACGTAGTAATTTACTAACTGAGCATGTGTAGGAATGTAAGGTTGCCTTTCTCCCCCCATGCTCCAAGAAGGTGGGGTGCATAGGTGGAAGCATATGATTGGTGTAAGGGGAGGAACAGTATAGGTGGATGCATATGATTGGGTGTAAAGGGGGGGCAGGAGGAGAACTGAGGGGGATAAAAGCTGAATGCTCCTTTGTTTCAATGCGCCAGTCTTGGGAAACTATTCCACTGGTGCCCTTCTGTGCAGATGAAAATAAAAACCTTTCTCTCTGAAGAAACTGGTCCCTGGTGCCTTTGTCTCCTCCGAGGTAGGGAGTGCGTGCTAAATGGGCTCAGGCCCTGGATCCCCGTGGTAAATAAGGCTTCAAGACAGCATCTTAAAAAGCAGAAACATCACCTTGCCGACAAAGGTCCGAATAGTTAAAGCTATGGTTTCCCCAGTACTGTAGTGATGTATGGAAGTGAGAGCTGGACCATAAAGAAGGCTGATCGCCGAAGAATTGGTGATTTTGAATTATGGTGCTGGAGGAGACTCTTGAGAGTCCCATGGACTGCAAGAAGATCAAAGGTATCAATTCTTAAGGAAATCAGCCCTGAGTGCTCACTGGAAGGACAGATCATGAAGCTGAGGCTCCAATACTTCGGCCACCTCATGAGAAGAGAAGACTCCCTGGAAAAGACCTTGATGCTGGGAAAGAATTGAGGGCACAAGAAGAGGACAACAGAGGACGAGATGGTTGGACAGTGTTCTCGAAGCTACCAGCATGAGTTTGACCGAACTGCGGGAGGCAGTGAAAGACAGGAGTGCCTGGCGTGCTCTGGTCCATGGGGCCACGAAGAGTCGGACACGACTAAACGCCTAAATAACAAGGAGAAACTGCTTGAGAAAATGTGTGTACAGTATTTGTCAAAACTTCGTTCAAAGATATGCTGATTAGGGGAAACCACTGCTAAAAACTGAAAAAAAATTAATGATTGTTATTTCTTTTCTTTAAAAAAAAAAGGATCTGCAGATTGCTGGGAAATGTGGAGAACTGAATTTTAGATTAGGGAACTAAGAAATGGTGAGAAACCATTTCCCTTTCCCTACCTATAACAAAGTCTAAGCAAATGCTAACTAAAACAGACACATATTCTCTCCCTGTCCACTTACCTTCCTTTCCTTTCTTTCCCTTGTAGTAAATTTAAGACTGTAAGCTCCCTGGGGCAGGGATCCATATCTCTTGTGCTCTCTAATGCGGCCTGTGTGCTGACAGCACTGAGTAAATATGCCGGAAGTGAGTTTCGTTGGCGGGGTGTGTGGAATTCTTCTACAGCGCTGCAAGCTCTCAGCCACTAAGCCACAGTACTACAAGTTTAATCCTATTAAACCCTTGCGCCAAAGGAAATTGCTCCAGGCTAAGAGGTTTGCTTTGCTACAATACGCATCTCTGATCACTGAGACAATTTCTGGAGGGCATCAGCACTACTTGAAATTAAGCCTAGTTCAGTGCTTTTTTTGTTGTTTCATGTGAATCAATTCTCACAAGCTTTCTTCTTCTTTTTAAGTGTTATGTTGGGGGTTTTCGACTTCTTGCAAGCCTGCAAACAGTTTATTGCTCTGCAAGCAGGAATTGAGCTGTCATAGATAGTGCTGGTATTTGTATAAGGAAAGATATATAGCCTCCCTTGGCTTGGAAGCTGAGTTCTCTGGCTAGGGGGCCCGGCTGAAGAGAGATAAGGCGAGGGCCTCCTTTTCTTAATGGCCACTAGTTAAGTTAAAACTGAATAAACAAATAAAAAAACCAGCTATTTCCCACCGGGGAAACAAACAGAACTGAAAAAAGGAAGGCACCATCATGGCCTGGTGCAGTTCAGTCGTGTTTCATCTGGAACCGGGAGTCTTAAGTTTGCAGAGGAAGGAGAGGATGGTCAAAGTGTGCAGATGTCAACACAAGAACCCCCTGCTGGATTGGACCCATGGCCTATCTAGTCCAGCAGCCTGCTCTCAGAGTGACCAAACAGAAGCCTAGGGGAAGCATGCAAGCAAGGCCAGTTGAAGATATTTTGCCACCTGTGGCAAAATAGAAAATGGTGCCTCCCTTCCCTGCTGTTGCTGCCTGAGGCAACCGGAGGCAGCCAAGGGAAGCCCAGGAGCCATGAAGGTGGTGGGAGAAAAATAAGGAGGCCAAAGAGAAGCAGGCGGCAGCAGGTCTCCCTTCTCTTCCCAGGAGGTGGCCACAGGTGACAAGCACAAGAGAAGGAGGTGATCAGTCAGTGGCATGCAGTGAAATTTTTCATAGGGGAAGAGTAAGGGCCAGAGGCACTAGCTTGCAAGGGCAATTGGGGGGTTGACATCATACACATGATGTCACGATGTCCTGACATCATGCATGTGAGCATAGTGCTTCCCTCCCTAAGCTGGGCAGAAGCTTAGGGGCACATTTAGGGGACTGGCCTAGTTCCCCTACTCCATTGTGAGCAGTGCAATGCTATGGAGCACTGCTCTGTCGCCTCTCCCTGCTGTGCCCAGCCTGCCGCCTGAGGTGGCTAATGAGCAGGCCGGCCCTGACTTGAGCGCAACAGCAACTCTTCCCCACTTGCCATTCTCAGCAACAGGTGTTTGGAAACCTACTGCCTCTGGGGGAACATAGCCATTGATACCCTGGGCAGCGCTTGGGGGAGGGAAGAGAAACCCACAGAGCCAATGTAAGTAATCTCATGCAAAGAGAACCTGGTGGAGGCCCATGAGTAAACATCTGTGAGCCCTTGGGGGTCTGCAGGTGCCAAGCTGAGAACCCCAACTTGGCAGTTATCCAGCCAACATGTTATTGGGGCATGGATAACTGTGACTAGGGAGCCAGTGTGGTGTAGTGGTTAAGAGTGATAGACTCGTATTCTGGGGAACCGAGTTCGCATCTCCGCTCCTCCACACGCAGCTGCTGGGTGACCTTGGGCCAGTCATACTTCTTTGAAGTCTCTCAGCCCCACTCACCTCACAGAGTGTTTGTTGTGGGGGAGGAAGGGAAAGGAGATTGTTAGCCGCTTTGAGACTCCTTCGGGTAGTGATAAAGCGGGATATCAAATCCAAACTCTTCTACTAGATCATCTCCCTAAGGACACACAGAGAACCCTGCTAGATCTGGCGAAAGGCCCATCTAGTCTAGCCTCCTGTCATTATGGTAGCCTTCCAGATTCGTGTTAGGAATCCCCCATAAAACAGCACTCTCCCTGCTTTCGATTCCCAGCAACTAGCATTCGGAGGCGGACTGTGTCTTCCCAAAAAGAATTATTGGATGGAGGGTTTTTTGTTTTTTTTACCAGGGAGTGATGTGAAACAGAAGATGGGGACAGCTGGAGCAGATGGCCGTTACATCGAAACGTCTGCTGCCCAAGCTCAGGTTATGGAAACACTGAGAGCCCAGGGAGTGAGTAAGTACTGGAAGCACAGTCAGAGGGATTTGCAAATAGCCATGTGGCTAATTGATTTGATCTCGGGGCTTGTTGCCTCTTGCCTCCTCCAAACGGTGGTTCTTTAATGAGGCCCGCTGACTAATTGGCACTCGTTAATGGGACCGTGACTGCCAGTTGCTCCAGGCCCTGTTTTGCTGCTCTGCATGATCACGGACGCCTCGCTTATGAATAGGCATCCTTCTGAACATTCCCGCCATACCTGGGGATAACAATTATCCCGAGTTCTCATGCACTGATCAGGTGCTGCCTCTTTACTGTTCTCTGGCTCATCGGTGCGCCTCCCTGGGCCCTTCATAAAAGCAGAGAGGGGCCATTCCATAAGGATAGTGCTGAAGCTCAGACCTGAGAATGTCCCACGCTGTGCTATATTGAAAGGCCTTACTGTGTGTGGGGAGAGTGGGGAAGGAGCTCATTGGCAGGGATGGAGAGATCTGTCAACTGTGGTTCTCATGCCCACCCCCACCCCCCAAAAAAATCTTAAATTCTTTACACTCCTACAGAACTCATAATTATAAAATATCTTATGGGAAATCCATCAGTGTGTCAGTTCAAATTTCCCCTACCATACATATTTTTGTATACGGTTTGTTTGTTTTGATTTGTAGACAACCCGTCCTCTGAAGATCACAGAGTGGTTCATTCGCAACATGAAACACAATATGAAAAGAAGAAAAAAAACCTACATAATAATAATAATACAGTGGTACCTCAGGTTAAGAACTTTATTCCTTCTGGAGGTCCATTCTTAACCTGAAACTGTTCTTAACCTGATATAACACTTTAGCTAATGGGGCCTCCTGCTGCCGCTGCGCGATTTCTGTTCTCATCCTGAAGCAAAGTTCTCAACCCGAGGTACTATTTCTGGGTTAGCGGAGTCTGTAACCTGAAGCGTCTGTAACCCGAGGTATGTGTAAATAAGCCATATATCATAAAGACACCACAGTCTCTGCTGTGCCTCATTTCCAAAGGAAACACAAATCCTTTTTGTGTTACAGACTCCGCTAACCCAGAAATAGTACCTTGGGTTAAGAACTTTGCTTCAGGATGAGAACAGAAATCGTGCTCCTGAGGCACGGCAGCAGCAGGAGGCCCCACTAGCTAAAGTGGTGCTTCAAGTTAAGAACAATTTCAGGTTAAGAATGGACCTCTGGAACGAATTAAATACTTAACCACTGTATAAATACAAGGTACCACTGTATGTGCGTTCTCCTACACACGAGTTGGTTGGGGTACTGCTCTGCAAAATTATGAGAAGGGTGAATTTCAACAGATGTTCAGGTTTTGGTTCCAGTATTGGCTCAAGAAATGAGAGTTAGGTAAGGTAAAGGTAAAGGGACCCCTGACCATAGGTCCAGTCATGGGGTTGTGGCACTCATCCTGCTTTATTGGCCGAGGGAGCAGGCGTACAGCTTCCGGGTCATGTGGCCAGCATGACTACGCCGCTTCTGGCGAACCAGAGCAGCGCACGGAAACGCTGTTTACCTTCCCGCCAGAGCGGTACCTATTTATCTGCTTGCACTTTGACGTGCTTTCGAACTGCTAGGTGGGCAGGAGCAGGGACCGAGCAACGGCAGCTCACCCCGTTGCGGGGATTCGAACCGCCGACCTTCTGATCTGCAAGTCCTAGGCTCTGTGGTTTAACCCACAGGGTTTAACCCATGTCCCTGAGAGTTAGGTAGCTTTTCATTAAAATGCAAACAAACTCAAATGTTTCTCCCCTATTCATCAGGCATAAAGGCTGTGGTCTCTTTTCCATATGAACATGAGAAGAGTCCTGCAGGATCAGGCCAATGGCCCGTCTAGACCAGCATCCTGTTCTCACGGTGGCCAACCAGATGCCTGTGGGAAATCCACAAGCAGGACCCAAATACCCTTCTCCCCTCCAATGGCTTCCAGCAACTGGTATTCAGGAGCATTGCTGCCTCTGGCCATGAAGGCAGAGCGTAGCCATCATGGCTAGTAGCCACAGATATCCTCTGTGAATTTGTCCAGTCCAACAGTTGCTCCTCCAGATCCTCCCAAAGCATGGACAATGACAAAGGATGATGGAAATTGTAGTTCAGCAGCATCTGGAAGGCCTCGGGCTCCTGAAAGCCATTAAATTGTATTAAAGAGCTTTTAACCTTGAGTTTTAATGTTGCAACCCACCGTGGGACTTTAGGTGAAGGGTGGGTAAAGTAAAGGTAAAGGTAAAGGTACCCCTGCCCGTACGGGCCAGTCTTGACAGACTCTAGGGTTGTGCGCCCATCTCACTTAAGAGGCCAGGGGCCAGCGCTGTCCGGAGACACTTCCGGGTCACGTGGCCAGCGTGACATCGCTGCTCTGGCAAGCCAGAGCCGCACACGGAAACGCCGTTTACCTTCCCGCTAGTAAGTGGTCCCTATTTATCTACTTGCCCCCGGAGGTGCTTTCGAACTGCTAGGTTGGCAGGCGCTGGGACCGAACAGCGGGAGCGCACCCCGCCGCGGGGATTCGAACCGCCGACCTTTCGATCGGCAAGCCCTAGGCACTGAGGCTTTAGCCCACAGCGCCACCAGCGTCCCTGAAGGGTGGGTAAATAATAATAATAATAATAATAATAATAGGGTTCCTGCCGTGTCTCTGCATGAGGATCTGATCTGAATTTATTTAGACTGATTAGAGTGAGTTTTAATGATGAAGTTAAAGGAGGTGGTTGCACAGAGTCTGCTTGGAGGGCTGGCAGTTCCCCAACTCCTAAGTTAGATGGATCAGTCCTTTGAAATTCTGTATAAGGCTGCTGCTTCCTTTGCTCTCAAGCTATGCCTCGATCATTGCCTCCTGACCAGTAATTGCGTGGGAAAAGAACCTGACATCCACCCCGGGAGAATGGTTGCTATTCCTGTAATTGGGAAGCAGAGCCGTGACTAATGAGTCACCTGGCTCTGAAGGGTGACATCACTTGCCTTGCACCTTTCAGCCCATTATAATAGTTACATAATCGTTTAGGGCAGTCTCCCCGACCAGCAGCAGGAAATGAAGACTGGCCAAAGAGTGTGTAATGGGAGGAGGAGCAGGATCCAAGAACTGGCATGTGCTCAGATTAACCAAGGCTTGGAGTAGGATGTCCCCTGATCTTTCGTGATACCTGCTTGCAGAATCGCTGACTCAACCTTCTTGACATTGAGCCACATAAGCAGGAAAAGAATAAAATGAAAACAAGCCGCCCTTCAAAGTACAAATACACTGGCTTTTCTTTCAAAGCATTATATAAGAGTTCCTCTGAACATGGGCAGAATGCCTGAGACATTGCAGCATATTCTCACATAATTAGGGACCTAGGATTTCCTTCCAGGTGTGTTAGTACAGTGGAGTGCAGGCCATAATTAATAATAATAATAATAATAATAATAATAATAATAATAATAATAATAATTTATTTATACCCTGCCCACCTGGCTGGGTTTCCCCAGCCATTCTGGGCAGCTTCCAACAAAAGATTAAAAATACATTAAAACACCAGTCATTAAAAACTTCCCTAAGCAGGGCTGCCTTCAGATGTCTTCTAAACATCAGACAGTTGTTTATTTCTTTGACATCTGATGGGAGGGCGTTCCACAGGGCCCTGTTTCATGACAATAAAGCACCATACAGATTTTAAAAACAGGTTTTTTAAAAATGAGATTGATATGCATCTTAATAGGCAGTTTTTCCTTTTCAAAGTAATGCATATTTTGAGCAGTGGATTTTATGTATACTTGAGTTACCTTTTTAGGTCAACTTGCTTTTAACGCCTGATTTTTGTTGAAAATCCTGGTGTGTATTTTATGTTTTGTGTAAACTGATTAGCCGTTTCTAATAATTTAAAAAACAGACAGACACAACCTTCAGGCTGCATGGCCAATGATTCAGAAGGATAGTTTTTGTGGTCTAGTTTCCCCGCCCCCATCCCTGAACTTTAGTTTTGTATTTTCAGCGGCTCAGCTATGTCTTTACTGGACTACAGCTCCCATCACTGCTGACTATTGGTTATGTGGGCTGGTGCTGAAGGGGTTTTCCAGCAACATCTGGAGGGCCACAGATTCCCCACCATGGCTTTCGACAAACAGCTGGTTTCCTCTGGCCCACACCAGTTCTGAGTCAGCTGTTAGCCACTGGCTGGAAGGCACACAAAATAACCTCAGTAGACGTTAACTCAGGCCCAAATAAACTACAGTATAAACAAAGGTGTAGTGTCAGATTTCTTTTTCAGATGACATTTATTATCGTTGCTGTTACTGTATTTATTAGCTAATAATGGTTTGGGAAAATATTAACGTGTAGCAGGTAGAGAAAATAAAACAGGACTGAGTAAAATGAATTTATGCAAATCTGAATGAAATGATGTAAAACCTAATTGAATAAAGACGTAAAACGAAATCTTGAATTTCCCTGACAAGGCACAGCAGCCTCTCTTTAAGAACAGTGTTTTCTTTTTAAGAGCTTTCTCCTCTTATCTGCTAAACTGCAGAAAATGCATAGCCTTCACAGCTGAATGTTTATTTTGTCCGCCTGGTAGATAAATTGGAGACTCGTGATCAGATCTCCCCATAAAAATTGTCCTAAGTATTGCTCTCCCAATGCATTACAGAGAACTGTTTTGGTTCTCCAACTACAGTGGTAAAAGGTAAAGGTAAAGGTACCCCTGCCCGTACGGGCCAGTCTTGACAGACTCTAGGGTTGTGCGCCCATCTCACTCAAAGAGGCTGGGGGCCAGCGCTGTCCGAAGACACTTCCGGGTCACGTGGCCAGCGTGACATCGCTGCTCTGGCAAGCCAGAGCCGCACACGGAAACGCCGTTTGCCTTCCCGCTAGTAAGCGGTCCCTATTTATCTACTTGCCCCCGGGGGTGCTTTCGAACTGCTAGGTTGGCAGGCGCTGGGACTGAACAACGGGAGCGCACCCCGCTGCGGGGATTCGAACCGCCGACCTTTCGATCAGCAAGCCCTAGGTGCTGAGGCTTTAACCCACAGCGCCACCCGCGTCCCTTAACTACAGTGGTACCTCAGGTTAAGTACTTATTTCGTTCTGGAGGTCCGTACTTAACCTGAAACTGTTCTTAACCTGAAGCACCACTTTAGCTAATGGGGCCTCCCGCTGCTGCTGCGCCGCCGGAGCACGATTTCTGTTCTCATCCTGAAGCAAAGTTCTTAACCTGAAGCACTATTTCTGGGTTAGCGGAGTCCGTAACCTGAAGCGTATGTAACCTGAAGCATATGTAACCTGAGGTACCGCTGTATATTCCTCTCACTTTGTTGTTGTTTTGTGTGTGTGCCTTAGCCGAATTTTTGCATTGTGGAATTTTTCTTGTGAAAACTGTGCCTTGTGGAACATGGGTGGTGGGGACAGTTAATGTCCCCGAAAAGTGCTAAAAGCAGGCATGGATAACTCAAAAAAGTTGGCATTGAAATGCAATGCAAAAGTTCTATTCTCTTTATACCAGGATACTGGCAAAGACAGAACCTCGGAGGATGGCTTGAATTAGCCAGACAGTTCAAAGTTTCTTCGCCACATTTCTTCTAAGTGACTGGAAGGAGGTCTGTGATGAAAGTCAACTCCTGCTCCTCTTTGGAGACTTCCTTGCCTTGCCTGCTGACGAATCACTCCTGGCATTCCTAGAGTGGCTTCTGTGGGAGAGACACGTGCCATCGTGCGTGATATGGATCTGATACTCCCCTCCAGGCAACCAGACCCTGGACCACATCCAGACTTTCCTGCACATGTCATTTGCATATGGATCAGAAGCAGAAAGCCGAAGCATGAACACAGCAGACATGTTTCAAAAGTGCACACACAAGAGTAACTAGTGTTTGTTCTTCCAGCAGAAGAACACAGGAAGCAGAAAACCCTTAGTGCATTAAAACAGCTAACATTCCTTCATTTATTTACTTGCCAGCTTGCTTTATTTTTTATTCAATTGCTTTTTAAATATATGTTTTGTTGATTTGTTAGCAACAACAAAAAAGTGCAACCAGGACAAAGAATTAAACATTTAAAGCACACAGCCCGGAAGGACAAAAGTACACAGATGCAGCTCAGCTCCAAAGGGATAACGAAGCAGTACCTCATACGAAGGTTCCCTTTGCAAATAATAAAGATATATCAGAAGTATTCTCCACCTGCGGATTCTATTATTGAAAGCAGAGGTTCTAAAGGTAAAGGTAAAGGTACCCCTGCCCGTACGGGCCAGTCTTGACAGACTCTAGGGTTGTGCGCCCATCTCACTCAAAGAGGCCAAGGGCCAGCACTGTCCAAAGACACTTCCGGGTCACGTGGCCAGCGTGACATCGCTGCTCTGGTGAGCCAGAGCTGCACACGGAAACGCCGTTTACCTTCCCGCTAATAAGCAGTCCCTATTTATCTACTTGCACCCAAGGGTGCTTTCGAACTGCTAGGTTGGCAGGCGCTGGGACCGAACAGCGGGAGCGCACCCCGCCGCGGGGATTCGAACCGCCGACCTTTCGATTGGCAAGTCCTAGGCGCTGAGGCTTTAACCCACAGCGCCACCCGCGTCCCAAGAGGTTCTATATCATCTTAAATGAGCCAGACACTTGCATATACTGGTGGGACTGAACTGGGTTTGTTTACAACCATTTTACACTTCCAAGCTCTGGAAAGTGGGGTGCTGGGGGGGGGGGAGAGAAAACGTAGCCTAGATCTTCACCTTGGGTTAAAAAAATGTGTCCCAACTGTTTTTGCCAAACCTGTGCGGATCCAGATGCCGTTTGGAACAAGCTCTGCGCCAACACTCTTTGAATGGACGAATCCAAAAGACCCCCAACTTGTTCCGCAGGACCGTCCCAATACACCCCCCCCACCTCGGCCAGGGAAGACGGGGGTGAGTGAAGATTGATATCCATGAACGAGCTGGGAGTGGAGATATACATTGGGATCGAGGTGAAGAATCAGAACAACCTTACTGAAGTAGAAATCAAAGGCCATCGCAGGAGGGAAAGGGGCCTGCTCTGAATCATGGCAGGTGGGTTCAGAGCGAAGAAGACGAAGAAGAAGAAGAAGAAGAGTTTGGACTTGATATCCCGCCTTTCACTTCCCTTAAGGAGTCTCAAAGCGGCTAACATTCTCCTCCCCCCCCCCCCAGGAGACACCAAAGGACAACCCCCGCCATTTCCTTCCTAGGGGTGGGAGGAGAGCAGCAGCTCCTCATATTTGCCAAGACACCGCTATAGAGGCAGAATATAAATACATTATTATTATTATTATTATTATTATTATTATTATTATTATTAGGGCTGCTTAAGAGGCAGCAGATATGGCCTTCAATGAGTGTGCTGCCTCAATTCCTGTCACAGCAGCATCAGCTGAGGGCAAGGCATTCCTTGGAGGCCAGATCTGCTGCCTGAGGCAGTCACCTCCCCTTGCCTCATGGGTGGGGCGGCTCTGTTGTTTTGCTGGTGAGACCCTGGGAAACAACAGGGGAGGCTGTTTTCTCCCTTCCCCTCCACTCTCCCTGCTCTTCCCCTTCATGGTCCCTGATGTGGTTCAGAGTGAGAAGGAAAGAAGCAAGTGTGAGCAAAGGGGAGAGTCCCCCCCCCCCATTTTTTTGCTCAAATGCTTGTGTCTTCACTTCCCATCCTGTGGGGGGGGGGGGAATGAATACGAGGCAGAGCATCCGATGCAGCCTTGTCTGAAAGGCACGAAGATTTTCACACAAAATGCAGATGACACCACCAAGCAGAAATATATACATGAGGTTGTGTTTTGTGGTTTTTATCCATGTCATTTGCAAAGCCCATGTGCCTATTATGTGCCTCAACAAAGGGGAGAGATTTTTTAACAGCTACTGTAACCGTAAAGCACTTGAGCAGAGTCTTCCCTTTCTTCTCCTCCACAATTAATAGAAGAACTCTCAGGGTGCTTTCCTGCAATGGATGTCAGAAGAGCTCTCGAAGGGATGCCTTTTGTGAAATTTGTGCAACATAATATATGTGCATGAAGGGTGGAAAGTAGAAAAGCAAAATACTTTGCTACAAAAAGGTGGCATCTACAACTTCAAAGGGACGCGGGTGGTCACAGAGCCACCACAGAGCCTAGGACTTGCTGATCAGAAGGTCGGCGGTTCGAATCCCCACGATGGGGTGAGCTCCCGTTGCTCAGTCCCAGCTCCTGCCAACCTAACAGTTCAAAAGCACGTCAAAGTGCAAGTAGATAAATAGGTACCACTCCAGCGGGAAGGTAAACGGTGTTTCTGTGCACTGCTCTGGTTCACCAGAAGCAGCTTAGTCATGCTGGCCACATGACCCAGAAGCTGTATGCCGGCTCCCTCGGCCAATCAAGCGAGATGAGCGCTGCAACCCCAGAGTCGGCCACGACTGGACCTAATGGTCAGGGGTCCATTTACCTTTTTACAACTTCAAAAGATTCTGTGGAATAAGGGAACGTAAGATGATACTATTTAAAAATGTTTAAAAAAAGAAATCACTTTTTTAAAATTACAAGTTTCTAGCACTTAAGGGCTGCAAAAATATGCTGGCAAAGCAAAAAAACCTGAAACTGTGGTTCTATGGTATAGCACACATTTTGCCCCAGGGTCAATGCTGAGCATCTCCTCCTAAGATAGATCAGGTAAGCAGGTGAGAGAAAAGACTTTTCTTTGCCTGAGATCTTGGATCACTGCTGCCAGTCAGAGCAGACAGTGCTGAGCTGGGTGGTCTAGTGATTCTGGGTCCACAGACAAACTGCAGGAATGAGGAACGGCTGGTGACAGCTTTGTTCTTCCCAGCCTCTAAGACAAACTTGTGCAGCAGCTTTGGAGCTGCCTGGCTCATGTGACCTGAGGGCAAATCCTCATTTTGCTAGCTCCTTAATGCTAAGGGGTTATCTTTAAATTATAAACTTTCTCATGACAGGTGGACAAACAGACGAGCCCTTAAGTCAGCTTGGTGTGTGCCTAAGCCAGAAAGAACAGAGGATAGAGAGGGGTGGGTGGATGTGTGTAGAAACTAGCCTAAATAAAAATAAAGGTAAAGTTTACCTTTATTGTTCCACTCCCTTTTGCCTCTGGCTCTACTCAGCACCACCCAGAGTGGCTGGGGAAGCCCAGCCAGACGGGCAAGGTATAAATAATCAATTATTCTTATTCTTATTCTTATTATTACTACTGCCTAGAAAGGAATGTCGCCGTCTAACTGGAAATAGTTCCCCATCCGTGCTCTAGATCAGCAGACCAAGTGTCCCCATTTTCCAAGGACAGTCTCAGATTTACACAAGCCGTCACAGTTTCTGATTTGATCTTGGAATGTCCCACTTTGCCTTAGGACGTCCCTATGTTCATCAGAGAAATGTTGGAGGGTATTGAGTTAGGCGAACTCTGAGCCAAGGAGATAACTATATCACCTTCAGAAGGCACCTGAAATATTTTAATGTTGAATGCTTTGTTGTGTTTTTATATCTGTTGGAAGCTGCCCAGAGTGGATGGGACAACCCAGTCAGATGGGTGGGGTATAATAATAAGATGATTATTACTACTACTATTACAGTGGTACCTCGGGTTACATACGCTTCAGGTTACATATGCTTCAGGTTACAGACTCTGCTAACCCAGAAATAGTACCTCAGGTTAAGAACTTTGCTTCAGGATGATAACAGAAATCGCATAGCAGTGGCAGTGGGAGGCCCCATTAGCTAAAGTGGTGCTTCAGGTTAAGAACAGTTTCAGGTTAAGAACGGACCTCCGGAACAAATTAAGTACTTAACCCGAGGTACCACTGAATTATGGAATAGGATGTCACTATTTTCATCAGAGAAATGTTGGAGGGTATGAATTGGTATTTTAACAAATATTTTATACATTTCATGTAAACTGCTGTGAGGTTTTTGTTGATTAACATAAGCCTTTCTAAATGAAAAGGCGCAAAATTCTCTTTTCTTTCTAAATGGTGGCATAGACACAACAGATCTAACTCTGGGCCTGAAAGCACCAGAAAATATATATGCCAGAGGTCCATTGCCTTCGCTGAGCTGCTTGAAACCGGAACAAAAAAGTATTTCCTTTGCCAGATCTCCAAAAGGACAAAACTTCCACGAAGTGGGCAGGGCTCTCAGGAACTTTGATTCTTCTGTTCAGAAGCTGCTCCAGCCGGTCCTGTTTGTCAACACTGGAAGCCCCACCCTCTGGGCGAAGCCGGCCAATGACAACGCAGGCCTTGCCTGACAATCAGGAGAGACAGGTAATGCTGAACAGGTAAGTCATCCTGCTAGACCAGAAGGTATAAAAGACACCTGAGTAACTGGCCCAGTGGCCAGTGGTGTGGATGGTGTCCTTTGAGAAGGCACCAGGACAAGTTAAGAGCAGCGTATTGGGAAGGTTTATAACAGGGAAGCATACCAGCATGCCGTGAAGAGGAACAGAACTACTTCAAAGATTTTGCACACTCAGACAGGTAAGTTGATGTTTTGCTTTCTCCTAACTTCTGGGTCAGCAGAAAAAACCAAACTAACTTCCAGGTTGCCATGGGAACTTTTAGGGCCAGAGGAGGGGGACCCCCCCCCCGAAATCCAAATGGTTCCCCTTCTCCTGGTAATTTATGGGGCCCAATCCACCGGAAGAAAAACTGGATCACATCCCAGCTCTGCCACAGAGTTTTTAAGGTAGCCTTTGGTGCATTGCCGTTCTTCAGCCTGCACCCAGAATTAAGGTTATTATCTAATAATATCCTCAACAGAACTGATGCAAAGTTGTGCGAGAAAGAGCCTGCGATCGGAAATGTTTTCTGCGGTGGATGGAGCAAAGGGCTTGAGCTTAAGTAATGAACGGAACCGAGAGAGATGTGTGGGGCTTTGAAATTTTATTTTCCTAACGGTGAATGCTTTCCTGAGGCAACCGGGCCTCTCTTGGGAGCAAGGGTGTGGAATGCAAATTCCGGCGTAGTTTTGCAAAGCAGATAAGATAAAACCACTCCCGGAAGAAGTATAATTTCTGGAAAGGCCTCGGAGGCAGCAACCCAAAAGATACCTCTGAGCGTTGGGCTTTCGGTGACTCCACCTCCTGACACTTTTGAGACAAACATCCTGCCATCATCCCAAGTGTGGCAATTGAGTGACATCAGAAGGAGAGAGGAGGATGTTGATGCAGGGAGGCGATGGGTCCATTTGATGGCAAACTACCTGCCAGGCTGAGGCAAGCCAACAGACACCTGCCGTGGAGAAGGAATGAAAATGACACATGGAGGATGAAATTGACACATCAGGCACAGGATAGGGGGCAAAGGGTGGGGATATCTTTCGTATTTCATAGGCCTGTCATGCAAAGGAAGATTTATTTTCAAGGAGGGCAGTAGTGAACACTCAGAGCATCTGCTTTGCATGCAGAAGAGCTTAGGGCCAGAAAATTGGTGTGTGTGTGTGTGTGTGTGTGTGTGTGTGTGTGTGTGGTGTTGATCTTCCAAACTGGTATTTCATGTTCTCATTTTGTATATTTATGTTGTGAACTGCCCTGTGATCTTCGGATGAAGGGTGGTGTACAAATATAATACTGTCAATAATAAAAAGGTGGTCTCAGATTCTCTGGGCAGGTCTGGGAAAGACTCCCTGCCTAAATCCCTGGAGAGCCACTGCCAGTCAGTGCAGGCAATACCGAACTAGGTGGGCTTTGTAAAGGGAAAGAATACAGGAAGCTGCCTTATATACCAAGACTGTCTTCCACCCGCCTGCTTTCCAGTGTAGATTAAAACAAACCCTGCCCTTGGATAATAGCCATTGCTTTCAATGCAGGTGTTTTGTTGAGAGTGCAGAGCAGTGTTTTGCAAACCTGGGTCTCCAGCTGCAAGTACCATCATCCCTGACCACTGGTCCTGCTAGCGAGGGATGTTGGGAGTTGTAGTCCAACGACAGCTGGAGATCCGAGTTTGGGAAACAGTGGTGCAGAGGGACAACAAAGGGACTGGTGAGAGGTTCTGTCCACCTGTCAAAATGTCCATCCCTGCAATACGGATTTGAAGTGGGACCAGCAGGAGCCAACTGCTTCCATACAGCTGTTTTATTTATTGCATTTATTTGTTTTACTTATTAAATTTATATCCCTGACTCCCACCCAAAGGTTTTGGGGGCTTGGCCCTGTTCCTGCATGCAGGTTCTGTGGTGCGTCCACACAGTGAAGTCCTCATAGACATGCAATCAGATTCTGCCCCCCCTCCATTTAATGCAGTTGTTGCCATTTCCATATATCAGATCCTCAGCAGAAATGGTAAATTGTTGTTGAGCAAGCGCCCTACTCCTAATCCCACTCCTAATCCGACATGCTCACCAGTCCACTACACTGGTTTTCTGGGTGTCTGGTACATGGAGTTTGCAAAAGCTGGTTCACAGTCTGTTCTGATCATTCCCAAACTTCTTGCTGGATCTGCCGCAAGCAAAACAGACACATGCTGGGACTTGGAGCACCCACCCATATTGGGAGTTTCCCTGTTGCTTCTCTTTGTGATTCACTGCTCTGACATTGCCTCTTTCCAATTCTGCTCGTGTGGGGCCACAGCTGATTCTGTCACATGCCTCTGCATTGAGCATGAGATCCATGCACTAATCCCGAGTTCAGAGTTGGAAATTGATTGCGTGCCCTCGGAGAAGGTTCCCTGCTGCATCTCTGTATGAGTCACCTAACTGGGTGTGAATCGCTGATTAGGCTGAGTCAAGCCTGATGTATTGATTCATGCAGACGCAAGAGGGATGAGCTTCTCCAGGATAAATTCTCATATGTTGCACATCATTTAAAGACATCTGACAGAATCAATATGGTGTCGAGGTAGGAATAGGTGAGTCCAGGTTCAAATCTTCACACGGCTGTAAAATCCACCTACCTCACATAATTGTTGCATTGAATAAAATGGGAATACTTGGTGGTCACAAGTCCCATTCATTTACCTCTGTCTCCAGTGTTTAGTAATCAGAGGTACTCTTGCCTTGAAGCTGGGTCAGGCCAGAGACCCATCTAGTCCAGCATCCTGTTTGCACAGTGGCCAACCAGATGCCTCAATAGGAAAGCTGCAGGCAGGATCTGAGCAACTCTCCCATCAAGCTTTTAGCCCAAATCTGCCAAGTTACTTAATGCGGGCTAGACTTGAGTGCGTAGGAGTCCTTGCTATTGCTTCTGGGTAAGGTAAAACTGGCCATGCCAGGGGCTATAGTGGCATCTTCTTCCAGGAATTGGCATGTGACTGAGGCACATGAACAGGCAGAAGCAAACGGGTGCAGATTAATTAACCCGGAGCCGCAGCATGCAGCACATTTTGCTTCCATTGAATTGGGGTGACTCAATCCTCCTGGTTGAATTTGAATTATTCCCAGCTCAGCCTAGCCTCAAAAACAGGTTGAGCTAGTTCCATGAGTACTGTAGATGGGAATTAGTGTTCCTCGCTTCAGGGCTCTGAGCATCTCACCTGATCGCAGGGAGCCTGTCCCATTAGACACCTCACTGGATGTTTTTAAAACACAGCCTAATTCTTCCAGATGTCTAAAGAGGATTAGTCGCTGTGACTTGGCACGAGCTTTGTTTAAAGTTTCCTGGATTTGCACAGGGCAAGCCGAGTGTGGGAGCAGGCAAGAGGTACAAGCGAGGAGACCTGGGTTCCAATGAAGCTGCCAGGTGACCTTTGGCCAATCGTAATCTCCCAGCCTTCCATGCTTTGCAGGGTTGCTGTGGCGATAAAAAGGTGGGGAAGGGGGAAACAGAACTGTATCGCTCAGCCTCAGCTCCATGGAGGAAAGACAGCATAAAAACAGCCAGGTAGATCTTCTTAGTGCAAAAGAAAAACAAAGAATTTAATTATTAGGAAGGATGGGAACTACAACTCTCATCAGCCCCAGCAAGCTTAGCAGGTGGGAGTTGTAGTTTAGAACATATGCAGCCCAAGTTTGAGCTATCAAATTGTTGCAAGAATTTGATTGTCGTTAATTCCCACGTTCCTTTCTGGCCTTCTAGGAAGTGAGATTTAAACGACTCTAGGAGGAAGCCCTCCCAAACCAGACCTTTGGCCCATCTAGCTCACTGATCCCTACACTGACTGGCAGCAGCTTTCCAGGGTTTCAGGCAGGGGATATTCCCAGCCTCTACCTAGGATTGAACTTCTGCATGCAAAGCAGATGCTACCCAGCCATGGTCTTTCCCCAGGAAAGGACCATAGTCTCATCTAGCTTCCTTTTTGGAAGTGCCTAACACTATAGCTTTATTACACCAGGCTTCTAGGAATTGGACTGTTGTCAGATGACACCCTTTTAACGTTTTGTTGGAAACGGGAAAGTGTGTGTGTGTGTGTATATGTGACAGAAGCTGGTTACGTTAAGACACAGTCATAATCTTGCCTACGCAAACTCCCAGCCTATTAAATAAGGTTTCATTTGGCCGTAAACTAGCGGACAGGGACGGGCTTGCCAGAACCGGGGCTAAGAGCACAAGCAAAACCCTTCCTGTCCCTTAGGATGAGATGAGAACCTTTCCCCAAAGTGCTGCCCAGGCAAGTGGCGTTGAACTACAACTCCCAGAAGTTCCAGGCAGCACAGAGATGGGCAAATCCAGGGCCAGCTGTTATTTCAAAGACAGAAAATGCCAGGCCCTCAAACCCTATTGGCTTCTTCTAGCCGGTGATCCCTGCTGAACTGGCCACTGCAGTACCAGCCTCCACCCACTAGTGGCGCTGTAAGCACCACAGGGATCTGTTGTGGCTTGCAAACTATGGGTTCAAGACCCACCGTGTGCCTTCCTGCCCACCTAAATAGTTGAGACCTGTGTTTAGCTCTCTGGTGCTAGTACTTACCTCCAGCTCTGAATGGACTTGTCTGTCTGTCTTAGGCTCTTGCGCAAGCTGCCCGTCGCCACTTCCTCCTCCTCCTCCTCCACCACCGAGCAGGCTAGATAGCCAACCTTAGAGAGATCCCTTGTGGATTTCATGGAGACGGCAACACTTCTCTCTTCTCAGCTTAGGAGAAGCACCGGCTGGGGTATGTTTTTACACTTTTCTATCGGTGGCTGTACCCCTGGTGGCTGGTGGCTGGTGGAACTGGAAGGGCAGAAGGTGAGGAGGCCAGCAGTGGATGGAGCCAGAGCCATGGTCAGGCACAGTCACCCCCTGTCCGGCTAGAAGGCGGCAGGCGGGGGACTGGCTGAGGTTGGTTGTAGCAGTGCCCTCCTATTAGGCCAGCCTCCCCTGCTTTGTCTATTCCCTGCTTAAGGGTGGAGAAACTGCAAGTGACGGGAGGTGGTGGCATTAACAGTAGTCTGAGGTGTCTAAGTAAAATATATAAATGCAAGAGCCTTGCTGGATCAGCCAAAAGCTTCATCTTGCCCCAGTATTCTGATTCCAGTAGGGGTCAGCTGGTTGCTTCTGCCCACAGGCAGTGTGTGTGTGTGTGTGTGTGTGTGTGTACACATACATCCCCAGCAATTGGAATTCAGAGGTATATAGATGCAGCCCCCTCAGTCTATAGCTGTTGATAGATGCTCTCTTCTGCCAATTAGTCTAATTCCGTTCAGGAAAAACAGAATTCCTTAAAGCTAGTAATATTTGTCCTAAAACTGGCTTAGAGTGTCATTTCCATTACGGATATATATATATATATATATATATATATATATATATATATATTTAAAGTGTGTATAGATGAGGGGTGGGGAATGTCAGTCCTGGGGGCCACATGTGGCCCTCCAGGCCTCTCTGTGTGGCCCTTGCAACTTTCCCCCAGGCTAACCATCACCCTACCCTGCTTCAAACCTTCCTTGAGTGCTTTTGTGTGGCTGGTTTGCACCCTTGCACTTTCCTATTGCTTCTTGCTTTCCTGAGGACAGAGAGGAGTGTGTTTGTGTAGAAACTAGCCTAATGTACATAGCTAAAATTTGCATGTGCTTCACCCCCGCCCCGCAAGAGGGAATGCAAGCTCACGTAGCTACCCATCCCATTTTGGTTCTTCCTTGTCTTGGCTTCCCTTAATACAGATTCTCTCTCTCTCTCTCTCTGCAGATTCCGTCATGTCCTGCTTCTCCCACGTGTGGCACACGGAAGTGCCCAACTCTCCTCCCACCAGCCCCACCAGCCCCGTCCCGGCTGCCCCGCACGAGATCCCCGTCCCCCTCAGCCCCATCGTGATCACGTCTCCCGCCTCGGAAGGCCGCCCCCGCGTGTGCTCGCCGGTGTGCTCTCCCACCTCCGCGAAGATTCGGCTGGGCTCCCCCACCTCGCCGCAGCCGGGTTCCCCCATCGAGTGCTCCATCTGCTTCAACACCTATGACAACCTCTTCAAGACGCCCAAGGTCCTCCAGTGCCAACACACCTTCTGCCTGGAGTGCCTGGCCCGCCTGACCGCCACCCTCCCCCCTCACCGAGTCGAGGACCAGCTCCCCTGCCCCTTCTGCCGCCAGATCACCGAGATCCCTCTGGAAGGGCCTCCGGGCCTCCAGACGAGCAAGGAACTTTTGGCCACCCTGCCTCCCGAGCTACAGAAGGAGAAAATGATCTGGATGGAGGGCACCCGCCTCTGCTGCAGGCAGTCGTCCGACCCAGAGAGCGCTGAGCCCTGTATCAGCATCGACGTCGCCCCCAGCAAACCCGAAATCCCTGTGGTGCCCCCAGAGAGCTTCATGAGCAGGCTTGCCCGCTGCGACATGTGCGATGACTGGAAGCGCATCATGCTGCTCTCGGCCTTGATCATCATTCTCTTCTGCATCATCCTGTGGCCGGTCCAGTGCGCCCTGAAGACGGGCAACCTCCGCTGCTTCACCAGGACTTACACGCTGAGCAGGCCACACTATGTGCCACCGCCTCCGACCACCACCCCAGCGCCAACAATGAGCGACATTCTTGACCTCCTAGGGTGAGCCCGAGAGAGGGAGGGACTGTGTTTCAGTGGGCAGAGCACATATTTTGCACGCAGGAGGTACATATTTTGTACCTCCAAGTTGAACAAAACCCTCTTGGCCTGAGACTGTCACAGTGGACAACTCTAGACTCTAGGTGGTCCAACGGTCTGGCTTTCTGAGTTCGGACATCGGTGCTTTCTGCTCTCTCGACATGCTCATGCTGCTCTTTTTAGGAACCTCTGGAAACTTTTAAATAAAGACATTGCCGTTCCATACACCCTGTGGGTTCCGCTGTGTTAACCCAGTTTGTGACTCCCATGGCAATGCAGAGTGCAGAGGTGAACCTTTTTGCAAGGTCAACACCTGCTGCTCTGAAGGATGCCCACCAAAGAGTTACCTGGAATGATGCCTCCCCACACGCCTATCATACCAGCAGGAATAAGAGGCCAACTGTTAAAAATTGCACAGTGTTGTCCCCTGGGCCCATTATATGTGAAAGGACAATGAAAAAGGGACTTTTCCCCAGAGACTGACTCCCTTCACCAACAGCTTGAATGAAGCTTATGCGCAATTATATCTTGGAGTGGGAAGAGAACGTATTTAATTTTATATGTGTTATTAAACATTTCAATTTTATATAGATGGTGTGTGGTATTCTACAAATATGGCAGTTTCTTTAAATTGACTTAAATATGTCGGTGTTTTGCAGGATTTCTTTTTCCCCGAAGGGTGGGTAGCAGTGTGCAATTGAAAGAGAGAGAAAACAAGCAGAGAATGGCTTTTAAAGAGGACTAGGTTAAGAGGGGCTACCTGCACTTGTGGCCTTCCCATTGGGGGCATATGATTGGCTGCTGTGAGAACAGGAGGCTAGACTAGATGGCCACACTTTGGCCCGATCCAGCAGGGCTCATCTTGCTAGATGGGTGTCAGTGAGGTTCCTTCCTGGTTTATCACTGGTATGACTAGCCTAGGAGAATGCACCATGAATACACTGTACAACACACACACAAAACACACACACACTGCAAATCCTTTGCCACATGCAGAAGGTTCCTCAGCAAGCAACTAACTTTCGTAAAGAATTTCTAGAAGAAAGAACTTTTAAAAACCCATGGTTTGATTAAACAATCCCTCCCTCCCAACCATCACCACCCAGTGGGTTCTTAAGCCTGATCTGTATTGAGACATCAGCAAACAAATCATGACCCTTTAAGCTAGCAGTGGTCATTTTTCCCAACTCTCTTTTAAGCACACAGAAACAAAACGCATCAGCAAGACATTGCAGCTCTGAAGCAACTCGCAGAGACTGCCCCCCTAACCTTTTCCGAAGGCAGGGAAACGTGGTGTCTTGCAAATGCCGTGACATTTATGTTAGAATTCCTGCTCCATGATTGCAGTCATGGGATTGTTGTCTTTCACGTGGCGGTCCTACCCGAGAGTAGGATGAGCTCCTGACAACTTGCACCCATTAAGTGTTTGTTTACAGCTTTCAACATGGCCCCTTTGTTTATTGCCAGCATTCAAGGTTTAATTTGGAAGTTTCTCACCTCGAAACTACTCTTTTTAAAAAGACAACTTCTACTAAGATAGGGTTGCCATATCTTGAAGAGCAAGAAAAAAAGAGGTCAGGGCCCGAGCTGCTGCCAGCCCAAGATGGGGTCAGTGGTCAGAGGGCTGGTGTGATTTAAGAGTCCAGCAAAATCTGGAATGCCACAGATGTTAACCATCCCTGGTGTGGGAAAAAAGGTACCCTGTTTAAAAAAACCTCTTGTTAACATAGAGAAGCATTCCTAATATTCTCAAAATGGTGGCACAATTTGGCATTTTCTCCATATAAGGGTAAACCAGGCAGTGACTAAAGGGGTGGCATTACTGTAAGGTAGCACAGCCATGTTCAGTCATAACAGTAAGCCAGAGCTGCTCTGAAGTTGATGGACCTCTCCCTCATTGGAGGTTTTTAGACAGAGGTTGGGGACGGCTGTCTGCCAGGGATTCTTTAGCTGTGAATCCTGCATGGCAGGGGGTTGGACTAGATGACCCACAGGGTCCCTTCCAACTGATTCTGCCATAATGTGGTTTCTCTGAAGCAAGCATCACACTTAAGTGTGACGCCCGATCCACTCCTATTTTGCTCCTCTCCTGGCAGAATAAGACAATAAGGAAGCTTCAACTTCTAGCTGTTTCTGAACAAGGTGTGTGGAAGGATGCCCGTAGCTCCCTAGCAAGCCATGATCAGCATGGATCGTTCTGTTAGCTATCCGATCATAGCCTACTAGGGAGCCACAATTGGGGGGCATGGGCAAAATGAGCAAAAATCACAAACAAGAGTTGCTGCAACATACTATGGCCTCAGCCCAGTATACTTGAAAGAGCATCTCCAACCCCATCATTCTGCCCGGACACTGAGGTCCAGCTCCAAGGGCCTTCTGGCGGTTCCCTCACTGCAAGAAGTGACGGGGAACCAGGCAGAGGGCCTTCACGGTAGTGGCACCTGCCCTGCGGAACGTCCTCTCATCAGATGTCAAGGAAACAAACAACTAACTGACTTTTAGAAGACACCTGAAGGCAGCCCTGTTTAGGGAAGTTTTTAATGTTTGATCTTTTATCGTATTTTTAATCTTCTGTTGGGAGCCGCCCAGAGTGGCTGAGGAAACACAGCCAGGTGGCAGGCGTATCAATAATAAATTATTATTATTATCAATTATTATTATTAATTATTATTATTAATTATTACTACTACTACTACTACAATTCTCTCCTCTGCAGCTCAGTAAACCCAACCCCACTGAGGAGAAAACCGTACCACACTCCATGCACAACAATGTGCTTTTGCCTCCTATTTCTGTGACGTTTTAACAACTTTCCCCTCTCCACCCCACCCCACAAAAAAGGACACTCTTTAGCTTACTGTGCTTATATATATATCTATATATCTATTAAAAAAACAAGTTAAAAGGAGATTTGTAGGTTCTATTACAGACATCCAGAGGCACTTGCAGATAAACGGCATCAGGGAATTTGTGCACAACGGGGGGGGGGGGGGAGTTTGTCTCTCTCTCCTGAATAAGTTAGGCCAAGATTTGTTCCTAAAGCATAGACAGCTCCTCCCTTGACAGGTGGCATGCTGGGTCAATCTTTGGTTTTCTGTGCTGAATCCAAGGTTCAAGTGCTGAAAACGAGCAATAGGTGGCGATGGAAGGTTGTGGAGGACGTGCAGGTGCGGCTCTCGGCAACCCCTAATATAAGGGCAGGTAAAAAGGGAGGGGGAAAGAGGTATTTGCTTTATTTATTTGCTCTGAACATTTGTACCCCACTGTTCAACCAAAAAACACTCCCAGAGCATCCAGCAACGCAGATGAAACTAGCCTTCTGCTTGCTATCTCTCCCACTGAAGCAGCTGCCCCCTAGATGACAGTGATGGAGAGAGGAAGCCTAACCGGGGCTGACCTGTCACACAGCAGAACCAATGGAGGTTGCTCTGCCTCCCAGCAATTTGAACATCACAGTATTAACAGAGACAGAATAGCAAGTGTCTCTGTTTTGGTCAAGCGCATTGCTTTGCTTTGTTTCATGCCACCAGAGCTGTAGCCAGGTGATCTTCTGCCCCTGGCAGAACCGCCCAGATCGCGCCCCCTAGCCATGGAAAAATCAGATCTTCTTTCTGCCTCTCCTCCAACCGCCCCCCTACAACCATTCAATTTACCCTCTATTTAAAACCATTTCTTACGAGGCAAACAAGAGGCATCATCAGAGTTGCAAGTACACTTTCAGCCTGACAAAGAAGATGTGGAACAGGGCCAGGGAGGGGGTGTGGCCTGTGGGGAGGGGTGTGGCCTGTGTGGAAGGGGGCGTGGTCTGCTGAGAGGGGGCGTTGCCCAGGGGGAATTCTGAGAGCTATGCAAGCGAGTCTGGAAGGGGCACATTTGATCCCATGGCCTGAGGTCCCCCATCTCTGCGGTGGATACCATTTCCTTCTCTGCCCTCAAATATACAATGCCTGGGGCATTTGGGCAGAGAGCGTGGAAGCAAGGGATGGCAAAACGCCCAGAAGCAGTTCCGCTCAAACTGGATCTCCTTTTTCTTTTTTAAAAAAAGAAGGCTAGACTATGGTACTACCAGTCATAACCTCCAAACCTTTTCAGAGAGTTTTAAAAACAAAACAAAACACCACTGAAAATGACAAGAAAACCTTTCAAAATGCCCCCTGCCTAAAATTTGTCTCCTGTGAACGGGGCAGTGAATATCGGGTGATGAGGAGGGACAGAGGGGAAATCTCTCCTTCTCTACGGCATACAGAACAGGAACATTCCATGCTGCAACATTTTTGTTGCAGATCCCACTCATCCCTTAAAACAGCATTAAAGTTAAACAAACAAACCACAGACCTGTTTTATAGCCACCAAGTACACGTCCCTCTCCGAAGCTGCTATCTCCCTGAGCTGCTTAAACTTGAGACCTTTGTGGCTTTAACGCTGAGGTTCTCGTATACGGAGGCAGATTCTTCGTCGACTCTATAGAAACACAGAAACACAGAATTGTAGAGTTGGAAGGGGCCTAGTGGGGCATCTAGCTCAACCCTCGTCTTGCGCAAAACAGGAGAAAGGGGGCTGGAACACATCAACCAAGAGCAAACTCCCATCCTCCAACCCCCCTCCCCCCAAAAAAGAAAAACCTCTGGAAACAGGGTGTGGAGAAGAGAAGAAGTCTTGCAAAAACTAAGCCAGCTAATATGCCTGCCTGGGACATCACATTTTGCATTTCTTGGGGGCTTTCGAGTGTTCAAAGCATTTCACATCTATTATCTAGCTGTAACCACATGGCTGTTTTGCTGCTGCTTCCCCTGTCTATGAAAGCATTCTCATCTTGAGAGGCAGTGCGGTGTAATGGGTAGAGTGTTGGAGGACCAGGGTTCAAAACCCCCTCTCGCCCACCGGGGGGGGGTGTGGGTGGGGGGGTGTGACCTTGGGCCAGTCACTGCCTCTCAGCCTACCACAGGGTTGTTGCAGTGATGAAATGGAGAGAGAGGTGAACCAGGTAAGCCACCTTTAATTCTTTGGAGGAAAGGTGGTACAGAAATGTAAAAATAAAATGAACACTAAATCTTACAGGCAAAGAACTAAGGCAATGATTGGTTTCCTTGAACTGTTGGCTTCCCACCCTCCCAACATGCCAACTGGATGCTGTGCTGCTCACAACAATTTGTATTTCTGCCCTCTCACAATTTCCTCTGACATCCCCAACTCTGGAAAGAATGTCCTCTGTAGCCAAAAATTTGCTCTGAATTCATGTTGGGCCAAGGCTTCAAGTCTACGCTGTCTCTCCAACTCCCCCACCCCACCCTGCTTTGCCTTCAAATAAGGCCCTCTTCCCCACAGCTCCACCTTACCCTGTCTGGACTCTTGGTGAGGAGGGACGAGCTTTCATTCTGGGCTGCTCCATCGGCGGGTATCGAATATTCAAGTACTCTCTCTCCTTCCTCGTATTTCTCTGAAACGTGACAACCGGACATATCTGATTGGTTCCACAGCTCCTCCAACCTTTGCGGCCATTTCTAAAATGTGACCTACTCTTGCTCAGAGTAGACCCACTGAAATTCATGGACGAGACTAACTTGGGTTCATTGGGCAGCATCCCACCTAGTTTTACTCAAGAGCAGACTCACGGAAATCACTGTGCCCGAGTTAGCCATGTCCACCAACTTCCATGGGTCTACTCTGAGTAGGACCAGCACTGGATGCAACTGTGGCTGATGGAGGTTGGAGCCCAGCAGGTTCTTTATTCCTGCGTTTAAAAAAAAGGCAGAGCTGTGATGGAGGTAGCTCAGGCAAGTGACAGTCTAGTTCAGAGATGAGGAGCCTACAGCCCTCCAGATGTTGCTGCCACCATCCCTGGCCATTGGCCATGCTGGCTGGGGGCTGATGGGAGATGGGAGCCTGGTTCCCCACCTCTGGTTTAAATGCTTTCAGAGCAAACACCTTGGGAGTTGAGTTCAGAAAGCAATTGGTGACAGGAGCGAGCCAGCAGTAAATCACTCCCTGCAAGTTGGAATTAACTCTTTGTTGGCAAGCACATGATGTGCACAGACTTGGCGGAATGTCAGGCCTAATGAGCACAGGTCTTGCCGCATGGATCAGTTGCCAAGACTGAAAGTCCCCACCTCCCCACAGCAGTCTTAAGTCCTCTCCTCTCCAGGGTTTTCCCTAAGCAATCAGAGACTGCATCTGCATGAAGCCAACGTCTCCTTTACCCATTTCAGCCCTCTTCTGGTTCTGGGAGAACAGGGAGGAAGGGAGCTGGTCGCAAGCAGGAGTGGGAGACACCTGTGACTCTTCAACAGTTGGACTCTGCCTCTTGGCATCCCTTCCCCAACATTCCTGATTCAGCTTCTGCCTCCGATTCTGGACTTCTCTCTGCCACAGACTCTCCCAGCTCACTAAGCCCCGTTACCCCTTCAGCTTCTGACACCTCCTCCTCCTAGACTTCTCTCTCTGACCACTCATGGTCATCCCCAGTCTCTGAGCCTTCTTCCTTTGGGGGTCCCCTAGCTGGTTCCTTCCACCATTCCATTGCATGCAAAACTGTGCAATCCAGTCCCTGGTCCCATCCCTAAGCACTCTTCAGGTCAAAACCGCCCCTCTTTTGGTGGGCAAATGGGACGCCGCCTACCTGTTCCTCTTCCAGCTCCTTTTGTTCTGTGGCAATGTACTGCTGGACAGCCATGTAGACGAACTTGTACTGCGCTTCTGTTTGCACCATGCCAGAGCGCTGCCTCCGTACCATCTGGATGGTCTTGGGGATATCGATGTCACAGTCCAAGCCTATTTATGGGCAAGAAAGGTGGGGCAGCCTTAAGTCACATCCGCACTGTACACTTAAAGCATGCGGCTTCTCCCCCAAAGGGTCCTGGGAACTGTCATCCATCCAGAGTGCTGGGAATTGCAGCTCTGTACACTACAATTCCCAGGATCCTTTGGGGCGGGAAGCCATGTGCTTTAAAAGTGTGATGTGGAAAGAGAGCATTTTTCCCTGTGGCAGATTTAGAATTGGGGGTACACCCATACAGCGGGTGGCGCTGTGGGTTAAACCACAGAGCCTAGGACTTGCCGATCAGAAGGTCAGCGGTTTGAATCCCCGTGATAGGGTGAGCTCCCATTGCTCAGTCCCTGCTCCTGCCAACCTAGCAGTTCAATAGCACATCAAAGTGCAAGTAGATGAATAGGTACCACTCTGGGGGGAAGGTAAACGGTGTTTCCGTGTGCTGCTCTGGTTCGCCAGAAGTGGCTTAGTCATGTTGGCCACATGACCCGGAAGCTGTACGCCGGCTCCCTCGGCCAGTAAAGCGAGATAAGCGCTGCAACCCCAGAGTCGGTCACAACTGGACTTAATGGTCAGGGGTCCCTTTACCTTTACCATACAGCCAAGATGGCTTCCTCTTAAAGAAGGTGTAAGAAAACAACTTATCCCAAAATTATTTGGTGGAAACAAATGTTTTAGGGAAGGGCATATGAGCCAAAAAGGAGATTATGGTGGACACACGACACACAGGAACCCCAGACGATATATTCATTGAATATTCACTCAGATTTCCTTGCACAATGCTTAATCAGTAGTCAAGGCCAGGGCCGGATTTAGGTTTGATGAGGCCCTAAGCTACTGAAGGTAATGGGGCCCTTTATATGTCCAGCTGTCCTTTGTCAACAACAAATTGTCGCTGTTTTTCGTGTTGAATATATGCTATATGGTAATTTATGGACCTAATCGGTACCTAAAATAGGGACCTAAAAGCCATTTGCACATAACAAATAGGAGCCTACACAACACAAAACACTGTTGCTGTACATAGGTTTTATTTTATTTGTTTTTTATCTTATATTTTGGAAATGTACATCCAGTTGTTTTTTCCCTTTAAATTTTTTGAGGGGCCCCAAGAGAGTGCAGCTCTAAGCCATAGCTTGTTTAGCTTATACGTAAATCCAGCACTGGTCAAGACTATGCCCTGACTTTACTGAGCATTCATCCCAATTTGTTTTTGGGGAGGTTATACAACAGAGGGTTTTCATCCCTTGAATTCAACGTGCAGCCTTAACAGTTACAGCAGGTGATCAAATCCCTTCCGTAAAACAGTGACAGTCTGTTGGTGACCACTCTTGTGAGCGGCTCCAAAAGGCCAACTCATTTATAAAACGAGAATCGCGCCCAGGTGGGAAGTGTTAAACTTTCCCATAATGATGTAGTTAAAATTCAAGTTCCTTGTCCCTAGGATCATCCGGAACAATCTTGAAATCCCTTTTGGAACACAAAAAGCTGCTGAATGCCTAACTAACTGCATGGCGGCCAGCAAGAATGAAAGGAAGAGGGCAAGCTCCAGAGGAACAAGAATGGGGTCAAGCTCTGGGGTCAAGTCTATAGTATCAAAGCTCACTGGTCAAGCATCTTCAGAGTTTTCAGCCCTGAAAACATCCACAGAGCTTACAAGCCTGCTTGCCCAGAGCAATTAGTAGTTTGTGACCTAAAGCAGAAAGTTTCTCCGCTAACTGGTCGCCTGGATGCAGTACCAGCTCGCTATAGGTGATCGCCTATTATTTACAAGACTGCATTAAACATTCTGCATGCCCCAGATCCTCCTTAAAATTAAAAGGGGGAGAGAACCTCAAAGTTCTATTGTTTACCTTGCCTGTGAATAGTGTCCACCAAGATGTCTATCACTATGATGGTGCCCGTTCGTCCTATCCCGGCACTGGGGGAAGAAAGAGAGGTGAGGAGGGCAAAGTTGCCACCGGCCCAGCGCGGACATTAGCCCATTGGTCAGCCAAGGTGAGAATGGCTACAACAGGTACAGGAAGGGCTGGGACCCCCAGGAAGTTGGTAGACTCCAGCTCGCATCAGCCAACTTTGACAACATTCAAGGAAGGGGTGGGTGGGAAAATCAATCGCCCAACATTTAAACCCTTTTCTCTAGAGGGTTTAACATTGAGATTACTGCCATTAAGAAGATTGCAAGGCAGCCATAAAAACAGCGCCGATGGGATTCCTGATCCTTGTAATTATATGCCACCCCCACCCCCCCGTCCCACTGAACTCCAACCATCCCAGAATCACTGTTTTCTCCTCCCATCGCCCATTCTTGACATCTTAAGATGTTCACATTCTCTATGTTGGTTTATAATCTGTAAGGGAGGAGCGTAGATCCCCGATAGATAACAGAAAGTCCTTCATGCAGCGTGGAACTATGGAACTCACTCCCACAAGATGGCTTTAAAAGAGTGGGGAGCCTAGAAAATCTAGAGCATACAAAGAGAGAGTGCTTTCATATTATTACTTGAGCAATCCTTAGAAAATTCATTGGGGGAGTTCTGGCAAATGCCCAACACTGCCTACCTCCGCAGCCAGTTCAGCCAAGCATCGCCCCCTCCTGGCCACTCACCTGCAGTGCACTACGATAGGCCCAGTGTCCGGGACGCTCCTCTGGGCCCTGTTGACTTGATCCAGGAAGCCAAGGACTCCCCCCGGCTCATTGGGGACCCCGTGATCCGGCCA
Organism: Podarcis tiliguerta; assembly: GCF_965153285.1. Classification (NCBI taxonomy): domain Eukaryota; kingdom Metazoa; phylum Chordata; class Lepidosauria; order Squamata; family Lacertidae; genus Podarcis; species Podarcis tiliguerta. Next base: position 17,380,208 of record NC_139541.1, on the reverse strand, counting down.
GCTGAAATACTGGAAGTGCTTGATTTGCCTGGGGCGCTCTTCCTGCAACATTGGAGGAGGAGATAGTTTTGTAAGGCTAAATACATATCTCGCTCTGAGTAGTGCAGGTCAGGGAAGAGAAACACAGATCTGCCTGGTTTAGGGAAATAGTGGCAGTGGGAATTGTTAAGCGTTATGTTAGGGACGCGGGTGGCCCTGTGGGCTAAACCACAGAGCCTAGGACTTGCCGATCAGAAGGTCGGCGGTTCGAATCCTCGCAACGGGGTGAGCTCCCGTGCTCAGTTCCAGCTCCTGCCCACCTAGCAGTTCGAAACCACATCAAAGTGCAAGTAGATAAATAGATACCGCTCCTGCAGGAAGGTAAACGGTGTTTCCGTGTGCTGCTCTGGTTCACCAGAAGTGGCTTAGTCATGCTGGCCACATGACCCGGAAGCTGTATGCCGGCTCCCTCGGCCAATAAAGCGAGATGAGCGCCGCAACCCCAGAGTCGGTCACGACTGGACCTAATGGTCAGGGGTCCCTTTACCTTTACCTTTATGGGTAGTGGGGTGATTTGTCAAGGAACTGGGGGTGGGGGACAAAACTAGGAAAATGTTTGCACAGGTACTGTACTAAACTCTGGCACAAAGGAAGTTGTATACCATGATTGCATCTTACACAGGGGTTCAGTCCAAGGGTTCAATGTATATATAGAAGCGCATATACACTCTCTTGCCCAACACCACTGATTCATGAACATCTGTGAGGTGGGAGAGCAGGGGACAGCAGGAGGCACATGGATTGAGTGGACAAGATTCTGTCACCTGTGTGCCATATGCAAAACTGAAAACAGCTTGCCTTATGCTCCTACTTTGTATTATTTAGCTCGGCGGGGTTCTCAATTTTGCTGGTTGCGGGAGGAATGATCTGCAAGATCTACAACAGGCACTGGAATCACAATGCAAACTGCTAAAAGATTGCATTGAATTTGCAGCCAGCTTTGCTGAGACGCACTCTTCTGAAGCTTCATTTTTCTGAAGGGCTAGATAGAAACTTGATTTTTTGTTTTTTTTACTTTTTTAAAGATCAGAGGGATTTCTGAATTCTGCAGAATTTTCCACTTTTCCCGCACCCTTGTGGGGCAACAGTGTATACTCATTCCTGGGTCTTTCCAGGCTGGGAGGTGGGGAGTGTATCTACAGGTGGATGATCCAGCGAGATTAGACGAAAATGCCATCTCAAAGCAAACACCATCACATGCAAAAGGGCTATTAAAGAGGTGACCTCTCACCCTGTCCATCCGTGAAATCTCCAGCTCTCGGATGTGATAACCTTGAGCTTCTCGTTCGCCAACATTCCTCACGCTGATGTAACCATATTCCTTGGCACAGTTTTTATCCGGCCAGTAGCGGAAACATTTATTCTGTGGGGAAAGAGAGAGATTAAATCCCATTAAAAGCAAAATTCCAGACTGCATCAACAAAAGGACAGTGCCCAGGGAAACAACAGGGCCACTCTATTCTGCCTTGGTCAGAACCCCACCCGGAGTGCTGTGCCCATTTCTGGGCACCAAAATTTAAGGAGGATATTGGAATGTGTGCAGAGGAGGGAGACTAAGACAATGGAGGGTCCAGAAAATGAGCCTTATGAGGAGCGGTTGAGGGAATTGAGTATGTTTAGCCTGGAAAAGAGGAAAGTGAGAGGTGATGGGATGGCCACCTTCAAATATCTCAAGTGCTCTCACATAGAAGAGGGAGCAAACTTGCTTTCCATCGCCCTAAGAAGCAAGGATGTGAACCAGTGGATTCAAATGACAGGAAAGGAGATTCTAGCTAAGCATTAGGAACATAGCTGTCAACTTACAGAATTTGAAAATAAGGGGCCAGCAGCCTCGAAAATAAGGGATCTGCAGCCAAAATAAGGGATTTTTCACGCACGGGTATGTTCAACCTCTGAGCCCCTCCAAGCTAAAGGCAGAAAGCCCAACCAGCAGCCAAATAAAGCCTCAAGCGGTGGTTCCCACAGCGCAGCAACCCGGCAAAGGGGATGCAGCAAGGAAAACCACCGTCGCCTCTCCGCTGGGAAGCGCTGAGCAAAGGCGAGTCCCCAGGCAACGCAGCCGATTTGATTGGCACAAGGCATGCAAGCTCCACCCCCCAGTCGTTCTTAGACTCCTTATTGGGTGAGCAACGCAGCCAAGCAACACAGTTTCTTGGCTGGCAGGGAAGGAGGGAGAGGAGCTGCTTCCTTTGAAACCCGGGAAATTTAAGGGACATCATCAATAAGGGACAGCAGCGGGACACAGCGCTGGGATAAGGGACTTTCCCGCCAAATAAGGGACGGTTGACAGCTATGATTAGGAAGAACCTTCTGATTGGACAGTGCAAACAGGCTCTCCTTCACAGGTGGTGTTTAAACAGAGGCTGGAAGGCTATCTGTCAGGGGTTCTTCAGCTGTGATTCCTGTATTGTACAGGGATGGTCTAGAATTCAGCCGTTCTCAGCCTGTGGGTTCCCAGATGTTGTTGGACTACAACTCCCATCATCCCTGAGCTCTGGCCTTGCTAGCTAGGGGTGATGGGAGTTTGTAGTCCAACATCTGGGGACCCTCAGGTTGAGAAAGGCTGGTCTAGATGGCTCTTGGGGTCTCTTCCATCTCTACAATTCTCTGACTCTATAATCAATGCAGATCTCCATGTGTTGCCCTTCAGCTAGGTCTACTATTTTCTGTGGGCACATGATTTGGAGTGCTGCAGTATCCCAGAGCTGACGGAAGTTGTGGTTTCCTTTGTATATAACAGAACTTCCACCCCGTTCTCTTGAAATGAAAGCACCTTGTTTTTCCGGTGTTCCCAAGTGCTTAGCTTTGGAGCATATGGAACAATTCCTCCTTGGTGTTTTCTTGCACACCTTTCCCCAGAATGACTCCAGGAGCCTATTCTCACTGGCTGACTCGCTTCCTTACTCTCTCTCTGATTGGCTCCGATCAGCCAAAAAGGCTGAGAATGGCTAAAAATCTTCCCCCTTCCATGCTGTGATTGGGCAAGCTCTAGGATGCTGGAGACAGGGGCCCTGCCGCACAAATAATAAGGGATCTTCAATTCCCACAATCCTGGACTGCTACATCACCAGATAAGATGGTCCCTTAACTATCTGTTATCCATGAAAGAGGAGGAAAAAATACAAGCTTAAAGTGGTTGGTGGATGGGTGGGGGGCAGGCTATGATAGCATCCTATGACCTATAGGTCAGGACATTAATAGGCAAGATGTTAAATTGTTTTTATATGCAAAAACTGTGGCAAGAGTATTATTAGCCCAGAAATGGAAACAAGAAGAAATTCCGATGAAAGAAGAATGGCAGACAAAATTAATGGACTATGCAGAATTGGACAAAATGACAGGAAGGATTCGAAACCTGCGGGACCAGAGATTTACAGAAGATTGGAAGAAGTATATGAATTATTTGAAGAGCAACTGTAATCAACAAATTACGCTAGTAGGATTACAATAAATTTTGTAAGGAGAAATATACAAAGTGTTACAAAGTATTAAAAGACAGAGATATTGGTTATGAGTTTGAAATGTAATAGGGAGGATAAGAAATGCATACTGAGAGATTAGATTGGAAAATTTTCAGACAGGATTGATGGAAGTAAAAAATTTGAATAATATGTAAAAGTATGTTTAATTACTGTTGAAAATATGTTAAAAAAACTAATAAAAAATTATATTAAAAAAAATGATAGCATCCTATGAACAAGTTTCCAAACAGAGCTGGAGGTTACCAAGGAAGTGATTACGAACACCGTGATTTCCCTTTCTCGTTGTTGGTAATGAAACCAGCATTTTGAGAGGCAAGGCTGTTAATAAGGCTCTCAGCCAGCGTGGCAATTACCGGCTGGGTTCTGTGCTGGCTCCCTTTCAAGCCTCCGTTTGAAGAGGCTGTTCAAGCTCATCATCAGCTAATTATAACCCACTTGCTCTTTCTGACATGCAGAGGTGGGGACAAAAATTAAGAAAAAGGGAGCCCTGGCCAGCTCATCCGAGCCGTTACTTCAAACCAAAAAGGTTATGAGCCACAGCACAACTTCTGACACCATCGGAGCACCACTTGACATTTGGCCAGTGTGGGAGCACGTGTATGGAAACTAGCCTACTCTGGAAAGGTAAAATTCGCATTTGTTGCTTCGCCGACTTTTACCTCTGACTCTTTCCCTCCTTGGCAGGTGGCCCTCAGAAGGTTGCTGGGAAGGGAATGTGGCCCTCATGCTGAGAAAAAGCCCCCCCCCCCCCGCACAACTGAATGGCTCACCCTCCCTCGCTCCACTTCTTTGGTCGTCATGACAATGACGTGAGTATTCTCTTGGTAGACCATCGCCCAGAAGTCGTTCACTGTGGTTTGGAGGCAGCCCTGGGTGGCAATGTAGACTTTGCTGTGTTCAGAGCTCTTCCCGTCTTCAAGAACATTCTAGAACAGGGCGGGGGGGGCAGGGGGTGTTGGTAAGTAAGGGAAATGGGACACCCACACACACAAAAAAGAGGTTGGTGAGTATAAGGAAGAACAGAAAGACAAGCCCTAATGGATGACTAGCTTCGTTGTGCTCATTTAATTAATTTAAAATTATTAATTTCACCCACTGAAATCAGTGAACATGCCTAAGTATGGTCCATTAATTTCAACAGGTCTGTTCTGAGTAAAAATGAGTTGAATGTCACCCTAAATTATCGTTTTCCCCCCACCACATTTTAATGTATTTGTTTAATGATTAAATTATGACATCCATAGCTACAGCCTCTTTACTGTACAGACACATTTAAAAGGGAAAAAACCTATGTAAAATAAAATACTAAATGAAAAAGTATTCACCTCAGCTAATAAATAAAATAATAATAATAATAATAATAATAATAATAGGGTCACAGAGTTCCCTGTGCTACATGTGGGTTTACATTGCCTTGCTAGTCCAATAATTTATAAAAGACTCCATTTTTCCAACAATAACAAAATCATCTGCTTGTCTGGCACATTAAACTTTTAAACAAACAGAAGCCAAAGTATTAGGCTGACACGATAAAAATGCTTGTACAGTGGTACCTCGGATGTCAAACAGAGTGCTGAAGTTGGGGGCTGGGAGGACCCAATATCTTACCTCTCTGCCCAGCTTAGAAGAAAAAGAGTTTGGATTTGATATCCCGCTTTATCACTACCCGAAGGAGTCTCAGAGCAGCTAACATTCTCCTTTCCCTTCCTCCCCCACAACAAACTTCAGAGAAGTGTGACTGGCCCAAGGTCACCCAGCAGCTGCATGTGGAGCAGCTGCATGTGGAGGCGCGAACCCGGTTCCCCAGATTACGAAACTACCGCTCTTAACCACTACACCACACTGGCTCTCTGCACAAAGTAGTGCTGAGAACGAAAGGCCCTTTGTCCATGTTTGGAGACACCTGCTACTTTGCCACCCATTGCTTTGCAGGTTAAGATCAAGTACTCTGGACCTCCCCTCTCTGCTCACCTTAATATAATTGGCATTGATGTAATCGGAACCCGGGACGCTCTCATCTACGTCTCGGAGAGCCACTCGCGTCGTGTCAACTACACAAAGAGAGAAACATGGCATGATATTTTGGGGAGAAAATTGCAGCAATTCCCAGATGCATTTATAGGTTGTGTCCTGGATGACCATGCAAGGTAGTTTATGGCAACACAAAAAAGTGCACACACACACACACACACACAAGTCACTGTCCCAAGATAGTTAAGTCCAGATACAAATCCTAATCGCTCCACCACACCAGACCCATTGCTCTGCCTACTTTTGCTTCTGACTCCGCCCACCACTGGCACACGGCCCTCGGAAGGTTGCCCTGGACAGGATGTGGCCCTCGGGTGAAAAAGCTGTGATGCTTACAGGGAAGGATATTTTTGTAGCGGTTCTTGGCTTTGTTCTCTGCACGCTGTCCCTCTTTCCGGGGGTAGAGGAACTTGCACTCCTGCTGCTGCAGCATCTACGAGGGCAGAAATAATAAAGAGAGAAAGCTTGAATTAAAAAAAAACACTTTGCATCCGCAAAGTGCTTTCGAAGAGGGAGTGTAAACCTTGAAGTGAAATATGAACAAGCTACCTGCAAGGTAGGACAATATCCCCAGGATTGCAAATAGGGGGCGCTCGCTGTGTTCCCCAACCTTGGGCCTCCAGCTGTTTTTGGACTACAATTCCCATCATCCTTGACCACTGGTCTTGCTAGCGAGGGATGATGGGAGTTGTAGTCCAAAAACAGCTGGAGGCCCAAGGTTGGGGAACACTAGGGGCCTCATTATGGCAAAGTACAATATCAGAACTGGATTGGGAATCTGTGGGCAGGAGGGGATCTCCTTTGGGTGAGGAACAGAGGGGAGCAAATGGCTCGCCCAGGTGAGCAATGGGATGGGAACTGCTGTCAAGGCGATTTGGTTACACTGAATACTGTTGTCCTCGCTCTTCCTTTCCTCTCGCTTTCTCTTTCTTCAGGTTTCTTCTTTCCTTGTCTTTTCTTCCTTCTTTTTTTCTCTTTTAAAGTAGCTGTTTTATCTCAGCATATTATAAAAAGATACTTTGCCATGGGTATGTATTTTTGTGTATCTTTGAATAAGTTTCAATAAATATATTTAATAATTATAAAGGGAAGCAGTTGGACTCACAACTGTTTAGTTCAGTTCTAGGATGGACTTGTTGATTTATTGATGGTTTCTTTACTTTTTTATTTGCAAATCTAACAAAATTTAAAAGAAGGAAATATAAAAAGGAAAATAAATATTTCTATTTTTACTACTGTTGTTATTCTTATTCTTAACCCTCCATGACCTCACATTTGTTTATGGTTAAAACCTTTTTATTTCAGGAGGCCTTTGCAATCAAAAAATTTCTTTCTTTCTGATTATCTTTGTTCAAATTTCTGACATTCAAAACGTTGCTCTACATTTTGTTTAATGTGCATATATCTTATTTCTTGCTATAAGCTGCTTTTAGAGCTAGGATGGTAAAAAGTAGGATATACATGTTTAAAATAAATAAATAAAAACAGATGCGGTATTTGCCAAACTTGGGGAGTTTTTTTGTGGAGTCTGTAGTTATCTAATTCTCATTTTTCCTGTGTACCTCAAACTCCTCCCAGAAGCCTTGCTTGGCCTTCTCACTGTGGTCTGCCATTTTGTTCAGTTCCTTTACCCGGTTCTCGATGTTGGCGGCAATGATCCGTGTGGCATTGAAAGGCTGCAAGACAGGGATGCACAGAAGACAACTTCACAACATGAAGGGCCAAGAAGAGAGAAAGGGGTTGAGTTGGGGTGGCAGGAACCAGAAAAAGGACATCCCTGGAGGACACAGCGAAGGCAGGCCCCTTCCTCGGATGGCTTCTCCAATCAGGGACAACTCAGTCCCACCTAAATAACTGTTGCCATGTTACCTGTTTCAGGTGTACAACTGCCCCGGACTTCTCCACCATGGGGTTTTTCTTGTAGTGCTCCACTAAGTCCGTGAGGGTGTCAAAACGCTCGCCACCCCCAACGTCGTATTTTCCATCCAGCTGTGGGGGGAAGGCAGAGTTATGACTGCAAAAATGAACACACACAGAGAGACTGCGGGAGAGGCAGAACAAGATGTGGACTAGGACAATGTTGACTCAGATCCTCACTCCGTACACGATCTCAGATCCCACCTTGGCCTAATTCAAAAGGCTGTGTAGTGCAGCGAAAAGCATGTTAGTCGAGGGAAACCAAAGTTCAGCCTCATCCAAGAGGCTTCGCTAGGCTTTCTGCCTCTTAGATTTGTTGCAAGGATAAGACTTGCTTATTTTTTGAGGGCGGAAGGGGAGAAAGGAACCATTCATGCCATCATTTATAAATCTAATCTAATCCTATCTATCTATCTATCTATCTATCTATCTATATACATATACATATATGAGAACTGTTGGTTTGCTTGGCATATGAATATCACTTAAGAAAAATTTTGCATAATGGTTCCTGAGATCAAGAAGCAGAGCTTTCGTCTATGTTTGGGTACAACTGGGTTCCATTTTGAATCAAGATGGCGGACCTCACCTCACAAAAGTGCACTTTTGTGGGGGGTTCTTAGAATCCCCAAGTGACACTGGATGTGAGACTACTATTATAAATAAATAATAATTCAGCTCACCGCAATTGCTATTATTATTATATTTAGTGATGAAGGCAGAACAGTTATTGCCATTTTACAGTCTTGAGAGTTCTTTGGCTCAAAACAAGCAAATGGCAAAACCTTTCACTGTAGCACCAATGCCTGTCCATCAGCACAATGGATTAAAGCTCAGCGACAAGGAGAAAATTCACGTTGGATTCCCACCCCACCCCCGGGTGGATTTAACTAGAAACCTCTGAGGAATGTCTGAAAATCTGCTTTCACAGCACCTTACCTGGTACCGGATCATGATGTGAGTCACCCGGGGCTTTCGGTCCCCCGTATCAGCTTTGTCCTCATTTGTCAGCACTGACAAGACAAAGTCTCCAGGCTTGCTCTGGCTGCCCCTCACCAGGAAGCTCCCGGGCTTGCCCTTCTCGGTGAGGAGCTTCTCAGCTTCTTTGCCCGTCAGGTGGCCGTGGTACCATCTAGGAAGGGAAAGAGCTTTAGGGAGAGAGTTTGGGGTGGTGCAGTAGGCCAAGAGATCAGGAGTTATGGCCAACTAAGTTCTGGGACTTAGGGACACAGGTGGCACTGTGGGTTAAACCACAGAGCCTAGGACTTGCCGATCAGAAGGTCGGCGGTTCGAATCCCTGCGACGGGGTGAGCTCCCGTTGCTCGGTCCCTGCTCCTGCCAACCTAGCAGTTTGAAAGCACGTCAAAGTGCAAGTAGATAAATAGGTACCGCTCTAGCGGGAAGGTAAACAGTGCTTCTGTGTGCTGCTCTGCTTCGCCAGAAGCGGCTTATTCATGCTGGCCACATGACCCGGAAGCTGTACGCCGGCTCCCTCAGCCAATAAAGTGAGATGAGCGCCGCAACCCCAGAGTCGGCTACGACTGGACCTAATGGTCAGGGGTCCCTTTACCTTTACCTAAGTTCTGTCTAGAGTATGATTATTTATTGAATTTACATACCGCCCTATACCCGGGGGTCTCAGGGCAGTTCACAGAATAAAAGCAAGATATAAAACCACAAAATACCTAATAAAAATAAAAACAACAACCCAATAGCTGCCGCCGCCCCCCCCCCCAGAGAAACCATTTTAAAAGGACATAGGATGTAAATCAGATCAACCAAAGGCCTGGTTAAAAAGAAACGTTTTTGCCTGGCGCCTAAAGGTGTATAATGAAGGCGCCAGGCGAACTTCCCTGGGGGGAGCATTCCACAGACGGGGAGCCACTGCAAAGAAGGCCCCGTTCTTGTGTTGCCACCATCCTCTCGAGGAGGAAGCACACAAAGAAGGGCCTCAGAAGATGACCTCAGGGTCCGGGTTGGTTCATATGGAAAGAGGCAGTCCTTGAGGTACTGTGGTCATTGAAGGCTTTATAGGTCAAGACCAGCACTTTGAATTGGGCCCGGAAACTAATTGGTAGCCAGTGCAGTCAGACCAGGATTGCTGTAATATGCTCAAACCATCTTGCTCCGGTGAGCAACCTGGCCACTGAATTCTGCACCATTGAAGTTAATGTGCAGGAACACAGGACACTGATACAGAATCAGACCCCTGGGTCCATATAGCTCGGTATTGTCCACACTGACTGATTGTCCGCCTCTCCAAGGTTCCAGACAAGGCATCTCTCCCAGTCCTGCCTGGAGATCTCGGGGATTGAACCTGGAGTCTTCTGCAGGCAAAGCAGATGTTCTGCCACTGAGCTACAGCCCTTCCCTGGACCAAAGACAGTCATGGCTCCTAGCAACAATGGCAATGTTCCACCCTCCACTTTCAGAGGCAGTAGACCTCTAAATACCAGTTGTTGGAACTACATTTAATCACAGCTAAATTTCATATATTTATAGTCGATTTCAACATTGTGAAACAATATGTTTGCTCAAGGACATGTTCCAGGCAGGCGGGGAAATACTAAGGGTATTAAAGGTAAAGGTAAAGGGACCCCTGACAATTAGGTCCAGTCATGACCGACTCTGGGGTTGCGTGCTCATCTCGCTCTATAGGCCGAGGGAGCCGGCGTACAGCTTCCAGGTCAGGTGGCCAGCATGACTAAGCCGCTTCTGGCAAACCAGAGCAGTGCATGGAAACGCTGTTTACCTTCCCGCTGGAGCGGTACCTATTTATCTACTTGCACTTTGACGTGCTTTCGAACTGCTAGGTTGGCAGGAGCAGGGACCGAGCAATGGGAGCTCACCCCGCCGCAGGGATTTGAACCACCGACCTTCTGATCGGCAAATCCTAGGCTCTGCGGTTTAACCCACAGCGCCACCCGCGTCCCACTAAGGGTATTAGTTAGCATTAATATAGTAGGCCTGCAACTTGTGCACATTTAACTTGTGTGCATTCAGCACTTGGCAATTTTTAATTTTTTTTAAAAAAGGAAGTGGAAAGGGGGGCAGATTAAAAAAGACTTTGGCAATCCCACCTGCTATTGCACCCAATGTGTTTTGACTATATGCGATTTTGGCTTTAGGCATGATGCTTGGAATTCAACCTCAGCGTTAATTTACGGTGTTACTAAGGATACAAAGCGGAGCTAGAGAGGGGTGTGGCCATGGGGGTGCAGGTGTATAAGGGAGAGAGAAGGCAGTCCTGCAAGCTCCACCCCCTTTCCCCTCTAGACCCACCTACAGTTGACCAGTGGGCCTCACAGATGTGATGATACATGAGGCTTTAGCTTGCCTCTTCATGTAAATTTTTTACACACATGCCTACTTTATATGTGAGCAGATACGAATAATAATAGTGATAGTAGTAATAATAATAATAATAATAGCCTGTCCATTCTAAGCATAGGGGAGAAACTGATTATTTGCATTTTAGTGAGAAGATACCCAGTTCACACTTCTAGAACCAATTCACAAGCCAAAACCTGATAATATTTCAAAAATTCTATCTGCCCCGAATTTTGCAATGCAACTCTCCATCCAAATAATGCATATACTGGGAGGTAAAGTGTGCTGGAAAATTGGGTGAAAATAACACAAGGAAAATGCATTACATGAGGAGAGAAGTTGCAGCAAAAATGTATATATTAGTTAAAACTGAATATAATAATGTGTCCATTAGGAGAAATTTGACATGAAAACGTTGGTGAATTTTCATGGGGTGGGGAGATCGCCAATTGCTATGGAAATGTGGAGAACGGAATGGAAAACTGCAAAAATGAGAAAACGAGAAAAAGCATGATTGACAGATTCCTCCATCCTGACTGCACACCTGAGGCAGACACCAGCACTAGGCCTCCAGTTTGCCCCATAAAGAAGGCCTCTCTTTCTTGTAAGCTTGAACCTCTACCCCTTCATCCCTAGATGGCGCCATCTGCCTATTTTGAGGAGTGACTCTCTTTCCCCACACAGCAAAAGAAACCCCTCAACATGGAGGTACTTTCTGCCCCTGGGTCCTAGAGGTTCCTATCTTTATGTCATCAGCCCTGGCTGTGAAGAAATACAGGAATCAAGAGATAGGAACAAGAGTTAAGCAAACACCTGGAAATCAAGGCCCCATCTTTAAGCTGTCGTGGCTTCCCCCAAAGAATCCTGGGAGCTGTAGTTTGTGGATTGGCACTGAGAGTTGTTAGGAGACCCCTATTCCCCTTATAGAACTACGATTCCCAGACCTCCCTGAGAAAACAGATGGATCGTTAAACCACTCTAGGAATTTAAACTAGCTTTTTAATAGTTTTTAGTTCATTTATGTGTAAATTGCCTTGAGACCACGGCTCAGAAACTAATAAATCAACGATTGCGATGCTAATTGTAGCTCTGTGAGGTGACTGGGAGTCTTCTAACAACTCTCAGCACTCCTAACAAATTACAACTCCCAGAATTCCTTGGAGGAAGCATGACTGTTTAAAGTGGTACAATACATGTATAATGCAGATGGAGCCCAAATTTGCCAACAGACCCAGGGCCCAGGTCTGGTATCGCCAAGCAGATGCCAGGACCCGCCAGAGACTCCTGCCCTATTCTCCTCCCCATTCCTTAATATTCTTCCTCAGTGTCAGGAGGCTGCCATTTTAAATCCCCCACAAAGCCCCAGAGTGATTCTACACCAGAGGCATTGTGGGAAATAAACATGGTGCCCACCTGATCAGAAAGTGCTGGGTAAGCCTAACGGTGGTGTCCAACTGGTACAGGAAGGGGCCCTTAACACAGCAGCATGCTGAGAGCTGCTTCTATAACAGACATGGAGTACCTGTGGCCCTTCAGATATTGTTGGACACCAACTTCCATCATCCATGATCAGAGGCTATGCTAGCTAAGGCTGATGGGAGCTGGAGTCTAGCGACCCCTGGAGGGTGACAGGCTCCTCATCTCTGGAAGCCTGTGACCCTCTAGGTCAGGGTTTCCCAAACCCGGGTCTCTAGCGGTTTTGGGACCACAATTCCCATCATCCCTGGCCACTGGGGTCCAAAAACTGCTGGAGGGCCACAGATCCCCCAGCTCTGATCTAGGAAGCAGCAGCAGCAGAAACTACGATTCTTTGCATTTATACGACACTTGAAGTTCAAAGCAGTTTACACGTATGTTCCGTCTCTCTCACAACCACCTTATAAGGTAGGCCCAGGGAAGGTCAGTATGAGAGCATGCAAAACAGAGCTTGATCTGGGACAGGAGCTCCCAGCTCACCTCTCTGAGGTGGGATCTTGGCAGTTGAGAGGAAACTTCAGCTCAATGATGTTGCTGTTCTTTTCTCGCAGGAGACCCTGCTGTTCGGTGTAATACTGCACCAGCTCCGCCAACGTGGCAAACTTCTCCCCGCCATACAGGTCGTAGTAGTCCCCAGAGTTCTGGATTTTGATGTGGGTGACTTCGTCATTCCTCCTGGAGCCGGAAAGCGGTTGCGAGCGGGAGAAAGAAGAGAACAGAATTTGTAACGCTGGGTATAAAGACAAACAAAAGCATCATATTCAGTGACCTATCAAACAACCAGCCCAAGGGCAAATGATGAGTGGGGGCAATTCCATTTCAGTCCCACCCCCACCCCCCGCAACCTTAGGTTCCCTACATTTCCACATCTATTTGTGAACTTTGTTTTTTTGGGGGGGGGGGTTTAGAATCATGAAAATTGATCAGCATTTTAGGGCTCATTTTGCACTGCCTAATATACATATTTTTGCAAGGTGGTTTCCTGTGATATAAAGCAGTTCTCCATGTTATTTTCACCAATATATGCATTTATTATATGCCTACAGTCCCCAGCGTGGTTTAATTACCAGTCCCCCTTCCCAGGGAAACATAATATTGTGAAGGGAACAGAGGTTTCCTAACCGTTCTTGGCACCCTTAACGAACTACAGCTCCCATAATTCTTTGGGGAAGACGTAACTGTTCCAAGTGACATGGTGATGCTTGAGAGGTACAGTGTGAATGTGGCTTTGGGTTCAAAACCCCACCAAGCCCTGAAGATTATGTGTCACTCGTCGTCACTCTACCAAAAAGGGTTCTTGTGTGGAAAAATGGGGTGGCATGGGGGAGGAAAAGAGGGGTCTAAAAATGAGCTAACAACTGATTGTAACACCTGTTTGCAAAACAAACCCTGGAAGCAAGAGGCTACATTGGGCAGGGGGCAGAGTGGTAGGTTGGCATTCAGGTGCAAATCTTCACTGGGCCTTGAAGCTCTTTGAGAAGGAGAAGGAGAAGGAGAAGGAGAAGGAGAAGAAGAAGAAGAAGAAGAAGAAGAAGAAGAAGAAGAAGAAGAGTTTGGATTTGATATCCCGCTTTATCACTACCCGAAGGAGTCTCAAAGCGGCTAACATTCTCCTTTCCCTTCCTCCCCCACAACAAACACTCTGTGAGGTGAGTGGGGCTGAGAGACTTCAAAGAAGTGTGGCTGGCTGGCCCAAGGTCACCCAGCAGCTGCATGTGGAGGAGCAGAGACGCGAACCCGGTTCACCAGATTACGAGGCTATCGCTCTTAAACCACTACACCACACTGGCTCTCTCTTTCTCTCTCTTGAGGAACTCTGGCCAGTCTCTCTCTCTTCCTTTCTTTCTTTCTTTCTTTCTCTCTCTCTCTCTCTCTCTCTCTCTGTCTCTCTCTCTCTCCATGCACACTTGTTGTAAAGACAAATTTGGTATGTGTGGGGTAGAATCACACACGCTGCTCTGAGATTCCTGGATCAAGTGCCAGCACCAGGGACTTCCCCCTTGATGCCGACAGGGCCTTTTCAGTGATGGCTCCCCGGTTGCGGAATGCCCTTCATTAACCTTCAGAAGGAAATGCATTCCTGCTCCCCTTGGCTGAACAACCCTGTTCCTGGCAACCCCAAGATCACTGGACGGAAGAACGTTTCTGACCATAACTGCTTTTAGACGTTTGCAATTTTTATTTTTTGTAGAATGCTTTCATTTGTTTTAGAATGCTTTCTTTTTAAAAACTGTGTATCTGTTTGCCGCTCTGGGCTCCCAGAGGAGGAAGGGAAGGATATAAATTCAATAAATAATAACTAAATCAAAAGTGGGATAAACATCAGCATCAGAATATCTGCACAGCCAGGAGGGTCAGAAACCGATGCAAGGTTTTGTTTTTTGTTTAATGTGCATTTCTTTTTTGTTTTTTAAATAGTATTGGCATTTGTCAGCACTATGAATAAAGACTCTGACTAAAGGTCTAATTCAGTATAAGAAGGAAGTTTCCCGTGTTCCTAAATGAGCTCAGCACTTAGGAGAGAGTCCCCTGCTGCCAATCTTACTGGAGTCCCGCAACTGGGAGTGACCAAATTCACTGGCCCACCAAGCTTTTTAGAAGCAGACAACCCCTCCCGGACTGAACTCATCCATCAGGCGTCTGGAGGCCTAAAGGGGCCAGCTCAGCAGGCAGGCAGGCAGCCTCTTAAGTGCCTTTAAATGCAATTAGCCTCCCTCCTCTTAGGAAAGCCAGGGAGGGGAGAAAAGGCCAGAAAGGGTCCCCAATGGGACTGCGCCTGTGCTCTCAGCACTGCTAATAGCCAAATGGGATTAACCCATTCCGCACTGGAAAGAAGAAGACAGAAAGTTGCTCACAAACCACTGTTTCCATCCTAACTTGTTTGATGAAGTTTTTAAAAAATGGTAAGCATATTACAGGGTGTCCAGCATCCCTATGGGGCATCAGAGACCGGTGTCTTTCTTTGCATTATTATTGTCATTGTTAAAGCTTTTTAATGATACAAAATTTAATCTATATAAAAACAAAAGCGGAAAAAGGAGAGAGAGAAAGAGAAAGAGAGAGAAGCATGCATGGGGGGGGGGACAGAAAAGAAAGAAAAAAGGAAAGGTGATAGGGAAGAAGGAAAGGAAAGGAAAGGAAAGGAAAGGAAAGGAAAGGAAAGGAAAGGAAAGGAAAGGAAAGGAAAAGGAAGGCTTCCAATTCTTTATCTGTCAGTTACATACAAAGAATTATTCAAAACATTTGCTCCGCAATAAGATTCTACTTTCCAGAAACCAGTACAGTGGTACCTTGAGTTAAGAACTTAATTCATTCTGGAGGTCTGTTCTTAACCTGAAACTGTTCTTAACCTGAAGCATCACTTTATCTAATGGGGCCTGCTGCTGCTGCGCTGCCGGAGCACGATTTCTGTTCTCATCCTGAGGTAAAGTTCTTAACCTGAGGTACTATTTCTGGGTTAGCGGAGTCGGTAACCTGAAGCGTATGTAACCCGAGGTACCACTGTATTTTTTCAATCTTCAAACCCAAATATTGCAAGTTTGCAGACCAGAGTCTCTCCCAGATGCCAGGGACTGGACTGGGGACCGTCTGCTTGCAAAGCACTGAAACTATGGAACTCACCGCCACAGGAGGCAGTGATGGCACCCCAGCTTGGATGGCTTTATAAGCAGATTCTCTCAGCGAAGAGAGTGCCACTGATGGCTGCAAGCCACGATGGCTCTGCATTGAAACCACAAGGGCTTGTGTACTCAAACCGTGTTTGTGGGTTTTCCCACAGGCATCTGGTCGGCCACTATGAGAACAGGATGCTGGGCTAGAGGGGCCATTGGACGGATCCAGCAACCTCATCTTTCATTCTGGCATCTCGTATGCTCATTGACACGATTGCTCCTGCGTGATCCTGGAACATTACTGAGCTGAGAATGAATGTGGTAAAAGCAAGGGAAATATTTTTAAATGGGCAGGCTATGCTAGCACCTGGAAAAAAGTGTGCAGTTCTAAAACCGGGGTGGGGGGTGGGGGGA
This sequence comes from Podarcis tiliguerta, assembly GCF_965153285.1. NCBI lineage: Eukaryota > Metazoa > Chordata > Lepidosauria > Squamata > Lacertidae > Podarcis > Podarcis tiliguerta. Next base: position 17,363,908 of record NC_139541.1, on the reverse strand, counting down.
ATAAAAGAGGAAATTGCACACAATCCTTTGCAAATGACCAGGCCACCACACAAATGCTTCACTGCCAGAACCGCCTACATCTAAACGCCCGACAATGCTTCCGTGGAGTCACGCTCAATTTGTTTGATGCCAAAATCGCTTCTGCACAAAGAAGGGACACCTGTGGCCTCGCCACAGAGGCAGCTATTGAGCGAAGGCGGCAGGGTCCCTCTCCAAACCAGCAGCTGGATTAAATAATTACATGAAAACGGCTGCGGCTGCAAATTTCGCTTCGCGGGAGAAGAACCTCCGTCGCCCTCAGATCCGTCTTGGCGCGGTTTTAGAAAGGAAGACGGCTCTCTTTCCCTCTCTGAAGCACACAGCTGCAGCTGCTAATTACCTCAGAAGCGCTCCGAGATATGAAAGCTGAACCGCCAAGAGTGCTGGGATGGGGTGCCCTTGCCCGCCGATTGGCAATAAATCCGTGCTGCCCTCAAAAACGCACACAGGTGTCTCTGTCACTACCGTGTTTGACGGAGGCCAAAACTGCTCCTTGTAAGACTCACAGTGGAGGGGGTGGGAAATGTGTTCCGCTGCTGGTTGGAGCTCAAGACAGCGAGGGGAGCGGTAAAGAGGACTGCAGGGACCCGAGTTCATATCCTGCCCAACCTAACCTACCTGGCAGGATCGTCGCGAGGAGAGAGAGTAGTCTAGGAATAAAAGTTTCACAGAATTGGCTGCTAGGTAGGAGCACAGACATCAGGGAGAGGAGCATGAGGCTGGAGATGCAGAGATGTGCTTGCTCTGTGCAGGATCCAGAGCAGCACCTAATGTAGAAGGAAGGTATCTGGGGGTCTTAATGCTGCGAGTACTTCCATCCTAGGCTTAGGCTGTATCTATGTGTAACTAAAACCGTATGTCCTACTACAGGCCCCAGAATCTCCACTGGTCCATTCAAAGGAAACCAAATTCTGGGATAGCACTGCAACTCTGGGAGTCTTTCAATACAGTGGTACCTCGGGCTACGAACACTTCAACATACTTTTTTCGGGTTACGAACGATTGTAACCCGGAACTAAGTTGTCTAAGCTCTCGGAGGCCTTGCCGCTGCCTGGAGGGAAACCCGGACATCAGCGGGGCCTACGGAGCTCTCTGAGGCCTCCGCGAAGGCCGGGAACCAAGCCGATTGTGATTGTGGAAGAGGACCCTGAGCCCCCTTCAAATAATGCGTTTGGAAATAAATTTAATTTTTTTCCATCTAAAATACTGTCTTACTTATTTTATAGTACAGTACATTGATTACTGCCTTCATTTTATGGATCAATTGTCTCGTGAAACAGTAAAATTCGTGTTAAATTGCTGTTTCAGAGGGTGTTTTTTCATCGTCTGGAACGGATCAATCCACTTTCCATTACTTTCAATGGAAAAGTCCGCTTCAGGTTAAGAACACTTCAGGTTAAGTACAGACTTCCGGAACCAATTAAGTACTTAATCTGAGGTACCACTGTACTTGGAGCTTTGGGGGCGGGGGGGCGGGGGGGGGATGTAACAACAACAAAAATATTCCTGCACCTGCTTAGAGTGTAAGCAAATAGGGGCCACTTTCACAAAGGGAAATTTCTGTAGCCATGTGACAATGTGAAAGAGGAGGCGGAAACACTATTATCTAGCAATATCTCCTTCCCACTCCCCCTGAAATAATCTGCATTATAGCTGCAACCAAGAACACGAGACCCGCTCTCAGAAAACGTCCCCCGTTTTCCATGTTAAATGGATTCCTCGTCCAGAGGCTCTTCAAACTCCTTTTGCCTGGCGCTTGCGTTTCCCCGAAGGCTGGCTTGCGGCCCAAACACCTCTTACAGAAATGCACAGAGCACCAATTCCTGCTCCTTAAATTATTTACCGAGATCCAGCTACAGCTGTAAGTGGATGAGCTTATTCCCTGCCCTCCCCCCACAAGCAGCTAAACATTCAGAGGTTTGGAAAGATCAAGAGGGGTTTTTCCAAGCCGGCGGACTCTGCCCTGAGATTACCGGATGGTTTGGCAGCAGCCCCGAGGAAGCTGGCCAGCTTGCAGATGCAAGAACGCTAGCACCCCATGCAGAGTGTGCCTCTGAGCATGAGCAGAGTGCCTCATCTCTCGCACAAGAGTTATTTTCCACCTGACCAAAACAGTTTCATCTTGCAGGACCTGAGTGCAATCGCCCTCTTTTTCTCCTGCAACTTTCAAACAAAACAAAACTGTTATTCAGATGTGTTTCTGCCTCTGACCATGGAGGCAGAACATCGCCAGTCCTGGCTAGCAGTCACTGATAGCCTTCCCCTCTATTAATTTGTCTAGTCCTCTTTGAAAGCAACCCAGGCTGGTAGCTTGGGGAGGTGAGGCACCAGTTGGCTATCATTGGTCTACACCAATGTTTCCCAAACGTGGGTCTCTAGCTGTTTTGGGACAACAAATCCCATCATCCCTAGCTAGCAAGACCAGTGGTCAGGGATGATGGGATCTGTAGTCCTGAAAAGCTGGAGACCCAAGTTTGGGAAACATTGGTCTACACTGACCAGCAAAGTCTCTCCAGAATTTCAGCCCTGCCTTGTTGTATCTTCTGCATGCAGAGTAGCAGCTCTGCCACTGGTCTTTCCATCCTTCTTGTGGGTGAGCAGAAAAAATGAATGTCTGATGTGTACTGAAGGTGAGGGCACAGCAAATGTTTTGATGTTGAATAATAATAATAATAATAATAATTTATTTAAACCCCGCCCATCTGGCTGGGCTTCCCCAGCCACTCTGGGTCGCTTCCAACAAAATATTAAAATACAGTAATGCATCAAACATTAAAAGCTTCCCTAAGGGCTGCCTTCAGATGTCTTCAAAAGTCTGGTAGTTGTTGTTCTCTTTGACATCTGGTGGGAGGGCGTTCCACAGGGCGGGTGCCACTATCAAGAAGGCCCTCTGCCTGGTTCCCTGTAACTTGCCTTCTCGCAGTGAGGGAACTGCCAGAAGGCCCTCGGTACTGGACCTCAGCGTCCGGGCTGAATGATGGGGGTGGAGACTCTCCTTCAGATTCGTTAGGATTCGTTCCACTCAGAATTTGTTCCGCTGAGAACATTGCACCATGCTATTGGTTCCAAGCTGGCCCGTCCACCCCAAAGTTATTGTTTTTGAACATTTCATACCTGACAGATAAGGTGAAGTCTCCTGGGTTGCTTTTACTAGGCCGGGCTAAAAAACTCCCATGGACTCCTCGGGTTAACAGCAACTTCTCCGCTTCAATGCCATTGATGTTTGGGTGAAACCACCTTGAGGTTGGGGGGGGGGGGGAGAGACAAAAGCAGAAGAGAACCACAGCATTAATAAAAAGATGACACAGAGCATTCTTCCAGGGATAGGAGATGGATACACACTTAAGAACAGTCCTGCTAGATCAGGACAAAGGCCCGCCTAGCCCAGGACCCTGTTCTTACAGTTGCCAGCCAACAACAGCAACAACTGTCCCTTCTTGCAATTCCCAGGAACTGGTATTGGGCAGTATCCTGCCTCCGATGCTGGCCTACAACATAGCCATTGTGGCAAGTAGCCACCGACAAGCCTTATCCTCCATGAATTTATCAACCCCACTTTTAAAGCCATCCAAGTAGAATATAAGAAGTTGGACCAGATCAAAAGTTCCACCTAGTCTAGTATGCTCTTCCCACAATGGCCAGCTAGATAACTATGGGAAGCTGGCAAACAGGACAGCAGATCTCCCCACTTGTGGCTTTTCATTAAAAAAAAAATGGGAATGGAAAGTTAGACTCCTTGCATCTGTAACAATCGCACCTGAGCATTCTCAGTGGAAAGCTTTCGGAAGTCCCTCTAGGTTGGTATCTGGGCAGAGACTTAAGAGTCTCCGTGTGCATCGGATGAAACCAGGTCATCGTGGCTCACTGCTATCAAATGTGATGAGCTCACGGGTGGTTCTACGTCCTCTGGGCTTCCCCTAGGCAGATGCAGCCTTAATATAGATCCCACAAATGATTATTTTGCATAGCTCTGCGGCACCTGCGGCCGGCATTGGCTCGGTTCCCCTCCCACGCCCTGCCTCCCAAACCCATTTGCTGATTATTTTATTTCAGAACGCAATAAAATAAGGAGAGCTCTATGTGGTGGGAATGTAAAATTGTTTTAAAAAAACTTTTGGGAAATGATATACAACGAATTGATAAAAATGTTTAAAATAACATTTGTTAAAACAACAACAACAGAAGCCTTTGGGCTAGGCATTTCAGGTCAAGAAAAATGGGAAATATTTATGTATGCTACAACAGCGGCAAGAATCTTATTAGCTCAAGGGTGGAAGAAAGAAGAAGTACCAACGAAAGAACAATGGCAAGAAAAATTGAGGAACTATGCAGAATTAGCAAAGTTAACAGATAAACTACATGAAAAGGACAATAGAGACTTTAAAAATGCATGGGAATCTTTCGCAATTTATTTACAAAAATAACATAAAGAATTGGACTCATTGGCAGGTTTTGAATAAACACCCACAGTTTTATTTAATTAAAACATGGAAGATAATGTAATGATATTTTGTGTATATTAACATGCAGAAGATAACAAGGGGTTGGGTTCACTACGGTGTTAAAAGGAAAATGTTATGAAAGTGATGTATAGATGGTACTTCACCCCTGTAAAATTAGCAAAGATATACCATAAGAGCGATAATCTATGCTGGAAATGCAAAGAAAAAGAAAGTACCTTTTATCATATGTGGTGGACGTGTCCCAAGGTGAAAGACTTCTGGGAAAAGATTTATAATGAATTGGGAAAAAATGTTGAAATATACATTTATCAAGAAATTTATTCCAAACCTGTTATTCCAAGTAGAAATGTAGGAATTGCCCAAGAAAGATGTCAGGTTGTTTTTGTATGCCACAACTGCAGCTAGAATTTTGTTGCCCAAAAATTGGAAATTACAAGAAGCACCAACAGTGGAGGAATGGCAGATGAAGATGATGGACTTTGGGGAGCTAGCCGACCTGACCGGAAGAGTCCATGACCAGAAGGAGGAGGAGTACCAGGAGGAATGGAAGAAATTTAAAGACTATTTAGCTAAATATGTTAAGATAACTTAAATAGAATTACTTGCAAGTATCAGATTGGCCTAGGATTTAAATATGGGATGTTATAGAATAATACGTTTAAAGTTAAAATGAAAATGAGGTTAATTGACTAGCTAAATTTTATGTGAAAATAGTTTTGGAAAACTGCTACAATGATGTATATGGAAACTCAGCCAGGGGAATTTGAGGAAATCACCCAACAATGTTAAAAAAGTGGAACAATTACAGTTAGGATCTGTTTGCTTGTTTGTTTGTTTTTTGATGTTTTCATTTTGTATTTGTTGATATGTTTGTTATAAATTTGGAAAATTAATAAAAAAATGGGGGGGGGATTATATTCATTTAACCAAAGTATCTTTCGAATTCCCAAGTCATGCTACAACTTTTTAGCACCCCTCATTTTGGGAGTTTGAAAGTTGAAAAATTCAATACACCCTAATGTGCAAGGGTCAGTGAGAGATTCCCTCTTCCCATACAGATATCCATCAAAGCCAGGTCATTCTATTTTCTGTTGTAGCACTTTGGACCTCCCAGTCTATTGACGTCAGGAAAGAACCCCCTTCTATTCTTTATAGGAATCTCCCTGAAACATTTTTTGTTTAGGCCAACAGCATATCCAGAAAAATAAGTTGCCTCCAATGCTAGTCCTAAGTAGAATACACCCATGGAAATGAATGAACTTACGACCATAAATTTCAATTGGTCTGTTCTAAAAACAACCAGCCCTGGATATAACTAATCCTCAGAATGCAAACCTGCCTTCCGATCTGCATTTGCTTACAGTTGATTTTAATTCTCTTTTAAGCATTCTTAAAATACCTCCTTCTATTGATAATGTTAACACTTTCATTTTTATTTCATAAACCACTTAGCAGGCGTCAGCAAACAATTCAGCAGGGGGCCAGTCCACTGTCCCTCAGACCTTGTGGGGGGCCGGACTATATTTTGAGGGGGGAAATGAATGGATTCCTATGCCCCACAAGTAACCCAGAGATGCATTTTAAATAAAAGCACACATTCTACTCATGTAAAAACACGCTGATTCCCGGACCATCTGCGGGCCAGATTGAGAAGGCGATTGGGCTGGATCTGGCCCCCAGGCCTTAAGTTTGCTTACCCATTACTTAGAGCTTTGATTACAAGCAACCACTGTATAAAGGCTGTGAAATAAATACAGTGGTACCTCGGGTTGAAGGGAGAGGGGAACGGTTAATCATTAATATTATCTACACATAGTAAATTCCGGCACTCTGCTAGGATGGTTACACAAGCTCAAACCCAAAAATGCAGTTATTTGCAAAGTCTAAATCAGACAGGTCAGGAGGCCGTTTCCTGTCTAACCAGCTATCTGAAACTGCTGATGTTAGTTAAAGGTCAGAAGGTCGTTTCCTGCCTAGCCAAAAACTGCTGTCAACTAAAAACCACTAGCAAGATGTTTCCTGCTTTGCTTCTGCTTTAAGTAATGCAAGATAAGAAGAGATACGAAGGACACGTGTACAAGGAGGTGGGAGGGGGTGCTTACTGAGCAGAGAAAATGCTTAACCAGCAGAAGAAGTGCTTAAGCTAGCAGCCTTAGCCAGCAAATATAGATGTGCCATATAAGGAATAAGTTGGAAACTTGCCAGCTGATTGGGGGAAGTTTTGGGGGAGGTCTGGGAGGTGGGTAAATACTCTAAAGTATAAGAAGGCTTGCAGATGCGTATTGCTACACAGTCAGATTTCAGAAACTATATTCTGCTGGCTGTCTCTGTGCACAGATTTGCAATAAAACTCTTTTCTCCAAAGAAGAAACTTTCCTGGAATTTTTTTATTCTCTTCTCGGTCCTGGGGACGCGGGTAAGCAATTCTCTGGCAAAGTAAAGGGCATAAGCCTACAGCTTGGTGCATTGGCCGGGAAATTGCCCCACCCCAAGGGGGCCGGGAAGAGCCAGGCTCGACCAGGTGAACAGCTCGGACCGGAGTCCGCAGGCTTCAGCGCGCACCCTACTGATTCGTGGGAGAAGCCGGCCACACCGCTCCTGAGTAGGGACCTCGGTCGAGGGAGAAAAGAGGACTGGCCAGGAGGGAATCCGCAGCGGAAAACGGTAAGCCCAAGGGACAGGGCGTGGGCCCCAAGGAAAAGGGGGGCGAGGTCTGATCAAGCCTCACCTGGTTGTGCAGAGGGCCGCCAGTAAGGTTGGGTACAAGGGAAACAGAGGGGAGAACTGGCCGATTGCAGTAGTTTGCCGCCAGTAAGGTTGGGTAAAAGGGAAACAGAGGGGAAGTTGTATTGGTGTGTTTTGTGTGTTGCATGTTGAAATTATAATGGTGTGATTTGTATGTTATATGTTGCATGTCAGATACTCCAGTGACTGAATTGTTGTCAAGTGTGGGTCGGGGCCTAGCGCTCCCCTTGGCCGAGCGATTGCAGGGTTGTGCGTTTTCTGCCAGGGCGACCTCGTGCAGACCACAATCTGTATCGTGTGAATTGTGAAAGAATTTACAGCCCAGTCAGGTGCGGAGTATCTGAAAATAAAAATGGGGTCTGGGGCAAGCCAATGTAGTCCTCTGGAATGTTTTTTAAAGAACTGGAAAGCGGCCACAAAGCATGATGATTGGGGAATCAAATTGCGAAAACAGAGAATGAGGACATTATGTGAAGTTGACTGGCCCGCACAAACTAATTGGCCGTCAGGAGGAAGCTTTGATTTGCAACTAATCAGCCCATTATACCAGAACATATTGAATGTCCACCCCGACCAAATCCCTTACATTTCTACTTGGAAAACCAATGTAGAAAAGAATCCACCGTGGTTGAAAGCCTGCCAAGGCGACGCCCCACGAAATACAATTTGTACAGTTCGACCGGCAGGGAAGGCAGAAAAGCCCCCGGTGATACCAGACCCAGAAGATGAGGAGGGGGGAATCATCAAACCGCCACCACCCTATGCTCCACCAACTGCCCCTCTAGCAATTCCCCCAGGCCCAGGTCCCCAAGCACCGGAAGGAGCTAGCCCCCAGCCTGAACCCCCCAAGGCTGATGAATCAGAAGAGGAAGAAGAGGATGATGAGGAATTTGTAAAGGGATTGGTTGAGTTAGCAAAGAAGGGAAGAGAGTGGACTCAGTATCAGTCCTTGAGATTGCAACAGTATGTACAACCCTATGCGGAAAAAGTGGATGTTAGCCCCCACGTGTTGGCTGCAGCAGGATGCTCCTCAGCACAAGGGAAGAAATGGCAGAAGGAATGGATAGAAGCAGCAACCAGGGCAGCCTTCCATAAGTCCCATGAGGCACAGAAAAAGGGTGGGGTCGGAGTAATGCCCCTCCGAAGGGTTTATGACCCACCGGGACCTCCAGGGCCTGGTGGGGCGGAGGCACCACGGACCTACACGGTCCAGCATATACCCTTTTCAAGTGCAGATGTTTGTAATTGGAGAAATCAAAATCCTTCCTTTGAGGAGAATCCAGCTAAAATTATAAAATTGTTTGAAGGGATTTTTAAAACCTATAATCCCACTTTTGATGATGTGCAGTATTTGATGGATGCGCTGCTAACCACAGAAGAAACTAGGCGAATCCATGTTGAAGCTCGAGTACACATGAGAGCACAGGGAACACCGGATCCAGACATTATAACAGGATACCCTGATAGTACCCCGAATTGGAATTATCAGACTGCTGATGGCCAGAAAACCCTCACTACCTACCGCCAGAACGTATTAAATGGTATGAGAAGGGCAGCCAGGAAACCCACCAACTTTGTGAAGGTCAGAGAGGTAGTGCAGGGGAATGAAGAGGCCCCAGGGGCTTACCTGGAACGCCTGAAGGAAGCCTACCGTCAGTATACTCCTGTAGACCCAGATGAGGCTGCCAACGCCCTTATTGTAAAGGCTGCTTTTGTAGCTCAGGCAGCGCCCGATGTCCGCCGAAAAATTCAAAAACACGAGGGGTTCATGGGCCACACCCTTGAGTGGATGTTAGAACTGGCTCAAACCACTTACAATCAGAGGGAAGAAGAGGAACAAAAGAAAAAGGAGAAGTATCAAGCAAAGAAGTTGATGGCATTACAGGCCACCGCACCCATCCCTCAGAAAAGAGGAAGTGCCCGGGGAGGAGGGCAAGGCCGCCTGGGGAGGAATCAGTGCGCCATCTGCCGGCAGGAAGGGCACTGGAAAGGAGAATGCCCACAGGCCCACTTAGGAGGGAGAGGACGAGGAGAACGAGCCCCAGGCCCAACCCCCAGGGGACCTGGACAGGAACTGAGACCTTGGTCATCGACAAATGCCAGTAGGGGTAGAGGACGTGGACAGGGACCTCCCTGGTACCCCTCAGCCCAAAGGCAGCCCGGCATGATGAGCCTGAGAGAGGAGGAAGAATACTAGGACAGACCGGGCCCAGCTGCTTTAGGTTCCCGTGAGCCCATGGTCAAAATACAAACAGGGAACCAAACTATCCCCTTTATGGTTGACACAGGAGCCGCCCACTCTGTTTTGCCAGTACCAGTGTCCAAGCCCACCAAGCAAACAATTAACATAATAGGAGCTACAGGCAAATCACAAAGAGCCCCATTCCTGCAATCTGTTGTCTGTCGCCTGGGTGGCCAAGTAGTCCAACACAAGTTTTTATATATACCAGAGTGTCCCATCCCATTATTGGGCCGAGACCTGCTATCAAAATTGCAAGCCCAGATTTCCTTTCAACCGACAGGAGAAGTGACAATGACTACAGGGCAAACAGGAGAGCTTTCCTTAGAAGTACCCTTAAGGGAACACTGGCGCTTAATGATGGTAAAAGAAGAGGAGGGGATTATTCCAGAAGACCTCCTGCAAAAAGTAAACCCTGGTGTATGGGCAGAAGGCAACCCGCCCGGAATGGCAAAGAACATCCCACCTATAATAGTCAAGCCCAAACCATTCGCCAACCCTGTGGCTGTGAACCAGTACCCTATCCCCCGGCGAGCTGCAGAAGGAGTATGGGTACATTTGGAACGGTTACTTCGCCATGGCATCCTGAGGCAGTGTCAATCTCAGTGGAACACCCCACTCTTGCCGGTGAAGAAGGAAGATAACTCGTATCGTCCGGTCCAAGACCTCCGATTGGTCAACCAAGCCGTGGAAACCCTCCACCCCAATGTGCCCAATCCTTACACACTGTTGAGTTTAATACCTCCTACTGCCTGCTATTTCACGGTACTGGACTTGAAGGATGCATTCTTCTGCTGCCGTCTGGCAGAGGAAAGTCAGCCCCTGTTTGCATTTCAATGGATGGATCCAGGAACAGGCACCAAGGTGCAATATACGTGGACGAGGCTTCCACAAGGTTTCAAGAATTCTCCAACCCTTTTTGGGGTAGCATTGGCCTCGGACCTGTCTAGCTTCCCCACCAGCCCACACAGGGTCTTGTTACAGTACGTGGATGACCTTCTTTTGGCCTGCTCAGACGAGGACACGTGTATGAAAGCCACCAAGGATTTGTTGAATCACTTGGCTGAAGCAGGATACCGGGTATCTAAGAAGAAGGCCCAAATATGCCTACCCACTGTAAAATACCTTGGATTTGATATATCCCATCAGCAACGGACCCTTAGAGAAGAAAGGAAGCAAGCCATTATCCAGATTCCAGAGCCAAAGAATCGCAGAGAACTTCGTGGTTTCTTGGGCTCGGCAGGATTCTGTAGAATATGGATCCCTGACTTCAGCACAATTGCCAAGCCTCTGCACGAGTCAACCAGAGGAACTGAAAAGGACCCCTTTGTGTGGGGAGAGGAGCAACGGCAGGCCTTCAAGGATCTGAAAAGGGCATTGCAGCAAGCACCAGCGCTGGGTATCCCAAATCCTGAGAAGCCTTTCTCCCTGTTTGTGGATGAAGACCAGGGAACAGCAAAGGGAGTGCTATGCCAAAAATTGGGAAGCTGGCAGCAGCCCGTGGCATACCTATCTGAGCGCCTGTCGCCTACAGAACAAGGCTTACCGCCGTGCATGAGAGCAGTTGTGGCAGTAGCCACCCTACTGAACAAAGCAGACAAATTTACTTTTGGCCAAGACACTGTTTGTGTGACTCCGCATGCAGTCCCAGCACTGCTTGACATGAAGGGTACCTATTTCCTCTCCCAAGCGAAGATGAGGAAGTGTCAGATGTTATTGTTGCACCCACGTTTGAAGTTCCAGGTCACCACCGCCCTCAACCCAGCTACCCTGTTGCCGGTAGGAGAAGGTGAGGAGCAGACGCACGACTGCATTGAAGTAATGGACGAAGTATATTCCAGCAGGCCTGATCTCAAAGACAAAGCAGACCCCCACTGGCTTTCATGGTTTGTGGATGGAAGCAGCTTTGTCGAGGCTGGGCAGCGAAAAGCAGGCTATGCAGTGGTAGCCCTGGACGACCAGGTGGTCGAAGCAAAGTCACTCCCGCCTGGAACATCGGCCCAGCTGGCAGAACTAACTGCGCTTACCAGAGCCCTGAGCCTGGCAAAGGGACGGAAGATAAACATCTATACTGATTCTAAGTATGCATTCCTGACCTTACACGCCCACGGAGCCTTATGGAAAGAGAGAGGTTTGCTTACCTCCAGAGGAAACCAGGTGGCCCACCCACAAGCTTTGTTGAACCTTCTGGATGCTGTATGGGAGCCTGCAGCGGTAGCGGTTATCCATTGTTATGGACACACAACTGGACCAGGGGAAGTGGCCAGAGGAAATCGATTGGCAGACAAAGTGGCCAAGGAAGCAGCTCGGGAACTAGCCCCCATCCCGGTTATCGGAGCACTAGTCCCAGAAGAGATTTTAAGCACCGCTGACAAGCCAGCTTATACCAAGCAGGAAAAGGACACTGCAGACGCCCAGGAACTGACATTGACCAAAGAAGGATGGTACCTTACCCCTGATGACAGGATATGGATTCCAGAGTCTCTTTCGCGGCAAATAATTCAGAGGTACCATGATTCAACCCACATAGGACCCGATGCTACAACCAAGCAGCTGGAAAAATGCTTCTATATAGCCCACCTCTACCAACTGGCAGCCCAGATTTCCAGGAAATGCCTGCTGTGTCAGAAGAATAATCCCAGAGCCGGACCACTGGCTCCCCCAGGGATTCAGCACAGTGGAACGGCACCTATGGAAGATCTTGTCGTGGACTTTACTGAATTACCCCGTTGTGGACTGCACCGCTACCTGCTGGTAGCAGTGTGCACCTACACCGGATGGGTCGAAGCATGGCCCACAAAGACTGAAAAGGCATTTGAAGTAACCAGGTGCCTGCTTAGGGAAATCATCCCTCGCTATGGATTGCCAAGGTCCATAGGATCTGATAATGGACCAGCATTTGTTCATGCAGTCCTACAGGGGCTGGCAAAAGCGCTCCAGATCAACTGGAAGCTGCATACTGCTTATAGACCCCAGAGTTCTGGAAAAGTAGAGAGAATGAACAGAACTCTAAAGAATCAGCTGTCCAAGCTGACACAGGAAACCGGGTCTAATTGGGTGGCCATGTTGCCCTTGGCATTACTCAGGGTCCGCAGTCTTCCGTCAAAACGGACCCACTTGTCACCTTTTGAAGTTCTGTTTGGGAGACCAGTCCCATATGTTAGAATGTTAAATCCGTATGTTAGCCAAGATGTGCAACTGAATAATTATGTACAGTCACTCTCCCGAGTTCTTTCTTATCTCAACAGGTGGACCCAGGCTCGCACCCCATGTGTGTTGACTGAACCGTTCCATCAGTTCGAGCCAGGTGATGAAGTGTGGGTGAAAGACTGGCAGCGAGCCCCCCTACAGCCCTGCTGGAGGGGACCATACACCGTGCTACTCTCTACTCCTACTGCTGTGAAGGTTGCCGGCATCACCCCGTGGGTCCACCATACTCGAGTGAAGAAAGCCATCTCGGATTGGACAGTAACACCAGATCCAGAGAACTCCCTTCGGCTGACCATCTCCAGACGCCTGGCAGACGACCGCTCTGCTGATATCACACCGGAAGCTGATATCTCAACGCACAGCTGAAGAATTGGATGGGAGGGGCGCCCGCGGGCAGCGTCCCCAACTCCGTGCCAGGACTAACCCAGGAAGCTCACCAGGACATTTAATATTTCCATAGGGACTTTATCTTTTCTTTTTGTTATCTGCTTTATGTCCCACAGCCCTGACCCCACTGAGCCATACCGCATTTATTGGCCTGATGGACTCTGCTACGACTGGTTCGTCTTACCGGTGGTAAGATATGGTGTGCTCTATGGCTATTGGAAACTGGGATTTGATGAGATTGCCGTCTTAAAACACCCCACTGCCCCGTTGTGGCTCCTCTCCCACACCACTGTCCGGCATGCGTGGATAGTGCTCATACGGGAAGTTGCAGAGACGCTCGAACTCTATCGAGTTCTGGACCGCTTTTGCTGTTGTGGGAGGGTAGTCAACTGTTATATGGGAGGTAGAGCACTGTACCAACCTCATTTGATAGACCAGGTCCTACTCTTAATGCAGGCGATAGATGGGACGGAACCTATCTTAATGCAAGTATTGCAGGGGTGGGAACCTTAACCAGGTGTGCATTGAAATTGCTGAACAAGTGGTTCAATCCGCCCATCAGGGTTAGCAGAAAAGTTGACCCACGTAGTGGGAGCATCAGCTCACCAGTGGACTCTCATCCTTGAGACTCAACAGATAGTCGGGCACAAATATCAGTGAGCTCTTCAACAATGAGCACACCCCCTGAATATTGGTGGGAGGAACCATGGAAGGATTGGGGTTGGTGGATAGGGGTTATCTCAACCGCTCTTGTCATATGGATGTGTGTTTTCTTTTGCTGGCATGAGCGTCACCGATTTTGTGGGAGGGAACAACCAGCCCCCATCCCCTTGACCCTTCTGGTACTAGCCCTACTTGGGTTGGGTCTGGGAGATGACTCACATATACGGAAAACCGGCCGGTCAGAACCCTATCATCAGATTTGGAGTAATAATACCTATGTTAGAGATATAGATCGTTTCTCTTCTATGCTTAATCTTTCTGAATGCTGGGTTTGTATGCATATCCCTCCACAATTTAAGAAGCCTGGCATACTACTGCATAGTATTCCAATAAATGAGTCATTTAGAATTAGTAATCTTATGTCAGATGGTCGCACCTATTCACCCCCTGTGTTTCTGTCACTCATGGAACAGGCACCTCGTTGTCTCCGTTTCAATCATAACAGCAGCAATTTTTTAGGTCACTATCCATATTGCAATTGGACTTATGAGTATATTAACGGATCCTCCTGCTTCCAAAAAGGTACTTCCATTTATGATGCTATGTGTGTCGATTTTTATACTTGGTTTACCTGGATGACGGCGCGCAGCAGATCTAACTGCCTGCTCCAGTCTGATTTGTGGTTGCTCTGCGGCACAAGAGCCTACAAAGAAATCCCCTCTGCCTTTTCTGGAACCTGTACTTTAGGAGTAGTCGTACCCCTGGTGTATAAGATGGATAAGCTCCCAACAGTCCGTCTGCGTAACAAAAGGGACGCGAAATCACCTATTAACCAGTATACCGGCACAGCCGTCTCTAGGTCCCTTCTACCCCCTTTGGGTGTAGCCATGAATTACCGGGATCTGCATAGATTGGCAAACTGGACCGAGGCTTTGTTTAACTCCACCATCTCGGCCTTAAAAGCAATTAATAAGGAAATGTCAGAGATAAGGGAGGTAGTCCTTCAAAATCGTTACGCTTTGGATGTAGTCCTTGCCTCTAAGGGCGGAGTTTGTGCCTTAATTCATTCCCATTGCTGCATGTACATTTCAGACCAGTCAGCAAATATTTCAGCCACCATCAACCACATGGAAACAATGATAGCTGAAAACCCGCTGAAAGCCACAGGGAGTGATGCATGGGGTTGGATGTATTCCTGGCTCCCTGATGGCAGTTGGCTCAGGAATGTTATAGTATTATTAGCAGGACCGCTATTAATCCTTTTGCTTCTTTGCCTCTGTATCCCCTGCTTATTGCAATGCTTGCAGCAAATGATGCAAAGACTCCTGTCACGGAAGCTAGGACCCACAGTCATCGCTGTGATGAGGGAGTATAGGCCCATACCCCAGAACGAACCTAAGTATTAGGTTGTTCAGAAGAAGAGGAGGGAGTGAAGGGAGAGGGGAACGGTTAATCATTAATATTATCTACACATAGTAAATTCCGGCACTCTGCTAGGATGGTTACACAAGCTCAAACCCAAAAATGCAGTTATTTGCAAAGTCTAAATCAGACAGGTCAGGAGGCCGTTTCCTGTCTAACCAGCTATCTGAAACTGCTGATGTTAGTTAAAGGTCAGAAGGTCGTTTCCTGCCTAGCCAAAAACTGCTGTCAACTAAAAACCACTAGCAAGATGTTTCCTGCTTTGCTTCTGCTTTAAGTAATGCAAGATAAGAAGAGATACGAAGGACACGTGTACAAGGAGGTGGGAGGGGGTGCTTACTGAGCAGAGAAAATGCTTAACCAGCAGAAGAAGTGCTTAAGCTAGCAGCCTTAGCCAGCAAATATAGATGTGCCATATAAGGAATAAGTTGGAAACTTGCCAGCTGATTGGGGGAAGTTTTGGGGGAGGTCTGGGAGGTGGGTAAATACTCTAAAGTATAAGAAGGCTTGCAGATGCGTATTGCTACACAGTCAGATTTCAGAAACTATATTCTGCTGGCTGTCTCTGTGCACAGATTTGCAATAAAACTCTTTTCTCCAAAGAAGAAACTTTCCTGGAATTTTTTTATTCTCTTCTCGGTCCTGGGGACGCGGGTAAGCAATTCTCTGGCAAAGTAAAGGGCATAAGCCTACAGGGTTAAGTACTTAATTCATTCTGGAGGTCCGTTCTTAACCTGAAACTGTTCTTAACCTGAAGCACCACTTTAGCTAATGGGGCCTCCTGCTGCTGCCGCACCGCCAGAGCACGATTTCTGTTCTTATCCTGAAGCAAAGTTCTTAACCCGAGGTACTATTTCTGGGTTAGCGGAGCCTGTAACCTGAAGCGTATGTAACCTGAAGCGTATGTAACCAGAAGCGTATGTAACCTGAAGCATATGTAACCCAACGTACCACTGTAAATCTGCAGTGCCGCTTCCACCCTATTGGACCAGTTTGCCTGACACACAACTTCATCTACAGAGCAGTGGTTAGAGTGTAGCACTAGGACGTTGGAGACCAGAGTTTTCAAATCCCCACTCGGCCATGAAGTGAACTGGGAGTGGCCGGCCTAATCTACCTCACAGGGTTGTTGTGAGGAGAAAATGGAGAGCAGAAAAACTATGAATACCGCCTTGAACTCCGTGAAGGAAAAGGTGGGGATATCAATGCAACCCATCAACAAAGAATCCATTGACCAGCCTGCTATCACTCCATTGCAGCCAAAAAACTAGAAAAGGCATCTGACCATCACACAGCGAATGACTCACTTCTCAGCGACGATCACCAGGAAGGAAGAGGGAGCCAGCTTAAAATAGCACCAGGCAACCAGTTTTAATGCCATTAGCTCTGAAATAAGGTTGTCAAAAAGGGTCAAGACTCTCCTCCTCTTAATGTCCTGGCTTGCAACAGAGTGAGTGATTACTTTAATAAGAGAAAATAAAAGCAAAGAAAGGTTTTTAAAAAAGAAAAATGTTGCACGGCCCTTTTGATGGAGCCGAAAGGAAGGAGGTTAAGGGGACTGGAAGGTTCTTAGGGTGGTAAACAACTCCAAATTGTATATGTTTTAAGCGGATGCTACAAAAATGGTCCAAATATTTATAGAACCTGCCTCTCCCAAAACACTTGGAGGAAGCTTCCGGCGATATAATTAGTGCAAAGTCGATATAATTAGTGCAGACTCATTTCGGTGACCGTAAACAGCCGCCTGCTGGTTGCTGGATCAGGCCAAAGGCCCACCTAGTCCAGCATCCTATTTTCGCAGAAGCCAACCAGGGGCTTATATGGGAAGCCCACAAACAGCAACTCACCTCACAGGGAATGCAAGTGGCAGTTTTGGCACTTTTCCAGATGTAATGTCTTCCATAGACATGCTGCTTTGGGGGCAGAGACCCATTGGAAAGGAGGGCCCTCATCCCCCCAACACACACCCTTCTCCATACTTTGCATACTTTGGAACCCATTGCCACAACATGTGCAGACTGTTAGGATATAGTTCCGTTCCACCTTAGAAGGAGCAGGCAAGACTGTTGTGTATCACATGCCTGTTTACTTCCAGTACAGGTCTGCTGGGAACTTCCGTTTGTATGTTGCTTTTGTATTGCTGTTTGCTGGAGACGAAGGGAAGCAGACATGTTTTTCCTTTGTTCCTGAACTATGCTGAATAAACGCCTGTAAATAACGCTTACACATGTCTCTGTCCGCCACTTCTGTTGTGAGAAGTTATTCACTCTGCTGATAAGAGTGTGCTGAGTCTCTAAACGTATATGAGGCTCGTGTCATTGATTGACACGGAGATTGCCCGGCTGCCGGCCGGTGGCTGGAGCCAGCTGGGGGCCTGCCAAATGCCCCCGTCTCCCCGGCAGTATCCCAACAACAGGGTTATGGGCCCAGATCCACAGCGCTTACAGGAGACTGCTGATAGCTGCTGCGAGACACCGGCAGAGACAGAGGTATGTGAAGCTGATCGTCCTGGCCGAGGCTAGAAGGCTTTTGAAGTCCATGCCAAGAAGCGATTAGGCCGAGGAGAGAGGCAGGCCTTGTAATTTTCGAGCACCAAATTTAGGCCACTTCCTGTTTTCAAGTGGGGAGGTGGGGCTCAATCGCATACAAGCAAATGTATGTTGTGCAATGAGAGCAGATCAAACACACCTACCCCCTTTCCCATTTTATTTTCTCAAATGGATTTTTTGCAGTAAAATCCACAGGGGTACCTGCCCCCCCCCCCGAATTCATGCCAGAAAGCCCAGTTCTAAATTTCAGCCCAGATCTCTGAGGCCACGTTTAACGCCATACATTTAAATCCCTGTGATATCATTTTGAGCAGTCATTAGTTCCCTCCCCCAAAGGATTCTGGGAGCTGCAGTTTGCTCAGGATGTTGAGAGTTTTGAGGAGACCCTTATTCCTCCTCAGTGGAATTCCCAGAGTGGTTTAATGGCCAATCCCTCTTCCCAGGGGATTCTGGGAATTGTATTCTGTGTGGGGGAATAGGGGCTTCCTAAAATCCATTACCATCCTTAACAAACCACAGGTCCCAGAATCCTTTGGGGGAAGCCACAACTGTTTTAAAGTGGTATCGTGATGCTTTACATGAGTGGTGTGAACGGGGCCTGATACGATTGGCAGCAGTGGCACAATGCCCTGCTCTGTAACCAGGACCCTCTCCAGAAAAGGCAGCTTTCACCAAGGCAAAGAATTGCCCCTCTAAACATTGTTTTGCCACAGCTGAAAGAACCAGATAATGAGGTTTAATGAGACTTAAGGATGAGACAGAGTGGCTGAACATACTGGATTAATGTTCTAGCACACCAGGAAGAAAAGGCCATAAGGAAGACAGAGTGCAAGGCAGCACCATTAGCTGGTATCAAAGAGATGCAGCCAATCAAGAACAGCTATTAGGACTTTGAAATGAGATTAAAAAGCTGAATCTGGTCAGATAAAGGAAGTGGCTGACCACATAGCCCAGTTCACTGCTTCCAAGAGTGGTCAGTCGGGTATTTCTATATGCTCCTGAGAAAGGGATTTATAGCTGGGTCTGGGGACCTTTTTCCAGCCTGAGGGCCACATTTCCTTCTGGGCAATATTCCAAGGGCCACATGTTAGCGGTAGGTGGGACCAGGAGCAAACATGGGCAGAGTATAGTACTCAGCAGCAATGCACAATAGGCAATTTACTTGGATCAGCATAACTTCAGTCTTATCCATAGCTGCCTAGGAGTAAGCTCCATTGGACTCTACAATATGTTTCCTGCTGGCTGCCTAGGTTCAACTTGCAGAACACATTTGAGCTTTCACAAAAGCTCCTCTGCCAGCTGAAACCCAACCTTTGGCTTTCAGAGAGAAAGGCAGGCAATCATGCAAAGAAGTGCTGCTGTCTATACTGGCTAGCATGAAGCAGGGACCCCATCAAAAGAAAGGAAAGAAGTAACCAGCCTCTGCTTGATTCTTTGCCAAATTCCCCAACTTCACCTATCCTAAATCTGCCACAAGCAAACTTGAAAGCCTCATTGTTGCCTCATTCATTTCCCAGATGCTCTTTGTCCTTGCTCTTGCTTTGAAAGAAACAAGAAGGCCTGAAGGTAAACTCTAGTGCAAGCTCATTCCATTACAGTACTTCCTTAGACAAATGGCTCAGATCTACAGTTCTGCAAGTTGCTGTTTCAGGATATGTTTTGCTCAAAATGTTTGTGACCAGGGTGGGTACCTATTTCAGCCAGAATGCAAAGCAATCTCGTATGCTTGGGGTAGACTTGCAGCTGTCCTTAGTCCCAAATCAAACTGACTCACTCTCATGCCAATTTCTCCTTCTTGTTTTGTTTTTGTTTTAAAAAGCTTACATAGTTCTAAAGGCCAAGTTCTTTCCTCGGCCATTCAGATTGTTTACAAGAGGCATTATCATTCTCTCGCCTCCACATTTTCCGTATGGTTTATCGGCAAACATAAAAGCTAGGTGGTCCTTGCAAATGGAGCTGTCCGGATGAGTCCCCTTGTTTTGACATTTCTGGAGGAAGGGAAACCATTTCTAAGAAATCATAATCATAATAATGTTTCTGCTCTAATTCCGAGCCCCTCCAGAGTTAACTGGGAAGGGGGAGGGGAGTGAAATTAGAAGGAAAGCGGGGGCGGAACGGTGGAGAGACAGGAAACTTTCCCACAAGTTTTGAACTTCAGAAGGTGGCTACATGCAGAACAGGCTGCTGTACAATCCTGGTCACAGAATTGTGAAGTTGGAAGGCATCTCAACGGCTTATGGAGTCCAACCCCTTACAATGCAGTAATCTCAACTGAAACCACACATTTAGAACACAGAGCAACAGGGGTATTAAGGGTAAAGGTAAAGGGACCCCGACCATTAGGCCCAGTCGCGGATGACTCTGGGGTTGCGGTGCTCATCTTGCTTTACTGGCCGAGGGAGCCAGAATACAGTTTCCGGGTCACGTGGCCAGCATGCCTAAGCCACTTCTGGCGAGCCAGAGCAATGCACGGAAACGCTGTTTACCTTCCCACCGGAGCGGTACCTATTTATCTTCTTGCACTGGCATGCTTTCGAACTGCTAGGTTGGCAGGAGCAGGGACCGAGCAACGGGAGCTCACCCAGTCACGGGGATTCGAACCGCCGACCTTCTGATCGGCAAGTCCTACGCTCTGTGGTTTAGTATTATCTACTCATAAATCAGAGTGCCAAAGCAAAAGCCATGCTGGGAAATAGCGTGGCACATTTGATTGGTCTGGATTAGGCCCAGTGAGGAACCTAGCTGCACGAGTCCCCAACGGCATTTCCCAGTTCCCAAGGGCTGGTAAAAACAGCTTCCCCAAAATCTTGCAAAGCTGCTGCCCAGCCAGCACCAGCAATACTAAGCTAGAAGGAACAATGGCCTGACTCAGCAACTTCCTGCGTTCTGCACCTGGTGCCCTATAACTCCCATCAGTCCCAGCCAACGTGCTTGGGGTGGGAAGCGCCTGGCTAGCAGAGACTGATCTAGAGAGCAGGGAACACAGAATTTTCAGAACCTTAAATCCCATGTGTCAAAACTATTTTAGCCTTAACTAAACATGCCACTGGATCTCATGGGTATAGCTTTGTTTGCTGCTAATGAGACAGGCGTAACGGTATGATGGGATGGGATTTCAACTCAAAGTTAAAATTCCTATGTGGCCCCCTCCAAATGTTGCTGGACACCAGCCACATGGCTAAGAGAGAGGGATGATGGGAGTTGTAGTCCAGATACATGTGGAGCGGCCAAAGGTTCCCCACGCCCGACGGTGCTGAGTTAGGTGGACCTAATGGTCTGACTCAGTACAAAACAGTTTCCTTTGTTCCCATGTCTTAAGGGAAAGGTCGTTGCTCAGTGCTAGAGCACCTGCCTGGCATGTTAGAAGGTCCCAGGGTCAACCTCCAACATTTGCAACTGAAAGGGTCAAGCTAACATGGAATTGGAAAAAATATGACTTCTCTGCCTGTGACTCTAGGGAGATTTTGCGAGCCAGAGAGGAAAATACTAGGCTCAGTGGCCAAGTACGTCGTCTAACCTGCTTTAGCTTAAGAGCTGCCTCTGTGACAGATGATTTGGTGGGGAGGCATGGAGACCTAATTTCCAGGCCTCAAAAAACAGTCATGGGCTGCAAACACAACTGTTTGAGGATGGAAGAACATCTGTCAGGGATTCTTTAGCTTTGATTGCAGGGGGTCAGAATAGATGGCCTTTGGGCATCCCGGCCAACTCCATAATCCTGATTCTAAGATTTTTGGGTTGCATTGCATTGCACTTTTACTCTGAGTAGGCCCACTAAAATGAATAGGCCTAAATGAGTCCTGTCCACCCATTTCATTGGTTCCACTCTGACTTAATGTTAGTTGGCTACAACCCATTGTTTGTTCATTCCTAACACACACACACACACACACACACACACACCCTTCCCTCCCACCAAACGGGATTCGTTTGGTCGATGCGGACTGTCTGGCTTCCGCCCTGAAGGAAAGCGTCTCCATCGTCCTGGGATGTGACACTGCAGGCAGTGACAGACACTACAGTGTGTAAATCTGTCATTGAGGTTTCCCTGACGGGATGCTAAATTTAGAACTCCTACCAAAACAGGGGGGGGGGGGAGAGAAAAAGCCACCTCTGTGATGAGTGCCTTGTGCCAGGAATTTGGCCTTTTACAGTGTTTTTCCTACCTTTGTATAGCGGTAAACCCTGCAAGAGAGTTCTTTTCCTCTCCCTAAAAATGGCAGGGGGAGAGCGGAATAATGGAGAAATCCTGCATATTAAGTACAAAATTATATTAATTATTCTCTAAGCCTGGAACCTGGTGTAGCACAGACAGAACCACTCAAGAAGGAGGTATCAGCAGGAGCAAAGGGTACCCCCAAGTTTTGCAGAAGTGCAGCAAGTCTTGAGAAAATAACACACACACACCCCAAAAAAGTACCCAGCTGTGAGCATGCTCAGTAGCATACAATGCTGGCTGGTCTTGCATGGGCGGAATGGATAATAGGGAAGAGGGATGGGAATGGAGTAACTTGAAAAAAGGGCCTGGCTGGCTCACACCACGATCAGAAGGGGGGAGCAGAGACCTCACAGCTGCTGTTTACTCACATTAGTCTATAAAAACACGTGCGCCGGGTGCGAAATAATACACGGAGGAGCACTGAAAAGAAAGAAAAGTTGGCAGCGTACATCGATTCGCCCTTCAGAGAGGGCTTGGGGTGCCCAGGCTGACACACATGTTTTTCAGTCGAGTTGCAGGTGATTAATTTTGCGGGGTAGAGGAGAACAGACACGTATACTGAAAGGGAAAGAGTGGGTGGAGAGGATGAAGGAAACCAAGTCTTTTCTTATCAGCACGAGTCCAGCTGCCGCTAAAATGACTTTTTTTTTCTTTTTTGAGAGAGAGCGAGCAAGACAGGATCTACCCAAACATTTCCTTCCAACACAGCTGGGGGGGGGGGGCGGGCAGAAGGAGAAGGGTGTTCCTGTTAAGAGCGGGGTAGAAATGAACACGGCTCAGTGGTTAAGAGCATCCGCTTAGTGTGCAGAGGGTCCCAGGCTCCATTCCTAATGGCGTCTCCAGGTACAGCTAAGAGGGACACCTGCCTGAAACCACAAAGACCTGCTGCCTGTCAGTAGACAACGCTGAGTTAAGGGGACCAAAGGGACTGACTCTGTTGTAAAGGCACCTTCCAATATTCCTGTGTCTGGGGATAAAGGTCGTTGCAGAGCATCTGTGACTTGGTTAGGACAGCTGACTCCGAAAACCCCAATAGAGAAGACCCACTTTGCAACACCTCCCCACTTAAGCAGAATCGGCACGTGCTTTTTAGTGAGAATAACCGAGCATGCACAGAGTAGTTTTGCTTTGCGCCACAGGCGCGGAACAGAATTCTTTTCCTGATATTGCTGAGCGGAAGTTGTTGTTTTCTCAAGTGCCCATCAGGCCCCAACTAGAGCCCTGCCGCAGGATCAGGCCAAAGATAAGCTTCTAAGTCCAGCGCCCAACCAGATGCTCCAAAGAGGAAGCCCAAAAGAAGGACCTGAGTTCAAGAGCAACTCTCCCTACTTGTGATGCCCGGGACTGCTATTCAGAGGCACCCTGCCTCTGACAGCAGACCCTCCAAGTGTCCCTATTTTCCAGGGACAGCCCTGGATTTGCAGAAGCCATCCTAGTTTCTGATTTGATCCTGGAATGTCTCACTTTTCCTTAGGACGTCCCTATATTCATCAGAGAAATGTTGGAGGGTATGGAGTTATCCAAACCACCAGGCCATCTGAAGGCAGTCCTGTATTAATGTTTCATATTTTATTAGGTTTTTATATATGTTGGAAACCACCCAGAGTGGCTGGCGCAATAAATAGTATAAAGCTGGGGTATTATTATTACAGTGGTGCCCCACAAGACGAATGCCTCGCAAGATGGAAAACCCGCTAGACGAAAGGGTTTTCCGTTTTGGAGGTGCTTCGCAGGACGAATTTCTCTATGGGCTTGCTTCGCAAGACGAAAATGTCTTGCGATTCCTGGGGGTTTTTTTCGCTCCCCACCCCCTTTTTCTAAGGCACTAAGCTGCTAATAGCCTTTTAGCAGCTAATCCGCTAATCCCTTAAGCCTTTAATAGCTGCTAATAGCCGCTAAACCGCTAATAGCGCTAATCCGCTAATCCGCTAATAGGGTTGCTTCGCAAGACGAAAAAACCGCTAGACGAAGAGACTCACGGAACGGATTCTTTTCGTCTTGTGAGGCACCACTGTATTATTATTATTATTATTGAATAGGATGCCCTTATTATCATCAAATAAATTTTGGAGGGTACGTGACTGTGGAGGCAGAACCCAGTCTTATATCCTCCACAAATTTCTCTAATCCTTTTTTTAAGTCATCCAAGATGGTAGCTGTCACTCCCTTTTGAGGCAGCAAATTTCACAGTTTACCATATTTTTCCATGTATAAGACCAGGTTTCCCCCCTAAAAAATAATATTCAAAATTTGGGGGTATCTTATACACGGATAGATCTCCCCCCCCCCAATTTTCTTAAATTGGAGTCCCCCAAAATAGGAGTCATCTTATACATGGGGGCGCCTTATAGATGGAAAAATACGGTAACTAGAAAGAATCACCTCACACATCAGCTTCTGCAGCCTTGACAAAAACGAGAACCGTTCCTCCAGAAGACGCTGGTTCGAAAAGGCACACCTTACCTCATGAAGCAAGATTTAAGAGGTGGGAAATAAAATCTGGTTAAAAGTATTCTCCAGGGCTACAACAGGACGCCACTCCGTGTGAATGCCTGAAGCAGTGAAGCCCCTCAGAAGCCCCTTTCCCCCTCAATCCAGCGGTGAACAGACTCGGTTGAGTCGGAACCAGGTGGGTTTGTGACATCAGAGTTGTGTTGCAGAATGAAAGGCAGAAAGGGTTCTTTGAACACCCTCCAGGGCAAAATGACCTCCATCGAGTAAGAGAGCCAGGATTAGGACCTGAGAGACCTGCTCAGCCATGACGCTTGCCAGGCGTGACCTTGGGCTGGTCACAGTCTCTCAAGCTAACCTACATCACAGGTTCGTTGTGAGGAGGAACGTGTTGTGGGGTAGAGCCACCTGGACTTCCGAAGTTAGAGCCATTAATTTCAACAAGTCTACTCCTAGTCAAACTTAGGACTCAGCTACATTAGTCAAAAAACAGCATTTTGACTACGTTATGCAACACCAGATGGAGCTAGAGAGCAAAATATGGGGGGGGCAGGTATATGATCACAGGATGTGGTGAACACACACCATTTGAATGGCGATGCCCATCAAAAATGGCGATGCCCCCTCAAATATTTTATTGGAGGACAAAGACCCTTCAGCCCCTAGGAGTTGGCTCCTATGCTGGGCAGAGAGTACATTCTTCAAACAGAGGTTTCCCCGCCCCCTAAAATAAAATAAATAAAATAAATTGAAAACAACTACCACCAAACGTTACAGGCTTAGTAATGAAGACACATTTAAAAACCTTAATATTTAAACTGGCGAGGCAGTTAGGATCAAGGAGCGACAACTATTGCTATCCCCTACACACACACACACACACACACACCATTGCTCAGGTTTATCACAAGCCTCCCAGGGTTTTTAGATAAGACACCCTGTACCAGCCAATTCCAGATCAAGGTCTATTTTTGTAGCCAGGGCATGATGACCAGTCAGAAATATAGATTGTGACAAGGCTAATTTCCATCCTGGAAGATATAACAGGGCGTTTATTTTTTAAATGGAACTTTTAGATACAAAAAGGCTCGGAAGGGAAAAAGAGAATCCACCCACCCACTCAGTTTCTTATATTCAAATCCTAATAAGTAAGCTGGTTTGCTTGCTTAGGAAAGGACAATGTCAATACAGAATACCTCCCAGGACTTCCAAGCAGCAAGACTGCTATTGACAGTTATTTGGGATATCGTTGGGGGGGGGGGGGAATCAGGGTACCTTAGCCCAGGAGATGGATCAATCCACTAGTTTATTTCTGCATTAGGTGTACTTTGCTGTCAAGAATGATATTTTATTTCATTTATTTTATTGGCCAATTCCCTTTCGTACTTTTTTCTTTACTGCTACTGCTTCAAGCGGGGATATCCACCATGGAGTTTTAGGTTCGAGCAAATCATTGTATTTTGCCCAAACCATATAGAGAGATTGCCTTATAATGTGATTTGGAAAGTTTTTATAGATCTTGACTTTATCGTAACCTAAGTAGGCTTGCCAACCATAACGGTTGTCATGTCCTTCTAGGTCCTGAAGGTCTGTATTTTGTAATATACACCATTCCCTGACCCAGGAGAGACAGGCCGCCTCGTAATATTTTATTGCAGTTATATCTCTCCCCCCCCCCCATGCCCCAAGGAGCTCAAGAGGGCAGCCATGGTTCTCCCCGCTCCTCATTTAATCTCCACAACAACCCTGCGAGGCAGGTTAGGCTGAGAGGCAGCAATTGGCCCAAAGTCACACCCCCAGTGAGCTTCATAGCTTAGTGGAGGATTTGAATCCTGGTCTCACCCAGGTCCTAGTCTGACACTCTAACCACTACACCAGACCGCCTCACCTGCTGAATAACTCTGGAGATCATTTTGGCAGAGTGTTGCTTCAGCTTTATTTGTACACTTTGCTTTCTTTTGCCTTTTGGTGAAGACCAAGCGCGAACGCGTGCTCATTCACTCAAAAAATACTCCTACGTCCAAACCTGCTGACTTCTCGTTTTTGGAAAGATGCAATGAATTTGTGGGTTGCCCTTTACCCCTAGACGATCCAGTGGGAATCTTATTAAATCACTAGGAGGACGGTCCCTTGCCCACAGCCGAGAGTTCTTGCTGTTTTGCTCACTAACCGTAACAAAACACCAGCCTGGCTAATTAAGGGAGATGCTAATGACTTTGCTTCTGAGGCTCAAATGTTAAGCTCAAGGCAGAGACATTTTCTCCCTTTTTCAACGAGAAGTTTATGCGCCCAAGCCTGGTGGGTTTTGCTAAGCGTAAGTCAGAGGTTATTATTACGAGCATTTAGTTCCAGTTTATTTTTTAAAAAACCCCACCTCTGGCAGGCAGCAAACGTTTCTAATAAACGTGTTGTGGTTTTTTGATCACCGACAAAATTAGGTTAATGACACCTTTCAATGCCTCTCTATAATAACTTCTTTTAAAAAAGAAAACACCAGTTTTCACTCATGCATTCCCATTGTTGATATTTTCCAGCCATTCTCACCAAATAATCATGCCACCCTATTTTTTGCATTTGGGAAATGCCATATTATATATATATTCGTGGCGTTCATGCAGAAGCTACCTAACAGAGTCCACTACTTAGCTGATGCCCTGCTCCCTGTTGCCCACAGGTTCATATTATTTGAATCTGGGGTCATTTAGCTGCAGTTCCTGCATTGCAGAGGGTTGGACTAGATGACTCTTGAGGTCCCTTCAAATTATGCAGATTATACATTTCAGTGAGACTCAGCAGCAGGAGATTCAGAAAGACGTGAATGCCAGGAGAAAAGAACCAGCTCCCAACATAGGAAGCTGCCTTAGACCAAGTCAGAGCACACCGGCGGGCAGCAGCTCTGCAGGGTTCCAGACCGAGACCTTTCGCAGCCTTACCTGGAGATGCTGGGAGTTGAACTTGCAGCCTTCTGCACGCAAGGCAGATGTTCTACTACTGAGTTATGCCTCTTCCCCCAAACACAGCAACATCAGCAGCAGCTGCATCGTGCAGAGTCAAACCATTAGAACACCTAGCTTAGTGTTGCGTACACAGGCTGGCAGCAACTTTCCAAGCTCCATGCCCAGCCAACATTTCTCAGGAGAGATCTTTCTACTACAAAACCTTTCAGAGAATATTCTGCAATATGCAACCCCCTTAACCAGCTCCTATTTTGTCACCCGCAAACAGGATAGAGAGTTTGCAGGGAGCCATTTTGCCTGGGAGCTAAATAAATCAAGACACGTAACAAAAAGCCTATCAACACTCAGCCGCCCTATGCCTGGGCACGGGTGGGAAGGGAAGGCCGTAGCTCAGCGGCAGACCATCTGCTTCGTATGCAGAAGGTCCCAGGTTCAATCCCCAGCCTCTCCAAGCAGGGCTGGGGCACATTGCTATCTCAAAACCCTGGAGAGCAGCTGCCAGTCAGGGTAGACAATACTAAGCTAAATGGGCCAACCCTTGATAGGATGCAGCTTCCTACCTGAGTAGGAAAGTGTCAAGGTGGTAGCTCAGAAGCACCTAAAACCCCAGAGAGCTTCTGCCAGCCAGTGTAGACAATATGGAGCTAAAGGGAGCAACCGTCTGACTCAGTCTAAAGCAGGTTCCTTCCTATGTCCCTTTATTTGTTCCTATCAACAAGCTTGAAAGACAGAGGGGTTTTGTTCGGGCTAACAGTGTGGGGTTTTTTCCCCATTCAAATTGGCCACTGCCCAGCTCCCAAGACAGGAGGGGTCAGAGCATCACCCTTGTTCCTCCCTGAGGCTTAGCATCCTGCACAGAGGGATCAAGCTTGCCTCCGGGGATGACTGCTTTCCCTTGTTTAGCCTCTGTTTACCAAGGCTACTAAGGGGAACCAGAGCTGGTGAAAGGAGCGAGGGAGAATCTTCCTTTATATTTAGCTCCCCTGCTGCTGGATATAGCAACCCTGGGTTTATTTAAGAGCAGACTTTCCTATATTAAGAATATCAGAGATTAGCAGGTCACCCCCTGCAATGTCCCGGCAGGGATTAAATGCCCGTGACTGTGTTCAGGCAACCCGGCAAACACACTTCACAAACGCCCCGTCCTTTCAACCCAACTTCGCTCCCGTGCCTGAAGACAGACAGAAGGAGCTCTAAACAGCAGCCACCAGCCAGCAAAGGTCAGCATAGGAGTGCAGAGACCCAAAGGATGATCTAGTCCCCTGCAATGCATCAAAGCCCTCTCAAGCAACCCAAGCGCCTGGAGCAGAGTTGAATGGTTTTTATTTAACTTATTTTAACGCTCTGCACATTTTGTAGGGGTTACAGCGGCCCCACCCAGGACGGCCAGTTTATTTATGTATAAAAATATATGTGCATTCATAAAACAAACCCAGACCAGTTCACAAGAATCGTATGCAAAACCGCACCATAAAAACCAGGTAGGTGTATTTAAAAAGTGGAGATTATTTTGAATAAACATACACAAATTTATTGATTGATAACATGGTAGATAGACAATGTAAGGATTTGCATAATTTTATAACATGCAGAGAATATTATGTGTTGAGAAATCAGAGAGAGGAGCTGAGGGATGTCTCTGGGGGAGGGGAGGGAGGGTTTGAGGGGTGGGAGGAAGGGGGAAAATAATGAATATGATACGTTTTGATAAGTTGTTATGTTGTAATTGCTAATAAAAATATTTTTAAAAAAACAAAAATAAAAAGTGGAGATTAACTGTTACGGAAAGGTGCACTTTTAATCACCTGCATAAGCCTGACAGTGTAGAAAAGTTTTCAGCACACATTTCAGAGTTGAAACAGAAAGCTCCTGCTGAACATCTGTCAGCAGCCTATTCCACAAAACTGGGTGGATGACACTAAATGCTCGAGTTTTGTGTTGATGTCAGATGAGCCTCGCCAACTTGTGGGAATGACCAGTGATGCTCCTATAGGTGCTCTCTCAAGGATTGAGCTAGGATCAGGTGGTCCCTAAGGATGCTCTAGATTTAAGTTGCTTAAGGCTTTGTCAGTTAATTCAAGGGTCTCGAACCTGGTAGATGGGTAGCCAATGCAGCTTTAACAATGTATTCAGTCAGATGCCTGCCCTCACCAGCAGTCTGAGAGCTGCATCCTGCACCAGCCACAGCTTCCAAACCAAGCCCTACACAGAGTGCATTGCAGCAATCCAGCCTTGAGGTCACCAGCGCATGGACCATAGTGGTCAGGCTTTCCCAGACCCTTCAAGTGTCTTTCCAGGGAAATTCTCAGATTTACATAAACTGTCCCGGTTTCTGATTTGATCCCGGAATGTCCCGCTTTTCCTTAGGACATCCCTATTTTCATCAGCGAAATGTTGGAGGGTATGGAGTTATGTGACACCCCCGCCCCAAACCAAGGAGATAAGTAACTCTACAACCTTTAGAAGACAAGTTTTTAAAATGGTTAACATTTTATTATGTTTTTATGTATGTTGGAAGCCGCACGGTATTGAATAGGACATCCCTATTTTCACCGGAGAAATGTTGGAGGGTATGCTATCCCTGCCCAGGAACGACCCTAGCTGGGGAACCAGATGAAGCTGGTAAAAGGCAGAGAGGATGCTTTGGTCTCCAGTGACACTTTCCAGGAATAACCCCAAACTAGTCACTCATCAGAGCGGTGTGGAGTGGCATCTGGAAGGCCTCAGGTTCTTATATATATTCTTATAACACAGAGAGGACAATGAGACCTGTATTAATATTGCAGGTTGTACTCAATGCCAGCCCTACTCACTGTAGACCCACTGAAGTGAACAGACATGACTAACTTAGGTCCATTCATTTCAATGGGTCTATGCCAAGTGTTAGCTTAGCTGAGCAGATACAGCCCTGCAGTTGGAATAGGGACTCCGCAGAAACCAGAACTGGCTACCTTTTGCAGAGACTGCAAGAATAACTCCCCCCCCCAAAAAACCCCCCAACAACAACTCAGAAAGCATTTCTACTGCAAGACATACAAGATCCCTGTTTGCTAACTCTAGGTGGGCTGTAGGAACTTCCTGACTCGAATTCTAGAACAGCTGCAGTGGTCGTTGTATACAGACATGTTCTCCAGGTGAGAGTCCTACCCAAACCACAAAGGGGAGCGGAGGTTATCAGCAAACATGGGAGAACTCAATGTTTGCAAAAGTACAAAATGTGTTTTGGGGGGAAGGGGCAGTGGCGTAGCGTGGATTGTCAGTACCCGGGGCAAGGCAAGTAATTTGCGCCCCCTAACCCGTGGATTTGCGCCCCCTAACCCTAACCGCCAGATGTTGCGCCCGGTGCGGCCGGCCCCCCCTGCACCCCCCACGCTACGCCACTGGGAAGGGGGACACCGGGGGCAGAATACTTCGGAAAAACAGCCCAATGAGGTCTGAGCATGCTCAGTAGCCACAGAAAGCTGACCAGCCGGTGTGCGGAGAGAGGACGGAAAACGAGGAGGGAAAACGGAATATAATATCTGGGGGAAATTAACTGTGTGCTGCAACCCATTGTCGCATTTCCCGTTCATTACGGTGGACCTGCAAAACCCTGCACAGATTCACCTGCTTTTAATTAGGACCTTTGGTCCTGCGCGCTGCTCATTGTTCTGCCTGTCAATTGCATGATCCTTGGGTGCAGAGACCTATGCAACTCTTAAGGCGTGATGGCACTGTAATCAGAATACCAATACCACCTGATCTTGGCTTTTTCAACGCGTTGGTATCATGCCTTGCTATTATATAGCACACAATGCATTGTGAGGTTCTATGCACAAAGAACTCAAGCTTCCTACTGAAGAATGATAAAAGGGTTTTTAAAAAACGTGCACATTGCTCTAATGGCTTGCTCCACATTCCCTGGATCTTTGGGGGAAAGGCATCTAATTTGTTTTGTAAATAAATAAGAGATTGCTTTAGCAAATCAGCAGGAACTTGGCCTCGCTGCTTCCTCTCTCCCTCCAACCATTATAGCTGGTAAAATGTAAAGCCATTAAATGCCACTATTTTACACAAAAGTGGGAGGAGGGATACACACATCCAGGAAATTCTCCATTTCCGGATTACCAGTCCTGTTTTAAAGCAGCAGAGTTTCCGATCTTCCCTTCAGACCCGAGGGCAGGAAGCCCACAGAGCGGACAAGCCCAGCCGCCTGATTAAACAACCACCCTAGACACATTTCCTGGACACGAGCCACTGGGGCGGGGGGCGGGGGGAGAGACAAGGTGCAGGAGGAAACATGCAGACCAAGCCTCACTTGTGGGTTCAGCCCATCTCCCCGCAAAAGAAAAAGGCAAACCACAGGCAGAGCCATAACCCATCACACTTTGCCACCAGCACAACCCCATAGATCAGGCTCCCGATTCATAAAATTGGGTCTCTCCAGAGGTCATCTGGTGCAACCCGCTGCAGAAACTCCACAACTACAAAATTCTTGCTTAAAAACCAGTAATAAAGGCGTGGCCACCACTTTCCTACCAGTAACAAGTAGGGCTACAAGCACATACACCCAGCCCCCATGCAGGGCCTTATGCAAGGGTTTGGATTGGCCCCAGGCCAACTCAGCTGTAGGCCCTGAATCAATTGGGAGGGGGAGTCCTAATGTTTAGTTAGGGTTTTAAATGCCTATTAAGCATACAGTCAGGAGCTGGGCGGGGGTGGGGGGTGAGTGAGAGACCCTTCCTCCTCTCAACCACACTGCAGACAGCAGGACTGATCCTTCCACTCACCAGCTGGGGGGGGGGGGAGTGCAATCCTGTTAGTTGCAGGGATCTGCTTCCCTAGGAATTACCCAGCTGGGAATGCACTGGTGAGGTAGACCCCTTGCAGCCAGCAGGATTGAACTCTCCTGGCAAAGCAGTCCTCTCCAGCCAACAGGGTTGCACTGTTGAGCAGACAGCGTGGTCCTGCTGGGGTCTGCTTCCAGTGTGCATTCCTGGAGGGTTGGGGGCAGGGAAGGCAGACGTAAAGCAGACCTCTGCAGAAAGCAGGCCCTCCTCTGTTCACCAGCTGGCCAGGATTCAATCCTGCTCCCTTTCACTCTGAACAGCCCGGTTTTGCTTGCGATGTGGGCTCTGCCTGGCCCCAGTAGCAGGTCCTTGTGAAGAACTAGTGCCAAACCATCCCAGATACTGCTGTCGAACCAGCACGTTCTCACACTGCTCCTGCCACTAGCTGCTGCACCAGACGAAAAGAGAAAATCAGAACATAACATATGTTTGGGCTGCTACAATCCAGTGTCACATGTCTCTCTGCCCCTGGCCATCTTGCCAGAAGCTGAATGTGCTGTACTGTGTTAGGAAGCAGACACTGTGCCCAGGAGAAGCTGCCTTATCCTCATCAGACCATTTTTGTTGTTGTTTAGTGTTTTAGTCGTGTCCGACTCTTCGTGACCCCATGGACCAGAGCACACCAGGCACTCCTGTCTTCCACTGCCTCCCGCAGTTTGGTCAAACTCATGCTGGTTGCTTCGAGAACACTGTCCAACCATCTCGTCCTCTGTCGTCCCCTTCTCCTTGTGCCCTCCATCTTTCCCAACATCAGGGTCTTTTCCAGGGAGTCTTCTCTTCTCAGCTTCAGGATCTGTCCTTCCAGTGAGCACTCAGGGCTGATTTCCTTCAGAATGGATAGGTTTGATCTTCTTGCAGTCCATGGGACTCTCAAGAGTCTCCTCCAGCACCATAATTCAAAAGCATCAACTCTTCAGCGATCAGCCTTATTATGGTCCAGCTCTCACTTCCATACATCACTACTGGGAAAATCATAGCTTCACCTATTCGGACCTTTGTCGGCAAGGTGATGTTTCTGCTTTTTAAGATGCTATCTAGGTTGCTATCTAGATGCTATCTAGGTTGGTCCAGCTCTCACTTCCATACATCACTACTGGGAAAACCATCAGACCATTAGCTCAGTGTCATCTACACTAGCTGACAGCAACAGGTCTCCAGGGTTTCAGGCAGGGGACCTTCCCAGTCCTACCTGGAGATGCCAGGGACTGAACCTGGGGCCTTCTGCATGCAGAGCAGATGACCCACCACTTGGCTACAGCCCTTCTGTGTTACAATACTGACCAAGAAAACAACACAAAGAGTCAGGACCTGAGCACAAGAGAGTCCTCTCCTCTCCTGTCATTTCCAGCAACTGGTATTCAGAAGCATTGCTGCTTCCAACCATGGAGGCAGAGCTGAGCCATCGTGCTTATCAAAAGCCTTATTTCCCCCCATGAATTTGTCCAATCCTCTTTTCAAGCCATCTGAGTCAGTGGCCATCCTGCAGGAGAGAGTTCCATAGTTTAACTACCATATTTTTCGCTCTATAATACGCACCAGACCACAAGATGCACCTAGTTTTTGGAGGAGGAAAACAAGAAAAAAAATATTCTGAATCTCAGAAGCCAGAACAGCAAGAGGGATCGCTGCGCAGTGAAAGCAGCAATCTCTCTTGCTGTTCTGGCTTCTGTGATAGTTGCGCAGCCTGCATTCGCTCCATAAGACGCACACACATCCCCCCTTACTTTTTAGGAGAGAAAAAGTGAGTCTTATAGAGCAAAAAATACGGTATGTGCCATGTGAGGAAGCACTTTCTCTTATCTGTCCCGACTTCTCCAACATTCAGACTGTGAGGTGCTCGGCTTGTGACGCATGCAAAAGGGCCTTCCTGCAAGGTGTCAGGATTTCCTGAGTGTCACCTGCCAAGGCCCAAAACCCTCGAGTTTTCCGCCCAGCACAAGCCTTTGGCTCCAGAGTTCTTTCTGGCTGTTCAAAGAGAGGCAGCTCAAAGCTTGCTTAGAAAATGACAGTGAATAACAATGAAATCCCTCTGATTTAACAAGCTCCTGTTGCTCCACCCCAATTCCCTCTTTTGCCTTCCACCTCCTTGCTTCACCCTGGAGGCAGGGAAGCCCGGAAAAGCGCGAGACACTTTTGCTGCTTGCCGTGAGTCGCACAGCCTGCTCCTGCTGCTGTTTTGCAACACTTCCAGCATGATCCAGAGTGAATCAGTCTGCCACTCCCCTCCGGGTGCTGCGCAAGGAGGAATGAATGAGATCCAGCTCACAGGAACTGGGGTTTAGGGGAATAGTGAGGAACCTCAGGCCCAGGAGCCAAATATATTTGTCAGCTCACCTTTCTGCAAATATATACCTAGTTTACCTGCTTCAACCTGCGGCCGTTTTGCTGGTAGGGCAATAGCGCACGTTGAATTTTTCAACTTCCCAAAATGAGGGGTGCTAACTAGTTGCAACATGACATGAGAATTCAAAAGACATTTGGGTTAAATTAATAGGATTTAGTTTTGCTTGGCAAGTGAAATATGTGTAAAATTGCGCAGAACTCATTAAAAACAACTGCTATACATTTTACTTGCCATTAATACACTGGTACCTCCATGCGCTGCTCTGGTTCGGCAGAATTGGCTTAGTCATGCTGGCCACATGACCCAGAAGCTGTACGCCGGCTCCCTCGGCCAGTAAAGCGAGATGAGCGCTGCAACCGCAGAGTCGGCCACGACTGGACCTAATGGTCAGGGGTCCCTTTACCTTACCTTGGGTTACAGACGCTTCAGGTTACAGACTCCACTAACCCAGAAATAGTACATCGGGTTAAGAACTTTGCTTCAGGACGAGAACAGAAATTGTGCAGCAGTGACGCGGTAGCAGCGGGAGGCCCCATTAGCTGAAGTTGTACCTCAGGTTAAGAACAGTTTCAGGTTAAGAACGGACCTCCGGAACAAATTAAGTTCTTAACCTGAGGTACCACTGTAATGTGTTAATGGTTATTTATTAATATTTTTTATTATTTATTTAGATCCTTGAGCCAGATCGCACTGGGACATACCCTCCAACATTTCTCCAATGAAAACAGGGACAAAGGAAAAGCAGGACATTCCAGGATCCAGTCAGAAGCTGGGATGGCTTCTGTAAATCTGGAGCTGTCCCTGGAAAACAGGGACACTTGGAGGGTCTGGAATAAACCCATCCGGGCAAAGAAGCTTTATACAGCACAGGTTTCCTCCAAGGCCTCGTCTCTCTCTCAAGGGCAGGTGCCCCCCCCCTTGTCCTGAGTCAGTAGGAGGTGGGGGGAGTGGGAGGGTGCTGAGTAATGCTCAGGGTGCCCTGCCTCTCCTTTCGAGGAACGTCACGCAGAGGGCATCCAGGATCCAGTAACAGCCCACAAGGCATGCAAATCCGTGGCTCCCCGCATGTGTTCATCTCATCACGCCACAAGGCTCTTAATCTCTGGCGGCGGCGGGGGGGGAGCGTGAGAGCAGGGGGGGGGGGCTATTCTTAGCTGACCTCTTGAGCAAGCCAGAGAGCGTTATGGAGCAGAATGCTGCTCTCTCTGTCTTTCTCGCTCACTGCTGTCAGAAGAGATGCACCCGAAGCGTTGGGATTCCCAATGGTGGTGCTGTGGAAGTTGGAGCAACCTTGCTGCAGCATCAGGCTGCTGGCTATTCTTGGGCCTGGCCCTACCATTAGGCAAAGTGATCAGCAGGCGCCTCAGGCTGCAATTGCTGAGAGGTTGGGACTGGGGTTCCCTAAGCAAGCCTGCTGCCCTCGGTTGCCATAGAGGACACCACCAATCTTCATGTAAAGTTCAGTTTGATCAGCTTGCACACATGGATTAGGCTGCAGGTGAGGAGAGGCGCCATCTTCTCCTTTGCCTCAGGCAGCAAAATATATTGGTCCGGCCCCAGCTACTATGAGGAGAAGATGTTGGCTAGATGAGACCCTGGCCTGAACCAGTGGTTTCTTCTTCCGATGGTCGATTCCCATGACATACAGCCTCTGAACCCAGAGACTCCATTGGATCAGTGGTGGGGTCTGCTGCCTCTGCTGGCTATGAATGATGGGAGTTGTAGTTCTCCAACATCTGGGATCCCAAGGTTGAGAAAGGCTGGTCTACACCGACTAGCCAACGTTCTCCAGCGTTTTAAAGAGGGGACCTTCCCAGCCTTACCTGAACATGCCAGGGACTGAACCTGGGACCTTCTACACTCAAAGCACATGCTCCGCCACT
This sequence comes from Podarcis tiliguerta, assembly GCF_965153285.1. Lineage (NCBI taxonomy): Eukaryota > Metazoa > Chordata > Lepidosauria > Squamata > Lacertidae > Podarcis > Podarcis tiliguerta. The sequence continues at coordinate 17,327,508 of NC_139541.1, read as the reverse complement.
GAGCTGAGGTTCTTCCCCATTAGAGGGCAATGCTTTTTCCCCACAACCAAAGCACTGATGAATCAGCTGCCAGAAACTTTCAAGAAAAACAACGCATCAAACTTTTCTACCACCTCTTTTTCCTTGCTCCTTCACCTTCTATGGAAACAGTTTGGCCTGCCTCTTTTCCGTCAAGTCAGCTCTCTCTCTGCGGAGGAGGAAGCAGCCAGTGAAGACGACAAGGGGAAACAGATTTCAATTCACATATTATTATTTTTTAAAGGTGCTTTCACCACAGATTGAGCACATGAAGCCGTGACTCACTCGCACGAGGACAGAGCCCGTCCCACCTACTCGAGAACCAAAAAGGATGAGATGAGATGTAAACGGAACAAAGCCCAGGAAGTATATGGGTGGATCGGGGGCAGCTCAAAGGGTGACTTTCTGATGTTATGAACTACAACTCCTGAAGCATTCTGTTTACCACAGCGGTCAGCAACATGCCACCATCTTGGAAAAGCAAGATTCCACCTGTGCTATTTGTCTCCAGCCTGGAGAGGTTCACCTGAGACCGTCCTCCAGAGGCAAATCTACTGTGGAACTAATGAGGCTTCAGAGCCCCCCCAAATGTAGGTCCACCACTGCCTTCCTCATATTCCTGCTCTGAGCCTTGGATCAAAAGAGATCTTTTTATACCACAGGCTTTCCATAACTGTGCGCTTTTCTCCGCTGAATTTTCGATTTTAGTGATGCTGTGTTAATCGCGTCATACTCTTTTGCGCTCTGCTGCTCAAACTTTTACAACGTCATTTCATTGATTTTTCAATCTCCCCATTGCAATTTTTGATATTTTACCATTGCAATCCGGCTACAAAACACCCTGACCATTAGGCATGCTGGCTGCTGGGAGCTGAAGTCCAATCACGTCCGGAGGGTCACAGATTTTCCAGACTTGTATTCCTCTGAAACAGCCTGACTTACACTCGTAATTTTGAAATGAGGGGCTTTAATTAACCTGCCAGAACACCATCCGTTTTCCTTTTTTAAAAAGTGTACTAGGATATTTATTCTGGTTCTGCTTAGTACATAATATGTGCCAATCAAATATGTTCACTCATTGTCAGTTCCATTTGCACGCCACTTTGCCACAAAACCGTCACAGCTCACAATGAATCAAATGAACAAATATAACAATTACTAGGGGCTTGCTCTGCTCACCAACCCACCTGCCACTCTCCCCACATTACTCTCCTAGGGTTTCCCCTTCCCACCCCATGCAACTACTAAGCTCACTCTTCACCTTCCCAAACCCATTTCTTCATGCAAATCCAGGACTGTGATGTGGCCATAAAAAGTCCTCCTAAGGGCAGCCGCCTGATGACAACCTTGCGTTTTTATGTATATAGGAAGAAAAAAACTTATTGGGTTGTAGCCAACCAAGTCCTACTCAGAGTGGACCAACTAAAATTAATACACCTAAGTTAGCCATGCCCATTACTTTCAGTGGGTCTACTCTGAGCAGGACCAAGTTGTGCGATTCCTGCCCTACAGGGGTGCATGGGGCACCTTCGTTTTATAGTTTCAAACATGCGCTAACCTTTGGATACCAGAGATGGCTGTTTTCAGGACCTACCCTATTCCGATGACTGGTCTAATTGTTTCTAATACTGAAAAGGTAAAGGGACCCCTGACCATTAGGTTCAGTCGTGGACGACTCTAGGATTGCGGCGCTCATCTTGCTTTACTGGCCAAGGGAGCTTCCAGGTCATGTGGCCAGCATGACTAAGCCGCTTCTGGCGAACCAGAGCAGCACACGGAAACGCCGTTTACCTTCCCGCTGGAGCAGTACCTATTTATCTACTTGCACTTTGATGTGCTTTCGAACTGCTAGGTTGGCAGGAGCAGGGACCGAGCAACGGGAGCTCACGCCGTCACGGGGATTCGAACTGCCAAACTTCTGATCAGCAAGCCCTAGGCTCTGTGGTTTAACCCACAGCGCCACCCGCGTCCCGGTACCTGGTGGCAAAGGGTACCTGCTGGCAAAGGGTGGGCAATAAATTTAAGAAGAGAAAGGAGAATGTTAGATGCACCCCATAAAAAAACACACACACTAACTGGGTAGACAGATAAAGAGATACAGAAGTAGAAGGAAAATGCACCATCAGCATTTGTGGTCATGTGCAAGACTTAACATGCATGTGCAACCAGAGTCAAGATACAGTTGCCTCTGACTCAAGGCAAGAGGACTTAAATCTGCAGTGTTATACTACTCCTGTCCAAACCAGGGTTTCCCAACCTTGGGTCTCCGGTTGTTTTCAGACAACAATTCCCATCATCCCTGACCACCGGTTTTGCTAGCTAGGGATGATGGAGACCCAAGCATGGGAAACATACTACATGGATGTCCTGTCTGCTGTCAGGTTCAACACAGGTTCCTCCCCTTTCCGCAAGAACCCAAAATGAGCCCTATAGCTGGACCAGGTCCAAAGGCCTATCTAGTCTGGCATCCTCTCCTCCCAGTGGCCCACCGGATGCCCCAGTGTGAAGCCCCACAGCAGGACCTGAGTGCGAGAACCGTTTGCGATTCCCAGCAACTGGTATTCAGAGGTGCACTGCCTCAGACAGAGGTAGTAGAACACAGCCACCAGGCCACCACAAACCATAGCTAGTAGCTCTGACAGCCCCAGACACCCCAAGGCCTCCTGCTCCCTCCAAAAACTCCATCCTTTCTCCCTCGCTGCCCCATGTGCTTGGCGCAGCCTTCCAGGACAACTTGTCACACAAGCTCCCTGGTCCCATTGGAAACTTGAGCACTTTCTTCTCAAACAGCAACGGCCTGGACTAGTCCACACCGAAGCAAAAAGTGGATTCTCATCAGTCATCTGCACTTTAATGTTTGGGTCCCCATAGGGCATCCTTCCCTCTCTGGTGTTAGCCTGGACCTTTCTCCCTTTAAATACATTCCCCCCCCCAGCCCCCAAACCTTGGAAAGTCCAAAATGGCCGGTACTGAAAAACCCTGCATTTAAAGTGGGGGGAAGGTCCTGTGTTGGGGTTCCTGTTTTGTTTGCTCCCACTATGGACAAAGTCACTATTTACTCCTGCCACAAATTCCTCCCCTTTGTTGTTTTCTCTGTGCCAGAACCTTATAGATTGTCATCTCCTTGGGGCAGGGACCATCTGCTCCTGCTCTGTGGAATACAGGGCTCATGGATGGCATCAAATGCTGCACTAATAGTAATAATACACCTTGAAAGGTAACAAAGGAAGACCCTGGTGGAGAGGAAACAGGGAACACCCTAAGCAAACAAGGACAGCTGCCCCATAGCAGTTCCACTGCTATGGATGTTTTCTAGCTTAAATAAAAGAAAGGGCTTGTTTATATTTTTGCAGGGGGTGGAATGGGCGATTACAGAATATATATATTCTTAAGAGAACGTGGAGAGCCTGCTAGCCTAATGGCAGGACAGCCCATTTTAAAATAGATCATTAAAATAAGAAATTCCTCTGGAGTGACTCAGCAAGCAATATCTGTTTCCTACGTTTTTATCTCTGCCCTTTCTGCAAAAAGCTTAGGCTGATGTCTACGACAGCATCCCCCAACCTATCGCCCTCCCTGGATGCTTTGGGCTACAACTCCCATCAGCTCCATGGGAGTTGTAATCCAATGCATCCGGAGGGCACTAGGTTGAGGGTAAGTCTGAATACATGCACAATGCATTCACACCTCCTCATTCCCACAACAACCTTGCTAGGTAGGCGAAGGTAATGACAAGCGACAGGCCCCAAGGTCACTCGTTGGAGTTTGGACCTGTGTTACCTGGAGATTAGGTCCAACATTTCAACTTGTCCTAGGTAGGGCTGATGGGGGTTAAGAGTCCCAAACACCTGGTTGGCCAAGACTGCTGTAACCATTACACCACGCTCCCAGCAAAATGAAGCTTTAAGTTACAGAACATTCAGCACAAACCTCTAATCAAGCTTGGCAGACGTCAGTCTAGGCCTCCCCAAATGTTGCAATGGCCAAAGAGTACCAACAACAATTAAAAGGCTTTTGGGTTCCAAGAATTCAGAGTTCCTTTTTGGCTTCCGAGTTCCGAGATTTTGGGTTTGAGCAGAAGGAACATGAGGTCAAACAGGGTGACGTCAGTGGCGGAGGGGGGGAGGGAGATGCTACCTGACAAGCTGTTCCAAACTATTTTAACCATAAACATGTTCCTTTGCAATCATGGTTGCTAAACCGAAAGGAAGCCATCCTTTTTTAAAAAAAATGATGCCCCAGGGTTAAAGCTTGCGAGAGGGCACTTTTCTGATTTGGAGATTATTTGCACTGAGGTATGTGTGTGAATCTATAGCTATCGAGCAGTGAGTTAGGAAGTCAGTGGCTCAGAGGTGCGCCTGTCATTTACACAATCGCAGTTACACAACTGCAGAAATTGCAGATTCTGCACTCTGCACATCCTCAGGCGCACCCACGCTGAAGGGCAGCTTTCAAAGCAAAGCTGTGAGCTTACCTCCTGACTGCAGAATTAAATATTTAGTAGGCAGAGGGGGAAAGGAAAGAAACAAAAACCTGTTATCTGCATTATAACCACAAAAGAAGATGGAAGGGAAAAGAGGTTAATCTGGGTGGGGGTAGGAGGAGAATGAAAAGAAGGGTCTTCCATCAGAGATTTTTTTTGTTTTTGTTTCTTAAAGATTTTAATTTAAACAAGGCAAACAAAAGGAAAAAGATTACACTGATATCAACACAGTACAATGCAGAATATCAGTTGATATCCATTAGAGGGATTCAGAGTTCAAGAAAATTTAAAAAAACCCAATACCCAGCCTCCAGAGCTTCAAAGAAGAAAATTGGGGCGGGTTGGAGGGAGAGATTAAAATGTGGAAATGACCAAAGGAAGTTGTTGATGAGGCAGAAGGAAACTTTTCTCTTTCACCCAATTCAGTCTGACTTAAGACTTCCCTACCACATGATGCAGGAATGACCAAAGTAGCTAAATCGTTCCTCTTTGCCCTGGATTTCGAGACCTGATAATGTATAGTTTTAAGACAAATATTAGTCCCGTGATTGTATGTTGTTTTTAACTGTTTCTAATATCATGCTTTAAATATAATCAACTCCGGGGCCTTAGAATGAAGGGCAGGTTAACAACAACAACAGCAAATAAGATAGGTCTGTTGTAAATTATTCTACACAACAGGTACATGGTACACCCCTGTATAAGAGCAGTCTACCTCCAAGTACCGCAAACAGGTGGCAGGGGGGACGGGACAAAAAGGCGGTTGCTGCTGCTTTCCATTTAATTAATCCAACAAAGTCTGATCAGTGTAAAGCCACTGAAATTAACATACCTGAAGTAGCAAGGTCCATTAATTTAAATGGGTCTACTCAGCGTAGATTGGCTACAAATGTTTGCTTTATACACAGACACAGAGCTTTTTAAATTTATTTTAAAGGTAAACTAGTCAGAACAACTAAGAATGAAGAAATTAGAAACTGAAAATAACAGCCCCGCAGTGCAAACAGTGTACTGGCTAGGTCTGATGGGAGTTGTTGTCCAAAACATTGCAAAGCGGGTGCGCTGGGGGGGGGGGGGAGTCGCATCAACTTGGCAAAGGCTGACCTAAGGACAGGCCTCCATGCTCACGGACAGTCTATCTGCAAATATTAGGTACCGAGGGTCGGAGAGAGGAGAGTTGGGCAACTCTCCCTCCTCCTCGCCATATACTGTCTGGAGCGGGTTGGGGGCTCTGACGGGAGTTGTAGTCCGAAACATTTAGAGGAGAACAGCAAACGTGGGGGGAAGGTTGAGCTAAATATAGAGACCCTCCACGATCAGGGGGAGTCTACCTCCAAATAATAACAGATAAGGGGGTGGGGCGGAAAGGAGGGTAGAGACCTGTGCCTTGTTTACAAACTCAAAAACACACTGGCTGGCTGGGAGGGGGGGGTGCGGACGGGAGTTGTAGCCCAAAAACATCTGGAGAAGCCTGGGGTGGGTGGGAAGGATGATCTAAATAAAGAGACCCTCCATGATAAGGGGCAATCTACCTCCAAATATTAAGGGATTATTCCCACCCTCCCACGCTGGCGGAGGGCTGACGGGAGCTGTAGCGCAAAACATCCGCAGAAGTACACCACCTTTTTGCGGGGGGGGGGGAGGAGGTTGTTTTAAATCCTCCATGTTCAGGGGCGGTCTACCTGCAAATATTAGATACGGAGCGTTGTGGGGAAGCAAAGGAAGAACGGGGTGGGGACGGCGGCTGTCCGCTGCCCCGTTTCCGAGCTTCACGCCGCACCACCACCGAAAGCAAACAAAAAACCCAAATTGCAAAACTCCACACATTTCGGACGCGCCGCAGGAGATGAAGCGGATCTTACCTGCGGGAGGTCATCGCAGCTCCAGCCTCGGGAGGGACACGCCCCCCCCCCACCAAAAGGGGGAAAAAAAGTTGCGTGTATTTCCCTAGTTCACAGCGCGGTCCGCTCCTCTCGCAGCATCAGCGCCAGTTCAGGCGAAGGAGCCAAAGGGAGCGGCTTCCCTAAAGACTGAGAGAGGGAGGGGCAACACTCCCGGGTCACGCCCCCTCGCCCACCTCCATATATGGGCGCCCAGTCCCTCCCTCTGGCCCGACGCCGAAGCCGCTCATTGGCCGGAGGGTGGAAGCAGCCCAGGACACGCCCCCGCCCCGCGCTCCTCCAGCTGGGGCTCTGGCAAACCCACGTGTCGGCCAAGGGGAAAGCCCTCCCTGCAGAGAGAGGGAGAGATGTGTGAGAGGGGAATCCCCGATCCGCCAATCAACGCCGCCTGGCAACAGGCACCGCCTGGCAACGGAGGAGCTGCGCTTAAAGAGACAGCCCTTGAAAGCTTTTGTAGGGGGTGTGAATTTTATTTTAACTAAGGGGGATTTATTTTTTTTGAGGGGAGGAGGTGTTTTTAAGCGAGGGGCGTTAATTGGGGGTTGGTGTTGGTTGGTTGTCCTGTTTTTTGCAGCCGCCTCTGCAAAAGCTTCAACATTTTATTATTATTTATTACTTAACAAATTTGTATTCCCCGCTTCACCCGTAGATCTGTGGGCTGTTCGCAGCATAAAAATGCAAGATAAAAAAGCAAAATACATAAGAAGAACAGGAAGAAAACAAAACAAAAAAACCCCCAATAACCTCACACAAACTCTACTCTTTTGCATTTATTCATTGCCTCCCCCCCCCCCCAAGAGCTCAAAGTGATGATATAGACGACATACATGATTCTTCCTTGCCCTCTTCATTTAATCCCCACAGCAAACCCCCGTGAGGGAGAGAGGCAGTGACAGGCCCAAAGTCACCCAGTGAGCTTTGTGATGAAGTGGAGAATTTGAACCTTGGTCTCCCAAGTCCTGGTCAAAATCTCTAACCACTATACCATGCTGCCTCACTGTGGCTTTATTATTTATCTGGCTATCTATTTTGTAGGTTTAAGTTGTTTTTCTGCTTTGAACTATTTGAAAGCACTGATTCATGTTTCAAAAATCTCTAAGGGTGTTTTAAATTTTTTAAGAGGTTTTCTGTTAATTATTCTGCTTTAAATGTGGGCCTTTCAGTTCTGTTTTCATTTGTGATGGTTTGTTTTGATAGTTTGCAATGCTCTGTTTTACATTTTAAGACAAGTTGTAAACCACTTAAGAGATTTACTATTTTTATTTCTTTGTGAAGTGTAAAACGGTGTAGTGTTTTCTTAAATAAAGACATCTGTGTACGCACTGGGCTGTTATATTATTTATATATTTACGATTAAATAATGTTATTTATACTATTAACACACCATGTCCTTGCCGGGGTGGGAGAGATCCAAAACTGAGCAATGAAGCAAACTACTTTGCAGCCAGAAAACGTTATTTCCTTGTCCTTTTCCTAGTTAAAAGGAGCTAAGATCCTGAAGCTAGGAAAGGCCTCTTTCTCCCTGCTCAAATTCTTTGGCTGTTTCTGCCAGGCAGATGAAATGACACTGAGCTTTCTTGGCTGGCGCCCATCAGAACTAGTGGAGCAGAAGATGATTGGCTGAGCCAGAGCTAATGACAGACCTTCCAAGTGTCCCTATTTCCCAGGGACAGTCCCTGATTTAGAGAAGCCCTCCCGGTTTCTTATTTGATCCCAGAATGTCCCACTTTTCCTCAGGACATCCCTATTTTCATGGAAGAAATGTTGGAGGGTAGGGTGGCGCCGTGGGTTAAACCACAGAGCCTAGGACTTGTCGATCAGAAGGTTGGCGGTTCGAATGCCCACGATGGGGTGAGCTCCCGTTGCTCGGTCCCTGCTCCTGCCAACCTAGCAGTTCGAAAGCACGTCAAAGGGCAAGTAGATAAATAGGGACCGCTCCAGTGGGAAGGTAAATGGCGTTTCTGTGTGCTGCTCTGGTTCGCCAGAAACGGCTTAGTCATGCTGGCCACATGACCCGGAAGCTGTACGCCGGCTCCCTCGGCCTATAAAGCGAGATGAGCGCACAACCCCAGAGTCGGTCACAACTGGACATAATTGTCAGGGGTCCCTTTACCTTTACCTTTATGCAATGAGAGGAGGAGCCAACTCATTCTAGATTTGTCCTCCTCCTCCTCCTGTTCTCCTAATGGACCAACCTCCATGACTGAACCCTATCGATTGACAGATGATAGGAAAATAAACCTTCCTTCTTTTTTCAAAAAAGGTGTTTAGCAAAAATCCAAAGATTTGTAGTGTTACAGATCTGCGGTAATACAGTTTTGGGTGCAAGGGCACCCGTAACTGCTAAGGTGTGTTGAGAAATTAATAAATGATGGGATTTAGATAGCATTTGAAGGGAAGATGCCAGGCCAATGAAAAATACAGGGAAAGCTTTTTATCCCTCAGGCCAGGAAGCCAATCATCAATGGAAACCATCCAGTTGTCAAAGTGACCGGGGGGGGGGCCATGATGTCACACAGGAAAAATGCTCTTTAAAAACCCCCAACAGTTCTGGATACAGTGGGGCAGGCAGACAGATGGGGAGGAGTTGCTTGGAGCAGGCATTCTTGGGAAGAAGAAGAAAATAAGTGGGCAGAACTTCAGGAGCTGCTGTGAGGGCAGGAACCATCTTGGCAGGCTGGGGCAGAGGCAATGAGATGGCAGTCAGGATGCCTTGAAAATCCCGCACTGGGGAAACACACCGCTCCTGAGATGTGATGCTCTGAACTCTCTCCAGTAGCGTCTCCACCTCCATCATTCTGCCCGGACACTGAGGTCCAGCGCTGAGGGCCTTCTGGTGGTTCCCTCATTGCAAGAAGCAAAGCTACAGGGAACCAGGCAGAGGGCCTTCTTAGTAGTGGCACCCACCCTGTGGAACGCCCTCCCACCAGATGCCAAAGAGAAAAACAACTGCCAAACTTTTAGAAGACATCTGAAGGCAGCACTGTTTAGGGAAGCTTTTCATGTTTAATAGGTTGTTGCATTTTAGTGTTTTGTTGGAAGCCACCCAGAGCAGCTGGGGAAACCCAGCCAGATGGGCAGGGTATAAATAATAAGTTGTTGTTATTGTTGTTGTAGTTAGGCTTTGGATGTAAATATGTGTGAATTAACCCTATTTCTTAGTTTCCTATGGGCCTCAATTTCCCAATGGCAGCACAACCCTGGGAGAGAACCCTGGAATATTGCTCCTGCTCAGCAGAGACTGGGGATGCTGGCATGCAACAGCAGCAAAACAATGGAATAAAATGGCCCTACCAGCCACCGATATTCACAAGATGGTGTGTGAGCTTTCAACCAACGCAGAACTCTGCACAGGGCAGGATGTTCTAAAAATATGAATGTAACGTGAGTCAAAGGTCCACCAGGTCCAATATTCTATTCTCACAGTGACCAGCCAGGTGCCTCAATGGGAAGCCCCAAAGCACCTGAGCACAGAAACATCTTCCTTGCTTCCAATTCAACAGTGGAGGCAATGTTTAGACACCCTAATGTGCAGCCACTGCTGGCCTTACTCTCTCTGTGTGTGTCTCTTACACACAGAGAGAGCACAGTTCTTGCATCCCCCTGAGGTTGCTGGGGAGCCAGTGCGGCACAGTGGTTAGACCAGGACCTGGGAGAGACCACAGTTCAAGTCTCCAGTCCACAAGAAATCTCCCTGGGTGACCTTGGGGCCATCACTGTCTCCTCTCAGCCTAACCTACCTCACAGGGTTGTTGTGAGGATTAAATGAATGGGAGGAGAACCATGGACTTGAGCTCTTTGGAAAAGAAGGCGAGGGTATAAATGCAATAAATAATGCCCAGCTAGAGACCCCTTAGAGTTGCCTGGGGTGAGGAGATGCCTGTGTGTTAAGACAGTTCAATTGTGTGTGTGCATGCATGGGCACACACCTTTGGACCAATGGGGCCTCTGAAGAGTTGTTCCAGTGAGTTAAATCCACCTGGCCACTGGAGGGCGAGGGAGCTCAGAGTGAGGAAAACTGCAGGCCTAGGCAGATTTATTTACCTGTGTGTAAGCCCCAAGCGGCTTAGTCATGCTGGCCACATGACCCAGAAGCTGTACGCCGGCTCCCTTGGCCAATAAAGCGAGATGAGTGCCACAACCCCAGAGTCGGCCACAACTGGACCTAATGGTCAGGGGTCCCTTTACCTTTAAGCCCCACCCAACATGCTGAGACAGGCAGGTAGGGGGAACATGTGGCCCTCCAGATATTGTTGGATTCCAACTGCTGGCTTGCTCTTGACCAGTGACGTAGCGTGGGTTGTCAGCAACCGGGGCAAGGCAAGTGATTTGCGCCCCCTAACCCGTGGATTTGCGCCCCCTAACCCTAACCCCCAGATGTTGCGCCCAGTGCGGCCGCCCCCCCCTGCACCCCCCACGCTACGCCACTGCTCTTGACAATAACCAAGGATGGGAGCTGGAGTTTTGCAACAGGTCTTCTTGAAGTGAGCCTCAACTCGATGCCTTTTGCTGGGGCCAAATTATATCCCTCATTTGATTATGGACAAACATGTGAGCCTTACAGCAGCTGCCCTCTGGGTCTGACAATTGGAACTGGTTGCTTTTAGCTTTGTGATGCGAAAGCCTTTTAACTGGAGACGCCAGAGACTGAACATGGGACCTTCAGCCTGCCAAGCAGCTGGTCTAATTGAGCCACAACCCGTAAGACATAGTTAGCTGTCTTATTCTGAATTGGGTTATAAGTCCAGCTAAACCAACATTATCTGCACTGACTGGGAGCATCTGGGAGCATCTGACCAGTGTCACTCCCAGGCCTACCTGGAGATACCATAGGGGATTGAGCCACAGACCTTCTACATGCAAAGCAGCTGTACTATGTCACAGCTCCTGCCTTTTGTTTTGGCGCTGGAGAAGGGCAGGAAATCTGCATTGCTGCGAGTGCGCCTGAGTGCCATTTGAAGAACGGAAGTTTTTCCGATAAATTAGGTTCCGCCTGGAGCTGCCGTCAAGACAATTGGTTTTGTCGTTCTGTAATGTTATCCTTTTGTAATTATTTGCCAGATTTACGGGTTGTTGTCGTTTCGCCACGGCTTATGATCAAACAAATAACATTATTACCTTCCCGCCGCAGCGCAAAGCTGATCTGATGGATAGTACTTAACTGTGACTGTAGGAGCGCAGGACGGTATTCAGCAAAGTTTTGCCCAGAGCAGACCCCATAGGAATGAATGGACCTAGCTGACTCGTGTGTCCATTCATTTCAATGGGCTTGCTCTGAGACAAGCTTTGCGGAATGCCACTCATAGGAAGCTGCCTTCTACCACGTCCCAGGCTTTTTGCCACCTGAGGAATCTGCATCACTCGGCTTAATGGTAGGGAGAGATCTACTGGATCCCGATGGGCAAACTGGGGGGGGGGGGGCACGGTGGCAGGAGAGGCAGCTCCTCTGTGTGTGAGAGGGAGTGAAGCTGCAAATAAATGTGCAGTTGGAGAGCTGATAATGTGCAGTTTGGGAAATGGTGTGTGGGAGAGAGAAATTAGACCTGTTAGGCGTATGTGTTTATTCAGTGCTTAAATGACAGGCCACGTCAGGGACAGCCTGTGCACAAATTATATAAAGGGCAGAATGAGCTCAGTTTCCATTCTTGAAACAAACGGCCCAAACCATATCAAAACACCTTCCTCTCGAGGGCCTGATCCTCCTCTTTTTCACCTACATCTCTGGGCAGGCGGCACTTTGTCACATCCCTTTAAATAGCCTTAAAAGTACTTTCTTGTGCCTATTAGTTGCTCAGCTGTGGCAAGTTCATAAATGCTGCTGTGCGGGAGGTAAGAACGATGGGCCCCTTGGAGAAACTGCACCTGGTACAGGGTGCAAGCGAAGAGCAAGTTTCTTTCACTTGTTTAATGGTGTGCGGTGTCTGATGGGAACATAGGAAGCTGCCTTCTACCGAATTGGTCCATCTTAGGTCAGTGTTGTCTACACTGAGTGGCAGAAGCTCTCCAGGGTTTCAGGCAGAAAATCTCTCCCAGCCCTACCTGGAGTTCCTGGAAATTAGGCCTGGAACTTCTGCCAGCAATGCAGCTCCTGCACTGAGCTGTGTGCATTTCCCAACTGGGGAATTTGCGGAGATGGATAAACCTGCTTCAAAGCATCTCTTTTGGACCACATTGTTGGGAGGGATAACATTCAAGCGGCCAGTCCACTTGCCACATGCTTAGCCCCAACCTGGTGCTGGGCATGGAGTCCTCAGAGGACAGGCAGCCCCCTGCCCCCAAATACAATGCTGAGGTCACTTCAAGGGTCCCTCTGGTTTGATACCTGATGACAAAGCCCTGGAGCCACGAGAGCAGGAGGGAGAGCTGGCCCCTCAGCCCCTAAAAGCATCAGTGCCAGCGGTTTCGGGGTCCAGGTCAAAGACTGACAACACAGTGTGCTTCTACAGACCCAGAGTGATTGGTTTACTCATGAGTAAGCACTCCCTGGTGCTCTTTCGGGGCCAGCAGCTGTGGTTAGGGAGGCTGGTTTTGGATATAAGGCCTCACTCTTAAGGCCTCCTGTTGCTGGAAGCCACATAGGTTGACGCTGAGAACAGGATGCCCAAGTAGATGGGCCCCTGGCCTGATCCTGCAGGGCTCTTGTTATACGTTACTGTCTTCTTAATAAAATGACCAGCGACTGGGTTTGGGAGAGGAGAGTGTGGGAGAGGAAGGCGACCGAGCAACGCCGCAACGCCACCCACAAGTCCCACGGAGCTATTTAGAACGATCATTTGAGGGATCTATATTAAGGCTACATCTGCTTAGGGGAAATCCAGAGGATGTGGATCCACTCATGATCTCATCACATTTGATAGCAATGGCCCACCGCAGCCATGACCTGGTTTCATCTGACCCACAGAGAGAGACTTTTAAGCCTGTGCTTCTGCCCAGAGACCAACCCTGAGGGACCTCCGTTGTCACTCCAAAAGCTTTCCACTGAGACTACTGAGGTGCCATTGTTAGCGGAAGCTAGGAGTCAAAATTTCCATCCCCAGTTTTTTTATATTTAAAAAAGAAGTCCCCAGAGGAGGGAAAAGAGAGAACAAAACAGCCCCTTCTCTCTCCCTCTCTCCCCAGGGCATTCAAGACTATGCCAGACAGTTCGAACAGACCATGTCTGTCCTCAGCTGCAGATTGTCCATTAGGGGGTTGGCTAAGCCCCCCAGGGCCATTTCCTGCCGAACAGTAGCCCATTAGGATGCTGTTTTGGGTAGCAAGATATATCGGGCCACTTTTTATATTAATCCTGAGCACAACCAACTAGGATTGCAAACCCGTCTAGCAAATAGGATGCAGCCTACAATTCTGCACAGGGACCCACTGGGTGAGAGAACATCTCAGGCAGCTGTGGTGGGAAATGGACCTTTGGGGGGCAATCCAGCCTGCAGTCCGGGGCTCCCCCCACTCCTGATTCAGATGGTTCACTTGCTTCAACATGTAATAGGTCAGCCCTGCTGCTAAGGTGGCCTCCTGTTCATTCTGCTTGAGGGACCCTTGATGTCTGCCCTTAAAATCCTGCCCTGATGGTGCCACGACAGGGGGAGCAAGAGGGCTCTTCAAGTGTGGCTTGCTTAGATATTTTATTTTGCTTGTTGCTTTCTGGACCAGGTGGTGGAAATAAAAGTCCCTCCAAACGTAACCCAAAACTGCACCGCTGACCGAAAAAGGGGACCCAATGCACAGAGTCAAACTGAATCTCAAGGTCTGGGCAGAGAAGAGGAAGAGAGAGAGAGAGAGAGAGAGAGAAGAGAGGAAGAGAAGCTGCACAGCTTGGCACCATCTGCATGTTTTTGCCAGCGCCCGGCCCTCTTGCAGCAGCAGTTTCCCAACAATGGCCTTGTTGTACGGGCGGCTCGTAACATCCATGCCTCTTTTGCGGGGTCTGACGCAAAGCGAGCCTCGGGGGAGGCGGCGGCTGGTGTCTGCTGGCAGGGGATGAAAACATCTGGCTTGTGCCAACTACAAGTTGGAGAGGCAGGCCAGGGGAGGAAGTCAAGAGGCCCATCCGGATTTCTGCCGCGCCCAGTGCAGCCAAAGGGTAGGGGCCTGCCTGGTACTGAGTCAGAAACATGGTCCATCTAGCTCAGTATTGTCTACACTGGCAGGCAGCAGCTCTCCAGGATTCCAGGTAGGGGGTCTATTACTCTCTCATCCTTGGAGATCCTGGGATTCCAACTGGGACCTTCCAAATGCAAGGCAAATGTTCTAACGCTGAACTTTTTCCTTCCTTTAAGACAGTTCAGTGACATATTGCAGTCTAGCAAATGCATTAGAGATGAATGCAGAGCAGGGCCAGTGATGGGTTTGGCCTGAAGTGGGATTGTGGCCCAAGGAGAGGACCAAACAAAGGCCTGTGGGGCTGCCTTTGCCCCCCAGGCCTGAGATTCCCCCACTATTGCCTTACAACCATTAAAAGCACCTAACCTGCCCAACTGTGCAGCTCACACTAGAAGAGAACCTAGTATCAGTTAATAAATTTAGGGGTAATGATTAATGCTGCTTGACATTTTTTTACAGGGGGCACAAGTGAAGACAGAGGCAACACTTTATAGCTGAAGACAGATGCAACAAATGGGGTTTGAACAGTTTTCCTACCTTCAACAAAAAGCATTTTGCCTACGCTATCTTGGTCTTCGCCCACCAGATGTTATGGACTACAACTCCCATCATCCCTTGCCAGCACTGTATATGTATTCACATGCACACCCATTATCTGCCCATAACAGTGATGCTGAAACCAACTGGCCAAACAAATGGACATACAACCAAAGGCCTATCTAGCGCCACATCTAGTTTTTCACCATGGCTACCAGGTGCTTCTTGGCAGCAGCTGGTAGGAAGCGAACTACCCCTCCTGTACTCATGATCCCCAAATACTTTATTCAAAGATATACTTCCTCTGAACTTGGGAGAGAATATCTATCGGAGTTGATAGATGAAAGCACTTCCTTTTGGTTGTGGTGGTGGATCTGTCCAGAAACTACTGCCCACTAGTTTCAAAAAGAAAAGAAAGGGAAACATGGACCACACCCTCTTTTAAATGTATGGAAGGGTTTCCATTTTAATAAAGAAAAGAAAAGAAAAAAACATTTCTGGGGGACTGACATAAAAACTCAATAATTAATGGTTATTAAACCAGGCTCCCTAACCCAAGTTGAGTCAGGACTGCCATACAAATGCACGATAGAAAATTAAGGAGTGGATCCCCAAATGCATATTTCGGTTAAAGGTGGGAGCACATCTGCCCTAGAGTGCATCGCTAGAGCATCATCAGCCCACGGAATTCGTACAGCGGGCCGTAAGTCATTTGTTTACCCTAAGAAGCTAACAAACCAAAACAGATGCCAGATGGACATTATAAAAATCAAAACCCTTGTTAAAAAGAAGACCCAAGTGAATAGATCCAAACCTCTATCATTAATCTTTCCTTTTGTAAAAACGGCAGTATTTGGGGGCGTATAAAACATTGCTGAACAGAAAGCCAAAGCTTAATAAATCTTGTTTAGGATGAAACTTATGCCAGATTTATTTTTTTTTAAATCATTTTAAAAACCCTGGTTCTTCAGTAATCAGGCTATCGACTGCCAACAACACATTTTGTGCATTTAAATCTGGTGAGGCCAATGGGGGAAACTCCAAATGGTTCTAATAAACATGGCACAAGCCATGCGGCTGTCCCACCAATCTGGACCCAAATTCAAGCTGAATAGTCTCTAAAGAACATTCCTCAGTCACCACCTGAAGACTGAAACAGATGGCAGGATGGGCTTCTCCTCTCTTAAAATGTTATTTCAAAACACTGTTTTGTGTTGCTTTTTAATTGGTAATCCGAATAAAAGTTAGGAAGGTGCTCTTCCAGCTTGGATCCCCCTATCCCTAAGGACCACTGGGGCTGCCCTCATCCCCATCTCATCCCCTACTTCTTTCCCTAGCATTATAGGTACATGCTACACCAAACACGTCACCATAAATGGGAGATTCATGTACCAAAATACCTCAGGTAGTGGGGGCCCTCACTGGTAGGGGGGCATGAATCTGTCCATTTCATCTTATCACCATCTCACTTTTCCAATCTTAAATTTCCATTTCCCTCATCAGTTTGTGATACTTATTTTTTAAAGTCCTCATGAGAATTCCATCAGCCTTTTAGTGTGGATCTTCTCCTAATAGATACATCTTTGTATGAAGTTTTACCTTCGTGTACCTATTTCTGCAAAGCTAGTTTCCCCCTTGCATGTTGTTGCTTTTCACTGGCAGATGCATTTTCAAATGGCCACTTTATCCCAATATATTCATTTTCGCGCAACTGGCTCACTGTTGGGAGAGCTGCGTTGCAAAATCCAAAGCAGCAGATTTTGAAAGAGGGGCTTCTTTTGGTCCGTGTACTATTTTTGGAAGGTGCCGACAAGGCAAGTTTACCTTTAAATGCCAAGTGAATTGAATTTCTTACTGCATCCAGCCACATCTCCCATGCATAGAGCACACCTAACACCAACCTACCTGTGGAGGTGCATGAAGAAACTCCCAAACTGCCTGCATTCTTGTGTAGGCACCACTTGCTATGAATGAAGCCCATTTCATGGTTGGAGATTCCAGCACTACCTAGGAGGTTCGCCATAGACGCTACCCAGCCTGGACTAGCAAGGGATGCCCCACCATCCTTTTGATGATCCCCTTTTCACAAATCCATCGCACCAACTCAAAAGCCACCAGAAATGACCCAGCACAACTTATTTCTGTATTTTGTCCTCAGAGACCAAGAGTCCAAACACAACCACCCTTTTCCAGCAGCCTGGCCTGCTGCACATGCATTCCTGTAGCAGCATTTTAGGCAGTTTCCCTTTCACAAAGAAATCCGGTGCATGTATGCCAATGTGGGGAAGCACAAATAGGGAGGCATACCTACAGCCCGGGAGTATTTGCATTTATCTGGAAAACAGGGAGATGGCAGGCAGGAGCCCACAAAGCCACAGCCCAAAGCACAAAGGTCCCTTGAGCTGGAGCCAGAACCATCACATGCCCCCCCCAACAGTACATTGCCAGTGCAATGATGCTAAATACTAAGGCAGAGCTAAATACAGAGCAGAAGAGAAACGCCTGTCTTCAGGCCAGAGAGGTGGCCTTTTAAGAGTACAGTGGTACCTCGGGTTAAGTGCCATTTTTTTCGCTCTATAAGACTCACCAGACCACAAGACGCATCTAGTTTTTGGGGGAGAAAAACAAGAAAAAAAAATATTCTGAATCTCAGAAGCCAGAACAGCAAGAGGGATCGCTGCACAGTGAAAGCAGCAATCCCTCTTGCTGTTCTGGCTTCTGGGATAGCTGCGCAGCCTGCATTCGCTCCATAAGACGCACACACATTTCCCCTTACTTTTTAGGAGGGAAAAAGTGAGTCTTATAGAGCAAAAAATACGGTAGTTATTTCGTTCCGGAGGTCCGTTCTTAACCTGAAACTATTCTTAACCTGAAGCACCACTTAAGCTAATGGGGGCCTCCTGCTGCCGCCGGAGCACGATTTCTGTTCTCATCCTGAAGCAAAGTTCTTAACCCGAGGTACTATTTCTGGGTTAGCGGAGTCTGTAACCTGAAGCGAGGTACCATGGTATGCAGTTCAACAAGGTGGAGTGTAAGAGAAGTGTAACAGAAGCAGCTCAAAAGGGCTTGGTTTGCCTCCAGCCTGCTTTAGAGGAATAGGAGCTATCCTTGGTGCTGAGACCACCTCTTTGGGACCAGACCAGGCATTGCATGATTAGGGGCCAGGGGGGGGGGATGTTCTAGCCACTCACCCTGGATATAGGAAGCTTTATTCCTCCCCCCCCCCGCACTCTAAGGGGAACCCAGATCAGATGCCATTGGTGGGCCTGGCTGGGGTGTTTTGGTCCCTGTCAGCTGCTAAAGAGTAGCACCTGCTCACGCAACAGGCCAGGTGCTGTACATGCAGTGTGGCCGCCCTCAGCTCATGAAAACGCTGAGCTGTGCTATTCCAGACTTCTAGCCATAAATTCTGCTAACCCTACAGCTACAACCCTTCTGAAACCTGGCAATTCCAAAGCCCATGTTGCATGAGGTAGGGGCATATAAATACCACAATCTGAGAGTGGCAGATAGCTGCAAAGCAATCCAGAATATTCTATTTAAGGGCCTGGTTGACACTTGCAGCGAGGGCTCCTGGGAGTTGTTCTTTTGGGGGACGGCCACACACACACACACACACACACACACAGAGAGAGCATCTCCAAGGATCGTTTTCCCGCAGTACGTCTGAGGCCTCAGACCTATTCCTGTCGGTGGGTTGTTGTAAACAACAAAGAGTGGCGAGGCCGCCCAGTCGAGACATGTCTGGATAAAAATAACGTGTGGAAATAGGTTTCACAGCTGCTCCTGTGCAAGTCCAAGGGGTGGGTGTGCGCATAGGGTGGGGGAGTTATTTAAAAAAACAAAAGCCAGGTTGCCAACTTGTTAACTCCTCTTTGGGTGGTTCTCTGTCTTGGGGTGAGGGGTACGTTATCTGCACAGGCTACCCAAACTGTTAGGCAGGATGGCGGCATTCTTTCTTCCCATTTGTGAAGCACCATGAAAAGCCAGGAAAATCTCAGTCATTTAGTCTTTTTTTATTACATTATTTACCACCAAAGGGGGTGGGCGGAGGGTGCCATTTGAATTTTCTGCCGCAGGCACCCAAAAGGCTTGGGGCCACCTCTGAGGCGACTGTGTTTGGAATGTTCCGGAGAGGCCTTTGGGGTTCGCAGTCCCTCCCAATCTGCCTTTAACATGCACACCTTAGAAATAAGATTCCTTCCCCTCCTCATCCGTCAACAGGCTGGCATCCATAAAACACAGCCATGGGGGGGGGGGAGTTTGGGAGGGAGACCCAAAGTTAGGCAAGTGGAGTAGAGCACCATAGAGATCTGGGAGGGGCTGGTGGGCCGAGTGGCTCCTGCTTGCCCTGTGCTCTGACCCCGCATATGGCGGTTTCCATCGGAAGTGCAGGGCAGTGTACGACCAGAACACAAACTAGATCAGGAACTCAACTGACAGACCTCTGAGGTGATCTGGGCAGTGGAATGGCGAGGTTTTCTGACTCCCAATTTTTTAAACCATGGCAAACATCAAAGCTTTTCCCACCAAGGTTAGGTTGCTAAATTGCAGAAAGCAGACTTCTTGTGTGTTGAAAGGGCTTTTGATCTCAGTGTAGTTCTGGAACTCAGAACAAATCCCTAGGCTTTGTCTTGGAGATATTGGGATTTTAGGGGAGGGGACCCCAAAAGCGGATCTTTATGCCTCCATACAAGTATTTGTGTTATAGAGCACATGGAGACAGGCTATCATCTGGGGGTCCTTTCAAGGCCCTCCAAATGTTGGAACCCTCACCTCCCATCACTCCTCATTGGCAAGGCCAATGGTCAGGGAAGACAAGAGCTGTCATCCAACCACATCGGAAGAGACACAGAGGTTTCCCCTCCTCCGTCACTAGAGTGTTAAAGCACCCACTTGACCCACAGTTATCAGTTCCAGCATCTTTTTGGGGGTGGGGTGGGAGAGAGGACCCAATCTGAGCTAACGAAGTATAACCAAAAGAAGACTGCTGCTCTTCTCAGTGGTCAACAAATAATGGATTGGGAAACTCAAGAAGAAGTCACCTTCCAGCCATTGGGAGGACTTGGGTGCTGCCCAGGAGTGCTGCCATCCCCTGTCTCCTCTCTAATCTCTCTCCCCCCCCCCCCCAATGCTAGATCAGACCTCCAGACATTCCTGCAGGAGGGAGGAGAATCCTGCCCCCCGAAGTTCACTTATAGGCATTGGAAGTACGTTGAAAGGAAAAAATGAGTGTGTGTGAGCGAGAGAGCTTTCCAACCTTTTGTCCACCCTATTTGTGGTTACAAGAAGATAATAGCAAACCTCTTTAAGACTAAAGATAAGGCAAAGACCAGCAGGTGGGTGCCTTGGTTTGAAGGTTTTTGTTCCAACTTCCTTGGACCTCGTCAGCAGGCACCCCATTTCCCCCCACCCACGAGCGGCCTTCACCACATGCCCCCTTGCTTGCCCCTCCCTCCAATTGTCCACCCGGCTGTTGCTTCTTTTGTTCAAAGCTGTTATGAAAGAGGACTTCTGGTTTCTGCTCCTGCGAGGGCTTCAGTTCGTCGCCTGGGGTCAGGGAGGAATTGTCATGATTTCCTCCTTGTGGGTGTTAACATCCAAAACCGATGTTTTTTAAGAAAAAGTTTCAAGTATGTACGGCATGTACAGCAGAGGATGACGCCTGAAGGCGGAATATAGAAGTTGGGAGCACGTTTGCTCCTTGGTCATTGCCTGGAAGGATTTCTTCTTCTTCTTTTTCTAAATAATAATAATTAAAAAAAAAAAAAACAACCACCCCACAGGGAGGCTTGGCTCCTGCTCAAGAGTCCAACCAGCTTGGATGAGAGAGAACAGTGCACCAAAAAAGTAACCAAAAATGACTCCCCCCAACCCAAAGTTTTATCTTCCATCTCTTCTTCTTCTTCCTCCTCCTCTTCTTCTTCTTCTTCTCTGCCTCCTCGCTTTCCCCCCTCCCTTCCCCCACAAAAATATAAAAAGCAATAAGTTTACAAAAATAGAAAATAATTACAGCAATAGCCAGAAGGATGAGGGGGGAGGGGGGAGGAAGGGAGGGAGGGAAGGGAGGAGAGAGGGAGGGCGGGCCGCAGGCCATATTATTTGGCTGAGCAGTGTAATATGGTGGGGTTGTTTAAAGCGTCCTCCACCAAGTGCAGTTCTTGACGGTCGACAGTGACGTCTCTTATGCAGCCAACGTAGCCGGTGCTGTAGGCTTTGGGGAGCTTGTGGGCCACGCTGAGCTTCTCTAGTCCTCCTGCAAAAGAGGGCGCAGGTGGGGAAGGGAGAGCAAAGGAGAGGGTTAAGGTGAACTCTCACCTGGCAACACACCTCTTTCGCTCTGTTCACTCACGTCTCCATCGTCCTCCTCTCCCTTCTGTATCGCCCTCCCCATGCCAAATGTACTATGTATTCCTTGGGGCAGAGACCCGACTCTGCGAAGTGCACATGACAGTAACGTCGTTTTCGAAGGAGATCTTCCTTATGGGAAACACAGGGCTGCCTTGGAAAGTGGTGGGCTCTCATTCCTTGGGGGCTTTTGGAACAGAGGCTGGATGGCCATCCGCCTGGGATTCTTTAGCTGCCATTCCTGCATTTCAGGGAGTTGCATGGGGGGTCCTTTCCAACCTCACAGCTATAGGGTTCTATAACTCTTGTGCTCTGCACACTCCAAATCGTGATGGTGAACCATTTACAAAAGATTATTTGGAGAGTGTTAGAAGACAGAAATAAAACTGCTATGTTTCCTCTGAGGAAGATCTTCTTCAAAATGCACTGGGGACAAATGCTCTTTGAACCGAGGCCATCCCTCTTTTTCTTGCTCTGACTTCTACCCAGTGATGGTTTTACTCAGGGTAAACCTGTTCCAATTAATAGACATGGCTAACTAAGTTAGGATTTAACTAAGTTCTACTCAGAGTTAGACCCACTGAAAAGAACAGGCCTAAGTTAGTTGCGTCTGTGAACTTTGACGGGCCTACTCTGAGTGGGGCCTATTTGGTCACAATCCCTTCTCTTTAAAATGCTATGTGCTTCGATGGTGCAACAGCAGCAGCAATTTGGGCCTTTAGTGTGGAGTGTTTTCTTTCACAGTCTATTCTGGAAGCTACCAGGCTACCTGGAGGAGGGGTTTCGCCAGCCAACGCCCTGTGTGGCAGGCAAGTACACAACCTGGGATCAAGTGGGGTTCAACTCACCCAGCCAAAGAGCCCCGTCTGTGTCCAACTGAGTTGCTCCGAGAGGCGAGGAGCCTGTGATGGGGGACTCATTGCCGACCTGCAAGGACCCATCTCGATGCACTCTGCAGAAAGAGGGGGAAACACAAGCAGTTGCTAAAAGGCTCGGGGTTCTGCATGTGTGGAGCGTTGGTTCGTACCAGCTGGAGGAAATTTTGCTTTGCTCTCCTTCTTCCAGAGGGATTTGGTTACCTTTGTGGTAATCGTTCGCCATTCGGTTTCACAGTGACAACCTACCCCCAGTACCTATGACATTTTTCTTTCCTAAGCACCCCACAAACCTTGTAAAAATAAAACAGTAAACATTGTTTGACCAGCCATTTTCCTTAAAATGTTGAAATGTTTAACAACATATTCATTTCGACGGCTTTGCTGAGAGACCAGTTTACCTTTGGGCTCTGTCTCAGCTGTCATTTAGCAGCAGCCATTTTCAGGCTGCAGTAGAGAGCAGGGATGCAAGGCTACTCCACCGGCCTTGCTTAAAAAGCCCAGCTGCTTTTGGCTTGTCTTCCTCTTTATCTATAACTGAGTGGCAGACATCCCATTAGGCTATCCGAACGGCTCCCATCCCAGCGGCTTGTTACAAAGATCTGTAACTTTAAGAACTGGTGCCTGGATTTGCTCCCCCCCCCCAAAAAAAATCTCTTTTTCCTTGCGGGTCATATCTTTTAGACACTAAGCCTGAGAGCTGGGACTGTTTGGGTTTCCTTGGCCCGCAAGCAGCTCTGTGAACCTTTTCGACTGAAGAGTGGAATTTTAAAAAAGTGAAGAATGATTGACTAAGATTGTGTCCTGGTTTTCCTCCCTAATTTCATATATTTCTCATACAAGTGCTTATAAAAATTGCCAATAGCAAGTGGCATGGTTAAAGAGGTGTTTCCTTTCTCTCTCTCACACAGCCGTGGGACAGAATGTGTCTTCTAAAATTATTCTTGCCTTTAGGAATATTAAGAACTAAGACAATTGGGGTGGGGGGAAATTCTGCTACCTGATTAACTGGGGCATCTATTTCTGAGATGTTTTGAAGGAGCGCCTCTTCTAAGATTATTCTGTGATGTTATGTGTGCATTTCCTGAAAACGAAGTAAAGCCTGCTCTTTGCTTCTGAAATGTTTTTACGCTCCTGGAAATCTAAGAGCACTTGATGAATCAATTACTTGGTTCAAAAAAGCTCGCATGACTCATCAATTAGTACCTTGTTCACTGAATGACAGCCCAGGAAACAAGCCTTCATTTGCATGATTGGTTTCAAGGTTTCAGCTGCCTTCAAAGCACCATTTGGGCCCCCTGGATTGAAGGTGGGGAAGACGGTTCTAATATCTACAAGCCCCACTGCAGGCTCCTCCCTAATCTAGCCAATTCATGGACCCTCCTTGCCTTCTAAATGGAGCAGCTAAGGCATGGGCAGGCAAACTAAGGCCCAGGGGCCGGATCCGGCCCAATCGCCTTCTAAATCCGGCCAGCAGACGGTCCAGGAATCAACGTGTTTTTACATGAGTAGAATGTGTCCTTTTATTTAAAATGCGTCTCTGGGTTATTTGTGGGGCATAGGAATTTGTTCATTTCCCCCCCAAAAATATAGTCTGGCCCCTCACAAGGTCTGAGGGACAGTGAACCGGCCCCCTGCTGAAAAGATTTGCTGACCCCTGAGCTAAGGGTGCCACATAAGGTCAGAGGGTAAGGTCCTCTCTCTCCCTTGCCCCATGTTATTCAAGCACACACACACACTCATCACTCCATCCTGGACCTGAAAAGGCAGCTGCAGAACCCACCCACCCACCCACTCCGCTTTAGGTATCTCAGCCACACATCCAAGATAAAAATAAAAACCCAGAGGTGGGCGGGGGAAATAAGATGTTCATGGGGGTGGACTGCCAAAGCCATAGGCATTACAACTCAGTGAAAGGGACTTTTTGCTTGACCCTTCGGGACCTCTTCCTAGAGCGCAGGGTGGACAAGTCTAGGCATGATCTGCCCAAAGGCGGTCTGAGTCACCCGAGGATTATTTTTGTATGTGTGTGCATGACCTGCCAAGCTCTAGGGGTGACCCTTTGCTTCCTTAGCCTCACATGGTGCAGAGGAAAGGAGGAACATTATCTGGGATCGGGAACACCATGGCAGGAAAGGACAAGGGCTGTGGGCTCAGTGGCAGAGCTCCCGCTTTGTATGCAGAAGGTCCCAGGTTCGATTCCTGGCATCTCCAGATAGGGCTAGGGAAGACTTTTGCCCGAGACCCCCCGAGAGCAATTGCTAGTCATCTGGACTACTTGAAATAGGCTGGACAAAGGACTTTCAGAATGGCAATTCCATTTCAGGCAATGTTGCCAGTGCAGACTATATTGAGCTAGATGGATTAATGGTCTGACTTGGCATAAAGCAGCTTATGTTGCCATTGTTTTCACTACTACTATATCCCATCCTTCTTAGAATAACAGAACTCTAGAGTTGGAGGGTTCCCCAAGGGTCATCTAGTCCAACCCCTGCAATGCAGGAATCACAGCTCAATCAGGCAGAGCCCAGGATGGCTGACTAGTTGCCAGTTTGTTACTGGTTTCTGTAAAGCTGCTCACACTAGTGTTTAAAGCCCTAGATGACTCAGGCCACAAACAGCTGAAAGATCTCCGTCCCGACTCAAACTACTGAATTTCCATTCTTCACATAACTTCTGAAGTTACGGCAACTTACCTTGAGTCAGATCATAGGTTCTATCTAGCTCAGTATACTCTACACCGACTGGCAGCAGCTCTTAAGAGGTTTCAGACAGGGAACCTTTCCCAGTCCTAACTTGGCATGCCCAGGACTGAACGTGTGATGTTCGACATTCAAAACCAATGCTCAGCAGGGATGTCCAACAGGTCGATTGCGATCTACTGGTCGGTTGTGGGGTGTCCCTGGTCGATTGCGGGACCCTGACGCCCCCGCAAACAACTTTGGCTCCCTAAGAAAACTCAATAACTCTGGTCAATACAATGGGCAAGTCACTGCCAATGTCTTTTTACTGGGAGTAAATAGCAGTTTCTCAGAAGTTGGACATCCCTGGCTGAAGCAGCTTATGAAGGTTGAAGGAAGAGGCTGACAAATGATACTGTGAGCAAGCATTCTCCCCAAGTGTCCCTCACCTGTATGCTTTGATTTGGATCCACTGGTTCGTGTTGACTGGGACAGTGGAACGCAGGACCATAGGCTTGGAGCCAAGGTCATAGGTCATCTGTACGCGGCCGTCCACAATGGCCAAAGCAATGTAATCTGAGCGCTCCAGTCCTTTCCCGCTCCAGAGGATGAGGCCTTGCGTGGCTTCCGTCTTGATGCTCAGCTCAAAGTGGTTCGACTGCAAGGCCTTCTCACTGCATGGAGATAAAGTGGGGTGTCAGATTCAGAGATGGGGGGGAGGGATCTCCCCACTCCTTGTACACCCACATAATGACACAAGGAGGGAGAGTTGCATTCTCGATGGATGAGTGGATGGTGCTGAGTCCCAGTTCTCAGCGTTGTTTCAACGGTGTACGCCAATTTGAGGTGGAAGCATCACCAGGTGACAACATCCATTCAGAAAACGGGATGGAGTTTGCGTTCTGAAGAACGCTACAAAAGGACACCCCGTTTCACCTTGCAGACTACTGAGGCAACCAAACCACGGAGAAAGTCCCATTTTTTTTTTTAGCTCAGGCCTAGCTTGGCCCTGGGCCTCATATCTGAGAAGGAAATAAGGTTGCTTTGACAAGCATATAGAAGGCCTATAGGCCTTAGAAGAAAGGGCTTTTTCAAGCTTCAACTGCCACAAAGACGCACATGTACCACGCACGTACCACACAACACGAGACACACAACAGCATGGGAAAGAAGAGTGTTTCATCCCCCAACAGACACAGGATACAAATAGGTGGCCAGTGGCTGTTGGTGAATTCCACATTGAAACAAATTCAGAAGCTTTTAGAAAAGTGGGGGAGAATTTACTGAATTGCGAGGTGAGCAGTTCTAGAAAATTATGGGTTCTAGCCAACTACTTTTTACTCACAGGAGACCCATTGTAATTAATGGAGCTTAGCTAGCCATCTTTATTCGTTTCAGTGGGTTTGCTCCACATAGGACCAATTTTGGATAGGACCAAATGTTGAGGTGCTCATTGTTCAGTGGGGTGGGGCAGGATTCATCCTTTTTTATAATATTGGAGAATGACCACTTCTAGTAGATAATGTTTTATTATTTGGATGTTTTGTTTTAAACTTTTGCATTTGCGTTTCTTTAAAAAGACAATGTATCGCTCCGATACATTTCATGTAGTGAGTGACAAATAAATGTAATAAATAATAGTAGGTTAACTGTGTGTTAACTCAAGAGTATACCCACTGAAATTAATGGACCTACATTGGTCATGTCCACTGATTCAAATAGGTCTATTCTGAGTAGGATTAACACCAGCTATGACCCAATAATACCAAATGACCTGAAAGGAGTTCTAGCACCCTTTATAAATACGGCCACTAAAAATGTGTGCAATGCATCAAGTATTTTTAACGAGGAGGACACTAGCCCATAAAGAAGTCTGTCAACGGCTCTTAGCTAAATGGAGCTTCTGTGTCCAGAAGCTGTTAACTAAATAGCCAAGATGGGCAGCCAACAGGCCTTAAAGCCATTCATGTGAGCTACCCAGGGGAAAGTGGAGGGAAGTGGTGGCTGCTGTGCTCTGGTTTTCCTCTCAGGCTCCCCAGGCTGGCCACCGTGGGAACAGGAGGTTGGCCTATCCTAGCTAGCTCGACTTATGTTCTTTTTGAGTCAGGTAGGCTGAAGGACAGGATGCCCTGGGCCAGAGCCAATGACAGGCAGAACTGACTAATTCTAGGTTTGTCCCCATCCTCTTCCTCCTCCCTGCTAAGTTCCACAAGGGTGACACTGAAGCTAAGGAGGTAGAAGCTGGCAGGCAGGGCCATCCCCAGGACTGGAGGGACACAAGAAGGCAGGATGCTGGCATCTGGATGAGGTCGGGGGCAGTGCCAGCCTCAACTGTCAGGGATGCCCAGT
Source organism: Podarcis tiliguerta (assembly GCF_965153285.1). Lineage (NCBI taxonomy): Eukaryota > Metazoa > Chordata > Lepidosauria > Squamata > Lacertidae > Podarcis > Podarcis tiliguerta. The sequence continues at coordinate 17,300,216 of NC_139541.1, read as the reverse complement.
TGTATTCACCTAACTCCTACTCAGAGTACACCCACTGGAAGTAACGAACCCAAGTTAGTCACTCGCATTAACTTCAATGGGTCTACTTTGAGTAGGGCTGGCACTGGATACAACCACGGATGCTGATCTAGATTGTGGTCTGATTCATCAGGGCCCTTCCCCTGTTCTTAAAACAGCATCTGGGAATAAGGCAAGAGAAAAACCTGAATGCCATCTCTGACTCTGCTGCCAGCTAGTCCAGGAAGGAGTGGTTACTATGTCATACTTAGATCCTCACTTGGTTGTTTTCTGTTAGAGACGGATGCTCTCTTTAATTTATCTGTTGCGTGAATGGAAATGAGAACCTCTTAATTTGATTCTTCTCATTTGTTCTGGCCTCGGCAGATAACAGCTTTATTAAGGATGATTGGATGCACATTGCTGGTCCCCACCCCCCAGCCTTTCCATTCTTAATTAATTTATTATTATTATTTTGCAAGTTATCTGGATTAGCTTGTTACGGCAATCTAGGTAATTGAAACCAAGCTCCCAAATGTTGCTAAGCTGTTTGGGTTGTCAACTGCCAAGTCCCACTCAGCCAGAGAGCAGGCCCACTGAAATTAATGGCCCCGAGTTCTTCCATTAATTTTAAAGGGTCTACGCTGAGTAGGACTAGCGTCGGTCCCAACCCTTTTATCTTTTTGAGAGGGGAGCTCTGCAGCAGTGCACCATGTGACAGCAACTGGTCTGCAATTGTGACTGCGCACCACCCCATTTTACTGGGTAAGCTTCGGACCTGTATAACCTGCAGAGATTAAGACTAGCAATGGCTGATCCAATAGGGCTCTTCTTACACTCTTTAGTGGAATATTTAGATTTTTAGAGCAGGTATGGGGAACTGGTGGCCCTCCAGATGTTGCTGGACTACAACTCCCACCATCCCTGGCCACCAGCTGTGTAGCTGGGGCTGTGGGGATCTGGAGTCCACAATATCTGGAAGGCCACAGGTACCCCTCCCATCCCCACCATGCAACTGCTTTAGAGATATGGAAGGTTGGGGTGTCATTTCAATGGACCGGCTGTTCCCTCTGCCCTGGTGGAACACAGTAAGCAAAGTACCCAGGTTCCCTCCATCAGTGTCTCTGGCTCGAGATCCCTGGTGCTTTTCAGTAACTGGGAAATTTGGATCACGTCAGCTCTTGTTACTCTGAATCAGGTAAACCGTTCTGTGCAAACCCTGCTCTCAAAGCTCAGAAATGAAAGACACGAACATCTGATTTTTCCCCTCCTCCTTGTTTTGAGCATGATGACCATGTTCAAAACAAGGGGGGAGGAACACGGAAAAAGGACGTCTCAAAATGAGCTCATGGGTAAAGGGCTCTCGCTGAGCTGGGCTCGGTTCTACGGTCTCTGTGATTTATTCATTTTTAGGCTCTTGGTGATTATTATTATTATTATTAAGATGTAACAATGCAGCAATCATGCATAAGAGCCAAGCGGAATGCAAAGGAGATTTTTAAAAGGTGAAGAAATGGTGGCAGCGGAAGCAAACATCTGGACACCAGAGCAGAAGCCTTGCTGACACTCACCTGACATCCAGAGGGTAGTCCAGAGCATCAGGACTTAGAAGCAGGAAGAAAGGGGAGGCATGCAATAAGCGCCCATGGCAAATAGTGAGAAGTGGCCAGTCCCTGCGAAACCTCTGAGAGATCCCAGCAGCTCTTTCTAAATGCAGGACTGTGTCCAGCCTTAGCCCTCCTCATTGGAATTAATGGAGACCGCTAACCTAGGTCCATTAATTTCAATGGGGTCTGCACTGAGCAGGACTTTAAAGTTTGGATGTAACCCGGTGATGTGAGATCTTTGCGAATGAGAAATGTAGTACCACCGGGCAACGCAATGGGTTTCTGCACATCCTGAAATAATAGCCCCTTAAGCTTGTTTACAACAGTTAAGGCAGAAGTGAGAGGCGAGGAATTGAGCCTCTGCGTAAAGACCACCCTTTCAACTCACTTCTGCCCTGGATTTGTTTACATGATCAAGTGGTTGGAACATGATGAAGAATTAAGGGCCTCTATCTCCTTGTTAAATAAAGGCTCTTGACGTACCTTCATTATGTTTGTTCACACGATCAGTTATGAGATAACAAACCCTTGAAGTCACTTTAGTCTGGGGTTAGTCGCGGGGGGGGGGGGGGGGGGAGTTGCAAGAGGTTAAACCAGGGCAGCAAGTGGAAAGGAAAGGAAAGAGCCTCGAACCCACCCACCCCGATTAATTAGGTGCTCGATTTCAAATCAGAGTAAGTGACCACATGTACAGCAGCGTATTATTATCTCAGGTATGCAGGAGGGGGTTTCTTTCAAACCAATGCAAGCATGCGGTGGCTTAAGAGTGATTCGACATTCCAAGTAAAAGGGATGGACCAGAGTTGCCTGCCCATGTAAAACAACAAAGCTTGTTTCAGAAAATAACAACAACCCCAAACCAGCCGTTTTTTAAACAAACTGTGATGTCTCTGATTATGTAAGGCAACCTCAGCAACTATAACTACCTGCTGGTCCCACTTTTTAACCAGAACACAAGGGCACCTTGAGGGTTTTTGGTTTTTTTTGGAAAACACATTTTCAATTCCAGAGATATAACAGAGATCTGTTATTTTTTCCTTTCCGGAATGGGATCTGAGGTCCACCATGGTAGTTTTCATCTGCAAAGATTGTACAGAGACCCTTAACCCCTGCTAAAGCTGGGTCACAGCTGTCAAGTCATCTTGTTCAATGTGATTTGGTGAACAATTTCTTTCTTCTTCTTCTTAATGTTGTAGAGGAGCAGCGAAGTGGGGGGGACTATGATGGATTGTCAACATACTGAAAATCTTTCACTCACTTCTCTCTTTATATGTATTTGAAGTGTTTCTATATATAAAGGAATAAAGTAACATTCCACTGTATTTGTTCTGGATCCAATTTTCAACAATTGGTTAGACTTTTTAAAAAGTCCTTTAGACGTCACAGATGTAGAAAAGCAACTGTGTGATTACTTAGGAGATCCACAGAGGCCCCAACCTATATACGTGTATTATGCCATGGTTCTGAAACAATGTTAGTTTTAATTCAGGTCACTAGTCCTCATGGGGAAAACTGCCACAAGAAGATAAGAAGGCCCAATGTCAAGGGGTGGCATTTCAGATTTGGTGTTTTAGTGCATGAAGAGTTGGAATTCCCTCACCCCAGCCTGTTAGGCCCTTGCATGGATCTGAAGTCCTCACAGAAGGTGTCCAGCTAAACAGTTCTGCTACCGCAATGTGTTTTAGGTATGCAATGGAGCTTCCCCACCCTCCCTTCTGCCCACACCCCCCCTGCAGGCCCTGTAAATTTGCTGCAGATTTACAGAGCACACAGGAGAGGATGGGGAAGCACCATGGCACAGCTAAAACACCTGGAAGGATTAAACACTCACCATCTCTTACACAATGGTCAGAAGACCTTAATGTCTCGTTTATTGATTTTCAATGTACAGTGGTACCTCGAGTTACAAATACCTCAGGTTACAAACACTTTAGGTTACAAACTCCGCTAACCTGGAAGAGTTATCTCGAGTTGAGAACTTTGCCCCAGGATAAGAACAGAAATTGTGTGCCCATGGCGCAGTGGCAGCAAGAGTCCCCATTAGCGAAAGCACGCCTCTAGTTAAGAACAGTTTCAGGTTAAGAACAGACCTCCGGAATGAATTAAGTTCGTAACTAGGGGTACCACTGTATTGTGAACGTGAGCTGACAAACCCAGCGATTGTTTCGTTTTCCCTTTTTTGTGCATTTCCCCCCTTTCCACCAATAAATTCTCACTAAGAGACAAATGTTTTAAAACTCCTTGTGCTAGTGGAACCATTTAGCTGGGATAACTCCCCCCCCCCTTGTTTTTTTGCTCAGTGAGCTGCTGAAAAGATTCAGACTACCGCTCTCTTTTGCATAACCTATGTCTTGGATTATTTCCTGGGTGCTGGGAATGGGGTAAGGATGACAGGCAGCTCTGGTGCTGTGGCTTAAGTCTAATACAGTGCACACATCTGTGTAAAGTGAAGGTGTGGGTGCTCCCCCTGTAGGACCACCTGTCCCGTCCCCCCCACTCCAAGAAGGCTCACTTTCAGTTCTTATTCCCAAGTGAACGGTGGCAGCGACTGAGTGACGTGGTTGGGGTTGGTAGGCGGCAGGATGGTTGATGTGAGATGGAGATTACAGAAGGTGGGGTGGGAGGGAGAGGAAGGAGGTCTACTTACGCTGGGATCTCATTGGTCAGTTGGCTTGAAAACAAAGAAACAAAGACATTCAGGACACAGAGAGCGAGAGAGAAAGTGAGGCGACAGACAAGACAAAAGAGCACAAGTAAGACAGAAACATAGGGTTGTATCCAACTTTAGTCCTAATCCAAGTATTACTACTGTGACAAAGACTGTGTTTGTTATTCATCCTTCACCCAAATGTCCTAGGGCAAACTCCATTAAAAACAAACTGCAACCACAACTAGAGTGGGCTGTACACACACACACACACACACACACACACACACACACACCTTTTAGGTGTCAAAAGCCAGGATAAGGAAATGTATCTTTAAAGGTAAAGGGACCCCTGACCATTAGGTCCAGTCGCAGACGACTCTGGGGTTGCGGCGGTCATCTCGCTTTACTGGCCAAGGGAGCCGACGTTTGTCCGCAGACAGCTTCCGGGTTATATGGCCAGCATGACTAAGCTGCTTCTGGTGAACCAGAGCAGCACACAGAAACGCCGTTTACCTTCCCGCCAGAGGGGTACCTATTTATCTATTTGCACTCTGATGTGCTTTTGAACTGCTAGGTTGGCAGGAGGAAGGACCGAGCAACAGGAGCTCACCCCGTCGCCGACCTTCTGATCTGCAAGCCCTAGGCTCTGTGGTTTAGACCACAGCGCCACCCATCTTTAGCATAAGGCAAAACTCCATAATGAAGGAACGAGAGGCACCTCTGCAGAGTGGAGTTCCACAGCCTAGGGGCTGCCACAGAGAAGGCCCTCTCCCGTGCCACCACCACCCCTTATGCTTCCGAGGGCAGGGCAACTACCAAGAGGGCCCTCTCTGCTGATCTTGAGAGGGTCTGTAGGGAAGGAGGCAGTGATTCCGATAGACTCATTGAAATTTACTATTTTATTTTATATGTACCCTGCCCTTCCCCCCAAAGCAGCCCAGGGGGGCAAACAAGAAGTCATAAAAAAATTAAAATGCCTTAAAAACAATTCCAGTACAGATGCAGACTGGGGAAGATCTCTTGCCTAAAAGGCTTGTTGGAAGGGGAAGGTCTTTCATAGGTGCACAAAGGGCAACAGAAACGACGCCTGTCTCATATTTAAGAGGAGGGAATTTTAAAGGGTGGGTGCCACCACACTATCCATGGGCACGGGGAGCACAGGCCCATTAAGTTCAGTGGGTAGGAGTAAAACTTAGTTGGATACAACCCATCGCAGTCTCCAAAGGGGTGACCAAAAACCAGAGGTGGGGAAGAGATGGGTCCAACGCCCAGAGCATCTGAGCAACGCCTACACACAGAATAAACACACATAAAAGAAGCCCCTGCCCCAGAATGGGTTGCAGAGATGTGTGGTACAGGAGCCAAGATTAAAGACATACAAAAATGTTATTCATGAGACAAGAGAATACACACACACGAAGGTGGGCAGACAGGAGGGCTGGGATTAGGAGGGGATCTTATTGTGCTGCTTTCTTCTGTCACAGCTGAATGAAACTTCCATGTAATGCTGGGGATAAAGAACTATCAGGGACCAGTAGTCAGATTCCTCTTCCATCAGATGATTGATGAACCTGAAGGGCACACAGAGGCACTGCTGCCAGAAGAACCTGTAGGGCCAGTGTCCCACTCCTCCCTGGCCTGAGGATGTGGCGCTGCCACCCTCTGACTCCACTGTAGAAGACCCTGGGGTTCTTCTCCACTCCTCCAGTTCAGACGGTTAAGTGTTAAGCTCTGAGTTCAGTTCCTGCCAACAGGCTTGTTTTTCTACCCCCGCTTTGTTAGTCCAAAGAAAAGGCATTACCTTTTGGTCACAGCATTGTGGTATTCTATGTAGGTCCTGCCATCGAAAGCAATGGCCTCCGCGTCTCCTGCCGCCTTCTCAGTGATGACTGGGGGAGGAAGAAGAAGATGAAGAAGGCAGATTGGTTATGATCGACCAACATTCAGCTCCACTGAATGACTCCCACTGGCAACTGCTGCTGCTGCTTCTAGTGAGATTTTATTAGAGCTTTTTTCATAATACAGTAAAAGACAAAAGAAACTAATCTTAATAAAAACAAAAACAGAGCAAAAAAAGGGGGGGGGGGAGGAAAACACAGAATCCTCTATCAAAAGTAGCTCTTAACCCTTGTCACTCACAGAAAGTGGTGGACCCTCCCAGCTCTCACCTGGGAGCTTCCTTTCCCCTTCCCAGTCTCTTACTCTGGGAGATCTTCACTTCCCTGCCTCTCACTCAGGGTTCTTCCAAGAACCATCCACCACCTTCATGTGTGTGTAATCCTCGGACCCCAATAACGGCCCAGAGCAGAGGACACAAAGAAGAATAAAGGAAAGAAAGGAAAGAGAGGGAAAACGGCTTCTGATTTTCTGTTTGTCAAAGAAATTACAGTCGCACCTTGGTTCTCGAACCGAATCCGTTCCGGAAGTCCGTTCGACTTCTGAAAACGTTTGAAAACCAAGGCACGGCTTCCGATTGGCTGCAGGAGCTTCCTGCACTCAATCGGAAGCCGTGGTAGCCGCGTCAGACATTCAGGTTCCAAAGAACGTTCGCAAACCAGAACACTCAATTCCGGGTTTGTGGCATTCGGGAGCCAAATTGTTCGAGTCGCCAAGCATTTGAGAACCAAGGTACGACTCTAGGATGACATCCAACTACAGTATTCTACTTTATGCTAAGCAGCGTTTTCCCGGTCTTCACCGGCAACTTCTAGCATGCGTGAGAGAGCCGCACCTTTCTCGCAGTGCACCCCGAAGGAGCCCCTCTGGCATGTGCACTCGTAGCTTTCCATGCGAGGACTACACATCCCCCCGTTCTGGCAAGGGCTGGGCTTCTGGATGCACGGATGGGAGCGGAAGGACGAGATCTCGACGGCACCACGGATGTTCTCTTCCTTCAGAATCGGGACGCCTTTTATAGAAATCTGAGCGGGTGAGGAGGAAAGAAGAAGAAACAAAAGAATCAGGGTGGGTTTTATTTTATTTTTTAATTAAAAGCCAGGGACACCTTGCCAGAAAATGAGGAAACCCAGTGATTTTTGCAGGCTTATTACTTTATTTCGTTTATGATTCACTTCCCACATTTCGCAGCAATCTAACAATAAAAAGATACAGTGTTGTTTAGTCGTTTAGTCGTGTCCGACTCTTCATGACCCCATGGACCAGAGCATGCCAGGCACTCCTGTCTTCCACTGCCTCCCGCAGTTTTGTCAGACTCATGTTTGTAGCTTCGAGAACACTGTCCAACCATCTTGTCCTCTGTCGTCCCCTTCTCCTTGTGCCCTCCATCTTTCCCAGCATCAGGGTGTTTTCCAGGAAGTCTTCTCTTCTCATGAGGTGTCCAAAGTATTGGAGCCTCAGCTTCACGATCTGTCCTTCCAGTGAGCACTCAGGGCTGATTTCCTTAAGAATGGAGAGGTTTGATCTTCTTGCAGTCCATGGGACTCTCAAGAGTCTCCTCCAGCACCATAATTCAATACAGTGGTACCTCGGGTTAAATACTTAATTCGTTCTGGAGGTCCATTCTTAACCTGAAACTGTTCTTAACCTGAAGCACCACTTTAGCTAATGGGGCCTCCCCCCGCCGCCACGCGATTTCTGTTCTCATCCTGAAGCAAATTTCTTAACCTGAAGCACTATCTCTGGGTTAGTGGAGTCTGTAACCTGAAGCGTATGTAACCTGAAACGTATGTAACCCGAGGTACCACTGTATTTGCGAAGAGTTTCTGGTCCAATGCAGACTGGGATGTAGATCTCCCTTTTAAAAGGCTCGCTGAGAAACGAAGGTCTTCAGTAGCCCCCAGAAAGACAACAGATGCTGTGTCTGTCTGACGTGTCCAAATGGGAGGGAGGGAGGGAGGTGCCTCCAACCTGAAGGGCTGGCTTGTACCACGTATGGATTAGACCTTCTGATGAGATGGTGTCTGCAGGGGTCCCCCTCCAGCAGAGCACAGTGATGGGTTGGATATATAAGAGTTGGGACAGTCTTTTAGGCATCCTTTTAGGTACCCAGATGTATCGGACTTTGGACACATGTGCAGGTTAACCAAGTCTTAGCACCGCAGAGTCAGAATAGGCCTTAGAGGTCAATTCAGAGAGTGCAATAATGTCTCCCCTTAATCTTCTCTTCTCCAAGTTAAGGAGATTCCATTTCTCTAAGCTATTTCTCGCAGGACTTACTTTCCATAATTCTGCCCATCTTTGTTGCCCTCCTATGAACCTGCTCCAATTGGTTTACGCTCTTCTTGGAAAGGGTTCAGAGGAGGGCGAGGAAGACTGTCAGGTCCTGCAAATGAGCCCCCAAGGAGATGAAAAAAGGTTTTGTTTTGTTTTTTTAAAAAAGGTGTTTATTTTTAATGGATGGTATCTCTAGTAAAAATAGATTGTGAGAATTTTCCACCAGGCAACAGAGCCAGGGATCCTCCCAGAGGTGTTTAGGAGATTTCACTGTGAAACCATAACTTTTTTGACACACAACAAGGATAAGGAGTCTCGCCCCCCCCCCCGGTCTCTCTGTCTGGCATTTGAGACTCTCCCCAGGGCACACCCCTGCACCAACTCTGCTTCACACCCTCCCTGAGTGTTTTTGCCTGGCTGGGATGTGTCCTTGAGCTCCGGTAATGCCTTTTGCTTGCCTGGCTGGAGAACAGAGAGGGATGTGTGTGAGTGTGGGTAGAAACTAGCTTCCTGAACACATAAATTACATTCATTGCTCCATCCACTTTTGCCTCTGGCATGTGGACCTATGAAAGTTGTTCAGAAGGGAATGTGGCCCTCGGGCGGAAAAAAAGGTTTCCTTATCTGTGAGGTACAATAATATCTTATTAAATGAAGCACACACAGCACAAGTAGCCGCAAACACAAACTACGTAGCCCTGATCTCCCTTGAGGAGCACTACTGATTGACAGAGATCATATATGCCTCACCCTCTGGATGGCGCCATCAAAGCTGGTGGAAATAGCCGCAGCACGGGCGAGTTTGCTGAAGTCGGGTGCTCCCCCAACGTAGAGGGGTTCTTTCAGATTAAGGGAGGTGTGAGGAAGCTGGATGGGTGGGGAGAAGGGGAAAGAAAAACACACAGTGAGAAAGGAGAAGACCCAGGTTGTAACTCATGTCCCTCTCTGTCCTGGGACAGAGAAGGAAGCAAGAACCAGAGCTGGGCAACCTCAGGCCTGGAGGCCAAATGTGGCTCCTACCTGGCCCCCGGAACTCTCCTCCAAGCCAGATCTCAATTCCCCTCCCACAGTGGTTTGGCAATCAATTCCTCTTCCCAGGAAACTCTGGCATGAAGCCACAGGTGAAAGGCACCCACCCCCCAGCCCTTTCCTTCCAGGTTCCTACTGTCCCCGTTGCGAGTCATGGCATCAAAGCCACCTCTGGTTGTGTTAAAAAGGCTAAATCTAATGCACAATAATATTAAAAAATGAAGAAATGGCCAAACTTTCTGGGGGAAATGTAGGGTGAGGGGGTGAGTGGAGAGGAGAAAGAAACAAAGAAAATAGTTAATGAACTTAATGACTCCTTAAAAATAAAAAAGCGAGGAGGAGGAGGAGGAGAAGAAGCTATTCTAACAAAATGAAAAACCAACAGGTGATTTTTGTAAGATGGAACAGGCAGGCAGGCGATGATAAATTACTGGCGGCTGGATGGAGAAGTGAAGAGAGCGACAGGGTTTGGGCGGAGGGATGAGCCAGTGTCGGGTGAGATGGTAATGAGGACCGTCATACTTATCTTTACCTTACGGGATTTCTGAAATCCAGACAGCAGGGAGGAGAAAGGGGTTGGGTGGGGGAGAAGGAAGAAACACAAACAAAAATCAAAAAGAAAGACGGAGAGAGAAAGAGACAAAAGAAAAGATCAGTGCAATAACATCACCAGGCAGAAAAGAGTCACACAAGATACAAGCGGCAACCCTGTCCCCTGGTTAGCGGGCCCTTGGTAGAGTAAAAGGTACAGATCAGAGCAGGGGGCACAGGGAAGAAGCAGGTGCAGCTCTGATAAGACACGAGGCAGCAGCTCTTTCAAAAAGGAAGCTTTAAAGCTGGGAAGAGGAGAAAAAGGAGCATGTGTAAAAGATCAGACACAAGCCACAGGCCTATCGGTTTGCTGTCCTGCACGGATTTAATCTGCAGCTTCCCCTTTCTGAGGTGTGTTTCCTTCCCAGAATTAAAAGGAAGGGTGGGGAGAAACCATTGTGTTTCAGATAACTAGGCTAAGCTTGGAGACAGGGGTCAAAGGCTGATGTTTTGAAAGTAGAAATGGGCAGGGTGTATACTTTGGTCTGTTTAACGACGACAAAAACCACCTTATGTACAGGGGACCTTTTTCATTACAAATTCTTCTTGCGTACCGCAGAGGATTCTGGGAAGGTTCTAGGGCATGTGCTTAGTATGCGGAGTGGGTGTGCCAGACAGCTGGAAATACTTAGCTGGACGGAGCGATGCAAACAGCACTAGTGATTTCAGATGCGTAGGGAGAAAATTGAGATTGAGCGCAGGTGGCATAAAGGAGGCGACCAAAATGATGAAAGCAAGAGAGGATCTTTTTTACATGGAAAATTTACAATTTTGGGGAGGGATTGAGTGAAGATGGGAAGCGGCAGGACATGATTCAGTTATATATATTTATGATTGGTTCACAGGTTCTCTCATCAGACGTCAGGAGTCAACCAGTGAAATGAACATGATTACGGATGGGCAAGAGAAAATGTCCCCTCTCATGATGTAATTTACTTATGCCATGTGCTGATAATGACCACTGGTTTAGCTAGCTTCAAAGGAGGGATCAAACAAATTCATGGAGGAGTGATCTATAGATTGTGACAGCTATGAAGCCACCTTGTTCACGTCTAAATAAGAATACAGTAGGGGGGAAATGTTGAAGTGCTGTTGCCATCGTCTCCTGCTTGTGACAATTTCTAGCTGGGTGCTGTTGGAGACAGAATGCTGGGCTAGATGTTGGGGTCTGCTTCTTCACAGCACACAACCCCAATGTGTTAAAAACAGAGGTTGCAGGTCTATGACTCCCATCATCCCTGGCCACTGGCCTTGCTGACCAGGGCTGTTGGAAGCTGGAGTCCAGACATATCAGGATAGAACAATTCTTTGATGTCTTCTAAAGCTAGGGACAGGGAACCCAGATGTTGCCAGACTGCAGCTCCCATCCTCCCTGACCACTGGGCCAGGGCAACACCATCTGGAGGGGCCACAGGTTCCCTGTCCCTCTAGTAACCATTTGGAACCCCAAACTGATTTGTGTGTGGACAATCTTATGCCCCTCGTCTGAGCCAAAGGGAGAGCACCACTGACTGCTGGCTTCTTGATGCTGGACTCCGTTTGCTCAGCCAAGTCGGAGGGGCTGCCACAAACCACTTCAGCTCATTGGACCAACGCTTAGGGCTCACCCACTTACCGGAGACTCTCCCATGATCCGTTCGCCGTTATTGATCCTCATCACCCCTTTGCGTGCGTTCCTCTCTAGTGATACACTGATCCAGGTGTTTAACGGGATTGGTTCCTTGCTCCTAGAAAGGACGTGGCAAGTGTATGACAGGGAGAGAGGGGGGGAAGGGTGGGGGAGAAAAAGGAGAACAGAAAGTTTGTTTATTCAGGTCTGATTAAAGACGCAGTTCTAGGCACACTTGCCTTGGAGTTAGCCCCCTCTTACTTTTAAGCAAACCTGCACAGGATTCTGCTCCTAGAGGATATTATAACCCAGGGTTAACAACCACTGAAAGAACGAGCGTGGGATTCCATGCTTGTTTTGTGTTTTAGGCAAGCCTACCCAGACCTGTAGAATGGTGGAATGTGTTTTAATCGCTTTTTTGCTTACTGTTGATTTTTAATTCATTTTGGTGTGTTTTTAAATATCCGTTCTCTCTCTCTCTCTCTCTCTCTCTCACACACACACACACACACACACCGGTGTGTGTGTGTGTGTGTGTGAGAGAGAGAGAGAGAGAGAGAGCGCGCGCTATCTTTCCATCTCTCTATTTCTCTATCTGCAAACCACTTACGAGGTAATGATATAGAAATAAATACATTTTCGCAATGTGATCAAATACACACAACATAGAGTTAACCTCACCTAAACCTGCCCTACATTAGTCCATCTTTTGACATTTGAGGTGTATATTTTTAAGACCCACTTTATTTCTGTGATTATATGTTGTTTTAGATTGTTTTTAATTATAATTTGCCCCAGAATGAAGGGTGGGTAATCAACAACAACTACCACTGCTACATCTCTCTCCACCCCCACTCCACCCCCCTACCCTCAGAAGGAAGTTGACCGTACTTGATGACAGCTGCTCCTTTGCCCAGGTCATATCTATATTCCAGGTAGCCATCATGAAGAGCCAGGGAGATGAAGTCCCCTTTGCCGTCTGTCTTCTGCCCATTGTAGAAGATCATGCCACTTGGGTTCTTCGCTAGGAACACGACTTCCATGGCCATCTTCTCCCTGAGGAATAGCATAAACCCAAGTCTCAACTTTCAAGCCATTCTCCCCATAGAAAAAAGGGTAGCAGGAGCCTCACTAATGCTTACCATCCACAATACGTCCTTGTGTTCCTACCAGGTGTCCCTGAAGACCTCACAAGTGACTTTGGTTGAATACATGCCTTACGTTTAAAGCACATGGCTTCCACCAAAGAATCCATGGAAATGTCATTTGGTAAGGGAGGTGTGAATTGCAGTTCTGTGAGGGTTAAGCTACAGTTCTCATGAGTCTTGCGGCAGGAGGCATGGTTTAAATGTCTGATCTGTATGCAGCCAAATTCTCTTGCAATACTCAGGGTTAAGGTGTAGAAACAGCAGTTGGGAATAAGACAGCAACTGATATCTCACCTCTGACGTCCCAATATATTCTACCTATGATCTTTGAGATCCTGGGCAGCTGCTGCTATCGGTCAATACTGGGTAAGACGGACAAATAATCTGACCCGGCCTGAGGCAGCTTCCTATGAATACTGCTGGAGTGGGTGGGTGGAGATGTGACTTTATACAGAAGCAAAATAATTTTTTTTCATGCAGGAGAGGTCAAGGCCAAGTTTAAACCCTGACATCTCTGGAGAGGGATGGGAAAGACTCCCTCTGTGAAACCCCAGAGAGCGGCTGCCAGTCAGTGTAGACAATACACTGGCCTTACTTGGTATAAGGCAAGTTTCAAATGCTCCTGTGATATGTATGCCCCATTAAACGGAATCACTTTTGCGGAGGTGAGAAAGCAGAGGGAACAGAACTTACTGCAGCTCCGGCACGAAGGCTTGGAGACCGTTCAGCTCTAGGTAGGAGAACCCATTAAATTCTGGCAGGAAGGGAACTGTCTGGTCCAGCTCTGTGACTAAAGGAGAGGAGGAAATTGAGGGAACAAACAGCAGAAACGTCAGATTAAGTGGCCAGTGGGGATGGTCCCAGGCAGAGAGAGAGGGACGCTGACAGCTCAATCCTATACATCTCCACTCAAATTTAAGTCCCACTGGGTAAGTCCCAATGAAGCTTACACCCAAGTAAGTGGTCATGCTGGCCGGGGCTGTTGAGAGAACACCTGGAGGGCTGTAAGTTCACCATCCCTGGAGTAAAGGCTTGCAGCCTCAACTGCTGCCTCCCACCCCAGTGTAAGTAGCAACAATGTGGGTTTTCTGAAGAAATTTGAACCACAAAATTTTCTGCCCTAAGTTGATGCTGATTTAGCATGCTTATTTAACTTACATTTAGTAAACAAACAAACAAACAAACAAACAAAAACAAACAAGGCACGCCACATGCTTGCATAAATATCTGAATATTTTTTTTGCCAGTAGTCGAAAGTAGTTGAACTATAATATTAAGTGGGAAAGTGAAATTCATTCAAGTGCACTTACAGAGAAATCCTGTATCTACACTTAACCCAACTAAATGGGATCTACTCCCTAGCAAGTGTACTCAGGATTGCAGCCTTTCAGAACCTCCTGTCGATGTCTGCACATTAGTAGTTCCCATTGAGTTCATGGGCAGTCACTGACAGGTAAGTGGGTATAATACAGCAGCATTTTAAATGTTGTATCAAAACAATTTCAAAGCTTTCACTGGAATCTGGAATATTTTAATACATGACAACTCAACAGCATGCACACTTCTTACCCAGCTAACTTTCACTCAGGATAGACCCACTGAAATTAAGGGTCCTAAGTTAGCTAAGTTTATTAATTTCACTGGGTCCACTGTGAGACTGATTGGCATTGGATGCAACATTAATAAATGTTATAGGGAGGGGGTGGAAACAAGGTGGAAACACACAAAATGTTGTTAAAATTATATACAGGTTGCTTGTCAAATATATACTGATTTTAGCATGCTGGAAGAGGAATGTAGGTGATCCAAGGAATAATCACTTGAACAAAGTTAATTTTATGTTTGATTGGTCCTGTATCTCATTGCATTTGTCCAATTTGACCTATGTTAAACGCCTATCTAAAAGTGTTCTCTCTCTAACCATATCTCAGCCCTGCAGTGTTTTTCACTCCACACCAACCAATGTGTATCAGACAAAGCACCACTTACCTGTCTGACAGAACTCTCCCTCCCGCCCCATGGGGCATTCACACTTGGCACCTCCTTCTGGCAGCACCAAGCAGGTGGCAGAGATGTGGCATGGGTTGGGGTCACAGGGGTTCCTCTCGTCAGCACAGGTTGGCCCTGAAGGAAGAGGAGAGAAAGGTCAGCTAAGTCAGCAGCCGTGTTGTTTCGATACAATTGTGTTTATCCTGGTATGTTCCTGTTAGCTGGTTTGGGGTTTTCTCTTGGGTACAAATATGTAACATCATTTATAGAAAGCCAGCATGTGAGGGAGAAAGATTTCGGCTGTCATCCTCACCCCTCTGCAACTCAGAAAGATGGTATCCTTCCCTACAGACCCTCCTCGAGGCTGAGATCAGCAGAGGAGGCCCTCATGGTAGTTCCTCCACCCTCTGAGGCTCAGTGAGCATGGCAGCCCAGGACAGGGCCTTCTCTGTGGCAGCCCCTAAGCTGTGGAATGCACTTCCCACAGAGATGCACCTGGCGCCTTTCGGAGAATGCCGAAGACACACTTCTTTACCTCGCCTTTCGAGGTGCATGTTTTAAGAACCGCCTTATTTTTGTGACTGTTAAGATGCGGCCCAATCGCCTTCTAAATCTGGCCCGCGGACGGTCCAGAAATAAGTGTGTTTTTACATGAGTAGAGTGTGTCCTTTTATTTAAAATGCATCTCAGGGTTATTTGTGGGGCATAGGAATTTGTTCATTCCCCCACCCCCATATAGTCCAGCCCCCAACAAGGTCTGAGGGACAGTGGACTGGCCCCCTGCTGAAAAAGTTTGCTGACCCCTGCTTTAATTGCCACAACCTGCTCTGGGGCCTCAGGGCGGGTAAGTAACAACTCTGCACCCGGAAAGCTATCATGTCAAGCAGAAAGGTTCAGGTCACCCTCCCCACCACACCTTGCACAAAGAAAACGAGCCTATGAGAGGCAAAAGGGTCCAGGCAACTCCCTTCCCGTTCCACACCCTGCTAGGCCTACCTGTGTAACCGTTGAGGCACTCGCAGTGGAACATCTCTGCCTCTTTGACGTGGCAGAGGCTGCCGTGGTGGCAGGGGTTGGGGTGGCAGGGGTTGTTGCCACACTCTCCCACTCCGCTGCCGTACAGCACGTCGCTGCCCTTCTCCCTCAGGTCGTACATCTGGTTGTTGACGTCCAGCAGGCGGATGCAGCCCTTCAGGCCAGTTGTGACTGATGTGCGCTCTGCCACCCTGAGAGGAAGGCAGAAGAACAAGGCCAAAGTTCAGGAGGGGTGGCTGGATGGGCAATGCTGGAAGGGAAGCTACAGTGAAATCCCATGTCCAGGAGGGATATGTGGGGGAGGGACCAAGGCACATGCTAGAACTCTGGAAGGTCCAGGGTCAATCTCTGGCATCTTATAGGGACAAAGGAATTACTAGCTCAGGAAAGTCTGCAGCAGCCTCCCCCAATCTGGTCTCCCCAGTCCACACATCCCGGAAATACAATTCCCATCGGTCTCAGCTAGCAAGGGCTGAAGGGAGTTGTAGTTCAAAACATCGGGAGGACACCAGGCCTGGGGAAGGTTGGTCTCCACTGACTGGCAGTGGCTCTCCAGAGTTTCACAGGAAGCTGCCTTATACCATAGTCAGAGCACTGGCCCACCTAGCTCAGTACTGCCTGCACGGACTGGCAGTGGCACTCCAGGGTCCCAGCTCCAAACCTGGGACCTTCTGCATGCAAAGCGCCTGCTCTCCCACTAAGCAATGGCCCTTCCCTATGCTGCAGGGAAAGATTCGCCGGACAGTGTATACATTATATTTTGGAGAAAAATAACTATTAAGGCTCTTTTTCAGAGTGGGGCGAGTGGTTTGCAGTCAGAGAGGTTCAACAGTCAATCTCAGAGGCTTTTAACGATTCCCAGGGCAGCTTAACAGTCAACGCCTCTTCCCAGAGAACTCTGGGAATTGTAGCACTGTGAGTGGAACAGGGGCCTCCTACCAGCTTTCAGCATCTTCAAAGAATTACAGCTCCATGGATGCTTGAAGTGGTATCCTAATGCTTTAAATGTATGACCTCAGGGTCTGCTCAGGATACCCTTACTGCCAATCTCAGATGCTTATAGCCTAAAATCCTGGTCTACACGTGTAGCAGGATAAGGTGGCAGAATCCTGGCTTGGCATTACGGTGAGCTGTCCTAGTCATCCTCCCGGACGTGGGCTAAATCAGAGATTCCGTTTTTCAATTTCAGCTTTCAGCTGTGCATTTTAACGTTGTCACTGCACCTGTCTTAACACTGACATTGAAATTGAATCTGTATTTGTTTTTGTTGCTGATGCTGTGCATCTTCTCCTTTTTTTGCTAGCATGGAGAAGCAGATTGCGACTTGCTCTTCGCGGGTGTCATCATTCTATCATTGTTAGTTCTTCTATAAGGCATTGTTCTTAGAACGTCAGCCCTTGTTGAGTTGCTTATTTGAATCGTTTGTTCCTGCAGTTCTGCCAGTTTTGATGATCCATTTTTATAACCAGCGCCATTGTTATGGAATATTGATGTATCTTCTAGGTATAAACAGTGCAGAATGAGACTCAGGAAGTGAGGTATATAAGGAAACCGGGATTGACTGATTTTGATTGCTCGTCCAATTATTGGAGGGGTGGTTTTGTTTTTGTTCTTACTTTTGTTATGTATTTTGTGTTTTTTATATTGTAATTTTAAGTTGTGAACCACGTGAGATCTACGGATGAAGGGTGGAATACAAATTTAATTAACAACAACAGCAGCAGCAGTAGCAATTACTAAAATAGCATGTTGGAGAGAAGGGCTCTAAACCGCCTCTCCCTCCTGCTGCACTACCTTTCTACATGCAGGGAGTTTCTTTCTTTTTAATTAGCGCTTTTTCCCACAAAGACAAAAGCATTCAACCTCTACTTGTCATGGGGTTCTAGAAAAACCATGCAAACAAATTAGGAAGATTCCACACCCGCCCACCCACTACTTACGCTGCTATTTGATCTTCTGGGGCTCCTCCAACAAAGAGATCCGTGTCGAGATTCAGCCCATCCGTGCCGCTGGGGCTCTCACCGTTGACATGTGGCTCCCCGTCCACGGAGAGCATGCCGTTCCTTCGATTGCGGTTGACAACCAGCTGGTGCCATCTGCCAGGCTCGACAGGCACTCTGCTGGTGATGATGCCTGTCCCAGAGCCCGTGTTGAACCTGGAAAAGAGCAAGCAGAGGAGTGGAGAACTAATGCTGCTGGAGAAGGGAAGGCATAAAAGGATGCAGAGTTTTTGAGAGAATGAGAGCACAGAGGATAACATGGGGAATACTTTAGCAGCAGCCTTTTTTCATCCCACGCTGAATCAGGGGGCTATATTCTACCACCGACCTCTCGGAACCAATGTGGGAAGAAGTGAGACTTCCTGGGAAGAAGACTCTGCCACCTACAGAGTTCAATGTGGTGGTTGGTGGACAAACCCTATGCAAATCGGGTGGCTAACCCTCTGCCCAAGAGGCCTGATCCGGTCCTTCAGGCGGACTTTTATGGCCTATCAATTTGGGTGGCAGTGGCACAAAGACAAGAAAAGAAAAAGCGTTGTATTCAACCAAGTTTCACTCAAGAGTAGGCCCATTGAAATTAACAGACCTGAGTTAGTCATGTCCATAACTTTCAATGGGTTTACTCTGAGTAGGACTAGCAATGGATGCAGCCCCACCCCCCACCAAGCTCAGCACCCAACTCTTCTCTGCAGCTGATTTGCATGGATCAACTCAGGTAAGTGTGCATATGTGTTGTATGAAGTGCCCCCCCACTGCTGTTTGACAGCCCTCAGAGAATTGATCTAGGACAAATGTGGCCCTTGGGTCATGAAAGGTTGGTACCCTCTACTGTATGATATAGCACTTCACACCAATTCTTGACACCGCCACCTGGGAAGATGCCCAGATTGAGGAAGGACACACTTTAAGGTGTCCCAGTGCACCCTGATTGATGTTTAGATGCCCCCAGCTCCAAACTCTCCAAGGGCTACATGGAGAGGACCATACTGCCCCCGGGCCTGAGGTTCCCCACACCTGCTATAGGTCTGTTGCTGAGCACTCTGGGAAATGCTGGACTAGCTGGGGCTCTTCTGATAAGTTCTCTCTCTCAGCCTCCCCTCTGTTCCTGCAGCTGGCGTGGTCCCTGAGCCACAACAAAGCCCACTCACCTGAGCTCCACAAAGCCGTTGACCAGCGCCAGGGAGATGAAATCCTTGCCGCGGTTCTGCCCATTGTACAAGAGCAGCCCGCTGAGGTCAGAAGCCCGGAATTCCATGGCAATGCGCACGGTGTGGTACGCCTTCATCATTTTGAAGGCCAGGTAGGATTTTCCTCCAAAACTGGGGATGAAGTACCTGATCGCTGCAGAGGGCAGGCAGAGATGGTAGAGTGTAAAAGGTGAAGCGTTTTTTTTTATTAAAAAAAGGCAAGCAGAATGGGAGAAAAGACACAGCGCAAAAATCTTATTATATATCTGGAGTCTTTGATATTTGAGATAGAAAGCATCCCATTTCAATTCAAGCAAGGGCGCTGCAATGATCTGCAACTGACAAGGCTATAGCAAATGCCCTTGAGACTTGCAGATTCACTTGCCTTGCTGTGCTGAGACAAAAGACATTTTCAAAATGCTGGCCTGCTCCCTGGGCAAACAGAGGTGTGAGGCTTATCCTCTGCTACAGTGGTACCTTGGGTTACATACGCTTCAGGTTACACACTCCGCTAACCCAGAAATAGTACCTCGGGTTAAGAACTTTGCTTCAGGATAAGAACAGAAATCGGGCTCCGGCAGTGCGGCAACAGAAGGAGGCCCCATTAGCTAAAGCGGTGCTTCAGGTTAAGAACAGTTTCAGGTTAAGAACGGACCTCCAGAACGAATTAAGTACTTAACCTGAGGTACCACTGTATTTCTCACTAGCTTTGGGCAGTCAATTTTTTTCAAACCTGGTAGCACTCCTTTTTTTTGCATAATCACATACTGCAGGCAACCGTATCTGCTAGGCTATTTTAAAAGGGCTCCGCTGTGTGTGTGTCCCCCCCCCCCCAAACAAACACAGTACCACCTCACCAAGACACTTACATTTTTCACAAACTGCCCCTCCTTTTCCAGCCGGGCAACTGCAGGTGAATTCCCGGCCATCATCCTCACAGGTGCCGCCGTGCAGGCAGGGGTGGGAATCGCAGGGCCGGGCCGGCTTCTTTGGGGTTGGGGTCAGGCGCATGGGCTTCTTCCTGGCGGTGGTGGCTGGAGCGGTGGTGACAGGTCTTTTGGTGGTGACTGCCCCGGTTGCTTTACCATTGGACCTCCCTGGGTACAGGGCCCGGGGAACAGCGGTGGTGGTGAAGTGGCGGGTGGTGGCGGCAGCCGGTGCCATGGTGCTGGCTGTCGTGGTGGTGGTCGTGGTGGTGAAAAGCTGGGGGATCCAGTCTAGTGGAAGCCAATAAAGGAGAAGTGAGTTTTGGGGGCACTGTTTAAAGAAGTCCCTTTCTTCTGGGGAAAGAAGGAGAGTTTGGATTTGATATCCCACTTTATCACTACCCGAAGGAGTCTCAAAGCGGCTAACATTCTCCTTTCCCTTCCTCCCCCACAACAAACACTCTGTGAGGTGAGTGGGGCTGAGAGACTTCAGAGAAGTGTGACTAGCCCAAGGTCACCCAGCAGCTGCATGTGGAGGAGCGGAGATGCGAACCCGGTTCCCCAGATTATGAGTCTACGACTCTTAACCACTACACACTGGCTCTCAACACCACACTGGCTCTCAAAAGGCTGTGGCTCAGTGGTAGAACACTTGCTTTGAATGCAGAAGGTCCCAAGTTCAATCCCTGGCATCTCCATGTAGGGCTGGGAGAGATCCCTGCCTGAACTCCGGGGGAGACAGTACCAAGTCAGCGCAGGCAATGCTGAGTTGAAGGGAGCAATGGTCTGACTCCAGATAAGATTGCTTTCTATGTTGCTATACATTGCTAGCACCAAGCATTCAGAGACCTCCAGGAAAGGCAACATGAATGATCTCAACTTGGGCGAGGAAAAGCAAAAATTCTCTTTTGCTGACTCTGATTTTCTTTTCTTTTTTTTGGGGGGGGAGGGTGTTTGACACAAAGCAGGAACGGCATCAGGCTGTTTGCCAACCCTTGTCGCCACACCTGGGCCTGAGCATTCGTGCTCAAAAACGCATCTTGCAATCTGCAGGTATCGTCACACCTGAAACAGTCCCAGCTCTCAGATTGCAAAGGGTGCTTTTTACATATCAAGCACTTCTTTCTGCACTAAGAGAGCCCATCAATTGCAATGCGAACATTGTTCCTTCGCGCTTTTGCTGGGGACACGGCAGAGGATCAAAAGTGCGGGGGAGATCTCATGCTCATTAACTGTGGTAAAGCTCCCGTCTTTCCAAAAGGAACCAAGGAGGGCTTTGAGGCTGGAAAAAGGCAGATCTCACCCCCCCCATCCCCACACACAGGGGAGTCCAGATGAATCTCTGCGGCTCACAACTCAACAGCACAGAAACTTACCTGTGTTTCAAAACGAAAGTGGAAAGGAAGGGGGGGGGGGACACACAATATGCCAGTAGGCACTTTTTGATAGGCTCCGGGCATGAAAGCAGCCAAGTGGAGACATCTTTTGAAAGGGAAAAAAGCAGGACCCAGGCAGAGAGGGAAGGTAAAGGCAGGAGGGGGGGAATGCAGACGAGGATTGGCCTGGGGGAGGAACTCACCAAAGTCCATGAATTTGATGTTCTCCTGCTGGGGCCTTTTCACGAGGATGGTTTTCTTCTTGGAGGCTTTGATCTGCTTCAGAAGGGCCCTCTGGATGTCGGCAGCTGTGTAGGTGGTGGCTGCAAGGACCCAGGAAAGGGAGGGAGGGAGAATGAGGCATTGGAAGGTTTGAAGCATCCTTTTCACGCCACCCTTGGAAACCATCCCCTTTTATTTCCCCCCAACTCCCACGGAAAAGAGTTCGGAGGGCCAGCGCACAGTCAGTTCCAGCCACAGACCTCCCCTGTTGGTCCTTGCTGCAGGGCAAAAGGCACATCTTAGGAGGAGGTATTTTTTGCCCTCTGGCTCAGACGTGCTTTGAGCTTGCAAATGACCTTCTTGTAGGCAAGAGCCTCCCTTTCTCTCTGTCTGGTTAAATACAGGGCTGTGTGTCGACTCTGTACTTATTATTATTTCATTCATTCTTTTTAAATGGACATTCTGCACCATGTACATTCTGCACAGGTAAGAGACAGAGGGTTGCATCCAATGCTAGTCCTACCCAGAGTAGACCCACTGAAGTATGACTAACATGTCCATTAATTTCAATAGGTTTACTCTGAGCAGAACTTAGCTAGAGACAAACCAGAGTTTTGCCCTAACTGGAATCAAGTACGAAACCATCTCCATGACCTAAGGCAAATTTATGATTGTTAAGCCACCCTTCTGGCATCTGAGGCTTTGTCAGGCATCACTCACACATTTTCAAGTGTATCTTCACAATCATAAGGCCTAAAAACCTGCTGCTTTTTTGGGGGGGGGGGAGTTCAGGGGTTTGATGACATCATATGCTAAGATTATGGAATAATCCATCTGCTCTGACAGTCCACCTCCCTTCTTAGCAATTTTAAGAGTCTCAAAGCTTGGGGACATCCTAATAATTACTGGCAAATCAAGGGTTGTGCTCTCCTCCTCTCAAGGAGTAAAAGAAAAATAACTGAGGAGTTACTTTAATCTCAAGGACAGCACTGGAAACTCAGCCACGACAGATTAAGAAATGGACCCTACCATGCCTGGAAATCTGTGCACTTTTCCAAACGGGATTATGAGCTCTTTCAAGACAGTTTAAATCAATTTTGAAAGGACCTTAAAGAGCAATAGAACACGGCATTCACAGATTTTAAAAGTGAAATTAAGATGGAACTTAAAGGCTCTATCTGCAAAACTTACAGATTTGTCAGCCGCAGCCAGTGAAGCGTTGGAACTCAGAATGAGACATAAATCTGCCATTAAGAAATTAATCAAAACTACAACAAATCTCCAATCACACACAGAATCATGGGAGGATTAAAGCAGGAGGGGCAATTTTAGATTGGGGGGAGGGGTGCTGAACAGGTTGAGGGGACTGAAGGTCTGAAAAGAAAGCATTTTCACTGAATGGCTTAACAAGCAATTTCCAGCCTTAAAAGTAGTCCTGAGTGATGTGGAAAGAGCGCACAGAGCCCTCACTCCTCAGCTGCCTGCAGGGCAACGACCGAGAGACTTCACAGCCAAAATGGTGTGATTTTATTTAAAGGACTAAATCATGACAGCAGCCTGAGATGCCTTGGATCTATCTGTATAGGGACAAAAAGTCTCAATCTTCAATTACTTGTGTGCTGAAATGCTACTGAAAAGAAGAGTTTTTCAAAAAAAATACACGCCTTTGCTCTTTGACTCTAGGATACAATACAAATGGGGCTACTCATTTAAACTAATTGGACTCAAAAAAAATAATGCCGATGTCAGGCAAATGCTGGGAAAATTAGAATTCCAAGAAGATAGCTGTAGGAAGAAGAGGAAGAACAAGCAAATGAGGATCTATACAAATGGCAATGTAAATAAAAGAAAAACAGTATAAAAATCCTACGGGAAAGCAATTACAATGAATGGAAGACTTGAATGGAATTTTATGTTCATAATTTAGTCCTAGAATATAGTTTGGAACCTTCATTTAATAGCTGTGCATGAGATCCTGAGAAATAATACCTGGGTGACCTGTTAATTTGCTGTGTATTAAGTTGTATGTTTGATATTCAGGAAGAGCAGTAGAAGTGGTGTTTAACTCATTCCCTAATCCATACACCTTTTCCATGGATTCACCAGTTGAATCCAGATGGTGTCTCTACCAAGGAGACTCTATGAAGGGTAGTGGCTTATGAATGGTTAAGCTTGCAGTGCTGTATTTGGCTGGAAGGGAGAAGGGAAATGGAACAGAAGAACAAGGATGAATGTCAGTGCTATCATATCTCAACCAAAGAAAAATACGATTGTCTTGCTTTTAAAATACCATCGTGAGTGTAAAAATGTGTTCCTGGACTGCAAATGATTTAGGTAATCCAATAAAAAGAAGGAGGGTCTGGAGGGCATTAAAACAAAATTTTGTTTTGCTGCAAGAAACACATACAGTATTAAAAATCAGCTGGAATCCAAAGCATTTATAAAGCACTTATCTAAAAGGTCTTAGTACTGTACTCACACAAAGTGGTGTCTGGTGTAACTCTATACCAGACGCAACTTCCCATGTCTGCGTTTTCCCCACCACTTCCCATGTATTGTCTGTGTTCTCACAGAAACAGGGCATGCACCTGTTGGGTCAGCCCAGTGAAAGTGATCCCTGTTCTGCCCTGTGGAACGCCCTCTCATCAGATGTCAAGGAAATAAACAACTATCTGGCTTTTAGAAGACATCTCAAGGCAGACCTGTTCAGGGAAGTTTTGAATGTTTGATGTTTTATCGTGCTTTTAATATTCTGTTGGGAGCCACCCAGAGTGGCTGGGGAAACCCAGCCAGATGGGTGGGGTATAAATAATAAATTATTATTATTATTATTATTATTATTATTATTATTATTATTATCCAGCAGAAATGGGAGTGTGGCACTCACCTGGGTCAAAATGAGACTCGACGATGACACGCACGGCGTTGCTCTGACCCAGGTCTCGTACTCGGATGCTCTTGAAATCCTTCTTGACATCAGAGTTGCGGAAAAGTTCGTCCAGCTAAAGGTCCAGCAGGTGGGGCAGTGAGAAAGTAAAATGAAAGCAAGAAAGGTTTAGGGAAAGGTACTTGTGGTACCATTTCACATGACTTCTGTCTTTTAGTAAATATATAACACAGGTGCGTGAATGGTTTTGAATATGCTGTAAAATATACAGTAATCTCATCTGTTTCTGATGTTCAGGCTATGAACCGCCAGAGAAGAAGTATCAGCAGGCTTGGTGAAGCCCTGAGATTTGTGAAAGAAAAATATTTAGAAACATTTGCAGAGGGACCTTTCAGGTAGACTGAGCATGTCCAACAGCTGCAGCGCATTTGGAAAGGGAATACAAAACCAGAGGCTAGGAGGAAGATCCCCATGGAGTATCTGGAATCCTGAACAAAGACCATCCACATGGTAACATTTTGTTGCAGGTCTCGTTGGTTGCTCCTTTAGGGTCCACTTAACAAGAGGGAGACAACCTCAAGAGAGAGAATTCCACAAGTGGGAGGCTACCACTGAAGAGTCCTGCCCTTAATGCACACTAACCAAATCGTAGGCCAAAGAGAAGGGCTTCTGGGGGCTGATGTTAGGGCCTCAGCATATTCCTATTCCTATTCATTCGTGCTCACCGCGCTTTCGATGCTCCTGGCGGTCTCTCCAAAGAGCTCTGATTTGGGGTCAGCCATCTCTGGTGTGTAGAAAAGCTCTTGGCCTTCCACCTCTTCCAAGATGAGGACCCCCTGGAAGACTTTTGTTGCTGAAGGGAAGGGGTGGGAAGTCAGAGGAGGAGACACAAATCTGTTAGCTCAACAGAGAAGCAAACAGCATTAATGAACAACGACAACAACAACAGAGTATTCACAGCAAAGCAACCATAAAGAGTGTTCAGTCCCTTGGCGGGGGAGGGGAAGCGAGAAGATGGCAGTATATGGGTAGTGCCAGAGTCTGGGGTTAGTCTGGATGGGTTGGGGGTGGGGGTGTTCAGCGCTATGGAGGTTAGTATTTTGAGAATGCTGGGTCAATAAGGCGAAGGCTCCAAGTGCTTTAGAATCGGCAGAGTTTACCATACAGGTTCCTCCAAGCTCCACCCTGGATGGTGGCTGTCCTGGACTGGCTGAGTAATAAGAGAACAAGACGGTTAGCTGGAAGAAGGAATACATGTCACATAACAAAGGCTGGGGGAGTGCGGGGCTCACATGCAGAAAACGTGGGCTTCTGGGAAACTCCCAAAGGGACGGAGAGAAAGGAAAGAGGAGGTAGAAACAGCTGCCACATGGTATTCTCTAAGAAACCACAGGAGCAAGGACTAAAGGGATCTGGGAAAGGACAAGGGTGAAAGTGAGTGGCTACGGTCAGGTAAGGGTAAGGTTTAGTGGCAGCATGAGAGTACTGCCATAAACCTGTGTTTTAAAAATGTTAAAAATTGAGGGTTGTATCCAATGCCAGTTCTACTTTTAAGATTCATTTAAGATTATGGATATAACTAACACAGGTGCATTGGTTTAAGTGGGTCTACTCTGAAAAGGGCGTGGCTGGATACAACCCTATTCAATTATTTCTGTTGCAGAAATGTGACGCCCCCTTTGCCAACGCCAGCATTTTTTTATACATACAGATTATTTCTGACACATTAACATAGCAAAACACCTTTAAAAGCAGAAGAGAATTTGAGTACTCTGTATCCTTAATACACAAATGAAGGAGAAAAAGGAGACACATGTGATGAAAGCAATTCAAACATTTTACCAGCCTAATCCTCAATGTGATTTAGCAGGATTCCTATGTTTGATATCATCTCAGTCCAGCTATATGTGGTCAGCATCCTATTTCTTTCACAATATTGGGGAGGGGGGTTTATTGATAATGATGCCTCCTTTCCCTTCTGACTTCGTGTGGATGTTGAATTATGAATATATTAATTTTAAACAAGTCTTGATGGAAGACACTTATTTTCCCAGTTTTACTGATGCAACTTCCTCTTATTTTCTACCACATTTCTACATTTTCAAAAAGACAAAAGTAAATATTGTTTTTCAGAAAAAGCTGTTAATGCCGGGGACAGAATTTCTCAAAAAGAGAGGTTGTGGGGATTTTAAAGGTTTTACCCAGCTTAGTCCTGCTTAGAGTAGACCCACTGATTCATGTCCATTAATTTCAGCGGGTCAACTCTGAGTAGGAGTAGCATTGGATACAACCCTAAATATCTGGCTATTTGCTATGCTTTTCTATACTGAGAGCTATAATAAGAGACAAAAAGGGATGTTGACATTCGCCTCTGTAGCAATAGGGACTAGAAACTTACTTTTTGTGAAATACATCAGTCCTCAAATAAAGCCATGCAGGTTTGCTGCTTCAGATGCTCTATCCAAATGCATTATTTGGTTACATCTGTTCTTAAATTTGTGTTAGATGTTCTGCTGGGTGTTTTTTGTTTTGTTTTTACATTTTGAAATGCTTTGTTTTGTTTTCAATTGTGATTTTTATTTGGCTCCTTTCGGAGGAAGGGCAGCATACATTTCCCTTCAGTAAAGATAAAGCCACTTCATGTGTCCACGGGGAAATCAGGAAACTCACACCTGGGAAACATTCCGATTATGAAGCTTAACCCACAGTTCAGTGGTAGCTGAGCAAAAAGTGTCCTGCCTGCTGAAGTCCCAGACTCAATCTCTGCTCAAGTTCCAGAGGCGTCAGCCATCTCTGCTTGTCTTTCAGCAAAAACAGCCAAGGGTCTTTAAGGTGCCACGAGACATTTTGCTGGAATTGCTACTTAAATGCTGCTGAGCAGCAGAGCTGGACTCGAGAAGCCGCTTAGGCAGATTGCTTTAGTTTTGGTATCAGGCAGAGTCAAATCTACTCAGCCCATTAGGTTGCTGTTGGCTGCCTTGTTTTCATTTCCTCTGCAGTCTCTAGAAGGGTCTGAAGCAACCTTCTTCCTCAGACGCATTGATGTTTCCATGGACTTCAAAAGACCGCCCACTCAACCCCAACCCCAGGAAAAACAGGCAATGAACAGTAGTATCACAATGGGCATGGTCAGGACTGCATCCTTTCAAAAGAATGGGGAAACGCAAAGCAACTAGGCCAGCCTCCTAGAAGACATCAGTGGGATGTCTGTAGCTGTCAGTCCTGCAAAGTCTAGTGCTACGAGAGAGGCATTCCCCCGCCCATCCACTTCCTCCATAATTTTATAAATTATGATGTTGCCTTTTAATCTCACCTTTTCTCTAAACTAAAAAGCCCCAGATGGTATAATCTTTCTTCCTAGGGAAGTTGCCCAACCCCCTTCATCATTTTGCTTGCTCTTTTCCAGCTCTACCACATCCTTTTTGAAGTGTGGTGACCAGAATCGTACACAATATTCCAAATGCTGTCGCACCAAAGATTGGTATAACACCGTTATAAACGGTTACGAAATCAGCTCCTTCTCTAATGATCCCTTTACACCATGGTCAGACCTCCAGGAGTCTTTGGACCCAGATATTCCAGCCACCATACTGGATTCTCCCTCTTCCGCTGCCTTGGCCCTCAAACCCCTCATTGTTATTCCCAAGGCCACAACAGTAGAGCAGACAAGGAGCCAGGCAGGAGCTTCAGGGCAGCTGGCAAAATGGCCCTCCAGATGTTGATGAGTTACAACTCACCTCAGCCCCGACCAAACTAGGCCAGGAGGATTTGGGCTGATCAGAAATGGGAGTCCAGCAACCTCTGGAGGGCCGTGGTTTCCCCATCCCTGGTCCAAGGGAATGTTTACATTGTCAACATTGAACATAGGCTGGAACAGGGTTGACTGCCATGGTTCGCCTCCTAAAAAGATCTGAAGTTTTGGGAGGGAACTTAAGGCCTGGTCCCTAAAAGAGAATTACTTTACCCAGGGTTCACTGGCAGTGGAGAAGTAGGTCAGGAAAAACAGGTTTGAAATGAGCTAGTCTTCAAAGGTCGCCAAGGACAGAGTAACAATGCTGAGCAATTTCACCAAGGTGCACGGCCGTCATAACCCTGGAGTCTGAATCCGCAACTCCAGGGGATGAGGGCAAGGACTCTGAAGCAGAAGAGGGCATGCAGGGTCAGCCCCAGAGGGGATTTCGGCCCCACTCCCAGCCCAAGGATGTGATTTGGAGGACTCCCAGGAAAACATGAGGCTCCCCTGCTCCGTCACAGCAGGTGGTTACTGAAGAAGACTGGGTCCTTGAAGTAGAACAGCCTCTTAAAACGCAGCTGGTGCTACCGGTAAGGCTGTTCCTGCTGCTACTATATAAGGGCTCCGTTATAGCTTGTTCCTTCCCAGAACAGCTTCAGAGCTCTGTGTTCCTGGACCTTGCCTTGCATCCAACCCAAACATGTGCCTTGCATTCCAGCCTGGACCTTGTCCCACATCCTGGCTGGGCCATGCTGTACCTCAGAGCACAACAGTACCCTCTTTTGCAAAACTACAATTTGCAGAGCCCTGGGCTGACAGTTTAACAGATTTTAAGCAGAGCTGGGATTCTGTTCCCAACTAAGGAGAGTTACGGACCACTTTGCCCATGGAAGTCAGGCTACAATTGAACAAAACTATATTTACCTGGGCAGTTGCTTCCCTCTGCATCGGCCGCAGCTGTCTTGCCATCAGAGCAGCATCCCAAGGGGGTGTTATAACACGTGGCCCTTTCTATAACTGGGGTGCTCGTGACCCTCGCTTCTTCCATCTCCTCGTCCCCTGCATAACAACAGGATGAAGGCTTTAAATCTTTTTGGGGGGAGAGGAAGAACTCTTAGGATTTTTAAGTTCCTATCACAGCAGGTTTCTTTGTGGACATCCTGTTGTTTTTCTCGATCAGATTCCTGCAGGACAGGTCTGTGAAAAAGGGCTATCACGTTAACTGTGAGGAAAATATTTGCAAATTTGCCTGTGAGAAGCGCTTTGCTGGGTCAGTTCAAAAGGGCTCATCTAGTCCAGCAGCCTTTTCTCACAGGGGCCAACAAGATGCCCCATTGGGAAGGCCACAAGCAGGACACAAGCACAACAGCAAATCTCCCACCTTGTGGCCCCCACCAACTGGCATTCAGAGGCATGGCTAGTAGTCAGTGAGAGCTTTCTCCTCCGTGAATTTGCCTAGTCCACTTTTTAAAGCCATCCCAAGAGAATACAATGAATAAGAACGAAAGGAGAGCCTTGCTGGAACAGCCAATGGCCCATCATAGTCCACCCTCCTCTTCTCACAGTGACCAACCATGATGGGAAACTTGCTAGGTGGACAATGAGAGCAACTCTCCCCACTTATGATTCCCAGCAATTGGTATTCAGGGGCATTCTGCCTCCAACATTGGAGGGGGAATATAGCCTTAAGTGGCTAGTAGCCATTGAGAGTCCTGCACTCCAAAGCCACACGGACAAGAAACTTGGTGTGCAGGGCCCAACCAGACCCTGGTAGTCACATTTTTTTAAAAAGAAAAACTTGATCAGCAAAGCCAGCCTAAAAATGTGGTTCCCCACTTCCAGAGACATGGCCTTCTCCGCAGTGGCACCCAGATTACAGCATGCCATTTTAGGTATAAAATGCTTGGGAGAATATATTGCCAGGCCAATACATGCCAGGCCTTTGCATGGTCCTCAGGCAACAAAGAACTGACATCAAAACGGCGCAGCCAGCTCACCGGTGGAGCTTGCGCCACTGCCTTCTTGGTCTCCACTGATACCCATCTCTGGGTCCCCACTGCCTTCTGCGCTGCCTGGCTCAACGTAAGCTGGCTGGCTGGTGACTGGGACAACCGGGGCAGTCGAGAGAGGTCGGATTGTGGTCTGGCGGACACCATGCGTGGTCCAAGCAGTTGTGGCTGGGCGAGGGGAGGTGCTGATCCGCCGCGTGACTGGGTGGCTCTGTGGGGAAGCCTTGACTTCAAAGTGCTGGGAGCTGCCTGGCGTCCTGGGCAGCTCAGGAACCTGGGGGGTGGCTTGAGGAGTTGGAGGGAGAAGCGATCCCAAGGTTGCAGGTGGTGTAGCGTGGCTGGCATGAGTGATGGATTCTGCAGGGAAAGCAAAAGGAAGGCAGTGGTTAAGAGGCAGGCCAGGACCAGTCAGGCCTGCAGAACACATCACCTGCCAAAGCTGGCTCAGCCCACAAGTCACATATGGGGACAGAGAAGTGGGTGAAAAAACCTCATGGGTGCTGCTGTCTGCAGTTTGCAAAGCACTTAGTAGGCTATCATAAGAATGATCTCCACTGAGTGGCTCTCCAGGGTTCCAGACTTTCATAGCACCACCTGGAGATCTGAGGGACTAAACATGTGACCTCTTGCATGCAAAGCAGGCAGTCTACCACTGAATGAGGGGCCTCCCCTACTTTTCAGATTGGTGACAAGTTTGCACATGTGACACATGGTGCTTCTTCATCGCCATGTTAAAACTGGGGCGAAATAGTTCTTTTAGTGGTGGTGCCATCAAGACTTTGGGGCACCTGTCCAGGGCCCCCCTGGGCAGAAGGGAGCAGGAGGGACCTCAAATACAGTAGGATGTGCTGACTGCATGTTGGAGTGGGTGAAGTAATGCACTTTATTATTTAAAGACACACAAACACACACCCTGCTACACAAAAAATGGCCACGGAGTCAAGAGTCTAAAATGACTTTGCTCCACCACTGATTGTGAGATAACAGATTTCCAAAGCACGCCTTTGGAATTTGAGACCTGTTCCCATACCAATTTGTTTGCAACTCAAGTGAGTACATCAGATTGGCTTGCATATCACATGCCAAAATCAATAACCTCTCATCAGGCACCAAGGCTCAAAAGAGTGTATATATTTGCTCTCTTTTGTTTTAGAACAAATCTGATATCTGGCTTTTTGACAATTACAGGGTCGAAAAACCTGAAGGCTCGTCATTAAGATTTGAGCCCTGCTTATTACATTCACACAACATTGGAAGGCTGAATAGCTCCCAGACCTTAACTCAGACCTTGACGGCAGTTTTTGACATTTGGATCTTTCCAGTGGCGTAGCGTGGGGGGTGCAGGAGGGGCCGGCCGTACCGGGCGCAACATCTGGGGGGGGGGCGCGCTCGCACTCGCAGCTCTCTGCCCCTACCTGGCTCACTCAGGGTTAGGGGGCACAAATTACTTGCCTTGCCCTGGGTGCTGACAACCCACGCTACGCCACTGGATCTTTCCACTGTTGTTGTTTTTTAATGGTCATTTTTAGCTGTGGATCTGTCTCCCGTCAGCCCCAACCAGCACTGCCAATGGGCAGCGATGATGGGAGTTGTAGCCCAACATCAGAAAGGTCACAGTATCCCCATTCACGTTTTGTGAGGACCTACTGGGTCTATAAGGCAGGTTACAAAGGTTAAAATAAATATATAGTCCTGTGTCCATTTTAGCTGGTCCATAACCCCACAACTGCATCCCCAGCACCCCTGGTAATCATAACTGATTGTCAGTAGTAGTTAAAAAGAGCTGTTTAAAATTTGATGCCTGAGTTTGATCCCCACCCCCCACCCTCCCTGTCCCTTTTCCCTTGTGTGTCTTTTTTTTTTTTTTTTTTTTTTAGATTGTAAGCCTATAGGCAGGGAATGTCTTGTTTTACCTGGCTGCATATAAACCACTGTGGGATCCTTTATGGCTAAAGAGCAAGGTGCAAATGAAATCAATCAATCAATCGTCTCCAAGTTCCTATCTATCTTTCTATCTCTCTATTAATGAATTAAATTTATATGCCAACATTTCCTCCAAGGAACTCAAGGTGGTATACGTGGTTTCTCCCTCCCCATTCTCTGCTCACAACATCCCCATGAGGTAGGTTAGGTTTTGAGATGGTGACTGGCCCAGTAAGCTTTGTGGCTATATGGGAATTCGAACCCTGGTGCCCCAAGTCCTGGTTCAACACTCTATAACCATTACACCACTGCCCAAACAAGAAGCTTGACATGGTGCTCACGTATTTACCTTGGCACTGGCCGAAGTGCTTCACCTCTATGACCTGCCCTTGCCGGCAAGCAATGGTCCTCAGCTGGCACTGGTCACCATAGGTCACTCCGTCCGAGCCACAGACCTAGGATATTTGATCAGATTTAGTATTTGTAATTCCACTTTTCCACAGCAACTGTGTTGAGATGAAAGCAGCACTCAGTAATAATAGGATTAAAAATTAAGGGGTCATCACAGTCATTATAGCCATATCAAAAACACAAAAGGCAGAAAGCAAAACAATTAATCAAAACAATTAATCCAATGGCTGCTGAGCATCAGCCCTGAGCCTGTTGACGTGTGTGTGTGTGTGTGTGTGTGTGTGAATGAATGAAAGAGTGAGAAACAGACAATGGCAGTTCAGACACATAGAGTTGGAAGGGACCCTGAAGATCATCTGGTCCACTGCAGGAATATGCAGCTGTTCCTTACAAGGATCTAACCTGCAACTTTGGCATTATCAGCACCATGCACTAACCAACTGAGCTATCCAGGTTCTCCAGTGGAGAAGCAATAGGGATGCTCGTCTGCTGATACAACAGGGACAGAGATCAAAGCCCAGTAGGACTCGGGTGTGGGTGTGGGTGTGGTGGTATAGGAACATAAAAGTGTAAGTACATAAGAAAAACTTGCTGGATCAGTCCATTGGTTCATCTCATCCATCATCTGGTTCCCACAGTAGCCAACCAGGTGCCTGCAGGAAGCCTCAAGCAGGGCCCAAGCGCCTCCTGTGGTTTCTAGCAACCGATATTCAAAAACAATACAGCCTCCGACTGTGAAGGCAGAGTATAGCCACTGTGGCTAGTAGCCACTGACAGCCTTTTCCAACATGAATTTGTCCAATTGTCTTTTAAAGCTATCCAGGTTGGTGGCGATCACCATCTCCTGAAGGAGCAAGTTTCATGATTTAACTATGCACTGAATGAAGAAGTGCTTTCTTGGCAACAGCTAACACGAGAAGAGAGGGCAGTGGAAGGTGAAGCAAGGTCAGGTTGTAGTAAGACCACAGGTGACTCGAGTTCAGCTGTAAATAAGCTCAATTTGTAAAATGGGAACAATAAATTCTAGGAGTTGTCTCCCATGTGATGCCCTAGTCAGAAGAGACTCACTGAAATTAATGACATGACTAGCTTAGATCTACTAATGTCATGGGTGTGTGTGTGTGTGTGTCCTACACTGAGTAGGACTGACAATGGACACAATTGTGTCTACTTACCTTGGTCATGTTGGCCTCCGTGCAGAGTGGAGATGGGCACTCACAGTGCGCAAAGCCATTTACTTCCACGCAGGACGCCCCAAACTCACACACCATTTCAGTACAGGACGAGGGTGCAGATGGGTCTGAGTAGGGTAGGATAAGTAACAGTAGAGGCATGGTATGAAAACTCATACATCTGGATTTTGACTAACATTTGGTAGGTCTTCCTTTGCAGATGATGGAGGCGGCATGCACACCACACATCTAAGCAGTGAGGAAGTGGTCTGGGGTCACGGGAGGTCACTGTTTCTGCAGCAGGGTTCCTGTCTCTAGCATCCTAGAGCTGCCCAATCTGCACAAAGGGGGGGCTTCTTAGCCACTGTATGCCCCCATGCTAAGCATTTAGGAACACTGAAAACACATGGTGCTTCCATTTCAAGAGAGTGGTGTGCAAGTTCTGTTATATAGGATGGAGCTACATGGGAAGCACAACTTAAGGCCCCCCGAAAGAAGATACTGGAGCACTCCAAATCCTTTGTCCATGTATGTGCACATGCTGAAATAGTAGATCTAGCTGAAAAGCAATACATGGAGACTTGCATTAATTGTTGCAATGCACCCCTAATTAATATTGTATATTAATATAATCTTAGAAGGAAGGGACGTGGGTGGCGCTGTGGGTTAAACCACAGAGCCCAGGACTTGCCAATCAGCCCACGATGGGGTGAGCTCCCATTGCTTGGTCCCTGCTCCTGCCAACCTAGCAGTTCGAAAGCACGTCAAAGTAGATAAATAGGTACCGCTCCAGCAGGAAGGTAAACAGCGTTTCCGTGTGCTGCTCTGGTTCGCCAGAAGTGGCTTAGTCATGCTGGCCACATGACCCGGAAGCTGTACGCTGGCTCCCTCAGCCAATAAAGCGAGATGAGCACTGCAACCCCAGAGTCGGTCATGACTGGACCTAACGGTCAGGGGTCCCTTTACCTTTAATCTTAGAAGGGTGTGGTTGTGACTACCATGAAGGGACCATGCACTTCTGATTTTGCCATTACACTGCTGCATTTTAAAACGCATGACTTCTCCCCAAAGAACTGTAGTTTGTTAATAGAGCCAGAAACCCTAGGATTCTCTGGGGGAAGCAATGTGCTTTAGGATGTGTGGGGCGCACACAGCCAGAGAGGTGTTAAAGCCATATTCACAAACAGTTATATTATGCAGCAATCTTGGGTTCTCCAAACCAATGTGGGAAAGGAAAGCCCACGAAGAAAGCAGCCCCTCCCCACTCACCTTTCTCGCAGCCAGACATTCCCAGCTTGCTTCCGTTGGGACACTGGTTGCATTTCATGCCGGTGATGCCGGTTTTGCAGGAACACAAGCCTGTCATCTGCTCACAGTCATCGCGCACCGAGCCCACGGGATCACAGTGGCAAGCTTCACAGGAAGGCGACAGAATGGGAAGGAACAAACTGAATAGATGACACAGAAATTCCCCCCTCTCCCTCTGGCCCTATCCAGTTAAAGCTCTATGATACTACTTTAAACAGCCATGGTTACTCCCTTGGAAACTGTCGTTTGATAAAGGTGCTGAGAATTGATAGGAGGCACCCACCCACCCCTTCCCTTCACCGAGCTACAATTCTCGAGTGGTTTAAAAATCACTCTCCCTCTTCCCAGGGAAGTCTGGGAATTGTAGCTCTGCGAAGAGAATGGCGGGGTGTTTGAGTCCCCTAACAACCCTTAGCGCACTGTCATAACAATGCATCATTTAACTTATAGATTTCACTGCCATACGGAAGTTTTAAAGGGGAATGGTAACAAATGCCAGTGGGGGAAAGTACATCAGATGCCAAGAGACCGTTCCCTTTTGCTATGTGCTCCACTCCACCACCAACTGAAAATATCAGGCAGTAACAATGAGAGGGGGCTACTGCCTTCCTGCCCCACTTGTGGGCTTCCCAGAAGCACCTGATGGGCCCACTGTGAGAGAAACAGGACTCTGGACTAGATGGCTTTTGTTCTGCTCCAGCAGGGCTCTTCTTGTTCTTTTATGTATTCAAGATATCCTTTTATTTATTAAATATAATATCTTTATTAATCCCGCCCTTTCTCCCCAAAGAGCCCAGAGTGGGGGGTGAGGGCAAACATTTCTGTGATTTTTTACAAAAATACCATTTAAAATAAAACAAAAACTTATTTAAAAACCTCTAAAACACAATTAAAAATTTAAGAACAGATGCAGCCAAACATGAGGAGTTTTCATCAGGCCACTAAAAGGGTACAGTGATGCTTTATATCAATGGGCAGGGAGTTCCACAAAGTACAGGTGCTGCCACACTAAAGGAGACATTCCTAAAGCGTCACAACAGTGCTTCAAATGTGTGGTTTGGATGTGACCATCATTTGTCATGACGGGACAGGAACTGCCATCTGTGTGGCGTTTGTGGAAGTACAAATCTCAAAAACGTTTACATATGAGTTAAGGCCACCTCTTACGTTCTTAATGGGATGCATGGATAGTTGAGGTCAACATGGAGGGCCATGTATATAGCTGGGTGCAGATCAACAATAACTCACAAGGTGTCAGCGAAGTTAACTCTTTATTCAAAGAAACAAAACAGTTCAGGCCTAGTAAGAACAGCAACTCCCCAGTAGTTCTTGCCCAATGAGGCAGTTGCAACCTGAGACCTCGCCACCTGATCTGTCTTTGCTCTGCCCTCTTCATACTCCTGCAGGTTCTGGGAGACCAAGGGGGAAGGGAGCTGATAATAGCGGGAGGGGGAGACTCCTTGGATTCATCATTAGCCTGCCTCATCTCTGCCTCTTGGCCCCCCTTCTCTCCAGCCTCCACTTCTGCCTCTGATTCCGGACTGCTCTCTGCCACAGCCTCTTCCTGATCACTTAATCCTGTTGCCTCTTCAGCTTCTAACACCTCCTCCTGCTCATCTGCTTCCCCTTCTCGCTCTGACCACTCATTGTCATCCCGTCACCAATCTCCTGGCTCTGAGTCTTCTTTCCTTGGGGGTTCCCCAGCTGGTGCTTCCCACAATTCCTCTGCACCCAGCCAATCTTGTAAAACTTCCAACCATGATCCCAAATCAAAGGGCATATGAGCACAGATGCAGATGTTCTTGGCTCTATCTCTAGGCACACTAGACAGGCAAATCCTGACTGCAACCCCCAACCCACCCCCAATGAATTTCCCAACTCTCTGTTGAGAGTTTAAGAAAGGAATGGGAGGGAGAGGGGCATAAAGTTATAAGGGAAAACCACTTATTGTCTGAAAACTCTCAACGGAAAACAAAACTCTCTGGTTCATTTTGCAGACAGCGGGTTCCTTTTGAGAAGGGACAGCTGGGTTTGGGATGGTGGAGGATTCATCAATCCCCTTCCAGTCATCAGTTCCAGTGGTTAATGAGTGATGCCATTAGATGCACACATCCCAATTCCCAGCGTGATCTTATTAGCTCTTAAGCCTACTGTGAGCGTGGGCTTTTATAACTTTAATGAGGTAACACTTGTTCTCAGCACCCAGGATGGAACCCAAGAGTCTCAACTCCCAGTTCAGTGCTGAACTCTGAGGAAGGGCTTGTTGTTTTTAATCGCTGGGGTGGATAAAGCCATCTCCATTTGAGGAATGACTGCTTCAGAACAATTCGGATCCATCGCCCAAGAGAGAAAGGAAGAGGGGGATGGTATCACTATAATAATTTCTCTCTCTCTCTCTCTCTCTCTCTCTCTCTCACACACACACACACACACACACACTTCTTTGTTGTTTGCTATCCTTTCCAAATAACTCTTCTTCCCATGATAATTCCGCCCTCTCCCCGTTCACCACCTTATCGATTCCTTTGCTTTTGTCTCCAATGGAGCTTGAAATTAACACAGCCTTCCCCTGCCTCCACTTCTCTCTCTCTCTCCCCTAACCCCCCACCACCACCACCACTTGCCCTATCGCAGTTCACTTCCTTATTTGCACAGAGGAATAGCCTCAATACAGATCTGGGGAAAGTGATCAAGATTGGGCTGTATCCCTTGCCCCAATTTCTCAACAGAAATATAAGGGGCCATCTGGGGTGTCAAAGGAGGGGTGGAAAATGGAAGACACTGGTGTGCAGTGCAGGGAACACTGGTGTGCAGTGCAGGGGACAGAGAGCTGGGTTTTTAGCTAGGGGTGAGCAGAACGAAAACTGCATTCCACCAGCAAACTACTGGCCTATTGGCCTGGAGTCTAAATTAACCCAACTAAAAGTTACTAGCCTGCAATTTTTTACTCCTAAGAATGGACAGTACATGTCATTGGCTCCAGAGTCCAGCAACAACCAGGATTCAGAGTTAGGTGCTAAGGAGCTAGACTGGGTTCTTAGCCCTGAAACGGAATATGCAGACCAGGAGCCCCCTGAACCCAAGGCTGCAGCACTGGTGCCCATAGAACTGGAAGCCAATAAATCCTCAGTTCACTTCCTTGTTGGAGCACAAGTTGCATTGCTTACTAGGAGCTCTCCTTGGTGCTGAAGCAGCCTGCCTACCTTGCTGTTTTGCACTGTGGGCTTGTACAGTGGACAAGGATAGGACAGAGCCCTGCTTGCTGCTGAGCGGAGGAGGTAGAACACCCTTCTCCTCTGCACCTAGCAAAGGAATGCAGAGGGCTGCCAGAGGAGGGGTAGAATGCTGTCTGCCTCTTCTGCACCCCACTCACCTAGTGACCTATGATGACCAGAGTTAGGCAAGTGGTGACCTTTTAAGTTGTGGTACCCGGTCAAGAAAGCTTACCTGGTACCTCCTTTCATAACCACTAGGTGGAGCCTTTTTAATTCCCCCTCTTCTTTTTAAGGCACTACTTAACTTGGGTTTTACTATGCTATTGTGCTTATATAGTGTTTAGTGTGTCAGACTGGAAAGTTGTAGCAATTTGAATCCCCCCTCAACCATGAAGCTCACTGGATGGCTTTGGGACAGCCA
The DNA here is from genome assembly GCF_965153285.1 of Podarcis tiliguerta. Lineage (NCBI taxonomy): Eukaryota > Metazoa > Chordata > Lepidosauria > Squamata > Lacertidae > Podarcis > Podarcis tiliguerta. The sequence goes on along the minus strand of NC_139541.1, from coordinate 17,261,598 downwards.
TCATATCACTTAACCTAAGCTATCTCACAGGGAGGTTGCTAGGATAAAGTGGAGAGGAAGGGGGCAAGAACCACATAAGCTTCCTTTAGCTCCTTAGAGTAAAGACAAGGATATAAATGTAAGAAATAAAATTAAATAAAACATTGATATAGTTATTTGTATGTGTGAATCTGTTCTTTTTGTTTTATTGTTTTTAATTTCGTATCACTGCAAGTTGCACTGGAAGTAGATACTCTGAAAGATATTTGTTGTTGTTTCACATTAATAAATGTAAATGTAGCATGGTGGATGGTTCATCAATTTTACTGAGCCTTCAGCCACGTGTCACCTCAGGAATAAGAACTAAAAGCTTATGAAGTGGAAGGTTGAAGTCTGCAGGAAAACCTAACACCTTCAAGCTAGGAACAAAATGTAGGTTGATTCCTATTCAGTCAGCTGGCAAAATATTCATTTCTACAGCTGGAGACAACAGGCGGGATTAAATTTGGGGCTTCTGCTAACATCTGGAGGAGAGCAAGAATACATTTCTCATGGGGACTACTACTAACATCTGGCTAAGTGAAACCCAAAATGGTTATTACTAACATCTGGAAAAGAGAGTGTCAGGTTTCTCCCCTGGCCAGCATCTGGAAGGCATCAGAACAAATTTCTCTACCATCTGGAGGAAAGGAAAGGTATGTTTTTGCAGAACATTATTATTAGAAGGGGATTGGAGGGGGAAAGCTTCCACTTAACATCTGGAGTTTTCAACTCCCATGAACTAACAAGACAGAATTGGTCAGATCAGCTTCCTCCAGCCTGTTGACAGGACTTTGCGATTTCCCTTGCCGCAAGGCCTGCTCCACATCTTACAAGCACAGGCTCATCTGTTTCAAATTAACGCACAAGTTCAACCTAAGGCAGACCTTTTGTAAATCTGGCTCCGTGCTCCAACTCTTTGAAAAACGACTTCATGCCACATACAGTGGATGTGACCTGACCTCCAGACCTGGATGTTGTTATTGCTCACAGATTTGGTCATGCAGGGCGCGGGCATGGTGTCTGTCAGCTTCCAAGGAGGGTTTGCTCCTTGTATGACTGCCAAGGCCAAAATGGTCTGAAAATGAGCAGACCTCAGACCAAGAGCATGGGAGTCTGCTGATGGCAGCAGTAATCCAAAACACCCGGAGGGCACCAGGTTGGAGGCGGCTGTTCTAAGGTCTTAGGCAGGTCTTCCCCAGCCCAACAGGGAGATAACCTTCTGCATGCAAAAGACAATTGTATATGTGAAACTGCCTTATATCAAGTCTCATGGATCCAATTAGCTTCGTATTTTAAAGCACCTAATGGCCGGCCACATGGAAAATAGAGCAAGCTTGTTTTCTGCTACTCCACACGGCAGGACCCAAACTAATGAATTCAAATTACATGAAAAGAGATTTCTGCATTTCAGTGGATTGGCCAAGATGACCCTCAGGGTCCCTTCTAATGCTACAATTCTATGATTCTGTGAATCGTTAGGTATAACTTTCTGACAGTAAGAGCTGCTTGACAGTCGAACGGACCCCCTGTTAAGGTGGTGGACTCTCTTTCACTGTTTTAAAAATAGTCATCTGTCAGGGATTCTTCAGCTGTGATTCCTAAAATTGGACTAAATGACCCTTGGGGTACCTTCCAACTCTAAAATTCTATGATTTACCATCAGACCCTTTTTTTTTATATGGAGGTGCTGGAGAACAAATGAACCTGGGATCTTCTGCATGCAAAGGGCCTGATTTACTATTGAACTACTGCACCTTCCCAAGAGCATGCGATAAAAATGCAACGTCAACATTCACTCTGCCACCAAACAGTTTTGCTGATGCTGGGCAGGAGTCATGCAAACCTCCAGGATCTCCTGGCAAAAATTTCCCCTTCGTGGTTGAGACTGCAATACTCACGGGTACAGCCACTCTTGCTGTCGGTGACAATGCCACGGAAGTTCCAGAAGCCCGGCTCACAGCGGTCGCACTTCAGGCCCCCCACGCCAGGTTTGCAGGAGCACTGCCCCGTGGCAGGGTCACAACTGCCTCCATAGGAACCGTAGGGGTTACAGTGGCAGGTACCTGCAAAAGACGGGTAGGAGGTCAGATATGTTTAATAGCATAAAAGGGGCCCTGCTGGGTCAGAGCAATAGCCCATCTAGTTATAAGAACATTCAGTTTCTCAGTGGCCAGCTGGATGCCTGTGGGAAACCCACAAGCAGGACCCAAGCACAAGAGCACTCTCTCCTCCTGAAGCTTCCAGCAACTGGTATTCACAGGCCTTGCTGCCTCCGACTGTGGAGGCGTGGCATAGCCATTGTGGCTGGTCCAGCATCCTGTTCTCACAGTGGCCAGCAAGATGCTTCTGGGAAGCCTCAAGCCAGGATCTGACGTCAAATGGGATCTCCCCACTTATGATTCCCAGCACTTGGCATTCAGAGAAACGCTGCCTGGAGAGACAACATAGCCATCTCAGCTAGTAGCCACTGCCTTGTATTCTACAAATCTACTTGCCAAGGACAAGCACCCAAAGCAAAACACTTAAGCAGCACACAGATCCCGTCCCCCAAGTTCTGCAGAAGCTGAAGTAAAGATCAGAAAACAGCAGAAACTCTCTCAAATGGCTTGGAAGAGACCCTGCTATTTCCTCGAAACCCTGGCACATGTGAAAGTAAGCTTTGCCTCTCTCCTGAGCCCTTTAGAGGAAGAGAGGGCTTTGTGCAGATCACAAATAACAAATAGCTAGTATATCATGCCAACCTTTGGAAGCCCTCAAACATAGTGATTGAGAAGAAAGAAATGGAGGTGGGAAAGAACAGTGGTAGCTGTGGAAATGTTTGTATATGCTTGCAAATCAACAAAGGACACAGAAAAGCCACAGGATTCTGGTTTCTAAGAATCTGAGCCTTCTGTCATATTTTTAAAAAATGAACCAGTTTCTGTGACCTATCTAAATTATGCAGGATTGTGTGATTGTCCTGTTTTATACAGCATCCTACTTTTATTTGCTTTTCATAATTTATAATGGGGGGTTGGAGAGTAATGGAGGTATGCCGTTGTGCTTTATTCAGTCTCTTCTCTAGCTGGAAGCTCAGCCAGATGGGTGGGGTAGAATAATAATAATAATAATAATAATAATAATAATAATAATAATAATAATGAAATCTGCCTGATTCTGAGTGAGAGCACTGGTCCATCTAGCTCAGGATTGTCTACAATGACTGGCAGGGGAACCCCAGCATTTCAGACAAGGAGTCTTTCCCATCTACATACTGCCTGATCCTTCTATTGGAGGTGCTGGAGATTGAATCTTGGACTTTCTGTATGCAAAGGAGATGCTGTATCATTGAGCTAAGGCAACACTGAGTTGCCTCCCAACACTTTCTTTGCTGTGATAAGCACTGAAAACTGGTGGAGGAGGAACAGGAGGAGGAGAAGGACAAAGAAGCTAATAATAACAACCTGGGATTCTCAGAAAGCTGAGTTCGATGTCCACTATCACATTCCATATTTCTCCTGTGAAATTGTTTCTTGAGAAATACTAGCAATTGAAACAAAACAGTACATGGTTTTTAAGGAACTCTACTTTTCAAGCTGTACGATTTTGTAGGGCTTTCCCTCTTCCATCCTTGTTTACTTTCTGCCCCGCTATGTGGAGCTGCTCTCTCGCACAATGTCAAAAAGAGATTGTTCTCAGATTTCATCGGCTTATTGGCATGCAAAACTTCCCAGCCAAGGTCCATCTGCTCCTTGCTGTCTGCATGCAAATTCCCAGCTGTTGGGAATCAAATGTGGATGCGCCCACGGTCCAACCCTCTGTCTGTTCCTCTATGGGAACAGGTACAAGTACATTGGTTCCTGGGCAGATATAGGCAGATAATCCATTCCCCTTGAAGCTGCTCACTCTTGAGGCAGGCCAGAAAGAGATTCTTGGACAAACCAAAGTGGCTTATGTGACGCTGAATGTTTTCCTTCCATTGCAGGAAAACACTAGAGGGGGGGAAATTATTGCAGAAGCTGGCCGCAGGGAATAAATCTGAGTCCTGCAGCACAGTTTTCAGGCCGGTGATTACATCTTGATTTATACCCCCTGCTGTGGACGCAAGGGCATGAGCGAGACACAAGTTAAAGAGAGGTTTGATTCAAGACACAGCAGATAAACTTTAGGAAGGGGGCGCAAATGGAGCTGGCTTGACAAACGGGGAAGTGATGCCTAACGCCATGAGCAATAGGTATGAGTGACTGAAAACTGGGTTGCTCTGAACCTGATGACCATTGCTTTTCCTCTTGTCCTTTCTAGGGCTCTAAGATCTCACAACACAACACCTGGATGTTTTTAAGCTCACCTTCACAGCTGTGGGAATTCCAAGCCTAGAGGACTGTCACTGCCCCTTTCCCCACACTCCATCCCACCTTCCATGAAGGCAGAAGATCTCAAGGTGGGGAAGTCCTATGCTAGTTTCTGCAAACAGGAAAATAGGAAGATGTCTTATCCTATATCAGACTATTGGCCCATCTAGCTCAGTACTGTCTACACTGACTGGCAGTGGCTGTTTAGAGTTTTAAGAAAAGGAATCATTCTCCGCCCTACCTGGAGATATTTCTGCACCCAAAGCAGGTGCTGTACCATAGACCTATGGATACTCGTATGGTTAGGGACCTGCTTTATGCTGTGTCAGATTTTTGGGCAATCTAGTTCAGTACTGTCTACACTAACTGGCAGCAGCTCTGCAGGGTTTCAGACTGGGTCCTCTCCCAGCCCTACCTGGAGATGCCAAGGATTGAACCTAGGACCTTCTGCACAAGAAGCAGATGCTCTAACCACTAACCTTTCCGTGTAATATGCAAACCACGGGGACACAGAAGAAATGCACAGGCCTGGTGGCATGTAGCACCACACACTGGCCATTACAAGGACCATCATCACCTAAAAAAACAGTAATAATTAATAAAAATGATGAAATAGAGCAGGGGCAGCCAGCTTGTTGACCTCCAGGTGTTGCTGGAGCTATAGCTCCCATCATACTTGACCTCTGGTTATGCCGACTGGGGCAGATGGAAGTCAGAGTCAAGCAACAAGCAGAGGGCATTGCACTGGCTATCCCTGATCAAGAGCAATTGCTTTCGAACGGTGTCCTGCAGACGCCTGGGATTCTGTGGATGTTCCTCAATTAAGTGATCAATTACAGCAGAAAAGCTTCCTTGAAAAAGAACTCTCACCCTCCTACTGCCAATCATCTCCTAAGCCACGTTGCTAATCCTTATTATGTTCTGGGCACGTTCTAGTTCATGCAGGGTGAAAAGTGAGGCTTGACAATCCTGGCTCGAGTCTGATGTCAGCTGAGTCTGCAGCCTGGAACACTCCCCACAATGCCTCTGCCATACCCTGCACTTTTTGTGGCAGGTTATGGTGAAGGCTTCTTAGAGCCAACAAATGGCTGCTTCACAGACACCTAGCTTTGCAACTCTCACAGAGACATGCCGTATAAGGTAGGTGTCAGGAGTGTGTGCAGGAGCCAGGCCCTGTGACCAGTAGGGCTTCGCAGGACTGGGGCCTTCCTAAGTTTGTTCTGGAGAGGCAAGGTGCGGCCACACAGGTGAGGCCGCTTGGTAACTCACTGCAGCTGGTGGCAAGAGCCGGGAAGGGATATAAGGTCAGCATTTCCCTTCAGCTCTTTGCCATAGCAACACGTTTCCTGCCTTGCTGCATTTGGCTTCTTGCTTCCTGATCCTCAGACCTTGGCTTCCTGACTCCCCGCTTCCTGACCCTCAGACCCCTGGCTTCTGGACTCTTGCTCCTGCTCCCACCCTGCCATCTTGCCCCCAGTCCCGACATCCTCAGCCAGGACTTCAATCGCCCATAGACCGGACTGTGACAGTAGGTCTGCCTTATTATCCCAATATTGCACATTAAGGTGGGTGGCATGGTATGGAGCGGTGCAAGATAATGCATTGCTGGAACCCATCTGGTGCATCAGAACATAAGGAGAGCTAGCTGGATCAAGCCAGCGGCCCGTCTGGTGCTCTTCTCGCAATGGCCAATTAGATACCCATTATGGGAGACCTGCAAGCAGGACTTGAGAGCAAGAGTCCTCTCTCCTCCCTTGCAATTCCAAGCGACTGGCATTCAGAAGCATATTGCTTCTGACAGGGGAGGTAGAATGAAGCCATCATGGTTAGTAGCTACTGACAGACTTGTCCTCCATGAATTTATATAATCCTCTCTTAAAGCCATCCAAGTTTGTGGCCATCACTGCCACTCGTGGCAGCGAATTCCAAAGGGGAAAGGACTTTCTTTGGTCTCTCCTGAAATCTTCCAATGTTCTGCTTCATTCCTTGAGTTCTAGCATTATACGAGAGAGGGGGGAAACCTTTTCTCTCTCTATTATATATATATATATATATATTTATAAAATTTTCTGTTTTACAATTTAAAGTACTCATTTTTACATCCTTAAGATATTGATGACTTCCTTTCTTCTCTTTCCATGGTTCATTTTACATATCATAAATCCCTGTATATTTTACAGAAACTATACTATTCAGTATTCCATTATTACATCCATCGTAACTTATTTACACTGTTGAATTTATCTTAATGCTGCCAGCGTTTTCAGCTGTACAGTTATTTCTCATATATTCAATAAACGTTTTCCAATCTTCTCTAAAAGTATGTTCTTCTTGTTCTCTTATTCTATATGTTAAATCTGCAAGCTGTGTATATTCTGTCAACTTAAGTTGCCACTCTTCTTTGGTTGGGACCTCACTCATTTTCCATTTTTGGGCTAACAAAACATGGGCTGCAGTAGTGGCATACATAAATAACCTTTTTCTTTTCTTTTTTTACACCATGGAATTTCAGCCTGAACCCAACAGAAAGGACTCTGGTTTGGGGGGGGGGGGAGTACTTTTAAACATTTTCTTCCATTCATTATGGATCATTTGACAATACTCCTTTCATATGTGGTGGACTTGTAAAAAACGTTCCCTGAACCTCTTTGCATCTCCTGGAGATGCAAACAGGGAAAACCTTTTCTCTATCCACTTTCTCCATGCCATGCAGAATTCTGCACATCTCTATCTTCATGTCTTCTCATACAGATCTTTGCTCTAAACCAAAAATAGGAGAAGCAGCTCCAAATGTCGTAACCTTTCTTTGTAGAGGAGTTGCTCCACCCCGCGGATCATTCTGCTTGCCCTTTTCTGAACCTTAATAGCAGAGATGAGGCCCAGATCATGGCTCAGTCTCTTAGTGGCTACATTGCATAAGCAGTCAGTGTGGCACCATGAGAGAAGCCAGCCAGCCCCTCCCCACTGCCCACCCTTACTGGTGACCTCTGTGACTCCACAGCCCAGGAGCTCCCGAGCGATTAAAGCTGCTTTCAGAACGCTTCCTCTTATTAAATTATATGGCGCATGAAATGATTCTACATCCCCAATCAAGACTGCCTCATCTCGGCACGCTCGCCTACGATGGCCACAGACCAGCCGATGCCCTAATGGATACCCGTGAACCAGCTGGCTGTCAGCCTCAGCTGTTAAAAATGTTGCTAATGCTTTCTCATCTCGTTAGGTTAAAGAGCCGTCTCCGGCTAATTATTTTATAAAATATTAATAAAACCTTCGCGGATGTGGCCGGCTGCGGCGAAGAGGAAGGGGGCCCTGCAATTGGGATGCACGCAGTTTAAAACACTGGGCACATTCTGAGGTTATAGGAAAGGGAGGGGGCCAAGGCAATGAATGCACACATCACCCCCTCTAATGGCAAACTCAGACAATGAGCGCCTGCAGGAATGTGCTCAGAATGGGACTACAAATCCAGAGTTCTCCCTCTGTGCCTGCCATCTTCAGACACAAGAGGCAAGCAGGTTGTGCTCAGCATCATCCCCCAGGATTGGCAGATCTCTGGACTGGATAGGCTTGATGTAAATATCAGGATCTAGTCTCCTGCTTTTGCCTGAGCTCCAAGCAAGATCTTCTGCCTCCTGCCATCAGCTCCTTCTGCATTAGAGGTGCTGCTTTTGAATTATGGTGCTGGAGGAGACTCTTGAGAGTCCCATGGACTGCAAGAAGATCAAACCTATCCATTCTGAAGGAAATCAGCCCTGAGTGCTCACTGGAAGGACAGATCCTGAAGCTGAGGCTCCAATACTTTGGCCACCTCATGAGAAGAGAAGACTCCCTGGGAAAGACCCTGATGTTGGGAAAGATGGAGGGCACAAGGAGAAGGGGACGACAGAGGATGAGATGGTTGGACAGTGTTCTCGAAGCTACTAACATGAGTTTGACCAAACTGCGGGAGGCAGTGGAAGACAGGAGTGCCTGGCGTGCTCTGGTCCATGGGGTCACGAAGAGTCTGACACGACAAAACGACTAAACAACAACAACAACAACAACAACAACTTCAGATCCAGCTCTAGGTATGACTGCCTGTGATCACTTCCTGGCCTTAGAAAGCTATTTCTTCAGCTCGGGGAAGCCCCATGGCATCGGTGTTTAACATCCCCACTGTCACAAGACAAAAGAAGAAAATGAAGTACATATTTAACTCACTGGGGCAGCCTGCAGAGCCAACACCAAGAGCCAAGGTCACATTGTCTGGGCAGCATCCATAAACGGTCTGGCTGCAGTGGAGGAGTGGAGGAGGTAGGACTGTGGTTCCTATGGAGAAAACAAAAAACAAAAATACACAGGTTAGAAATGATAGGAGTTGGGAGTCCAACAACTCATGGAGGGCCATGGGTTTCCCATCCCTGATCTAGGGAGGTGGACGGGGAGTAAACAAGAGGATGAGATGCCAGCGCAGGACAAAGGGATGTGGGTTGACTGAAAGCTTTGCCAGACCCCCATGAGAGGTTTACCTCGGCAGCCGCCCTGACCCGTCACATAGATATCCTGTCGCTTTTCGCAGCGTGTCTTTTTGAGTTCGCACTCATTAGCGTAGGTCACACCATCAGAGCCACATACCTGCAGGGAAGAGAAAGAGGAGGTAACTCCATCTCCTTCTGTTGTACACCCAAGACAGGCTTAGAAATTACCAAGGGCAGAGGGTGTGCCTTGGAAGGAAGCATCACTTTATGCTTAGGCTTGCGCCCACACCTGATCATTTTTTTTTTTAAAAAAAACATTTTTATTTATAATATAATCCATACCGCTGGACCATTCCTAGAGAAATACAAGGCACCAAACGCGCCCAACCCTCCGAACAAAGGTACAACTCAGTACAAATGTGCTCAGTACACAGCACATATTACAGGTAGAAGGAAAACAGCCAATCTTCCAATAAAATGGAAGAGGAAAAAAAGTACCGTATTTTTCGTTCTATAGGACGCACCGGACCATAGGATGCACCTTGTTTTAGAGGGGGAGAACAAGGGGGGGGGGGAATTCTCCCACTCTCTGCTCAGCACCCCTTCAGCGAAGCGGCAGGAGAAATGGAGCCCCTTCCATTTCTCCTCCTGCTTGGCTGAAGGGGCACTGCGCAGCTCTCCCTCTCTGCTGAAGCCAGGAGAGTCTTGCTCTCCTGGCTTCAGTGAAAGGAACCTGAAATCTGCGGAGCGCAGTGGGAACTCGCGCTGCGCTCTGAAGGCTTCACGTTGCTTTCGCTGAAGCCTGGAGAGCGAGAGGGGTCGGTGCACTCTCCAAGCTTCAGCGAAAGCAACGCGAAGCCTCCGGGGCGTGGAGGGAGCGCTCCCTCTGCGCTTCGGAGGCTTTGCATTGCTATCGCTGAAGTCAAGGAGCCTGCATTCGCTCCATAGGACGCACACACATTTCCCCTTAGTTTTTGGAGGGGGGAAAAGTAAGTCATATAGAGCGAAAAATACGGTATGTAATCGAACCAACTTGAAAATGTTCTAAGCTGCTGTAAGACCATCACTGTCCGCTGTATTCACATATGCAATAAAAGAAAATCAATCTGCTGCAAATGTGCCCTTTCACACCCCAGCCCTTGTCTCTTGCCACCTTCAGCTTCTTCCATGATTCTACCATGTTACCTTTTCACTTGCCTTTTCTACAAACTAAGTAGCCCCAAATGCTGCAATAATACCCTGAGTTGTTTACAAAAACCCTGCCATGGGTGATTAGCTAGGCTTAAGGACAGCACGGGCTCTCAACACCTACTGGGTTCCTTGGCACAGCTCCACAGGTATAGTCACACACACAGCGGTCATCTTCCACATCCTCATCCCACGAGCCGCCGTATTGTCGGCAGCTGTCCCGGTCACACTCGTTGGAGTCCCCAGAGCCAGATCCTCCTGAGCCACATTCTGCCCAAGGAAAGAAAAGCAGAGTAAAAAAATACAGTTCTTCCCTACATAAACGCTGCCTTAATCAGGACTGTGTTGTCCTCATTTATGTGATCCCACCACACGTGTGTGGAATTTAGCACTCAGTGAACTTATAGTCTTATTCTTATTATATTTAAGCACTGGAGCAATCTCAGCAGATTAATTGCATGTGTTTCCGTTGGTAAATCAATTAACTTAGTGGTTAGGTACTGGCGGCGCAGGTTTGAGTCATGCATCATTGTTCTGTAGCTGTTGTTGTGGGTGGAATTGTTTTTAAACGTTTGTATTGTTTTTATATGTGGAATTGTTTCCCCACTGCTTTCCCAAATGGAACTGGTTTCCCCCCCCCCACTACTTTTCTTATTTTACACTTGTTAATTGTTCTGTTTTGTTGTGCTGCTGAAACCCAGCTTGGAATATTATAGTAATCTAAAAAAACAAAGAGACATGTGGAATTTGGTGCTCAAATTCCAGTGCTCATTTAAAACTATAATCAAGTCTTATAGCTATAATACCACTATTGCTCATTTTATTATTAATTATATTTTAGAACTCAAGCATCCTTAGCCAGTTAATTGAACCTTCAGGGAGGAGGCATCTCTATATAGGTAAGAAAGGAACTGTAGCTCACTGACAGAGATTCCATTCCTGAAACCTTGAAGAGCTGATGCCAGTCAGTGCAGACAATACTGAGCTAGGTGGACCAATGATCAGACTCAGCACAAAGCAGTATCCTATGTTGGTAGGTCTGGGCTTGGCTAGAACCTTGGAGACCTGCTACCAGTCAGAGCAAGAGGTCACTGGGTTGGATAAGCAAGTGATCTTATTGTAAGGCAGCATCTCATGCTCTGCGTAGTTCTTTGTTCCTCCTCGTGATCCGCAGAGCAAGTTACGCTGAATTTGCAGGGGAAGAGGCATGCAGGAGGTCCCAAGTTCAAACCTAGCTAAAAGGTACAGGCAGCAGATAATGGAAAGACTTATCTCTGCCTGAGATGCTGGAGAACCACCAACATCCAGGGTATACAATTCTGGAATAAATTGGTCAATGGGCTGGTACAAGGCAGGCTCAAATGATTAATTGGCTCGGGGATGGGAGTGGTAATATCTCAGTAACAGCTCACCTGTTCTGCATGCAGAAGGGCTCAGTTCAAGCATCAAGTGGCAGGTGTCAGATGCAAAAAGGTCTCTTTCTGCCTGGAACCCTGGAGAGCTACTGCCACTCAAGAGTTGATAAGACTGGTCTAGAATGATCATGGGTAGGCAAACTAAGGCCCGGGGGCCAGATCTGGCCCAGCACCGTCTAAATCTGGCCCGTGAATCAGCCTGTTTTTACATGAGTAGAATGCGTCCTTTTATTTAAAATGAATCTCTGGGTTATTTGTGGGGCATAGGAATTCGTTCATTCCCCCCCAAATATAGTCCGGCCCACCACATGGTCTGAGGGACAGTGGACCAGCCCTCTGCTGAAAAAGTTTGCTGACCCCTGGTCTAGATGGACTACAGGTTAGACCTGGTACAAGGCAGCTTCCTAACCAAGCTGAATACCTTTGGAAAATATGGGGCTATGAAATTGTGGCGAAAAGTTGGACATTTTTTACCACTAGTGGTAGTCTTGCAAACAAACATTTTGGTTAGAAGTTTTCAATGAAATCAGCAAGATTACTGGTCAAAACGTACAGCTAAACCTGACTAAAGCATTATTATAATCAATCTTTTAGTGTGGTGGAACCTGCACTTTGGGTTTCCCTGCCTAATGGCATCTGGCAGTGCCTTCACTGCACTATTTTCAGTGCCAGCTAACAACACTTTTTTTAAAAAAATAACCCTGCCCAATTATCAGTGTTTACTTTATCTCTGGTTTTAATTTTCTGAATGTTTTAATTATTTTTTTTACTAATAACATTGTTTTATGCTTTTTGCAAACTGCTTTGAGGGTTTTTTAATAAAAAAATAAACTTGTATATAAATTTCATGAAATAATTAATAAAATAATAAGTAATTATTATTAATGAGCTTTGAAGGTTCAATGAAGAATACACACTTAAAGGATTTAATAATTATGCTAACAGCAGCTGCTGCTAGACTAGTAATTGCAAAACACTGGAAGACTTCTCATCTTAATCTCCTAGGATTCCGATATCAAGAACAATGGCAAATTGTTTTAATGGAAAACCTCACCTACCAGGTCAGTGCACAAAGGTATATATCGATGACAGATAAATGGCATATGGTTTGTTACAAATTTATTGAATGTGTGTCATTGTCGAAAGGCACATATTACCCACCCTCCCTGTACATAGGGCTCTATAGAAAACAGTACTTAGATGAACAGAATTGTCCCAATAAATACTGCTTCGAACATCAACGAGACTGATATATTGCAAACTCTGTGTAATTGGCCATTTGTTTTCTCAACACTGTTACCATATTTAAACTCAATAAAAAATACATTTAAAAATCATAAAATTGCCTTGCATTCAAACACTAGCCTGGTAGCCATACGTGACAAGGAACTGCATGCAGTAGGCGACTGGAGAAGTGAGCTAGTCAAGTATCCAAGTGAGCTAGTCAAGGCACATTGAGCCCCCCCATCCTCCACAGCCAGCATAGAAGGACACAGGGCTTTTTTAAAAGGGGAACTCACAGGAACTCAGTTCCGGCACCTTTCAGGTTGGTGCCACTGCTATTCTAAGAGAACGAGAGAGGTGTTCATGGTGAGTTTCCAGAACTTCTTTTTTTTAGAAAAATAGCACTGGAAATACAGGAGGCTACAGCAGGAAGGGTGAAGCTTTTCACTTGCCGTCTGCCAAGTTAGTCAAACTACTTGTAACTTTTGCGGACTATAACTCCCACCCACCCCTTTATCCTAGGCCAGGTATCCCCAAACTCGGCCCTCCAGATGTTTTGGGACTACAACTCCCATCACCCGACCACTGGTCCTGTTAGCTAGGAATGATGGGAGTTGTAGTCCCAAAACAGCTGGAGGGCCGAGTTTGGGGGTGCCTGTTCTAGGCCATGCTGGCTGGAGCAGATGGGAGTTGGGAGTCCAACAACACCTGGAGGGAATTTGGGTTTAATTACTAGGCTGGGCCATCATCCATGTATGATTTGGTTGCTCTGCCACGATTCCTTATATCCTTCCGCAGACTTTCTGGCTATGGATTTGGAATCCACGCTCAACCATTCTCATTGACACTGGTTGCAGAATTTAACTTTTACATTTCCCTAGGCACAGAGAAATGGACGAATTGCTTTATTTCTTAACTGCAACTATATCCCCACACAGAGCTATTCCAGTATCAAATTCCAAACTTGCCCAGCGTGAGGGAGCATCTCCCTAATAAGAGGTCACACAGAGCTGAGTTCCAACTGGTTTCCTCAGCCTTACCTGCATTACTCTTAATTTGCGCCGAATGAAATGCTATTTATTTATTTAAAAATTTTTCAAAGTGCCCCCTTCATACTTTCCCCCCTCTTTCTTTTTATTGAGCGATCAAAGGCAGGAAGTTGGCGTTAACACAGAGAATTATTCAAGTGCTTCTCCCAGAGGGACAGCAACTTGGAATTCCATGAGGAGGACTCTTTGATTAAATGCCATCTTCTGCTGCCTGCTCCCTTCCTCAGCCTTTGCCCAACTGTTGGTGAAGTCCCACCCCGGCTAAATCGCATGCACAGCGGCTTTGGAACAAGAGGCAAGACTCCCAGAGAGGGCAGATTCTCTTCACTGGCATGGAGAGACACGAAGGCAAGGACTGATCTCTGGGATCGTGAGATGCTGAAACCAACGTCATGGACTCGGGCTCCACTTGCACTTTAAAGCAGCGTCATACCACTTTAAACAGTTGGAGCTTCCCTCAAAGAATCCTGGGAACTGTAGTTTGTTAAGGAGTGCTGAGAGTTGTTAAGAGACCCCTTTCCCCCCTCCCAGAGCTACAATTCCCAGAGTGGTTTGACAATCAACCTCTCTTTCCAGGAAACTGTAGGGTCCAGTTCGCCTGGATTCAAACATTTATAGTAATGACATTTTTGGATTTGCAATGTCTGGCACAGGGATCAGCAAACTTTTTTAGCAGGTGGCTGGTCCACTGTCCCCCAGACCTTGGGGGGACGGACTATATTTTATTTTTTTTGGGGGGGGGGATGAACGGATTCCTATGCCCCACAAATAACCCAGAGATGCATTTTAAATAAAAGCACATATTCTACTCATGTAAAAACACCAGGCAGGCCCCACAAATAACCCAGAGATGCGTTTTAAATAAAAGGACACATTCTACGCATGTAAAAACATGATGATTCCTGGACCATCCGTGGGCTGGATTTAGAAGGCGATTGGGCCGGATCCGGCCCCTGGGCTTTAGTTTGCCTACCCGTGGACTCTGGCATCTCAAATCTCAGATTTATTTCTTTATTTGCTGGGCTTTCCCATTAACACCCAGCTTTCAGAGAGATACACTCATTCTTTCAATGCGTGGGGAAAACTTTTTCAGCCTGAGGATGACATTTCCTTCCAGGCAACTTTCGGGGCAATAAACTAGTGGGGTGTGTGTGTGTGGCCAGAAGCAAAAGTGAGCGTGGAGCGGATTGATAACTATAGGTTGAATCCGATGCTAGTCCCACTCAGAGTAGACCCACGGGAATTAATGAGCCTTAGTGAGTCGTATCTATTATCAGTGATTCTAGGGCTAACACTGAATACAACCAAGCAGCAACAACAAAAGGAAATTATTTAATTTATATAAAATGATATGCGATTTTACCTCTGTATAGGCTTCTTTCCACACACCCACACCCACACGCCCTTCTCCAGCCTCCATCCAAGCAAGCAAGAAGCATTCTCAGAGTTGAAGGACACATTCTAGCAGGCAAAAATGTTCAAGGAGGGAGTGTGTGCTTAGGGAAGCTTTTAATGTTTAACAGATCACTGTATTTTAATAATAATCTGAGGGCAAGACAGAGAGCCCTGGAGAAGGGACATATATGGTATGGGGGGGTCTGAGGTTCCTTATCCCTGCCTTCTGCACTCAAAGTCTCTCCTTTCTCCTTCCTTCACATGCTTTAAAGAGACAGGCTTCAGAGCTCGGCAGTGCCATTCTGGAGCCAAGGCTTGGCCAAATAAGGGCCCTGTCTTGTCCTCTTTTCGTCCTAACTTCCTCCCACGGTGATAGGAAAGTGAGAGAGGAACGAGAAAGAGAAGGGGAGAGAACAGCAGCCGGGTGCTTTCTCCACCCACCTCCCTCCACTCTTTGAAGTGTGAAATTAAAGCACTGATAAACCTCTTTGCCGAGGCCTATTACGTGCCGTCACCTTTCATTATTGGCAGATAAAAAGACAATGAGAAGGAGGGTTATGGGAGGGAAAGGGGGGGGGCGGGTGGAAGAGCAGCTTGTGACAGAACCGGGAGGCAGGGAAGCTTAATGAACAGAGAAGCAAAGCAGCTTCCACACGCGCACAGAGTGCACACGCGAGCACACGCACCCCAAACTCAGAGGTGTGCAAGGGGTTGCTAGGCAACAGGAGGAGAGCACACCTGGCCTACAATAGGGCTCAGGTGCAACGAGGGAGGAAGTGAGGGGGTGGGCACAAAGGGAGGGTCAGAACCTCCTCCACAGGCCACACTGTGTGTGTGTAAGAAGAAACAGGCAAAAACCTGACGCCAAAAAATCTATATGCCAAGTTTCTAAAAACAGATGGGGGAACATTTTGAATTCCTCAGGGACACCTTTGCTGCTGACCGTAAAGCCATCGTTTTTTCAGCAAAAGACTTTCAAAGGGAGGAAACCAAGGAGCTGGAATCTATCAGCAAGTTTGATTCTATTCACACAGGGCTCAGTCTTTTGCTACAAATGCTAAACTGGCAAGGCAAAATTTGGAGTTTATGATCAGCAAGTTTTGTTGTGGGGCGGGGGAACATGTAACAGCCTGCATGGGATAGTATCAATATTTGACCAAGATGACTTGTCTCACGAATTTAGTAAGGATTTAGTTTCATTCATTCATTCATTCATTCAGCAGATCAAAAGAGAAGAATTTTGAATTTCAAGGTCAAATTTAGATTCCAAAGCTCAAGTTTTGAAAATTCAGTAATTTTTCTGAATTTTTGTTTCAGTATTAAACAAGTTCTGGGGCTATGCTTTACAGAAATGAAAGGAAATGGATCTACTGGAAAATGTTTTACTTTGAGGTGGGGAACCTCTGGCTTGTTGGTCAAATGAGGCCTGGAACGCATCTCAATTTGGTCCATTATGTCATTTCTCCCAAACCATGCCCACCTGCCCCGCACCTGATGACATATGTGATGTCAGGTGCCGAGCAGGAAAGGATGTGGTTACAAAGAAAGATGCAGGAGCTTGAAGTGAGCTCCTGGTTGTTCCTTTGCAAGAAGCACTTGCTGTCAGTGCCAATCAGCTTATCGGCACTGATAGCAAGCCCTACTGGGATCAGCTGCATAAAGCTGCCAATGTAAAGGGACTTCAAAGGACCCTACTATCACTACTGATATAGCAGTAAGCCCCATTGAATTTGGAGAGGTGGGTGGGCCCTGATCACATGTCGAAGTTGGTCCATGGGTGTAGGATCTGCCATGCCAGCCAGATCCAGTTCTCCGCTCCTGCTTACCATCCTGCTGCTGGGAGGAGGGAGAGAAGACTTACCATCCTCGCAAGGGCCCGTCCTTGATATCTCAATGTCCTTTTTCTGCTGACAAGCCGCCACCCGCAGCTCGCATGCATTGTCGTAGGTGACACCATTGCTCCCGCACACTCGGGCTAAAGGCTGCTTCTCGCAGCGTGGGCAGATGCACTGCCCACCCACACATATGGCCCCAAAGGAGCACGTCGTAGTCCCACAGGTTTCTAGAGGTGGGAAAAGCCGGGGGGGGGAGGGGAGAGAAGAGGAAGAAAAGCAGCTGCATTAGATACTAAGAGAATCATTAGCCTGTGGGGAATACAGGAAGCTAGCTGAGTTATACTGTGTCAGACCATTGGCCCATCTAGATTAGTCTTGTTTCCACTGATGGGCATTATCTCCCCAAAGTCAGGGGTCGTTTGCAGCCTTGAACATAACATAACACGGAGATGGCAGGTTTTGAACCCAAACCTTCTGCAGACGAATGCGAAACAGATGCTCTACCACTAAGCTTTGTGCTTTGGACTAGTGGGGAAGTAGAAAAAGGATTCTCTTTGGCCCAGCTGCTTAGAGGTTAAATCCACTGCCATCTATGGCATCCTTAGAGCTTGTTTAGGTACATCCAACAGTCTTATCATCACATGCTCAGAAAGTTTAAAAGGGATACCTGAAAGGCGAACATTAATCTGGAAGAGTTGCACCACCTCCTACTTGGTGGGTGCCGGCCCCCTCTGCCCCAGGCCTGGCTTCAGCACTGGGTAACTGCTGTAGTTCAAATGCCCACTGCTGATGCTTGTCCTGGGCTTAAAAACATGGGAACATGGGTAGCTGCTTTATACAAAGTCAGACCGCTAGTCCATCTAACCTGGTATTGTCCACATTGACTGCCAACAATTTCCCAGGTTTCCAGACAGGGGGTGTTCCCAGCCCTGTCTGGGAGATGCCAGGGACTGAATTGGGGGCTTTCTGCTTCCCTTGCAAAAAACAAACAACAAGCAACAACATTGTTCTGGCATGCTGATGATGCTAGGGAGGACACGCACACACCCCGCCTGCCCGCCCGAGGCTGTTTGCAAAAGGCAATTAAAACCATAAAGCAACTTTTAAAAAACATAAACAATCCAATTACACGTAGAGATCCCCTTATAAATCTCTTAACTATCTCTGAACAAATCTTTGCCTTGAGTTTTTTCCAGCCTGCAAACTCTGCGAGGCAAAAGTCCTTGAGAAATCAAGCTGCTTGTTATCTCGTGCTGACGAGGTGGATATTCAAGTACCCAATCACCCGGCGGCAGCGCTGAGAGTTCGCTGTTCGCTTTATCTGGGAAACCCAAATGAGGTTCCTCTGTTCCTGAGGACACATAAACCCAGCGCTGCCCCTTAAGGAACTGGTTTAGAGGAGTGTCGTGTTCTCACTGGCGGGATCTCAGTGGCTCTAACCACTTTAGGGGAAGGGACACACATCGGTGGCAGAACATCTGCTTTGCATGCAGAAGGTCTCAGGTTCAATCCCCAGCATCTCCCCATAGGGCTGGGGATGTCCCTTGCCCCAAACCCTGGAGGACCATTGCCAGTTAGCATGGACAATACTGATGATGATGATTATGTTGTGTTGTTGTTGTTATAACACTATTTTTAATTTTATTATTCATTTGTATACTGCTTCAATGACAAAGGGACTTTTACAGTCTTAATCAGTATAAGGGCAGCTTCCTAGGTTCCTAGAATGCAAGAGTAGGCTCACTGAATGGAAAACTCCTCCAAACCAAAAATAACCCCCCAAAATATACATCTGCGCATAGAAAAGTAGCACTGCAGGGAGAAGGCTGTGTGCAAACCATTTTCCTTGACACACATGCTTTCGGTGCGTTTTAATTTCCAGTGGCTTTTGTGAAGGCAGGAGCGTTCCATTACGTGAGACCAGGCCTGCAGTGTCAAGTGCTGCGACCCAGGGGTAGGCTGATCACCTCGATGAGAACTAGAGCAAAGAGAGGCAGGGACTCACTGCAGCTGCCTTGTGCCGCCACCTCGATGTTGGTCTGCTGGGTGCAGGCCCGCACGTGGAGTTCGCACTCGTTTCCGTAGGTGTTTCCGTCCGTGCCGCAGACCGGCTGAGCAGAGGGGACGCACTCAGTGGGGCAAATGCACCTCCCCGTCTCTGCCTCGCAGATGGCGCCAAACTGACATTTCCCACAATGGTCTAAAATTAAAGGAGAGGGAACTCGCTGGTTAATGAAGGAAGCGCTACGGTCATCCAAACTGTACAGGTCAGTCTCAGGTTATGTGAGGGATCATCCTATGAAACTCCTATGTAGATGGCACTGCAAATTGCCCATATGACTGACTGGTAGAAGATTCCCCCAAGATCTTTCTCATCACCTGCTAACTGAGATCTTTTTAAACTGGGGGTGCCAGGGAATGAACCTGGGACCTTCTCAGGTGCTCTACCTGAGTTGTGGTCCCTTCAGCTTAGTGTTTCAGCAATAAAACCAGCAGAGGGCAGTTCAGTACCCACAAGAGGCAGCACGCCCTTCTTCAACAGCCTCTGTCAAAGCCTCCAGCTGACCCTGAACACTGTCTTGGCTGGGGATGGAATATGGTAATGGGAGAGCCAGGCAAGCGTCTCTTTTTCTTCTCCGTCTTAATGAAGTGTCAGGGCAGTCGTAAAATCCTGCTACAATCTCCCACCCCCACCCCTACCCCCCGCTTCAGCTCAGTTCAGTGCAGCCGGCACAGAGGGAGGCTGACCCCCAAGGAAGGGGAAGAGAGGGGCGCTCAGAGACAGAGGGGTGACAACCAGCCATTAAATCTGTCAAAGCCAAGAGCCAGAGCCACAAAATGTCATGCGAGCTCCGTGTGCTGTTGTAAGCTTCTAAACCGGGGAGGCAGGAGGGAGTGCCAGGTCGGGCACACTTATAAAGCTGTATTAAGCCACAAGCTTGTATCAAGAGGAGAGCACAACTGCAAATCAGCAGCTGTGGAAGGGACCTTCCAGATCTACTAGAGAAATGTGGAGCTTTGCAATTTGCTGGTACTCACGGGGTCCTCTCTCATGTGGCTCTGTCATTAGAGCAGGTCCCTGCAATCTGTCTGGCCCACCCTGCAAATCTCCCCCCCCCCACACACACACTCACCCTCCTAACTTGATTGGGAGCTGCAAAAGTGACCAAGGGGGTGGGGACAGGGTTGCCAAGGCCATGGCAAGTGCCTATGGGTCGTGAATAAAAATGCCATATTTCCTAGTGGGAAAACACGTCTTGGATTTTTGATGCTTACTTCAAAGATAAATATCAGTTTGGGATTCGTTGGCTCAGATTAAAGGGAGCCGTTTTAGTTTGTGGAGGAGGGAGAGCTTGGCTTGATTTGAGCCTCACCCAACACTAGCCATGGGATAGCTTAGTCGATAGAGCGTGAGATTCTTAATCTCAGGGTAATGGGTCCAAGGGTGTTGGACTAGATGACCCTGGTGGTCCCTTCCAACTCTACAATTCTATGATTCTTAGATGGCTGGTGTTCACTGGGACTGATGGGGCAGGAGACAGGCAGCCCAAACAGTGGTTGGAGCCAGAGTCAATGCCAATGATAGGTGGAATCAACTAATTCTAGGTTTGTCCCCATCCTTTTCCTTCCTGCTGAGTTCTACAAGGGCAACACTGAGACTAAGGTGTATATAAGCCATTCATCTGAGACATGGGGTACCACTAACTGTGATTCCCACAAATACCCCAATGATCAGGCAGGGTTATAAGGGATTAGGTGGTCCTTGAGGTATCCTGGACCCAAATTGTTAAGGGCCTTGTAAATTAATCCAAGAACCTTGAAGCTGGCCAGGTAGCATACGGGCAGCCAATGCATGTTTTTGAGCATGGGAGTTATGTACTGGAAATGATCTGTCCCCATCAACCATCTAGCCACAGAATTTTGCTCTAGCTGGAGTCTCCAGACCAGGCATCCCCAAACTTGGCCCTCTGGCTGTTTTGGGACTACAGTTCCCATCATTCCTGACCACCGGTCCTGTTAGCTAACGATGATGGGAGTTGTAGTCCCAAAACAGCTGGAGGGGCAAGTTTGGGGATGCCTGCTCCAGACCATGCCAAAGGGTAGCCCCACATAGATTGCACTGCAATAATCAAATCTTGAGGTTACCAATGCATTAATCACAATGGCCAGACTCATTAGCAGGGCCTTCAAGCATACCCTGGTTATACTGACGATTGGTGCTGTGAATGCAGTACAATGGTACCTCAGGTTAAGAACTTAATTCGTTCTGGAGGTCTGTTCTTAACCTGAAACTGTTCTTAATCTGAAGCACCACTTTAGCTAATGGGGCCTCCCGCTGCTGCCGCTGCACAATTTCTGTTCTCATCCTGAAGCAAAGTTCTTAACCTGAGGTACTATTTCCGGGTTAGCGGAGTCTGGAACCTGAAGCGTCTGGAACCTGAAGCGTCTGTAACTCGAGGTACCACTGTATGTAGAACAGAGAGATGCCCCACCCCCAAAACCCTCAAGGACATGAACTGGCAAGCTAGGGTTTGTCTGCCATGCATTCCAAGGCAGGTGTCTTCTCTTCACGTTGTTGTGGCTGAGTCGTAAGTCACTAATAAGTCTAGCGAGAGCCAGAAGTCTGCTTCAGGAACCAGGCCATGTGTTACTGTCATGGGTCAAGAGTGTCACCACCCCGGTGAAAAGTTATAGTCTGAATAGGAAGCCCTTCATAGTCCTTCCTGCTGAGATGTCAGGAGCCACACTGAGGCTAGAACCAGGAACCTTGAGCTCTCTGTGCAATTGCCACTTGGGGCGAGTCACTCAAACCACAGCTTGGAGCCTCCTTTGGGCAGGGGAAGTAGGCGGAAGTTCCCTGTTTGTGGAGGAATGCCTCCCCTCCCCCCAGTGAGGTTTTTCTCCCTCCCACATTATTAACCATCAGGAGGAATATCTGAAAGCCTCCCTGAAATACCCCGTTTTGGAAAACCTTTACATTATTAGGATATGTGATGGCTTTAAAGTGTGTTTAGATGCTCTTACAAGTGTTGAAATGTTTTTACACATTCTTCATGTTTTATTTCTTCTATTTTTAATTGTGCTGTTTTACTGCTTTGCTGCTTGACACCCTCAGCTCCTTTACAGAGGAAGGACAGGATAGAAATTTAATAAATAAAGTAATTATCAGGCTCTAGTTCACCCTAAACTGCCTAACCCTGTATGCCCCAATCCAGTTGCCAAAATCATCTGGAGAAGTCCCCCCCCCGCCACATAGACAAGAAACACAACTCCTGTCAACAAGGAGCTGTGTCTTCAGTGCCACGGGTCCAACACTGTGGAACTCCCTCCCACTAGATGTCAAGATAGTGGAAGTTTCAGTGCCTGGTTAAAATCATTTTATTTCAGAAGGTCTCTGCATCATGAAAGCTTCTCTGGTATTTTAACGTCGTCCCCCCCCCCCCAATTTCTGGGGTTAAAATTTTAAAGACTTCTAAATGTTGAGGTTTACTTTATGTGTCGAATTTTGTACATGGTAGATTTTTATCACTGCAAGCCTCTTTAAGGCCTAGATGGTGAAAAGTGTGATATATATTCTCAAAACAAATAAATAATGAAAATAATGATTGGGCGCAGAATGCTGAACTAGACAAGGCTATTGCCTTGATCCAGCAAAGCTAATTTTATCCACTATAGCACCCCTTCCCACACCCCTCCTCCTCCTCTGCATCGAGAGGCATTCACCGACTGCCATTCAAGAGCATCAGTCGGAAAGTGCTTTCGGGACGGAGCGCAGCCAAAGGAGAGTAGTCCACGCCGGGCCCATTAAATCCATGGCGGAGGGTGATGAACACTTTGTGTCTCTCTAAACAGGCTCTACAACCCTGCGGGCTTCTTTCTCTCATTTTAATAGCTTCGCCTTCCTGGGAGCGGATGTATTTACAACATGACACCAATAATTCACGGCTCCTGCCATCTCCTTCTCCCCATCTCCTCGAGCCAATGTGCGTTCGCAGCATGGGGCGGACCGGGAAGGGGGAAAGAGGGGTTTGGGAAGGGTAGTTCGTCTTCATAATTCATTCGCCAAACCGTACTTCTTTTAGTGCCCAAAGAAAGAAGAAGGAGGAGGAGGGGAGGGAGGGAGGGAGGGAGGGAGGAGGAATGGATGGCCTGGTTATTTCTTTGTGAGGTCTCTAACTGGAGCTCCACCAGTTTGCTATTTGGGTTTGGATGGTTGGAGCCTTTATACCTGTTGGCACCTGTCTGACTCAAGAGACAATGGAGTGCACTTCCGGGGGTGAAGTCAAACCTCTGTGTTAGCAGCACTGAAGTGATCACCCCAGGGTTCAAGTCTGGGCAGAGTGTATGGAGCTCCTGAGCTGCCCAGATGACACGATCTCCCTTTCAGCCTCACGGATGAGGTCCAAAGGAAAGCAGATTAATATGTTTGGCACCAGCTTGGCTGCAGGAGTTGCCAGAAGAAGGCATAGAAGGAACCATGCAACTGTCTTAGGGACTCCAGATTAGTGTGGGGCTTGCTCCTGAGCCTTTTCTCCTTCTGAAGATATCCCACAAGGCAGCAGGGTCTTTATAGAGAAACTAAATTCCTCGCGGTGCCTTGGCTTTAGGCAGCTTCTGATCTTCCGAAGTCGGCCCAGATTCGTTATTGCCAGAGCGACACCGATGCAAAGCTGAGATGCTGGCATGCGCAGCTCCTGCACACTTCCACGAGGGCTCGTGTGGGACACACCCCCAGCGCACCGTGCCCAGCATGTTAACCTGCGCTCTGTGTGTCGCCTGCCAATTTAATTACAGCTTCAAATTGGCAATGTGCTGTCAGCTGCTGCGCATCACCGTACAAGGGCACAACTCAAATGGATGCTCTGGCATGAGGACTACTCCCCCGCCTTCCGCAAATCTCCCTGCCGCACAGATAGTTCACGCTTGGGAAACGGCCTGCTTCCACCGCACATAATCACATGCCATTGCTAGGGCATCAGTGGGAAGCAAATAACATTTCCGAGGGATACAAATTCACCTGCACATCCAGCTCGCCTGCTAAGTAACCATAGCCGCTTTGACTAGCAGCCAAAAAGCAAGCCATTCTGTAACCGCCGCTCAAAGCAGCAGGGCTTTGTTCTGCCTCCCTGTCCACCCCACCGCTTTCTGCTCTTCTAGGATTTAATGCAGTTTGGTTACTGAATGCAAGAGGACACCGGCACAAACGGTTAAGCCAAGGAGTGTCTTTCTGCCAAGGTAAGAGTTTTGAGACATGAAGGCTCCCTTTCCGATGCTTCCCCCAGCAAACGAGCTCAGCATATCGCTGTCGGAAGGTGTTTCATGTAAACAAGTCAGATCATTGGGACTGTCTACTCAGGTCCCAGGCAGTTATCTTTCCTGGTTCTACCTGGAGATGCCACTAGGGGTTCAACCTGGCGCCTTCTGCTCTACAACCAGTGCCTTTTCCCTCTTCAGGGGGTACTCAATGGTACAGAGTACCGGTACCTTTTTTTGTTTAAAAGTGTGGCACTTACTGTCACAACTTCATGGTGAGTATTTTTCTATTAAAAAAGCACTGTCTGCCACTGAGCTACAGCCCTTCCCTTAAGGCAAAGGAATCTGCCGTACACCAAGTCAAACCATTAGCCTATCTAACTCAGTACTGGCTACGACGACTGGCAGCAGCTCTCCGGGTTTCAGAGAGGGAGTTTTTCCCAGCCTGACCTGGAGGATCAAGCTTTCCCACCACTGCTCTCCCCCCAGTGAGTTACAGCCCTTCTCTATATTGCATGGTTAGTTCAGTCACACATGGTATGCATTATATTGAGGAGGGGAAAACCTATCAAGGCTCTTTTTCTCAAGGGTGGAAGGACCTAAGGGAGAAATGGACAATGAATGAGGAGCATGGCAATAGTGGGATTCCACCCGTTCAAATCAGTCTCTTCGGGCTGTTGTGGCAGTTTACTACTACTACTACTACTACTACTACTAATTTTAACCACATCTTTAAAAATACAACAAAATCATAGTAAGTACAAACAGTCAAATAAAACCTCAAGCAATTTAAAAACAGGGCAGCAGAAGGCAGCATCATTACCTATGCTTTTTCAACCTGCTGTGCCAAGGACCCTGAAGGTACACTGTCCTGGATCAGGACGTATCCTCACCCAGCTTTTAAAACAGGGATTGGGGAAAACCTGTTTCACTCTTGATGCTGCCGGAAGACCACTCCCATCAGCTCCCAGTGCCAGCACTGTCTCTGTTGTCTTTTTGATTGACTACAGTCTTCCAACAAGCCTTTAAAGTTGAGAACATCCCCAGGCTGCCTCTGTATTAGAGTTGTTTTTAATTGTTTTATCACTTGTGGTATTTTATGCATTGTGACCTGCTGTTATTTTTATTGATTACAGTTTAGTAATTATTTATTATCAATATTAAGAGTGAATTTCCGTTTAATTATTATTTGATGATATTTAATTAATCTGCGTCCTATTTTATTATGATGGATTATTCAACATTACTTAATTAGATATAGGTAATTTTAAGGTTATGTTTTTATTATAACTTTTTTGTATCGGATCAGATTGCTACAAGGTGTGTGATGTTTGTTGTTGCTTCTTCAACTTGTAAACTGCCTTGTATATAGTTATATAGAAAGGTTATATACAAATTAAAAGTGAAATGAAAAGGATATAAATTTGATCATCGTAATCATCCCTGGCCACTGGCTGTGCTCCCTGGGGCAAAAAAATTGAGAAACCTGCAGACACCACCAGAGACTGAGGACCACTATTAATTTTTTATCCATTCTTAGTGGGTGACCTTAGGCCAGTGACTGTAGGGCTGTATTAGTATTATCATCATCGTTGTTGTTGTTACTATTATTAACCTTGAAGTTAGATTACTGCAATGAGCTATATGTGGGGCTGTCCTTTTTTTATGATGTGTGGTATATAAGTAAGTAAATAAATACAACAATGTATAAAAACATATATTAAAAACAGTTACATAAAAAAACAGTAAAAACCAACTGCACATATAAAAAACTATTTCATATGTAGAAACGATTTCAAATCCAATACACGTACAGATCAGGATGAAAATCTCCCACTTCGGAGGCTAAAAAACCCATCCCCTGGTTATAAACTCACCACAAGGGCCCTTGTGTTTCACCCTAATCTCCTTCCGGAGGGCGCAAGCCATGGCATCAAGCTCACAGGGGTTGCCATAGGTGAGGCCATCACTGCCACAGACCGGGTCGTAGATGCTCTGGCACACTTGCTGGCATTCGCACACCGCTTCCTGGTTCTTCACCACGCAGGTAGCCCCAAAAGTGCACTCAACACTCAGGCAGGGGCTAGGCGTGCCAAGATCTGGATCAAGAAGTAGGGAGAGAAAGCAAAGCTTGTTAAGTGTTTCGCTCACCTACAAATCTTCTGCTCGGACGCAGTAGGTGAGGGAGGGTCTCCATCTCCAAGTGTACGGATTAAACGGGCGGAATATGGTTTGCATCCAATGTAGCACTCAGTTAAAAATTACCGTATTTTCACTCTATAGGATGCACTTTTCCCCCTCCAAAAATTAAGGGGAAATGTGTGTGCATCCTGTGGAGCGAATGCAGGCTCCTTGGCTTCAGCGATAGCAATGCAAAGCCTCCAAAGTGCAGAGGGAGCGCTCCCTCTGCACTCCGGAGGCTTCGCGTTGCTTTCGCTGAAGCCTGGAGAGCGAGAGGGGTTGGTCGCACCTACCCCTCTCGCTCTCCAGGCTTCAGGGATAGCCGGAAGAGCATCTCCTGGCTTCAGCAAAAGGAACCCGAAGCCTGCGGAGAGCGCTGCGCTCCGAAGGCTTCAGGGATCTTTGAGGCTGGCGGTGGGGGGAACCGTTGCCCCAGAAGCTCAGGGGGCAGCAGGAAGGCTGCGTGCAGCCTTTGTGCTGCTCCCCGACCTGGTTTTTGAGGCTGGCGTTGGGGGAAAGCAGCGCTTCCCCCCACTGCCAGCCCCACAAGCTCGGGGAGCGCAGAACAGAGAGGGGGAGATTTTTTTTTCTTGTTCTCCCCCTCTTAAACAAGGTGCGTCCTATGGTCTGGTGCATCCTATAGAGCGAAAAATACGGTATTTAGCTTATAACTTGTGCTACTGGTGAAACGTTTATGCCAGAGGAACATCGCTGTGCGAAAATGCCTAAGCAAGTCGGTGGTAACTTTGCTGCACAACAGATCGTGCAATCTCGTTGCACAACACATTTCCACCGGCACAGCTATTGTGTTCGATTCCTCTGGTGTGCAACATTAGAACTCCCCTGTCCACTAGTGCAAGTGGCTTTGAGCTAGTGGATAAACAAATGCTGGATATGACCCTCTGTATTCATGCTCCTGTCATCCAACTATATGAAGGTTTCAAGGCATAGATGCTATCATTTACCCCTTACCATGCCAGAAACCTCAAAACATGGAAATAAGTCTAGCATGTGTTTGCCAACCCTTCATTATAGGTTCCACAGTTCACTATTTGGCAGGGAGCGATAAATCTATCTGACTGAAGAAAAATCTCCTGGAGTGCAGCCAAAAAGCTACTGCTCTTCCTTTTAGTCAGTCAGCACAATATTGCTCCTTCTTTTTTTGGGAAGTAGAAGACAGTTTAGAAAAGATATTCAAAATTCTGAAATCCTGAACACTTTGGTTTTTGGGAGAGTAAAACAAAATTTGGAAGCACATGACTAACCCAAATGTCAAAAAGGCGTTTCCTGGATTTGTAAAGGAAAAGAGTATTTTGAAATTCACATTTCCAAAATTTTGCAGGAAGGCATGTGGCTAGATCTCATGAGTGATGGCTTGGTTATTTTATCAGGACTCCTGCATGCTTTGAGGCCTCTTGTCAGTGTAAAAGAAAACTAGGGTACCTCATTTGTCCTCTGTTCACAGTTAGGAGGGCTTCCTTGGTTTAGAGGGGTCAAAGGGCAAGTTAAAAAAACAATGACCTCCCCCAAACCAAACACTGCCTCCTGGTGGAAGAAATATTCAAGACAGTATATTTGAAGAATCCTGACCCCTTTACATATTTTTTTATATAAAAAAACCCTATTTCATCATGAGTAATCAAACCCAGCTTCTGACATGATGCCACTTTTGAGAATCAGCATAGTCCAGCACCTAGAAATTTGGAATTAGGACTGGGACTCCTGGGTCTGCATCCCTAACTGTTCCTGTTTCATTATGAATACAAAAGCATCTTCAATGTGCCATCTAAAAGTAGTACTGTTTTATTTCCTGACACAGCTGCTCAGGACCGCAGATTTCCCTAAGCAGCTAGTCCTTGCTGATAACATCTGATGTCAGCCAAAGGAATTTCTGAAGCCCATTCATACCCTTTTCAACCAGGACTAGGCGAAAGCCACCCTCTATTGTTCATACATGGCAGAAGCACATAGCTGACAAGCGGGTCAGGGAGAGGATTATCTCTCTTTATCACACATCCAAGAATCCTTTGCCACTTTAAATCTCTCATCCCAACTCACTCCCCACCCCCTTGTCTTCCACCAAGAGGCACAGTGTGGCAGATACACACATCCCCAAGACCACTACCACCCTGCTTCAGATTTGCAAAAGACCCACCCTAAACACAGTTCTAAGTGGGGAGCAAGGGAGACTGCTTTTGCCAGCAAAAAACACTTCTTCCAGTAAAAGGGGCTGTCCCTATAGAATTACTTCCAAGTTTTCTAAGCCAGGTGTGGGGAACCTTTGGCCTTCAGATGTTGCAGGACTACAGTTCTCATCACCACTAGCTCACATCTGGTGGGCTCAATGTTCTGCACACCTGTCCTAAACATCTGTCTTAAGCATGAAAAGTTAACACAAATCCTTCAGGGTATTAACTTCTGGCTTCTTTTTATGCTGAGGCAAGGAGGGACCACCAACTCCTCAGTAAAGAGGACTTTATTCCCCTATTCCAATTTTGTGGGGGTTCCATATATAAATGTTACCATAGAACTACCTACACCAGGGTGCCTGTGGTGTTAGCTAAGGATTAAGGGATAATAATGCATTAAAAGGGCAGCAAACGGCCAATTAATTAAACGATTAAAACACTTCTGCCAGGGGGTGGGTTGTTTATCTGCCTCTGGCACGTCACTATTTTGAGCCACCTCTGAGGGGGGCCTTTTCCCCTCCATAGAGAGTATGGTTCCCACAGGTTTTGTTTCCGCACTGTGTCATTTCTGAACTACAGTTGACAAAAGGGTAAGGACTCCTGGGAGCCAGTGTCACCATACAATTAAAGCGTCACCCACCCCTCAAAGAATCATGGGAACTGTAGTTTGTTTAGGGCGCTGAGAATTGTAGAAATCTGCTTTCAATGTATGGTATGCGGCCTAAGTGTCTGACTAGGAGCATGAAGACCTGGGTTGAAATCCCTCCTCGCTGGGTGACCTTGGGCCAGCGGCCAGAAGGGCTGTACATATAACCCTACTCACACATTCACCACACGTTTCGCATTAAAACCGATCTTCAGCTAACGTGCATGTGTGAACAGTTAGGGACAGTGCAACACATTTTGCCAGTGGAAAATCGTGCCACCTCCCGAGTCAAGGTGCATAGTATTCAAGGCTGGCTGAGTTACTTTTGCCCTGGAGGTCACCCTCTCACCATACATTTGAAGAGCATAGCTTCCCCTGAAAAATCATGGGAACCAGGATGCTGGGAATTGTAACTCTGCAAAGGGTGTGGGAACTACAGTTCCTGAGATTCTCTTGCGGAAAGCCATGTGCTTTAAATATACGGAAAGAAAGTAACAATTGGCTGTCCTTCTGGGACACCCAATATCAGCTGCTTGAGGCGGCCATCTCACTCAGCCTAATTATAGCTTGTATATATAGACCTCTCTCAGCTTAATTTACCTCACAAGGTTGTTGTGAGGATAAAATGGTGGGAGGAGAGCCATCCATGTACACTGCTTTGAACTCCTTGGATAGAAGGCAGGACAAATACATTAAGAAACAAATGTCTACTAAATCTTCTGTGTGTGTATATATATACCAACTTTCTTTTCAGGCCCATGCCTCACTTTGCTGGGGCAATTCCCCCTCACACAGCATTATTTATGAGAATGAATGCCTCATTGTCCCTTCCAAGGGTAATCTATTCCCTCAACAGAACCTGCTCTGTAATGGGGCTCCTTTATCAACGTCACCTGGGCAGGTACGCCCCCTCCTGCTCCCCTTTCCCAGTTCCATTTTGGAGCTTCTAAGCAAACAGGACGAAGGAGCAGAGGGAAGGCCCATCATGGCCGCACAGTTGACTCCTGTTGTCGCAGCCGCAATGGTGCCATTAATTGTGAGTGTGAGGGGAGGGACAGTGGAGGTATTCTGCCGCCCTACCGCCCTCACATCAAAAAGATGTGTGAGGTAATATAGGAATCTATTCAGGAATCTATTTGTCTTTTGGGCGAACCAAAAACCACCACGTGCTTACTCAACGTACTCAGGGGAGAAAGCTTGGTGGAGACTTTCTTGGTTTCAAAATGGAGAAAAGGAGATGGGGAACGGCCGCCCGTACCTTATAAGCAAATTACCCCAAGCTGACAGAGCACAAACACCTACCTACTTGTCTGAATTAGAGTCTATTCCAACATGCTTTCCTGCCCCCTCCCCTGAAGTCTACATCTTTTAAAATAAGATAAAAGTAAACTAGCTATCTCAAAGTAAACCAAATTTCTTTGCCGTGAAAAGCTAAATGCTCTAACTGGTACTAATGATGCCCATGAAACAAACTTGTGGGTGTATTTATACACACACCGGCATTTTTCCATTTATTTTGCCGCTGCTGTTTGCAGTGGGAGGCAAGGAGCTATAGGGCACTGAGGCCCTCCCCTGCTGAGGGTGAGAGCGAATGTTGTTGATGATGATGATAATGCATTTGTATTATTATTCCAAGGAGTTCAGGTCCCACTACTCCCCATTTTATCCTCGCAGCAGTGCTGTGAAGTAGGCTAGGCTGAGAGAGAGAGAGACTGCCCCACAGTTACTCAGTGGGCTTCGATGCTATGTGACGATTTGCTCAGCCCTATCTGCACCTTCCGTGACATCACCTCCCACAAGTTTCATGAGGGCTGGAAGCTTTGCTGCTTCTAAGTAACGGTAGCGAAGAAGCAGCTCTGGTTCTCAGGATGCCTAGTTCTGTGCTTGCCTATAGAACTGCGGACGGGAAAGTGCTTTGCCCCCCATCAATCCACAGGCGAGACCCTCCCACCGCAGCCAAGTCTTAAGTTGGAATTCCTCCTCGCTGCAGGAGTTCTCCTCAGCCTCAAGGTCACCCTAAGCCGCGCAGGAGGTTGTTCGGTGTTTCAAAAGCAGTCTCTCTTGCTTAAGAGTTTTCACTGGATTCATAATCTTCATGCAACCGGCAGGCAACAGGATCAAAGGGTGGGCGGGTGAATGCAGGGGTGGGGAGGGGGAGGAACCTGCTGTTGTTCTGCCAAAGGCCATATGCTGGTACTATGCAGTCTCAGGATGCTTACAGGCCAAAAGAGGAAAGCCAAAGGCAGGGATGAGGCATTACAGGGGCGGTATGTGCGTGTGGCTGGGGGAGGAGAGACCACATTCCATGGAGTTCAGACAACAGCCCTGAACAAGTAGAGAAAGGAGGAGACAGACAGAAAGAAGGTGGGAGACATGGAAGACAGACGGACAGACAGACAGACAGACAGACAGGAGGGTGTGATGCATGGACAGCGCAATGGATAGACAATTACTACTCTTAGGCCTCAGTGAAGCGGAAACCTTGTGTCAGGGCTATACCTCTTCAGACTGTAGATGGGAACTCATTTGGTTGAATGCTCCTTGCAGAGATAGATATCTTATTTGTTTGCCTTATAGCACAGCATTACTTGCCCTAGCAACCAAGAAGCTCAAGGTTCTGACAGATGTAACTAACTGAGCCCGTGGCATTAATGGGCTTCCCCTGCAGTGTATGCAAACGGGAACCTTCTTTTGGAAGAATTTGTGATGAGCCACCGTCGATGCAAATAAACTAAACTGGACTCCACAAACAGGGAATTTATTCCCACATGCGTATAGAGTTAAGGGTTTTCCATGCCCAGCAGGTGGCATGGCGTAGGAACATAGGAATGAAAAAAGGAGTCCGCCGGATCAGGTCAATGGCTCATTATAGTGCACAGCATCCTGTTCTCACAGTGGCCAAGCGCATGCCCTGATGGGATGTGCACAAGCAAGAGCTGAGCACAACAGCACTCTGCCCACCTGCGATTCAGAAGCATGACTGCATCATCAGACAGTGAAGGCAGAGAATAGCCATTGGGCTAGTGGACACTGATAACCTTCTCCCCCATTAATTTGTCTAATCCTTTTTCGTAAAGCCATCCGAATTGGTGGCCATTGCTGCCTCCTGTGGGAATGTGTTCCATAGTTTTAGCTTAAGTGCTGTGAGAAGGACTTCCTGTCTGTCCTGAATCTTCCAATGTTCTGCCCTTCCTCCAAGATCCCAGGGCAGCATATATGGTGTCCCATCCCAGGTTTTATCCACATTGAAGCCTACATCTAATTGGGTCCTAATGCAATTTCCTAACTACTACCTCTTCTTTGTCTTCTTCTTCTTCTTCTTCTTCTTCTTCTTCTTCTTCTTCTTCTTCTTCTATAGGCTGTAGCCAAGTAAGATTGTCTTCCATAAACATAGTTTTAACAATGAGTCCATAAGTGACTGTGGAGGCCAGTTCTGGATCCACATGTCCTTCCACAGTGGGGACACTGGTTTCCGGGCATATTGGCTCTCAAGTTGTTAAGAGCTAGGACTGGGGGATTGGTGTACAGCATGCAGAAGATCCTGCTCCCGGTATTTATAACAGGCCCAGTCAATCCAAAGGCTTCTTACTGCCTGCTAATCAAGGAAGAAGACATTGGACTTTGCTATTCTTTCCTGTGCCTGCAGTGAGTGTGTTGGCATGAGAGAACACTGTCCCCAGGTATACCGCCCCCACCCAAGAGTGGCTGCTTTCATGCATGTACACACACACACACACACAGAGAGAGAGAGAGAGAGAGAGAGAGAGAGAGAAACAAACACACCAAAGATGGAAGAAAGTGTCTGAAGACAGCATGATAAGAAGCCAGGCAAAGGGTTATCATAAAAACCAACCAGGAGCAGCCCAAATCACCTCATTCGCAGGGAACAGGAGAACCACACAGTGAATGCTGGAGAGAAGGGACACCGTTCAGGGTGGGTGGGTGGCAGTGGCCTCTTGCAATGACAGCAACCATGAAAAGCAAATGCTGGTGGCATAACTGCGTGCATAAGTCGTCTTGGGGAAGAGGAAATGCAAAGCATTTTACAAGGCTCAAAAACTTCCATTCCAAGTGGGGAAGGGGTTGCTTAGTCCTTTGGACTAAGGGCACAAAGAGAAGAGGATGGATCGTCTTGGGCAGAGCTAAGGAAGGGCGGTGAGCAGGGGGGCAGGAAGGGTGGAAAGCCGACCTCGGAGCAGAGACATCCTGGTGGGGTGCGGCGGGGCACTGTGCGGACGGGCCTCCTTTCTCCAAACAGGCAACGCTGGAAGACACAAGACACACAACGGAAAGAAAGAAAGAAAGAAAGAAAGAAAGAAAGAAAGAAAGAAAGAAAGAAAGAAAGAAAGACAAGTAGGAGAGAGAGAGAGCAGGAGGGAGGGAGAAGACAGACAAAGCTATGGACAACCTCCCTCTTCTTGCCCCCTTCAGACATACCCTGTTTAATTCCTCCCCTCCTCTTGCAATGAAGAGCCCAGCACCCAAGACCCAGGGATGGGACTAACCGACAAGAGGTAACTCTGGCAAGTTGCAAGCTTTCATTGGCAGTTCAATCTGCTAAAGGTTTTGTCAACTTATCATCATGGGACAGTTCTGAGTGGAAAGCGGGGTGGGTGGGGAATTAAGCTCTAGGGCAGAGCTTCAATTGCAAGAGTGTTTTAGCATGTTATAATAGTAGGATGGGGAAAACAAAAGTCATCAAAAGTGGGCATTTTCGTATGATAAAGAATGGCAGCTTATCTTCTTCTTTTTATTAAATGCTGCAAAGTACAGTTGTACCTTGGATCCCAAACACCTTGGAAGTCAAACATTTTGGCTCCCAAACGCTGCAAACCCAGAACTGAGTGTTCCGGTTCGTGAACGTTCTCATCTGCAGTTGGGAATGTGGGCTGAACATGTATCAGAAGTGCAGTGTGCGTGTATGGAGTTGGATGTGGGTGGGTGTCACTGTAGTCTAAACTGCCCCCAAGTATTGTTGCCCTGGAATATTCACCCAAGCTAAACCTGGATCCTGTTAGCATCCCACTTTTTAATCATCCAGTTAACAACAACAAGGAGAAATCTGCATCCTGCTAAACACATGACGCTGCCTCATACAGAGTCAGAACGTCTGCCCATCCTTGTTTAGCGCCACCTACTCTGAATGGCAGCTGCCCTACAGGGTCCCTGCCTCCTTATTAGTTGGTGAGTCAACCTGGGACAGCCTGCATGCAATGCGTGTGCTTTGCCTCCAAGCCTCGCTGTGAGCAGCACAAGCAGAACATCACCTTCAGCTGGACTTGGGACCCGTGACTTGTGAGCAATATATATATAAAGCCTCTCTATCTCCAGAGGGTCCGCATCAAATGGGAGGAGGAGGCTCACTTTGCATGACAGAGGGCATGCCTTGCTGGTTAGAGGCCAACCTTTGAGCTGTCAAGCGCAGCTGCCTTGGGGAGGGAAGCATCTCTCAAGTCCTGGCTGATGGCATATCCCAGGAAAGGTTTCATTTATTCCCTAGCTGTTTCATGGGGGGGAGGGAGATCATGTTGTGTCCATTGGGGTTGGCAGAGTACAATGCCCTGGAGAGAGGAGGAGGAAGAGGAGGAGGAGGAGGAGAAGGGGCAGAAGGCCACCCAGGACACACGAGAACAGCCTGCCCTCTAAAAATCTAAAACAAGGCGGGTTAGGTGGGGGAAGAGAACACAGAAATGCCTCCAAGCGTTTCCTGTCCTGGATCTAGCAAGGAACAGCTGAGTCAGGCGCTCTCTGTGCCCCTGAAGAGCCTTTGGCCTCCTCTGCCAGGTACGGATAAAAGCCAGGAGCAAACCTTGAAGCTCTGCCAAGCTCTGTGCCACGATTTCAGGCTTCGGGGGCCTTTGGCTTCAAAGGTAGTTGCGTTCCATTTGCCTTTGATTGGCTTTGCCTAGCGCACTTTCAAAATTAATCCCTGGGCTTTGCTAACAACATCATGACTCCCACAGGGTGGGGTTTTTTTGGGGGGGGGTGAAGAGACAGACTTCCCACTCCTCAGCTCTCTCCCCTTCCTAGGAGGAGGAAACTGTGAGGTCTGAAAATGATGCTGAAGATACAGGTCTCCCCACTCCTTTCCAAAGGGACATACCCAGAATTATGTGCTTACAAACAGCCACAACTGCTGGATTGTTCAGTTTGCCGCTGTTTCTGGGGGACAGGGTGTTACATCAAATATCAGTCCCTCACGGAGTACACTCCAGCAGTTCCTTGTTGGATATAGTCTGAGGCCTCCTCACGCTGTGAACTTTCCTCCCCTCAAGTTCCTTGCCAGCACCTTCTCCTTGCTAGGCTTTGTCTCAACTGAAGTTCCCACCAGCTCTTCCCTGCCCCTTTGATGGGGCCAGTGAGTCAATCAGTCAATCCCTTGAGTCAATCCTGTTGGGCAGCTGGGATGACGGGCTCTTCTCAGTGGTGGCCCCCCAACTTTGGTGCTCTCTCCCCAAGGGGCTCTGTTGGGCCTGCTCACTTCAGAACTGCAAGTCTACTCTAGGGAAATCAATACCTGTTTCACGTGTATCAGGCTCTCTCCCTCTCGACAGATTTGAGACAGACAAGAAAAGACGAAGGCAAGAAGCATGGCCTACAGATCACACCTGTAAACTGAGAAAGGTTTGTAGGGCAGAATGGAGATGGGGGAGAAGGCAAAAGGTGCAAAGAGCTGCCCCAAAGTGGCGTTACCTGGGGGGAAAGGAATCGCCTGTGGTGCAAAAGGACAGCAATGGGAGCTGCTTCTGAATGGCATGGCAGGCAGAGCGGGTGGACGTCACAAACGGATGGACAGACAGATGGAAGGGAGGAAGGCTGGGTGGGTGGGAGACACGGACTGAACACTCCAGACACCGTTATTCAAACTTTCCCCATTACAGAGAGGGAGCGAGCAAAGGAGGGAGATGACCGGAAGGCAAAATCCCAAGACAACCTTAGCCAGAAGAAACAGAGCAGGCGCAGGGCCACAACCACTTCAGAGGAGATGAGCCGGCAGTTCAGACCTGCCACCAGTGGCCCATTAAAATGGCAAAACGAGCAGCGACTTACCTTTGAAAATTGGGTTCGCGGGGACTCATCAAACGGATGATACAGGGAGAGAGAAGGGCTTGGGCCTCTTCCGCTCTCAACAGCTAGGGAGACAGGGAGAAGCTGTCGCCCCCAGCAGTTTCGCACCACTTACCACAAGGGCCCTGGTGCTTGACCGGGATGGCAGCTCTTTGCTGGCACTCAGCTTTCTGCCGCTCGCAGTCGTTGGCGTAGGTCCGGCTGTCCCTGCCGCACAGAGGCCGGTAGGAGCCATCACAAGCGATACGCTCGCACGAGCAGCGGGCAGCCCCCCGGCGGTTCAGGCACACGCCGTTAAAGCGACACTCGTCCTTGCACTTGTCTGGAAAAGAACCGGGCATGAGAAAGCAATGAAATTCAGGGGCAGCACTGGAGGGTGGGTCAGTAGCCACTTTAAATTAAGAGGCATATCCAATCTGTCCCTTCCGTTATTGATTATTGAAGAGGGCTGGGCTAGATGGGCCCTTTGCTTCCTTCCAACTCTATGATTCTATAATTCCGTGACAGAGTAAATCCTGAGGCCCAGGATGAATAATTGGTAGGCATTTTGCAAACTGAGAGCACTCTCGTGTTACAATATATTTTATTTATTTGAATATTTATAAACCACACTTCTGTGCAAAATATCACAAGGAGGTGTACAGGCTAAAAATGCAACAGAAACATCAAAAACGTCAGTAAGAGAAAGTGGCAAAGCGTCTAAGGTTTGAAAGGCCCGTCTTGAATAATATGGTTTTCACAGGAAGCTCCTGCAGAACCTCTGGTGGCACTAAAGCCCCGGCCCCCGATAAAAGCCAGCTGACCCTCAGGGGCATGCGTGGGACTGCCAATGGTTCCCTCAGCTATTGCGGTAGAGCATAAGGAATTAGGTGGTCCTGAAGGTACTCTGGTTCCAAGATTTTTAAGTCTTTGTGAATTAACACAGGAATTTCGAACCTGGTCCAGCAGCAAATTGGCAACCACTGCAGCCCTCTCAGCAGCAAAGTGACATGCTGCCAGTAAACTATCTGACCACCACATTCTACACTAATTGAATCTTCCTGGCCAGAGACAAGGGCAGCCTGACATACAGTGCATTATGGTAATTGAGTCCTGAGGGTTACCAATGTATTGACCACTGTGGCTAGGCTGTGTGTGTGTGTGTGTGTGTATACATATACATATACATATACATATACATATACATATACACACACATGCACACCTGTCTGGATCAATGGCAGTTGAACGGAGAAGGTGCCTAAGAACCAGCCCCTGCACAGATCTCAAGCCATTGTGGAGAAAGAAGTGCATATTAAAATGGTGAATGGAGTACAGCAGACACTGGTTGGTGAGCAAAATCTCTAAGTCACATTTTGTGGTGTATTGTACACATTGGCCTGTGAATGTGCAAAGTCTCCAAGTGGAGAATATGCATTCTGACCAGTGAAAATGGTTGATGGTTGGGTGCTTTGAGCATTCTCCACCATCTTCCACAGAGCATGCACGCCGACAAGTCACGTCAGAAGCAATAAGGTTTTGATTCTGTTTATTTGTTTTGCCCCTTCAACCATACTCCTCCTCACTGCCTACAGGACTTGCTTTTCTCCTCTAGAAGAAAACAGTCCCAATACTTTTGTATGGGGAAATGTAAATGAAACCTATCGCGATTCATTCTAAGGACAGGGCTTTTCCAGTGTTGGCCACCCCCCTCCAACTGCGGAAATCTGTCCCTAGAGGTTTTTGTTTCATACACCCTTCACGTAGACCTGTAACAACTTGGAATTTAGACTCTCTTACCCTGAAGCAGGCACTGTCCTGACCGCACTTTCTGGATCTCGATCCCCCGAATGGCGCCCGACCTCAGCATGACACAGTCGTTGTCATAGGTTACCCCCTCATCGCTGCACACTGGATCCCGCTTCAGAGGGCAGCTCTCAGGCCGGAGCAGGAGCTCAGCACGCCGAGTGCGAGGGTTGACCCGGCAAACTCTGTTCATATCGTTGTGGGTGCTCTTGCAAGGGTCTGGGAAAAAGTAGGTGAGGAATGATGTGAGCGTATGGAAAAAGCTTGCAGCCATCCCAGGAATTGAATCTGGGACTTTCGGTGTGTAACACTGCTTGTCTAGCACTGAGCTATGGACTCAACACTGCAGATATAGTTTCTCCACAGAAGTTGCCTTTGATTTATCTAGTCCAACACTGTAGAAGTGAAAGCAGTTCTCTAGGGTCTCAGGATGCGGGTTTTTCCCTGGCACAAGTGCTGGTGGATGGATGGTGCTCTATTCCCCTTTCCAGAGCTACAATTCCCAGAGTTCCCTGGGAAAAGGGACTGACTGCTAACTGTAGCTCTGCAATGGGAATTGGGGGCGGGTGTCCCTATTCTCAGCACCCTTAAAAAGTGACGGTGCTCATGATTCTTTGTGGGGGGGAGCCATGATAGGATACTGCTTTAAATGTTTATTGCAGATGGGCATAACTCACATCACCGCATCACACACACAATTTCAGAAAAACAAACACCCTCAATGGCTACGTGACAATTCTCCATGGTTCTCCATGGAAATCTACCCACTTGCTGGAGGCTAGAGAGCCTTGCAAGAGTTCACACCTACAGACTTATTGCAGGGTGCAAGAAAGGCGAGTCAAGGGTCCCAGAAGGATACTGACCACTTAGAAAAGACAGACTTTCCAGGTGGTCGGGA
Organism: Podarcis tiliguerta; assembly: GCF_965153285.1. Taxonomy (NCBI): domain Eukaryota; kingdom Metazoa; phylum Chordata; class Lepidosauria; order Squamata; family Lacertidae; genus Podarcis; species Podarcis tiliguerta. Next base: position 17,222,659 of record NC_139541.1, on the reverse strand, counting down.
CATGGGCCACGTCAAAAGGAGATGTGCAGAACCAATGTGCATGAGCAGCCATCACACACACCCCAGGTATCTGAGCACAGGTGGAGATCATTGGCCTTCCAGCTCCCTCCCACCTAATCCGGGTTTATCAAAATCGCCTTCCATTCACCCCTTGGGCACTTTTATAGAAACACCAAAGATACAGGACTACTTATTGGCTAATCCTCCTTCTCTGTCTCTCCACAGGGGCATTTTCAGTGCCCAGCTAATACCTGGGAGGAACCAACTTGATTCAACACATATGCACAAAAGGGCATTATTTCCTAACAAACATAACCCACAAGTTCTGAAAAATAAAATAAAATCCAAAGACTCTGAAATATCTACATTCCTATCCTGCCCCTCCCGAGAGAGAGAGAAACCCAAAAGGGAGGATGGAGGATTAACACATCACCATGGAGACTAGAAGAGCCACACATGTATATATTGGGTTGGGAGAGAGAGGACTCTTTAACCTCAAAAACACACAGCAGAGCATGACTGAAGCTGGTTACAAATTTTGGTGGGTACTTGGGCAAGAGGCCGTTTTACCCGAGTGGGGAAAAAGAAAGAAGAAAACAATTCCCTTGAGAATGTACAGAGCATTTTTGTTTTAGCTTTTAATGATGCACAGCCTCACAGTACTTTCATACTAAGACAGCCTTCCCCAAACTTTTGAGTCCCCAGGTATGGTTGGACTGCAACTCCTACCACCCCCAGATGGTATGGAGATGATGGGAGATGTAGTCCAAAACCATCTAGGGAACCAAGGTTGTGGGAAGGTGTTTCCCAAACTTGGGCCTCCAGCTGTTTTTTGGACTACGACTCCCATCATCCCTAGCTAGCAGGACCAGTAGTCAGGGATGATGGGAATTGTAGTCCAGAAACAGCTGGAGACCCAAGTTTGGAAAACACGGCTCTAAAGCAGAGGTGGGCAAGCAGTTGCTCACTGCATGTTTGCTGGACTCCAACTCCCATCAGCCCTAGCCTGCACGGCCAATGGTCAGGGATGCTGGGAGTCATAATCCAACGACACTGGAAGGCCCATAGTTTCCCCATCCCTGGATTAAAGGTGCCTGGGAGATGGGAGCACCATTCAGAAAGGAGGTTCTCTGCTGTGCCTCTGCATGAGTGGCTGCTCTGGCTTTTATTAAGACACTGGGGAACTCCCATTAGCCTCAGCCAGCATTGAGGGAAGATGGGAGCAGCAGCCTGAGGGAAGATGGGTGTGGCAGCCCAGCAACATCTGGAGGGCCAAAGAGAGAACAGTGAGGCAGCCGGAAGCCCCAGAAAACTCACCACAAGGCCCGTCAAACTTCTTGAAAAGGTTCTCTTGCTTGTCGCAGGCGTGCCTGTTGAGGTGGCACTCGCTGCGGTAGTCCTTGCCGTCGCTGCCGCACACCACGTTCTCAGGCACGCCGCTGCATGAGGACGGGCAGATGCACTTAGCCGACAGCCCATCTGTGGAGCGGGCACAGGTGCTTCCAAAGCTGCAGGTCACCTCTGCGCAGGGGTCCTTCGAGCCTGGGGAAAGAAGAGGAGGCGCAGGGCCTGGACTGATGAGCATGCAAAAGCATGACTGAGCAAGGGAACTGATGGGAGGTGCAATGTTTGGCAAGTGTGCATGGTGGGGGAGATGTTGCTTAGGAATGGCGCTTAACAACTTGGGTCCAGGATATCTCAGGGACCACTTGATCCCTTATATCCTTGCCAGATCACTAAGGTCTTCAGGGGAGTCACTGTTAGTGGTTTCCTGTGGGTTCAGTATTGGGGGTCCAATTTTATGGAACCCCCTTCCAGCTGAAGCCAGAGAGGCCTCATCTCCCTGTTGAACTTCCAACAGTTATTGAAGACTCCCCCCCCCAAAGGCTTTTAAACTGAATTCTCATTTTATAGTTATATTTCATTTTTAGTCTTATTGTATTGGGGGTTTTTGTACACTGCTTAGAGATGGCTGTGGTTATTGCTGAAACAATAAATGATAATGTTTGGTGGGAATCCCCACCAAATGGTGAGAAATAGACCTTACACAACTACAACTCCCAGAGTTCCCTGGGAAGAGGGATCGTCAAGCCATTCTAGGAATTGTAGTTCTGTGAGGGGAATGGGGCCATCACCTAATAAATCTCGGCACCCTTAAAAAAACTACAGATCCCAGGAGTCTTGGGGGGGTGGGGGGGGAGAGCCATGACTGTTTAAAGTCTTATGATACTGCTTTAAATGTGCAGACAGGGCCTCTATGTGGGTATAATGTTGACATGATTGGCACTGCATATTGTAAAGTAACCTCTTAGCATGCTTAATGGTCATTTAAACTTTCAATGTTCTAAATTAAACAGTAATTGTTGAGTTCTCAGAGGTATGCGGTAGCGTACTTTGATTCGTTACGGCTATTGTGCTCCCGTGCTTAAATTGTCTCTTATATGGATGGCTCTGAGTACAACGTTATTTGCAGGAAGTTAGGGATATGAAATGACTGATACTAAAAGGAAATGGAGAGGATAAAAGACTTGAAGGAGTTTGCGGTAGTCTTGTTATAGTATATGAGCTAGGCCAGGAACAGGGAACCTTCTACAGACCACATTCTCTTTTGGGCAGTCTTTCTGAAGGCGGCATTCCCATGGTGGGGGGGGGGGGAGGAGTGGTCAGAAGCTAAAGAAACCCCAAACTGTGCCAGCCACAGGACATCTCTTAATGCACCATGAGCAAAATGTAATGAGGGAAGGAAAGAGACGTCAAGAAGCTGCTCTACGTTTGACCGGGATGGGCCAAATGTTATTTATAGGCCCCGGCTACAGCCTCATTTGTTTAATTATTTATTTACAAACACCCCCCCCCCCCATTTGTCACTCTCCTCCCTCCCTCCTCCTTTCCCAATCCCCCATTATTATTTTAAATAAATCACTCTGGCACTCGCATCGTCCTCCCTTCCCCGCTTCCAGGAGAGCCCCCAGCGGGAGGCGAGAAGCTCAGATTTATCGAGAGCCGAGAGGGATCCTCATCAGGGGAGGGCACTGAGAATGGAGGGAGGGAAGGTCAACTTAATTTACTTGGAGACATGCAGGCTGGGGGGTGGGGGGGTGGAGGTGTTCATTTGCACAATTCTTCGCTAGCAGCTGGTGCGTGCCATGTTACCAAGGAGGGTCCATTAGCCTCACTTACGGCCAGGCCTCTCCAGGAAATAAGCTGCTCTGGGGCACAAGCCACACTTAGGCACATCAGACTCTGCGTGCATGCACAAAGTGCTTCTGTCGCAGGTAGACCCGAGGCATAAGGAAGCAGGCCTGTTTGTCATTGAGAAGGCTGGGGTGGCGGCAAGAAGGGGAGCAGGAATTTTGGACGAGGGATTCTACGCAGGACTCAGAGAGAAAGTGCCCCCAACTTTCCCTCTCCTCCTTCCCCAGCTCAGCTTTCATGTATCCCCACAGGCTATCAGGCGATCTCCCTTACCCTCATTCTCCCTAGACTGCCCCCAGCTAATGTCTGCTTCCAATTTCCCCCCTACTTCCCATTTCCAGCTAAAGCTCACTTCCTGTTTGCACCCCACCAGACACCCACTTCCCATTTCATCTGCACCCAGAAACCCACTTCCTGTTTCCTCCCCACCAGACATTCACATAAAGCTAAAGGGAACCCCTGACCATTAGGTCCAGTCGTGGCCGACTCTGGGGTTGCGCCGCTCATCTCGCTTTACTGGCCAAGGGAGCCAGCGTACAGCTTCTGGGTCATGTGGCCAGCATGACTAAGCCGCTTCTGGCAAACCAGAGCAGCGCATGGAAACGCCGTTTACCTTCCCGCCGGAGCGCTACCTATTTATCTACTTGCACTTGGACGTGCTTTCGAACTGCTAGGTTGGCAGGAGCAGGGACCGAACAACGGGAGCTCACCCCATCATGGGGATTCGAACCGCTGACCTTCTGATCAGCAAGTCCTAGGCTCTGTGGTTTAGCCCACAGCGCCACCCGCGTCCCTGACACTCACAAACGTCCTGCTAATAGGGTTGCCATATTTCAAAAAGTGAAAATTCTGTCAGCTTTTTTTTTTTTTGCCAAAGTTGTTGAGCTATTTTTAAGGGAAAATGGCAAAAAAAAATGACACAGCTGACATTGATTGCCATACATCCAGATTTTCCCAGACTTAGCTGATTTCCGTCCAGACACCGCTTTCGACTGCAGTATTCCGGGTATTTATTTCCATGAAAATCCAGGCATATGGCAACACTATCTGTTAAGTGACAGAGGTGAGATTTAAAGAAGGGTGGCAGTGTTCACACATGCCCAGAGGTTTGGAGAGTGGTGAGAAGAGAACAGGTCTGATCTGCAGTGGCTCACTGTCTACAAAATGCTCTCCCCAGGATGGTCTGCCTGGCACCAATCCTGTCATTTGGGTGCCAATCAAATACATTTTGGTTCTCCTGGCCTCTTGTGCAACACCAGTTAAAGGACACTGCACTGTTCAACAGGATAGTGTACTGTTGAATCCGTTTTTAGTAACGTTTTTGCAATTTTATTGTAGCATCTTTTTTCGTTTGGTTGTAAAGTGCTTCCTTCAGTGGGAAGCGATGTATGCAGTTAATAAACATAACCCTAAACCTTCCTGAACTAGGGAATTAGATGCTAGGCAAGGAGGGTCGTCCTGACCCAAGTGAGTTAAGGCCCAGCTCAGTTACTCACCACAAGCCCCTTTGCTGATGACTTTGATCCGGCGCTGTTGGTTGCATTGAGCCTTCTCCAGCTCGCATTCGTTGCTGTAGGTAGAATAATCCGAGCCACAGACAGGGGCCACCACTGAGGGGCACGTGGTCTTCTTGCACACACATAGTCCCTGGGAGGGGCCCGTTGCACTCCTCTCGCACACGGCGCCAAACCCACACAGCACACCTCGGCACACTGGATGGGAGGGCAAAGAAGAAAAAGATAATTAAGCAATGAATGAGGGTTGGTTTGTCAAAAGGGGGAAAACTGAGCATGATTCTCAACTTTAATATAGTGTGTGTGTTTCCAGCTCAAGTTTCTAGTCCTTATGCCTATGGGGAAAAAGTCTGAAAAAAATTATGGCCAATAAGCCTGTGTAGACAATGAACTGGGATCTTAGAAACTCACATGCAAGGTACAGTACTAGCTTAAGAGCACGGACTTCCTGAAGTCACTCTCAACCTTAGCATCTGTGAAATGGAAACACTGGCTTTTCTCACAGAGTTGTTGTGAGAGCACAGCAACTAAAGTCAACGAAGGGCTTTGTGAATTAATATGTGTTGTGCGAATGCTACATCACAGCAGGATGTAGTGAGATCTCGGGAGGTGATAGAAAGAGGAGCAATTGAGGCAATTTGGGATTAAGGAAATGATTTTCTAGGTGTGGCACTTTCTGGCTTGGCTCTACAGAATTATGGAGCACACTGCAGAATGCACCCCCAGGGCTTCAGGCAAGGAACATTCCCAGCCTTGAACCTGGGACCTTCTGTATGCAAAAAAGATGCTCTACCTTTTATCTGCACCCCTTTCCTTAACAGGAAGGTGGGAAGCTGTTTTATACTGAGTCCTAGAACTACAGAATCATAGGACTCTGTAGGGTTGGAAGGGTCCCATGCAGGAATCACAGGAGCCCCCACAGTCTGAGAAAAATGAGCTGGGAAGCCCCAGCATGGAAGGCGGCCACTGGCGGGCTGCTCACTCTGCGCCCTCAGATCCCCGTCCCGTGCTACATCCACCGCTGAGCCACAGCCACTTCTCTGAAAATAAAGGACGCTTCTAGTCCTCATGGCTCTCAATAAAGGATTGAAATGGGAACATAGGAAGCTGCCTTATGCTGAATCAGAACTTTGGTCCACCAACCTCAGTGTTGTCTACACTGACTGGCAGCGGCTCTCCAGGGTTTCACGCAGGAGTCTCTCTGCTGCCAGGATGCCCAGAGGGAAGGCCAAGAGCCCTTTGGCCACCACTTGTCCATCTAGCTCAGTACTGTTTGCACTGACTGGCAGCATTCCTTCAATTTTCCAGGTAAAGGGACATTCCCAGCTCTACCTGGAGATGCTGGGGGCTGAATCTGGATCTTCTGCATCAAAGCCGATGCTCTACCATGGAGCTATGGTCTTTTCCCAAAGGAGGAGGCAGCACCAAGCTAAATGGACCCCCCCCCTTACTAAATCCTAGCACTCCAGGTGATAGTTATCTCTACATACTTCCTCAAAAGATAGATAGTTCCCTTGGCATGCTTTTTCTCAAATTTATCTATTTAGGAACAGATGCCTGCTTTTTACTCTCTCTGTGCCTTGAGGCAGATAATGACAAGATAAACATAACCAAACGCATGAAGCCTCCGCTCAATAATCAATGAACAACTCAATTAGCAACCCCCCCCCCCCAAAAAAAGTCCAGTGACTCAACTCAATAAAGCCATAAAATCAACATTAATCAAAATAGTCTACTCATCGCAGAGAGTTTTGCAAAGAAAATGTGTGTTTGGCGAGGAGGAGAGCTGTAGTGGCATAGCAACCAGGATGCTAGAATGGGGGACTGAGGACCTGGGAGACCGGGGTGCAAATCGCCCACTTGGCCATGATGCCCACCACGGTGATCTTGGGCCAGCCAGTCACTGCCACCCAGCCTAACCTACTTCTCAGGGTTGTTGTGGGAATGAGATGAGAGAGCGGGGGTGGGGGGGGGAGAACCATGGATGCCAGCTTGAGCTCCCTGGAGGAAATGGTGGGATATAAGCGCAATAAATAAATAAAACAGAGGTGTGGGGGAGGCTGCAGGGGGAGGGGTTGAGCCTGTTGCCAGATTGTTTTGGGTGCGAGTGTCAGAATCTGAGGAACAGGTTACCTAGGGTTGCCATATTTCAAAAAGTAAAATTCCTGACACCCGCAAAGACCCCTATATTGTTGAGCCTTTAAAAAACACACACACACACTAAAACCTTCCCCCGAAAATAGTGACTTTAAGCTTTTTGAACTGTTTTCGCTGCTTTTTCCATCGCGTTGCCATACAGCTGGGTTTCCCATCACATTTTGCTGAATTTTGCAAAATTCCCTCCTGACGTATGGCAAGGTTACCAGACAATTTGGGAGCAAAAGTCAGCAGCAAGGTTAGTAGATATGTGTAAACAGCACACCCCAGTGTGGGATAACTTCAGCCCTTCTGTATCAGGCCAAGGGCCCACCTAGTCCAGCATCCTGTTCTCACAGTGGCCCATCAGGTGCTTCTGGGAACCTGGCAAGCCACTCCCCCCACCATGAACACTTGCCTGGGAAGAAGACGGCAGAGAGATGTGTGTCGCACCCTTTGCTTTACGTTCTTTAGCTTAGCCCCACCTCCTTTTGCACCTGGCCCCGCCCACTGCTGGCACACGGCCCCTGGGAGGATGCAGGTACCTCACACAGTTTTGTTTTCAAAAAGAAATCATGCTTTGTTTTGTTTCTGAAAGTCCGCGAGGCGAAAGACAGAGGACAGACACATCATAAATCAATCCCTGGTTGCAGAGGCCCTCTCAAGCCTATATACCTGGCAGTTCTCCAAACAAAACTGTTGAATTGCTGTTTTTATTTCTGAGTACACAGTGTGATGTTGTATTGTCCTTTTACTATTTATTGTTGAGAGCAAAAGTGGCTGTGGCAACCGAGTTGGATGAGCAGCATATTATTATTATTATTATTATTATTATTATTATTATTATTATTATGCACAGTGGTACCTCAGGTTAAGTACTTAATTCGTTCCAGAGGTCAGTACTTAACCTGAAACTGTTCTTAACCTGAAGCACCACTTTAGCTAATGGGGCCTCCTGCTGCCGCCGCACCGCCCGAACACGATTTCTGTTCTCATCCTGAAGCAAAGTTCTTAATCTGAAGCACTATTTCTGGGTTAGCGGAGTCTGTAACCTGAAGCGTATGTAACCTGAGGTACCACTGTAATAATTTGGCTCTTCTGTTTTTAAATATGCTTGTTCATTGTATGCTTGCTTTGATCTCATTTTTGTTACATTTGCTGCAAAAATTCAAACTCTTTTAAAACATTCTGTTTGATTTTTTTATTATTATTTTTGTTTTAAAATATGGAGTTTCTAGGGGAACTTTCAAGGCTTCGAGCCTCAAAACCACCAACTTGATAGACACGCAATAATTACAGATTGCAATTAGGAATGTGGCGGGAGGGTGGGTCGCCTTCCTAATAAGAGATGCACTATTCTTGTTATCACGCATGCTAATCAGAGGAGCCAGCACCAGCCAGTTCCCCATCTAAATTGCAAATGAAGGAGAGGTGCTTGGCTGTTCTTTTTTAATTTGGGAGGTGGGTGGTGGTGGTGGGAGGAATGCCAGGTACGGGAAGCTGAAAAGTGTACACACACACACACACACACAGTGTGTGTGTGTAGCGTGTGACTTTTCATGTCGTCTCCAAAGAGAGGCGTTATCCAAAGCATCAGCCTCAGATCTCGGACACCAGGGTAGCAAATCCTCATTTGGCCCCCAACAGCCTTGGGCAACTTGCTCTTAGCTGAGATGATTCTGTGCATCTTTGATCTCGCACACACATACTCATCCTTACAACCAAATTTCAGGTTGTTGCTTTTAAGCTGCAGTCATTGCGCTTTGGAAAGCGTTGTGCAAATGGAGATGTTCTGGCACCTTCCGTAGGTCTGCAGTCTTTTTCCTCTCAGTACAGAATGTGGGCCCTTCTGGGTAGAAGGAGGGAGGCAGGAAGTGGCCTAAAGACACCAGGGCCCCCTCCAAACACCTGTTACGTCCACACCGCCCATTTAAAGAACATTTAAATCACGCCTCTCCCTTTCTCAAAGAATCTTGGGAACTGTAGTTTGTCAAGGGTGCTGGGAGTTGTAGCTCTGGGGATGAACTGCAGTTCTCATGATTCTTTGGGAAGGGGGAGATGTGCTTTAAATGTACAAAGCCATAGTACATTTTTTGCAAATGTAAAAAGCCAGCCCTTTATCACACATTTTGTGATGATTTCTGCTCTTGATGTGATGAATTGTGCTGAGCCTCTCCAATTCAGGCAGGATTTCCTGATCCACAGGCTCTAAGGCTGCAATCCAAACCCCTGGCAGGGAGCTGCAGGCTTAATGGAGAGGTGGCGCCGTGACACCCACAGTTCTGCCACTCATGCTGTCTACCCATTAGGTGGAAAGTGTTCAGCAGAGCGATGCTGTAATTTCTGTCTCCTTCCTCACCTGACTTACAGTTAAAGGCCAAAACTCAGTGGTAGAACCTTCTGCTTGGCACGCAGAAGGTTCCAGAGAGGGGCTGCCAGCCTGTGTAGACAATATTGGGCGAGATGGACTGGGTATAAAGCAGCTTTCTCCATTCCTCCAATCTTCACCCCCTTGACCTCCCCAAGCTGACAAGTGCTTCCATCTCTCCTTCTTCCTCTCTCCCTTTCCCTCCCCTCTCTATTTGTAGCAAAATTCCTACTCAGCTAGCCAGGGGTCAGAAACTTTTTCAGCAGGGGGCCGGTCCACTGTCCCTCAGAACTTGGGGGGGGGGAGGGCGGACTATATTTTGAAAAGAAAAAAAAAAAAAGAATTCCCATGCCCCACAAATAACCCAGAGATGATATTTAAATAAAAGGACACATTCTACTCATGTAAAAACACACTGATTCCCGGACCGTCTGCGAACCGGATTTAGAAGGCGATTGGGCCGGATCCGGCCCCTGGGCCTTAAGTTTGCCTACCCATGGGCTAGCCTTTGTCTCTCAGCCTACCTCACAGGGTTGTTGTCAGGATAACCTGGGGAAAGAGGAGGAACGCCATCCTGAGCTCCTTTGAGGAAAGGTGGGATATCAATAGAGGAAGAAAGGAAGGAGAACTGGCATAATTAGTTATTGCCCTCAATAATTCTGTTGATTTATTGCTGCTTCTGTGAGGATTGATTTTTGCTTGTTAGCTTGTTTAACTTTGTAAAAATATTGCTGCTTAACTATGTTCCAGTAACAAGAAGCCGAAAGCACCAGCCTGAAGATGACGAGTGAGACCTCGTCGAAACGTCGCCTAGACACCCCAACTTTTACACGGGAAGACACCCGAGGACACCAAAACCTGCATTCCTGTACCCGTGAAAATCTACGAAAGCATATATATATATATATATATATAAATAAAATACCGTTCAGATCCCTGCTTGGCCATGAAGCTCACTGGGTGTGGCCTTGCCGTCAGTTACTGCCTCTCTCGGCCTAACAGACTTGACAGGCTTCTTTTAAGGATTAAATGGGGAGAGGGAGAACCATGCCCCTTGGGCTCCTTAGACAAAATAGGGATATAAACACAATAAGTAACAAATAAATCTCTCTCACCATTGCCTTGTGGATCCTGGGGGATGGAGAGTTGGGGCAGAAATGTCAAAAACACATAAATGCCCTGGCATGTTTGTCTGGGTTAAGAACAGCTCCCCTCGTGCCCTCTCCACCTTCACAATGCGCACACACACCTATTATGCATTTCTCCCCGTTACCGATTTAGTTATATGTATATTTTAATTTATAATTGTATAGGGACATCGCAGACCCACACGCAAAGAGCTGCGTTCTACGGACAAAGCGCCCAGCTAAGAAAATGGCCTGGCCTACATAACAGCAGGAGAACGGAAATAAATAAAAAATAAATGAATAAAAAAAGATAATGTGTGGGAAAAGAGAAATCATAAAAGGGGAGAGGAATGCTTTTTTAAAAAAAAAAGGGAAAAAGAAAAGAAAAACAGCACGCTTGCCGGCGGTTCATTTACACTTCAATACTTGGGCGCCTGGCTTCAGCTGCCTGGAGAGAGTTTAAGCTCATATGCACAGCAACAATGCACAGCGCTAAGAGACTAATATCGTCAAATAAATAAAGAAGACGAAGAAGAAGAAGAAGCTTTCGTTCGCTCCTACCCAATATCTAAAAGCAATTTATCATTTTTATGAAGCTCCGTGGATCGTCTCTTTCTCAGCGCATATATATATATATATATATATATATGCAGGTTTTGGTGTCCTCGGGTGTCTTCCCGTGTAAAAGTTGGGGTGTCTAGGCGACGTTTCGACGAGGTCTCACTCGTCATCTTCAGGCTGGTGCTTTCGGCTTCTTGTTACTGGAACAGAGCAGGATCTCAGTGTTTGAGTTCCTATAAATACTGTTGAGGAGGTGTGGTGTATAGCCTCCAATGTTCTGGGCAGAGAGGAGGTTCCCAGGCTAGTGTGCCTTTTCTTCTTTTGTTCCTTAATTACTTGAGGGATATCTTGAGTGATTTCTTGAGTGATTTCCTGAATCCCACTTAGGTGGGTCATTAGGTGTGGATTAGTTGCTAAAGCCTTCGTGTCTTGAACTCTTGAACTTTGTGAAGAGTTTTTCTGAGAAGATGGCTGTACTGCACTTGGTTGTGCTCTGGCTTGGCTTCGTGTATAGGGGCGAGCTGTGGTTTTGTGGCCTGTGCCAGCCGGATCTGTGTAGGGATTGCAGGGGGGTGCAGCATCCGGAGGTGCCACCCTGGTTTGGCTAGTGGATGGTGTCTGTAATTTATCTGTGGAGAGGGTCTGGGTTTGGGTCTGGTGTGGTTGATTGGTGATGGCGTTCTGTGTGCCTCTGGATCTGGTGTCAGATTTTGTGGGGAGGGCTAATTTCCAGATGTCTGGCAAGCGGGATGTGTCGTCACGCTTGTTCATGTTGTGAGGGTGTTTCTCTATCTCGATGGCTTCCATGATTATTCTCTTGTGGTGATGTTCCATGTTAAAGAGCAATTTGGAATCTGCAAAATTAATTTCGTGTCCTGTTTCTTTCATGTGTTGGAAAAGAGAGGAAGTTTTTTCTTCTTTTTTGACGGCATTCTTGTGTTCTGCGATCCGTGCATTTATTCGTCTGTTTGTTTGTCCAATGTACGTGGCTGGGCAGACTTTGCAGGGTATTTCATAGACCCCTTGGTTTTCCAACTGAATTTTATCCTTGGGGTTTCTGAGGATATTGGCTATTTTTTGGTTGGTGCAAAAGGCTGTTTTGATATTGTGTTTATGGAGGATTTTGCTAATTTTATCTGTAGTGCCCTTGATATAAGGAAGGAGGGCTATGCCATTGTTTTCTTCTGTGTCTTGGTTTTTGGGGGGTGTTTCTTTTTGGATTAGCTTCGTAACCCTGTTTTGCTGGTATCCATTGGCAATTAACACATTTGAGAGATTCTGTAACTCAGTTGTCAATACCCTGCAAAGTCTGCCCAGCCACGTACATTGGACAAACAAACAGACGAATAAATGCACGGATCGCAGAACACAAGAATGCCGTCAAAAAAGAAGAAAAAACTTCCTCTCTTTTCCAACACATGAAAGAAACAGGACACGAAATTAATTTTGCAGATTCCAAATTGCTCTTTAACATGGAACATCACCACAAGAGAATAATCATGGAAGCCATCGAGATAGAGAAACACCCTCACAACATGAACAAGCGTGACGACACATCCCGCTTGCCAGACATCTGGAAATTAGCCCTCCCCACAAAATCTGACACCAGATCCAGAGGCACACAGAACGCCATCACCAATCAACCACACCAGACCCAAACCCAGACCCTCTCCACAGATAAATTACAGACACCATCCACTAGCCAAACCAGGGTGGCACCTCCGGATGCTGCACCCCCCTGCAATCCCTACACAGATCCGGCTGGCACAGGCCACAAAACCACAGCTCGCCCCTATACACGAAGCCAAGCCAGAGCACAACCAAGTGCAGTACAGCCATCTTCTCAGAAAAACTCTTCACAAAGTTCAAGAGTTCAAGACACGAAGGCTTTAGCAACTAATCCACACCTAATGACCCACCTAAGTGGGATTCAGGAAATCACTCAAGAAATCACTCAAGATATCCCTCAAGTAATTAAGGAACAAAAGAAGAAAAGGCACACTAGCCTGGGAACCTCCTCTCTGCCCAGAACATTGGAGGCTATACACCACACCTCCTCAACAGTATTTATAGGAACTCAAACACTGAGATCCTGCTCTGTTCCAGTAACAAGAAGCCGAAAGCACCAGCCTGAAGATGACGAGTGAGACCTCGTCGAAACGTCGCCTAGACACCCCAACTTTTACACGGGAAGACACCCGAGGACACCAAAACCTGCATTCCTGTACCCGTGAAAATCTACGAAAGCATATATATATATATATATATATATATGAGAGTCTTTTTCTGGAAACAACCCCCCCCCCCCAATTTTCGCACAGTGAGATAAGGGGGTGGGGAAGGGAGGCGAGAAAAGCAAAATGGGGGTCTAAAAATGCAGAGCGAGAGAGGGATTGACTTGATGATTATTTCCTTCCCTTTCTCCACCCCCACATCCAGCCAACCAGCCCACTCCCCCCCCCCCGCACCCCGGCTGCCCTCCTCCCCATCCTCCTTGTGCTCCCTCTTCCTGGAGCTGAAGTCTTAAAAGAGTTTGTAGTGCATTATCAAGCTGTCACTCAGAGAGCGAGGAAGGCACAGAAGACAAAGAGTCTCGGTGGCGCTGGGAGAAGACATACGTATTGGGAAAAGGTCCGAAGGCACATAGGAACCTCTTGCCAAGCTGTGGGGGCTGGAGCTCAAGGGTCAAGAAAAAAATGAGCTGTAGCTCAGTGGTTAGAGCATCTGCCCGGCATGCAGAAGGTCCCGGGTTCGACCCAGCCCCTGGCATCTCCAGGTAGATGAGAGACTCCCTCCCTGAATCCATGGAAAGCACCTGCTAATCAGTGTATCCCCTAGTGAAGCCATCCCTGCAGATTAAAGCGCTCTAGATGCAAGAGCTGTAAGCATCTCCTTTGCATGCAGAAGATCCTGAGTTCAGCCCCTGGACTCTCCCATTCAGAAAAAGGTGGTGTCATTTTTTCCCCACCCCAAGGGCAACATTCCCTTATGGGAAAGCTTGGGATGGGGGAGGCACGTGCCAGTAGTGGGCAGGGTTAGAGGCAAAAGTGGGCAGGGCAACGTGTGTAAGTTATTTTTGCACACTAAACTGGTTTCTTCTCACACCCCATGCAGGCAAGACTATAGAAGCCCCCTTGAGAATTCAATGGTAATCATCATCATCATCATCATCAATAGCTGTTATTGTTATTTCATTTTTATGCCACACATCTGACTGGGTTGCCCCATGAATAAACTGTCATCATGACCATCATGAGTAGGCAGGGGGCCTTCTTGGTAGTGGCACCCACCATGTAGAACGTCCTCCTATGTCAAGGAGATAAGCAACCATACAATATTTAGAAGACATCTGAAGGCAGCCCTGTAGAGGGAGGTTTTTAATCTTTAATGTTTTATCATTTTTTATATATGCTGGAAGCCACCCAGGGTGACTGGGGCAACCAAGGCAAATGGGTGGGGTACAAATAACGAAATTATCATCATCCCCATTGTCCACAGTGACTGGTAGTGGCTCTCCAGGGTTTCAGACAGGGAAGATTCCCAGCTCGACCTGGAGATGCCAGGAATTGAACCTGGGATCTTCTGCTCTACCAGAGATTCCTGTACACACACACCTATCTTCCCATGCTCTATCCAGGTAACAGAGACACGTTATCACAATCCCAAAGCACATCCCTGCCACGCAAAAGCCATTATGGAGGGGGCATGGAGTAAGGCTGGGTGAGGGGTGTTGTTTGGGGAAGGGGGGTGGCCTAGGGAGACTCAGGAGGGGCAAAGAGAGAAGTCTGCAGAGGCGGGTCTGAGTTTTCCCACCCCTGTCTGAGTGCATCCCAAGAGATAGTGGCAAGTCCAAACCCGAGGCTATATCAGGCGCCCTGCTTTGCTTCTGTCGTCCATGTTGGTCTGAGACTGAGCCCATCCCCTCGGTTGTGAGATAACTTCCCCTCCTTTCCCTATTTCATTCTGTCAGGGCCAAGGCCTGGTGAATAATTCAGCGCAGGTTCAGCGAGGCTCTCGTGCCTCTGCCTCCCCTGGCAGGGCCGGGAGCGTGCGAGGACGCAGCTGGATGGGGAGGCCATGAAAGATATATGAATGTGGAGTGGATGGCATATGGCTGAGTTGCTTCGCAGTCCTCCCGGCACCCTATTTATCCCCTCCAGCCGTACCTTGCTCCAGCATCTCTGCCCCAAGCCAGGGCTGCAGCAGGGTTGAGGGGAACCATCGCAACAGTCACACGGCAAGGGGTTACTGCAGAAGGCCCCGGGTTCAATCCACAGATGGAAGACATCTGCCGCAAACTCTGGAGAGATCTTGCCAAACAGTGTAGACCCCAAGGGCCACATGCTCTTCATGGTGACCTTTTGAGGGCCATATGCCAGTGGCGAGCGGGGCCAGAGGCAAATTTGAGCAGGGCAACAAATGCAAGTGTTCGCCTTTGTCCAGCAGGTCAGTTGCATATTCACACACTCCTCTGTGTGCTCCATCCATCTCCTCTCATTCCATGGGCCAACTTTGACAAGGGGGCAGCACAAAGATGACAGGTGATTGACAGGTGAATAATCCCACCCACTTGTCCAATTTGACTCCTAGGAGTGATGGGTGGAGACAGAGGACTGAATGGCCCTCAGGCAACATTACCCACCCATGGGAACAATATCACCTGACAGGTGGGCATAGCTTAGCAAAGCCCAGTGTCTCAATCTGAACTGGAATCCCTGACAGGCCAAAACTGGCCTGATGGTTCCCTGTCCTGGTGTACAAAATTATAGAGTATTGCAAGTAATGTTGAATATCAGCTTATTTCCTGGCTGCTCACTGCTGTGATAAGGATGGGGATATAACCCAGGAACATGCTTACATCAGCATGCTTAACTGGGTGCCTGAATACATGAGAGAAAACATCTGAAAGGGCATGGTTCCCTGTCCAGAGAGAATGAACTGACAATCTTGTAAGTAAACAGCACACAAGGAATTCTGTGCTTGTCTGAACTGGGCTGCAGTCGAGAAATTCCAGAGCACTGTCATCGTCGTAACCCTTTGAAGGATGGAGGAGGTTTTCAGACATCCTATCGCCAAACTCCTGAGCATCTGCTAAGAAATCTTGTGGCAGTTGTTAGTTATCGAAACCAACAAACAGAAAAGCTCAAAAAACAACAACAACCCGTCAGCAGTCTATCACCACGCCTCCCCATTGGCTAGCCGCCTGTGATGCCACGGAATGTTTGTGAGCATCCTAGCCACTCAGAGGCGGCTGGTGAGATACAAGCAACAGAATGTTGACGATCAGAGCAAATCTCTGAAAGGAAGCAAAGGGTCAACGGCCATGGGGGGGGGGGGGACAGCCATCTATCTTGCCAGCTGCTCCTTGATTGAACAAAGAGTGATATATTGTGGTGGGCTCAGAAGGAAAGCCACCTCGGTAGGCCCAGGTGTATTCCTTCACCCCCCCCCCCACTTTGGGTTAATTCCAATCACTAAGCTAACGCTTCCTTTGGTCTTTCCCATTAAAAGGATGCTTTGCTGCAGCTGTGCTGTAGATGGATGTTTGCTGGGATGGAAGGGCAGGAAGACAGGGTGGGGAGTCAGGGAAGAAAGAAGGACCGCTCCATTCTTCCAACCCTTCTGGCTGTACATGAAGATGCTGCTTACTCATACTTGTTACTGAGACAGTAGGAGATAATAATAAAGCTTTTTTTTTTTTTTAAGGCTACAAATTATTTTAGCTGTCAGGGTCAATTAATCAAAAGTGGGCAGCTCAGCTACCCCAAAGGAGTACAGGAATGAAATCTGTTATTAAACCTTCTGCTCCTAAAACACACAGGAGAAAGGGGTTGGGGTGGGCGGGTGGGGGGCTTAAGTGGTGGTCTTCTCAAAGAAAGGGCAAGGAGCACTTAGCCCCCTCCGAAGCCTTTTCTTCTTATTAGAGAGGTCCCTGGATCTTCGCAAAAGGTGCTTATTATCGGCCATTATATCTCACTGACTCAGTCGGGGTCCAATCTACTGAGCAAACAAAGAAAGATCCACTTCCTTGTGCATCACAGGGAAAGAAACAAAGGGAATGGCTTTCTTTAAAAAAAGAATTAATTAATTTAACTGAATTTTTAGCTGGAGGGCTAGCAGCCACCCCCTTTTCACCTCAGCCCTTCCCCTCCTTAACTGCAGCCCCTTGGGGTGATTAGATGCACTGGAAGGCTAGTTTACTGTACCCGCAATACTTCTGCAAAAGAAAGCAATTGGCTAGGGTTACTTCCCCCCCCCCAAAAAAATATAGGAGTGACAAGCTGCATCTGCCCCAGTGCTGTTTTCTGATGCAACTGTAAAGGGTGCAGGAGCCTTGAACTCTCTCTCTTATTTTCTCTCTGTCTGCTGCTCCTTCTAGTTAATCAATTACCTTAATGGATGAAGAAAAGCTTAAGCTGACTAAAGAGGTGCCCCACATAATTTAGCAAGACATTTTACTACGCCTTCTAACAGCAACCTCAGGTAGTGAGCACCAACTGGATTATAGCCAAAACAGGGCTACAGAGAATCCAAGCAGGAGGTAAAAGCATACCCATGGTGGCTAGGGAACGGTGAGGGGCAGATCCTAAGGTTTACAGCAACATACCAAAATCTTACACCCAAATCTTAAGGGGAACCAATTGGGATTGAGTATTGTGTTAGTGACCCCCACATTACAATTACGTTCAAATCCATCTGGATTTAAGGATGGGCACTCAGGTTTGCTTCCTCTGCCCTTCCTGTCCCATTTTCCTTGTGTGTTGTGTCTTCTGGATTGTATGCCTGTGGACAGGAGATTGATTATATGTAAGCCACTGTGGGAGTCTTTTTGGCTGAAGAACGAAGCACAAACGCACTAAATAATAAAATAAATGAATGTCCTGTGTTTGCAGGGAGGGGGTCTTAATCCATAGCTTTGGTTCCACCAGCGGGGGGGGGGGGGGGAGATGGATTTCTCTCCAAGACACCTCTAAAAAGCCAGGATGAATAAATGAAACGAAGGCTTTAATGTGCCCAGCGAAATGTTAAAAACATGGAACAGGTTTAAGATAATTGGCTCCATCATTGCAGGCGGAAGTCGGAGGGGGGTGGCGATGGTGGCCTGTGTTTTGAGTCAGAAGGTACTCCCCCCCCCCAGCTGAAATGGGAGTCCTTTATATGCAATCAAAATTCCAGGCGTCTTGGCAGAAATGAGTCTAGTAAAGCAAGGGAAAGGAATAATCAAATGGGAAAACTTACCAGGAAAAATAAAGGATGAATGTCTTAAGGCGCGGACTGAGCAACGCTTTTAAACCCACAGTTAAATTAAATTAAGGCACCGTGGGGGGTTGTCCCATTTATTTCGAGTGTGCCTGGCTAAAAGAGGAACCCAAATTGGATGAGAAAGGGTGGGGGGGTGGCGGGGGATCCTCCATACGAAGCGTGATGCGAAATGGTCTTGGGATTCCCACTGTAATAAACGCAACAGCCGATTCCTGATTAAATATCAAACTGCAGGTGGGCTGTTAAGGGATGGGAACATTCTTGTTAGATTATTGCGTCTGAAATGAAATCTCATCTAAAGGTGCCATGGCAATCTTTTATTCCTCCACAGACAAGGGAAGATCTGCCTTTGTGCACAGCAGGCTGAGCGGGTTCAAGAGAGAGGGGGAGGGGGAGCCCGGCCAGCCAGCATCCCTGTTCCTGACGCTTAGGGAGTGAGCCTATTTCAGGGATTCCGGGCTGCTGAATACATACAAAACTGACTATGGCTTTTCTTCACACTTGACAGCAGATCTGTGTCAACAGAGCCCGTCAGGTACTTGAAGTGTGATTATCAGTCCTTCTCCTTTCCAGGATAAACACACCCAGTTCCTTCAAGCTTCCCTTCAATACCACAGCTATCTTCGCTGCTCTCCTTTGAACCTGTTGCAGTTTCTCTGTTTCCTTCTTGCGATGCTCTCCTATGGAGTCAGAGCACTGGTCCATTTACTCCAGGAAGGGGGACCCTCACGCCTGGGGACCAGATGCAGCCTTCCAGGTCTACCTGGCCTCCAGAATTCTCCTTGGGTCACAACCCCTTCTCTTCAGGCCACTCCTCCTTTCCTAGACCACACCCCTTCTCTTCAGGCCACTCCTCCTTTCCCAGACCACACCCCTTATCTTCAGGCCACTCCCTTCTTAGGCAACACTGCTGCCCGGCCCTGCATCCTCCTTGTGTGCTTTTGCCCAGTGATAATGTGTGATAACACCTCTTGCTGGCCTGGATGGAGGAAGGTCTGCAGATAATCCGACTTTTGCGTGGCTGCAATGTAACTTACTGTACAGAGGTTAGAGTCACATCCACTGCTCCACCCATTTTTGCTTCTGGCCCCTAGCCACTCACTGTATGTTCCTATGCTTTTGCACACAGTAATAATAATAATAATAATAATAATAATAATAATAATAATAATAATTTATTTGTACCCCGCCCATCTGGCTGGGCTTCCCCAGCCACTCTGGGCAGCTTCCAACAAAGATCAAAAATACATTAAAATGTCACACATTAAAAACTTCCCTGAACAGGGCTGCCTTCAGATGTCTTCTAAATGTCAGGTAGCTGTTTATCTCTTTGACATCTGGTGGGAGGGCGTTCCACAGGGCGGGCGCCACTACCGAGTAGGTTGCACTGCATCATGGATTTTGTATTACAGCTCGATAAACAAGTATTGTTGGGAATGGACAATATTACAGGTGGAAGACTTGGTAAGAAAGGTTTGGAACCACTGGAGGGATAATTGTGCTAAAAAAAGTGTGGGGGGGTCATGATTTGAACTGTGGTCCAACAACAACTGCATTGGCTAGTCTGGCTGTAGCTGAATAAGCATGCATTGGACTTGAGGGGAAGCTCCCGATTCTGGTAAACCTGCCCCAGCTTAGTGCAATTGCAAATTCCAACCCCAATCCTGCTTTTTTTCCCCCCAGAGTCTGGCAGCAAGCCTATGTATTGGGGAGTGGGGGCAGCAAGAACAAGAGACGTGTTGCAGAAGATCAATTATAGTGTTAGCCTAAAACCTTCCAGAACGGCAGAGACTCCTGGAAAGGATTGGATTAGCAGGCGGAGACCACAGAGGAGGGGGTGCGGAGAGCAGGAGCTGTGTAGCTGACCTTTTCCAGCCCTCACCACCACCACCACCCGTTGCTGTAGGAAAAGAGGGGGGAGTGAGAGAAAGGGGGCAAAGGTTTGTCAAAACAAAATCCACATCCCTAAGGCTTACTCGTCAGTAAGCACGGGCAGGGTCTGCAATCTTGCTGGGGAAACAAAGCGTGTGATTGCCTACTACTCCTAATTTGCCTCCCTAACAGTGAGGCACCTCCAATTTCCGCATGCTTCCCTTTCCTCCTGACTGACCTGTTTCCAGGAGGGTTGTGGGTGGGAAAGAATTAACAAGGGGAATAATTTGAGGAGAGGTACCTTTGGCAAAGGAAGGTGAGATGGTCCCAACCCCAAACATGTGCGGAATGGCGAGGGCAGGATGTTTGCCTGGGCCTGGCTGAGAAGGGGAGGAGGAGGAGGAGATGGATGTCACTGCTCATCCTTTCAAACAGGTAACCCGAGTCACTTTCTGTGGTGTAACAGCTGTCCTGATGGCTGCATTCACTGCCTCCTCTTCCCCCACCCGCTGGGACCAGATGGAGGAGCGGAGTGCCAATGCCAGTTATAACAGCAAATTAACAAGAATGGCTTCCAGGCCCCACCCAGACAAGCGGAGACACCCCCAAAGAATGTAGCCCCCCCCCTGAAACAGGAGGGGGTGTCCTTGCTTTCCCAGAGCAGTCACACCGACAACATACACAAACCAAGCCACAGCAGAAGTGACCCGTGGAAAGGAGTCTTTATTCCAAGTCAGGCAGAACCCTGGTAACACGGGCAAAATGGCAGGAATGAAGCAGCTGGAAACCCTATAAATAAAAAAAGCAAGAAAAGGCCCCAGAAGAAAAAGAGAGCGGGCATTGTGGGGGATTTCAGAGTCGCCTTTTTTCCACAATGGGGCGGAGAAACAGGACAAAGGGTTCCAGGGACAACCAGAGCTGGGAGAAGGGGATGGTGTGCCAAGCAATATGAAGGTATGAAGATTAGACAACAAATGTGGATAGGAAGCTCCAAAAGCAATGCTGAATCACTAGGGTATCGCCAGAGACTCCCTTCCAGGCCCTTGTGAAATAACTTCAATGTGGTCAGATAAGAGAGATTCTGGGGAAGTTCTCCAGGACCAGAAATGAGCTTCTTCAGGGTGGCAATGCTAAGCTCAAAGGAATGATCCTGATTTATCTCCGCCTCGGATTAAATTCTGAGCCGGGGGGCGGGGCGGGCAGGGGAATCTTGGCTTGCACAGTCCTAAAACACCTAATGCAACCCAAGCCTGCAGACGTTTATGGCAAGAAGTGTTTTCTGATGGGTTGCACTTCACCACCCATCCTCAGATGCAATCCTATGCGCGTTTTATTCAAAGGAAGTTCCGCTGCGTTCCATTTATTTATTTCGCAAAATTTGTAGGCCTCTTGGTTGCAAAAAAAACAACAAAACAAGCCCCAAAGCGGTTTGCAAAAAGAATGAAGCAATGAAACAAATAGTAAATAAAAAACAGTTTAAAACAACTAATTAAAACAGTAAAAAATAAAAATAAACAAAAGTTAAAAACAGATTTTTAGAAGCCTGGATAGGCTGGCCTAAACAAAAATGTTTTTAGCAGGCACCAAAAGGTGTGCAGTGAAGGTTCCTGCCTGATGTCAATAGGCAGGGAGTTCCAAAGTGTGGAACTCTTACAAATACAGTGGTACCTCGGGTTAAGTACTTAATTCGTTCCAGAGGTCTGTACTTAACCTGAAACTGTTCTTAACCTGAAGCACCACTTTAGCTAATGGGGCCTCCTGCTGCTGCTGCCGTGCCGCCGGAGCCCGATTTCTGTTCTCATCCTGAAGCAAAGTTCTTAACCTGAAGCACTATTTCTGGGTTGGCAGAGTCTGTAACCTGCAGTGTATGTAACCTGAAGCGTATATAACCTGAGGTACCACTGTACGGAATGAGTATTATGTGGCAATTGTAACAGATCAAAGTAGTCAAGTGTTGTATGTGGGGTCAGACAATCTCGCAGGTAAATTGGTGTTAAATGGGGTTTACTCCCATTTTAAATGAGCATGGGATTGTGGCCTAAGAGCGTAATCCTATACATCTCTTCTCAAAAGCAACTGCAGGAAAATCCAAAGTCAGAACACTTGATCGTGACATTGTAGAAAAATTCCCAGCAACTGGTGTCACTTAAGTGGTATATTTGAAATCTCAACACATTTCAACTTACAGATCACCAATTGATGTCTGCAGGGGTTGGAGAGCAGGAGGATATCTTTGTGCAATTTGAATGGGGTTCTGCAGTGTCAGATTAAACCAGGGCAGATTTAATTAGCCACTCTCTCCTGCTTATGTCCTCTGTTTTGGCAGCCTCCGTGTCTGCACTTGTTGCAAAGTGTGGAAAAAAGGCAGGCAAGCAGACCGATTGTTATTTTCAAAAGCTGAGTGGGGGTGGAAATAGCAAGTCTCAACAGCAGAACAAATTTAGCAGCTGGCTAGTTTTCTGCCCAACATGTTTACTCTGAAGTAAGCCTTCCTGATTTCAGTGGGTGCTTCTGATAAATGCTGCAATGGGTTGTGGTGTCCTTTAAAATGCTAAAAAATATCCTCCCTGAATCAATTACTTTAACGGGGGATGGGACCATAATGATGTCAGGTGACTGACAGGTAGGTGGCCCTGTCAGAGGTGGTCTGCAGGGGTCGGGGATATTGAGTTGTAGCCAATGTTAGCCCTACTAAGAGAAGAGCTATTGAAATTAACCAACATGGCTAACTTGTGGTCCATTATTTACAGTAGGTCTATTCTAAGCAGATCTTAGTTGGAAAGAGCCAAATGATCATTACATGCAAAGTATAGCATGCTGAATACTTTTTAAGGGTCTGGCGTGAGAATTCTAAGTGAAGAATCTGGTAACAATGAGATAGATTCTTAAACCTGTTTCCTTTTTTAAAGCAAGCTCTTCACTCAAGAAAACAGGTGCAGGAGTTGTCAGAAGCCAACTTTACAGCCCCAAAGGCGTGTTGCAGAAGGACATCAGTCCTTCTTCCACCAGAAGACCCACATAGGGAGACCCACACAAGCTTGGGTCAAGGGCTTGATTTGAAGCTTAGTCCCCAAACCCAGTTTTCTAGAGCCATAGGTCAGCCTTGAGAAGATAGGACCTTCAAGCATGTGCAGAGTTCCCTTGAGGTCAGAGGACTTGGCTTCTGGGTAACCCCCAGCAACCTTCTAGTATTGAGCTGACAGCATCTGCCTTGCATGCAGAAAGTATTGGGTTCAATTCCTGGCACCTCCAGGTGTGGCTGTGAATGTATCCTGTCTGAAACCCAGGAGATTCTCTGCTATTCAGTGTAGAGAGTAGATGGTGCAATGGCCTGACTCAGTTTCCTATGCTGGAAAGAGGGGATCCATCCTGGTAAACAATCTTCCTGGCTTTTGTTCTGAATCCGAATCTCTCTCATTTAAAGCATGATGTCCATTTGCCAGTCTGGAGGGGATCCAGATCACACTCTCACCAAAAGACACACACACACAAACTCATCCCTGGCCACACAGGATGCGGTAGAAAAAACAATCAGAAAAGCTCAGCAGGAAAGGCGATTAAAACTCCAGGGTGGGAGATAGGAGCGTAGGATTTACCTAGTTTCATAGCTCTTAAAAAGTCTCCGAAGGCAGAAGCACTGGGATGGAAAAATAAACACTCCTCCTGCGTGTACACGAACACAGAGCTCTTCCGTCTGAGTCCAAACATGCAATGAGATGCTTTTTGGAAGCGAAGGGGTGGGGAAAGAGGGAGCTGGAGCAGAGAAAGCCTACAGCACAGGCAGCCAAAGGGACCATCTCCAGCGTTCACATTGAACCAACTAGCAGTTATGCAAAACTATCATATCGTGGTTTGGTTGCCATATGTACATATTTGCAAATGATGGAGGAATGCAAGAGCTTGCTGAAGCCCAGTGAAGGCTGATCCATTAGAATAGCTCGGGAGCAATCTCACCAACCTCAGAGGGTCCCCAGCCAGCCTCCACCTGGAATGGGGATGGAACTAGAATTAGTCGGCTCTGACTGTCATTGGTCCTGGCCACGCCTGTCATTAGTTCGGTCTCCGCCTACTGTTGGGCTCCTTGTACTTCTGCCTTGCCAATCTGAATGGGCACAAACTACCTACTGCCGAAGTCACACCTTAGGGATGATTCTGAGTGGGAGCATGTCGAGGTTCACCAGAACACCGACTAGTAAGCTTGGTGCATGTGTTGCAGAAATTCCGCTTTGGTCTACAGTTGAAAGGATTTGGTTTGTTTTTGAAAGCTTACTGGCAGTAAAAACAAACAAACCACGCCCTGTATGTAGGAATTTATCACATCAGAGGCCATGCTATCCTCTGTGTCTTGATATTTATTTAACAAATTCATTTAAAAGATTTCTAAACCTCTTAATATTTTTTTAAAATCTCTTGGCTGGGTACATGGTGTACAGTATATAAAACACAATATCCATTAAAACAGAATTACAGTCTCAAACCAATAAAACAGTGTAAAGACATCACATAAACAGCAAATGAAACAGAGCTTCAGGAGACTCATATGCTAGCAAACTACATGATGTTCTTGGGAGGGAGGGAGGGGTATACAAGTTTGTAGTCCTTAGGGCTAAAAATATTTTATCTTTCAGCTTAAGGTCCCCAAATGTGATAGGTAACAAGTTGCACAGGTATGATCCAGTGGGACACAAGACGAGAAACAGATTTCCCCATCTCTAGGCTGCTGGCTGCTGAGTAAAAAGGCTACTAAAGCAAAGAGGTGTTTATGGAGCAAATAATCAAAATATTAGGTTCATAGTCAGCAAGAACTGCTTCAAAGTACTGGGGTGGAGGAGGAATATAGCGGTAGTGTATAAGAAAGGAGAAAAATATTTTAGGCCAGTTACACAGAGTTATACTACGTCCTTCCCCCCCTAACCCAGTTAGACAAAGGGGGAGGATTGGCCCCCTTAAAGAAAAGTTACATTGCTGGAGGCTTTGGGGAATATTCTGCAGAGGGCAATTTAGCCTTGGCAGCAGGGGGCCGAAAATAGGCTGCCTAATTGAGTAGGCTGTTCTCTACTTCTAATGGGTATTGATGGGCCACAGAGGCAAGATTTGTCTACAGGTTGTCGTTGTGCATACCTCAAGGATGTATTCCCCAGGTAACTGGTAGGCGTGCGAGGGCAGGAAAGACAAACTCGAAATACACCAGATTGCACAAAACAAAGAGTTGCAATAAAGCCTATCTCTCGCTAAGGCAGAGGTGTGGGGGCCTTCTATCTGTCTCCTGCCTTATTCCAGCAGCAGGTGGGTCCAAAGTGGGTGGGCTTCCTGGACCAAACTGCAATTCCTGGAACAGAATTGCAATTATTTGCAGGATGCCATGCCAGTTTCACTGGGGAAAGGAGGAAATATACATTTTCAGTGTACAGATACCCTCTGTGGTGGTGGTGGTGTTATTTTAAGTGTTATTCCAAGTGTCATTTGTAAATTGTTCATTGAGGTATCGCAAACGGGTGACTGGAAACAGGTTTCGTTTCCTTCTTGGATGCCCCAACTCCAGAAAGGGCAAATCCAAATGAAATGGGGAGGGGGAATAGCGCCTGGCTGGCATTTTAATGCCAACTATGTTGTGTAAAAGCTGCAAAAGGCACTCATGAGAAGCACCAATCCCAAAATACACACTCATCCGGAAACTCCCTACATTAGAAGAAATGAAAGGCAATGAAAATGCCAACCATTTGTAACATCTTAAAAATAGGGAAATGTGATTTACTGGATTGCAGTGGTAGTATTTCTGGCGTCAATTATTATGGCCTCTGCTGGTGTACACAAATGGCACCGTCTTAATCAAGCGGTGTCCTCTTAATCCTGACTGGGGATTGCAAAAGTATTTTGCATTTCCAGAATCTAGCATTTGAGTTCTAAGCCCTCAACAGGAGCTGAACAATTCCCAGGTTGCTTCCAGATAGCCTGTTTATTGAGCATCTATTCTGATTTGTTTGTGGGGAGGTTAGACAATGCTGAACCATTGTTATCGTGCACTTTACAGGGCACTTCCCCCATCACTTCCCATCATCAACAAACTTTTTTTGAGCTCCAAATCAACATCAATTGTGCAGCTTGGATTTGCCAGTATGTGTTTCAATCGCACCCGAAATGCTGACAGCCAAAAGGGGGGGGGGGACAACCTCAACCTTTGGGTGACCCGTGTTCCACCCCTCTTCACTATTATCACCACAAGCCGAGAGTACATTATAAATTTCCCTGATGTCAAACACTGGAGTTGGGGGTGGGGAAGCAATGAGGCTTTGAAGAACTGCCTTTATTAAGAGTCTGAGGCCCACACTGAGCTCTCTCGCGCTCTCTCCACTCTCCAATTTTTCCTCCTCTTTTGAAGAAAGAAAGACAGGCGAACGGCCATAACTCAATGGCAGAGCATGCATCTGATTTGAATGCAGAAGGTCCCAGGTTTGATCCTTGGTATCTCTGCCACTGAAAACCTGGAGGGTTGCTGCCTGCCCGTGTAGGCAATGCTGAGCTGCGCTCTGACTTGGTACAAGGCAGCTTACCATGAAAACACAAATCATCTCAAGCAAACCTGGAAGTGTCAGGGGCTTCAAAGACAAAGGGGTTTTTATTTCTACAGGTATTTTGCAAAGGATACACACGTCAAAAAAAGGGGGGGGGATAAAACCTATACACACACACACCCCACACATACACAAAAAGTCACTCAGGGATGCCGGTGACGAGTGATGGGGAAGAGAGGAACCATACTGACAGGACAGGAAAGGCCAACATGAATTCTGCATGAGGCTGAGGTGTACGTTGCCATGGAGACCTGTTAGGCCGGAGATCCAACTGAGACAGTGTACAGTCACTCCTCCACTGCAGGCCCTCCCTCCCCTCCATCAATATTAATTATATCACCCCAGGCTTGTTCGAGGAAGGGGGAGGATTCCCGCTAGTTTTTGCAGGCTCCGGTGGAACAGCTGGAGGCCGCCCTATTTAAATACAGCGGAAAGGCTTGGGAAAACAAATACAGGTTGCAGGAGAAACACACTGCGGGCGCGTACAAGGGCGACGACGGCAAGAGGCTCGCACACCCAGCCCTTCCAGACACCTTGCGGCATCATTCGGAGCTTGGGACCAGGGTACGGGTGGTACCCATCGCTCAGGATAGGCATTGGAGGTTTTCTGGTGGAATCCCGCCAAAGCCACGTGGGCACAGCAATGTGTCAGAAAGTTTCAAAATCCAGACCGCGCAAGTCTGTTGCTCATGCATGGATCGGTCTGACAGTAGTCCTCTTGACGACAGGGGGATCTTTTTCACCCCGAGGGCCGCATTTGCTTCTGGGGGCCACATGCAAAGCCGGGCAGGGGCAAAGGTAGGCAGGGCAGTGAATACAGATTTTAACTTTGCACATGTACAAGCTGCTCTCTGTCCTCCTTCAATGCATGTAGGAGGCATTATCAGAAGGGCACGTTCCTTTAAGAACATAAGAGGGCTAGTCCAGCATCCTGTTCTCACAGCAATCCACCAGATGCCTCAATTGGAAGCCCCCCAAGCTGGATCTGAGCGCAAGAACACTCTCCTCACTTGCGATTCAGAGACACCCTGCTCCAAAAGCGGCCCTCAAGAATAACTATGTGCTGACCTGAGACACAGTGGGGGGTGTTTTTCCTGAAGAAAAGATGATTCGAGATTAGACATGGCAGCCAGGGGTGCCAATATTGTGGGGGCCCAGGTAAGTCTCGCCCCGCATAATCAATCACATGGCACAATGCACACACACACCCCATTTGAATGCCAATGCCCATCAACTTTGTGGGGGGCCGGCCCCCTCAAATATTTTATTGTGGGGGCTGAAACCTCACAGTTCCTAGGAGTTGGCTCCTATGATGGCAGCCATCTCCAACTACCACCTATGTGAAGGGACAACGAATACATGATGGAGCAAATAATTTTCTGTTCCACAGAACAGGAGCCTGAATCAAAGAGGTCAGAATTACAAGGAAGAAAAATTTGATGACCTGTCAGGTGAAAACACTCCTGGCAGCACCAGCTGTTTGATAGTGGAAAAGGATGCATTGAAAGGTGGCGGACATTCTCTTGTCATAAGTTTTTTAAAAAGAGGCTGAGCAGCAACCTATCAGCAATCCAACAGCAGCAGATTGCCTGCATGGCTAAGGGGTTAGACTACTTGACCACTGAGATTTCGTCTGACTCTGTTCTACAATTTTATGATACATGCCTCAAAGAAGAGAGCAGAAGCCAAGTCCGTCTTCTAAAATAATAATCCCTATACAAACATTTTAACACAGTTTGTTCACATGAATATAGCCCCAGACTCTTTCTGCTGGATGCTTTTGTGGAAATGGCAAGAGAAAGTTCACTTTGTGCTTCTGTAAACCAAGAGATTAAGGGAGACCCCCCAGGATTACTCTATGACCTCTTAGCTGTGAACAAACTTAATCCTCACTTTTTAAAGATCAAATACTGGGAGATTCCACCACAACCACTGACTGGGAGGGCACCCTTTCCCAGTATGTAGCATGAAATGTGATGCAGGGCTATTTTGGTTTTTCAAAACAAGGATGGAAAGAAAGAAAGAAAGAGCTCTTGCACCTTTAATAGTAGTGTAGAAAGAGAAATTTCAGCAGCTGACACCTATATACCTGCTGAAACCCCCTCGTCCATAAGATATTAAAGGTCCAGAAGCCCTGTCCTCTAGCGAAGGATTTTTAATAGGTTGGCTAGATGCAAAAGAGGGGGCTCATACACTTTTAATAGTTGTGCTGAAGAAGGAATGCTCTGTTCTACAAAACTATTAAAGGTACATAAGCCATCTTCTCCTCTTTGCAGCTGGCCACCATCACCCAAAGTCAAATAGTATGTCTCAACTCTCTGGTTATTAAAAAAAAACCTAGTGTAGAAAATGAGGTAGATGTCCAGAGATGTAGTGGTCTGGAGTCACAGAGGGGGTCAAAGTCCTGTCACTATTTCTGCAGCAAGGGCCCTGTCTCCATCATTCTAAGGCCACTCATTTGGCATGAAAGGGGAGCTTTTTAGGCCCTGAGAAAATGTCTCCGCACTCCTTGTGCTGACTGGAGCCAATCAGAGTGAAAGGATGTGAGTCAAGGAGTGAGGATTGGCTCCTAGGGTCCCTTTGGAGAAGGCAAGTAGGAAGAACACCAATAAGTTGTTGTTCTGTATGCTCCCAAGCTCAGCATTTAGGAACACTGAAGACTCAGAAGGCTTTGGTTTCAAGGGAGTGGGGTGTTAAGTTCTGTTACACGCAATGGAATGTCACAGAAAACACAACTCAAGTACCTCAGAAATAAAACACTGGAGTACTCCAAAGCATTTGCCCATGTATGTGCACAGAAAATAGAATACATAGCTGAAAGGCAACACAGTGAGATCTGCATCAATCATTGCAACGTATTCCTAATTACTATTATTGTATAATTATAGGATTATTGTATAAACTTAAAAAGGTTGCATAATCTCAGAAGGCGGCCTGGCTGTGAGGAGGAGTGGCTGTGACAATCACGAAGGGACCCTGCGCTTCTAAATTTGCCACTACCACAGAACCGTAGACGTCTCATCTAGGAACACGGAAAACTCCCTCCAGGCTGCCTGCATACACAAGAACTGGACAGCAGGGAGGAATGGGCAAGAAAGGTAGATTATGTAGGATTCAGTAATTAAGGAGTAGAGGGTGAAGAGTTTATCCCCATAAGAAGAGCTCCCACAGGCAAAGCTTAGTTGCAACTGGTGCAATGAGAGCATAGACGAAGGTTCTGGAGTGTAGGGGTGACAAAGCGCTCAAGAGCAGGCAGCTGGGCCCAGGTGATGCTTTTTCATTATTAGGAAGTGCCACCATGCCACCTTTGCCAGTCAAACAATCTGAACATGGTGTTCATTCATTTGTCATGATTTGCATCATGACAAAGGCTTCAGGGTTGGCTAGCGGGCTGGCTCTCAATCACCAGAAGAATTAATCAGCTGTGGGGTGTGGGGTGCAGAGCGTGGGGGGGTAGTGGGGTGAAGACTGGGGAGAGAGTGCTTAAGCAGCACAGGTCAGGAGGCAGGCTGGCTCCATTGTGGTTTGCCACGGCTAAGCCTCCCCTTTTATAATAACCGGCTTCTGGCATACCTCTGCTCTTTATTTCTCCTTTTTTCTTCTCCCTTTTTTTTTGCCACCTCTACAACACAGCCTCCCACCCCTTACTGGAAATAAAACACAGTCAAGAGGAGGAATCTGCCCTGGAGGAACGATCAGCCGTGAAAACACAGGAAGCAGCGTGATGCACATTAAGGAATATGCTTTAAATTAAAAGGAGTCGGGGTGTGAGCAGGGGAGGCGTGCGAAAGAGAAGGGAGGTGAGGGAACAGCAACACCAGAATCTCTCTCTTTATAGCTGGTTATTTCTACAAATATATATATATAGGTGGCCATCTTTCAGAGATGCTATCCAGAGTCCCAAACTAGGCCCAAAATGCAATACCTGTGCTCCTCCACGCTCCCTCCCTTATAGTCACTTTTAACCGTTTGTCCTAGTTTCCTATCTTTTTAAGTTATATATGATATATCACCTTTTAACTACTAGGTTTTATCCCTTACCTGTTTTAAGTCTTATGTGTTCAGTTTATCTGCATGTTTTATCTCATGCTTGTCTGTGACCAAAATAAAGTTTGATTTTTAAAAAAGGAAAAAAACAGAGCCCCAGGGCAGTTGTAGGTCCAAGTCTTATAAAGGGTCAGGATTTCTGCTTGAGCTGGTAGACTGAACTGGTGGAAAGCCATAGGAACATAAGAAGCTGCCTGATACTGAATCAGGCCATTGGTCCATTTAAGTTCAGTACTGTTTACACAGACTGGCAGCAGCCCCCCCCCCCCCCCCAGCCATACCCGAAGACGCCAAGGATTGAGCCAGGGGCTTTCTGCATGCAAAGCAGCTGCTCTACCACTGAACTGCAGCCCTTCCCTTAAGACACAGGAAAACAGGAAACTACAATGAGTCAGAACTATTGGTCCATCTTAGTGCAGTAGTGCCTACACTGAAGGGCTGTTGCTCACCCGGGTTTCAGGCAGGGGGCATTCCCAATCCTACTTGCAGGTGCTGAGGATTGAATTTGGGACATTCTGCATGCAGTGCAGATGCTCTTCCACTGAACTACAGCCCTCTTGATGAGGCCAAATATCAGGCTCAATAGTGCTCTGTGGCGGAGCAATCCCCACCCCACCCCCAACTCCACATTTGGGCAGCCTTTTTTTTAAAAAAATTAAAATGTGGCGCCTGGAAAACTGCCGTGCAAACTGAGCGGAACAAAGCCGAACCTGGGGGACAGGCAGAAGCAAGCAGGCAATCAGCGTCCGCATTTGGAGAAAGTTGAAGAGCCGGCCAGCCTTTGAGTAAAAACATTGCCCGACGATGCATGAGCCCTCCGCCAGGAATGTGCGCCCTGGACCCCACTGTGCTCTTTAATGTTCCTTCACACACACACACACACCCTTTTGAAGAGATGCTGGGAGTCCCTGGAAGTTTTCTCAGGCAAAAGCATCCCTTTTTCTTTCTCTTTTGGCTCACCATCCATCCATCCTTCCAATCAAGAGCTCAGCTGGGAGGCCATCAGAGCCCCGGACCAGCTGCTGACTCCCTAGGTCACTTCCACTCTCACATCACCTGCTGGTCCCCCCATCTGTCCCCTTCTGGTGCCACTTGTTCTTTGGTGACTCGCTCTCTCTTCTCTACCCTCCCCTCTCCCTTTCTCTCCCCCCCCTTCACCATGGCAACGCAGTACGGGAGCCCAAGTGCTTCCAAAGGACAGAATGGGAGGATTGTATATTTAGAGCAAAACAGCCAATTCACCTGCAGTTCCAAGCCAGCACCCAAATTCCCATGCACCCACCCCTCCCAGTTGCATCTGAATCGCTTAACCCTATCCCCTCTAATCGGCCGGCCATCCGCAAAGCTGTTTGCATCTTCTCATTTTGATGGAAGATTTTATTTTTTAAAAACGACAACACCAGAAGTGGTCGAAAGCGCATGGCATTGTGTTCAACTAAGTTTTAAGCAGAGTAATCCCGCTGGATTTAATGGTCCTAAATCAGAGAGCCAATGTGGTGTAGGGGTTAGAGTAGGACCTGGGAAACAGGGTTCAAATCCTTGCTCAGCCATGATGCTCACTTGGCAACCTTGGGTTAGCCATTGTCTCTCAGCCTAACCCACCTCACAGGGTTGTCGTGAGGATAAAATGGGGAGGGGGAGAATAATGTACACCACCTGGAGCTTCTTGGAGGAAAGGTGGTATAAACATAGTAAATAAAGGAATACAGTGGGTCTACTTTGAGCAGGACTAGCATTGGCTACAACCCACACATGGTGGTGGTGGGTGGTGCCCATGATGATATAAATAGTCAGCATTACTTGGCTGATTAGTTTTCCAGGTTTTCAGAGGAGGATTCTCTCCTAACCCTACCTGGAGATTGAACCTGGGACAGATGCTCTGCCACTAAGCTAAGGCCACAAGCTGATGACATATCCCTATTTACCAGGGACTGCCTCTAGTAAATGTCTGTCTTGCTTCTAATTTTGCTTTAGGGAGGGGATGATTTGAGGCAACTGAGGCCTCTGCGTAATGAGAATTAAGTCTTCTGGGTATAAGATTGCAACAGGCTCAGGCCATGGGGCTGTTTAGTCCCATACCCTATTTCAAAGAGTGAACAGCCAGATGTCTCTTTTGGGAAACCTGCAAGCCGAGCATGAAGGCTACTGTCCTCTCCCATCATTTCCAGTGCCGTTCTGTTCTTGGATTGAGCCCCTTAAGTATGGGTTGCAACCCACTCACCTTAAACACACTGAAATTAATTGGCCCAAGGCAGTGATTATACCCATTAACTTCAATGGGTCCACTCTGAGTAGGAACAGCATTGGAGATAAACCCAGGCTGCCTAGGAGCCCAGATCAAATGCATCCTCAGCACCGGCCCTGTGAGCTTGAGAGCCAGTGTGGTGTAGTGGTTGAGAGCGGTAGTCTTGTAATCTGGGGAACCGGGTTCGCGTCTCCGCTCCTCCACATGCAGCTGCTGGGTGACCTTGGGCCAGTCACAGTCTCTCAGCCCCACTCACCTCACAGAGTGTTTGTTGTGGGGGAGGAAGGGAAAGGAGAATGTTAGCCGCTTTGAGACTCCTTAAAGGGAGTGAAAGGCAGGATATCAAATCCAAACTCTTCTTCTTCTTCTTCTTCTTCTTCTATATAAAAGGGAACTGTATCTTTTTTTTTCCTGCTAAGAAATGTAAGAAAAGATTGTTGGGTGAGGCCAGTGGGCCATCTAGGCCAGCTTCTTGTCCACCAGATGCCTGTGGAAAGTCTGAAAGCAAAATTTGGGCACAACAGCACTTTCCCTTGTGGCAGTTCCCGGCAGCTGGTTTTCGGAAACCTTGTTGCTTCCATCAATAGCAGTCTCCTCCATGAATTTATCTAATCCTCTTTTATAGCCATCCAAGTTGGTGGCCACCACTGTCTCCTGTGGGAATGAGTTCCCCAGTTTAACTGTAAGCTATAAGGCTTGGTTTTAGAGCAGCCTTCCAGAAGCTGTTGCCTACCAGATGTTTTGGACTACAACTCCCAGCAGCCCCAGCCAGCGCATGGGAGTTGTAATCCAAAACATACGGAAGGCACCACGCTGCAGAAGGCTGCTTTAGGGTATCCAGGAGAGGGTTTTTCTCCTTCTAAAGGATCCTAAGTTGGAGAAAAGGGAGGAAAATATTCGCTGTGTGTTCAGAAACCGCTGCAATGCTCATGTCGGGAGGGCAAGAGTTTAAAAAATGAGGACTTGAAACAACACGTAGAGAAAAGGATTAGGGGACTTTGCAGTCCAAGATGAAACCTGAGCAAAGGAGTCATGCCATCAAATCCAAAACGATTCTCCCACTTTCTCCTTCATTCCCTCCCCAGCGACAGTGACACCTTGCCACGCAGAAAGTGGAGAAGCTGATCCCCAAGAGGCTGCTAAAGCTTTGCTTGTGAATACAGGTGGGAAAGAAGATGAAAACGGCGCACACTGTGTCGGTATTCTCAAGAGATCACAAGTGGTACCTAATAACTAACCACCAGCAGCTTTCTTTTTTTCTGCACAGCATTCTTCAAGAGCTATGTTTAGCATTCACTCTCCCTCTCCGCCTGCAGAGTACCACTGAAACAGCCTCAAATCAGTTCAGACTTAAGCACCCTCAGCTAAGAGCCAAGGCTGGTGGGTGCAGACAAGGGGGGGGGGAATGAGCCTCTTCACTCACTCACTTCTCCCTTCCCAATCACAGTCTGGTCAGGAAGAGAGAGAAAACATCCCAGCAAGTAGTAACAGAGGAGAGGAATCTATTGCAGTAATTACAGCACTATGGGCTGAGAAAGACCTGCCAGTACAGTGGTACCTCAGGTTAAGTACTTAATTCGTTCCGGAGGTCTGTTCTTAACCTGAAACTGTTCTTAACCTGAAGCACCACTTTAGCTAATGGGGCCTCCTGCTGCCGGAGCACGATTTCTGTTCTCATCCTGAAGCAAAGTTCTTAACCAGAGGTACTATTTCTGGGTTAGCGGAGTCTGTAACCCGAAGCATACGTAACCTGAAGCATATGTAACCCGAGGTACCACTGTACATCGCAAGAAATACAGCTTTCCATGTGCCTGAAATAGTCAGGGATCCACCAAGAGAGGTTAACCGCTCTGTCTCTGCATGATGTACTACTTGGGTCATGGCTTCAGACCAAGCTATGAGCCTTGGTGGCTATGCTCTGCCTACAGCTGGAGGCAGCAATGCTTCTGAATGCCAGTTCTTGCGCTCGGACCTGGCTTGTGGGTTTCCCATTGAGGCACCTGGTTGGCCCCTGTGAGAAGAGGATGCTGGGCTGGATGTGCCACTGGCTTCATCCAACAGGCTCTTCTTATGTTCTTAGCCCTAGGATGTGGAGTCCTTGAGAAACAGTATTTGTCGTTTATTTGCCGGCCGTTCCTGAGTAGATTCACTGCTACTAGAATCCACACCCTGCTCCCTGAGCCTCACAGGAAGCACCTGTTACTGGATTCTGGTGAGTGGGCCGCAAATTCCTTAGCAGATCAAGACATAAGACCCTTGAACGTCAAGCCCCACTTTTTAGAAGAAGCTAGTGCTGCATAAACAGCACTGGGGCTTTAAAGGAGCTTTTGGCCTTGAATTCACAGCCCAGACGAGAAAGCTCCTGACAATTGTTCCAGGCCAAAGCCGAGTCAACTGACTCCTTCTGTATCCGCTGCATGATTGCTAACCATGGTCCTGAATGAAAGCTACTGAACACACTGGATCAGCACCTCTGCCCCTGTCCAGGGTGCTGTCTCGCCTCAGGACCACCAACACCAGAACCACAGGCCTGCTCATCTCCAGGTCAAGTTAGGCCACCACCTCCTCGCAATGGTGGGAGCTGTGACGGATCAGGACCCCTTGCCTCGTTCCAACCTCCCTCCACTTGGGGCAGGTGATTTTGCTGTCTCTCTCCAATGGGTGAGATGGGATGATCCAATTGCTCGCACAATAAAGGGCTCAAGGAACCTCCCTCTACTCAAAAGAAGAGGCTGCCCATCGCATCTCTGCATGGTCGCCCGCTCCCAGTCAGAACTCGTGCAGAGACACAAAGGTGTGGGATTCCTTCTGAGGCCAAGTCATTTTCTTATACACTCTCAAAAGAAAACATTTTGGGGTGTGGCCAAGAAAGAGGCATCCAGTTTTAATTCAGGAAACACCACCTACGAAACACTGCTCTGTGCTTGACATTAAAAGGAAAATGTCAACTTCAAGAATATCTGAAGGGACTAGCCCACCACATGCAGATACACAAGGCAGTCTACGAAAAAACAAAACACAACCCACATGGAGCTCATGTATATTGGGCAGAATTCTGCGACTACAGCCAGGGAGAGCAGAGTTCAAATCTCTGCTCAGCCATGAAACTCACCAGGTGGTGGCTGTGAGCCAATTGTTAGCTCTGGGGATAGCTTACCTCACAGGGTTGTTGCGAGGACAAAATAGCAGTGAGGGTGGCAGGGGGAGCCTATGATTTCTAGCCTGAGCTTCTTGGGAAGAAGGGTGAGGCTAAAACATAGCAAGAAATAAACAGAAATGTTGGTGTCTGAAGTGGGTAAACCGAAAGGCATCGCTTTTGCACACACCAATTAACAAAAGGTTACCGTCTGCTGGGAAGTTCTTGTGCTCAGACTTTGCTGAAGTCAACAGGAGCTGTGCAAAGTCAACCCACATGTGCAAAGAAAACCAGGACACGGTTAAGGACTGTTTTGCAAAGCACCCTTAAGAGAGTACCCCTTCAATGTTTTTTTGGGGGGGCGGACATCCCCAGAGACATCATTCTGAATTCCTTGAGGGGGGATTTGTCTCATGCTGCATTCTGGAGGGAGAGAGAGAGAAGAGGAGAAAGAAAGAAGAGAAGGGAAGGGAAGGGAAGAGGCAGAGCACCTCAAACACAGTATCTGATTTTGACAAGGAGCCAGGTAAGGCTGCACAGCTAAGGAGGATAATGAGCTCATGGCTTCAAGCAATATTCCATCCTGGACAAGCCTCCTTCACCAGCAACTGTCAAGAATCTGTTCCAGAGGGAACAAAGTTTGCAAACTCACCATCGCGTGGGAGCACAGACTGTTAAGACGGAGGTCATCAGCCTTTTTTAGCCTGTACCTATTAGTTAGATTTATAGCCCGCCTCTATCCTAAAGGCTTCGGAAAGATAAATTTCTGCCTCTTCCTCCACCCCCCCCCCCCAAAAATGATAATAAAGGCCACATCCGTACCATTCAATTTGGTTTTGATTTGATATTTACATCCCACTTTTCTGACAACAATGCTGAGTCCAACGCAGCTCACAATAAGAACAGCATTAAAAAACCAGCAAATGTTACACTTGCCATAATCATACCAAAAACACAATAGCATATAAGTAAGGCCAATGGGGGGGGGGGGGACCAAATAAACACACCCAACAATTTTTGTTGTTGTTGTTCAGTCATTTAGTTGTGTCCGACTCTTCGTGACCCCATGGACCAGAGCACGCCAGGCACCCCTGTCTTCACCCAACAACTAATACAATCCAACAATTAATTAATTAATTAATTAATTAATTAACAATTAATACAATCCAATATGAGCTCCTAGTGATCCGTAGTGTCAGAAACAGGTGCTGAACACCAGCCCTGTGGCAACGGACATCTTCTCTCTGGGAAAGGACTTCTTCATCCTGGGAAACAGCAGACTCCCAGGCAAGAAGATCTTTCTATGTTATGGTATAATAGTTATACCTCAGTTCCAAGAGTTCCCTGGCCTGGGAAGGGCAGATTGTTAAGTCGCACTGGGAATTGTAGTTCTAGGCAGAGTCCCCTAACAGCTCTCAGGACTCTTAACAGACTACAGCTCCCAGAATTCATTGGGGGAAGCTTTGACAGTTTAAAGTGGTATGATAGTGTTTTAATGGCGTGGTAGTGGCTGTGCCCAAAATTTCAAGCAATTCACTGGAATTTCCCCCAGGGGCTTTCTTCGCAGAGCTCCTAAGATTAGCTCAAACAGACAGGTTTGCATGACTTCTGGAAGGTTCCCAAGCTAGGACTCTGGGTAAGTTTGCAAGTTGCATAGTTGGACAGCAACACCTGAATGAAGAACGCCCTTGTTGTCAGAATCCAGTGTCTGATATTTTCATTAAGAAGGGGACCCCCTTAGCAGACAGAGGAGACGGTAACAGGCAAAGGAAAAAGGCAGGGCTGTACCCAATGATAATCTTACTCAGAGTAGAAACCTTTGAAATTAATAGCAGAAAGAAGGCTGAGGAGCAGGTGGTGAGAATGGCACTAAAGGTAGCCTCATAGGGAGAGGGGGGGTTCCCAAAGTAACCCTACTCCCAAATAACACCTGGGATTGTATCCATATACTGTGTGTTCTATGTAGAGTAGACTCACTGGAATTAATGGACCTAAGTTGATCATTTCCATTAGCTTTAATGGGTTTATTTGGAGTAGGACTAGTATCAGATATGACTGGGGCTTCCGGGTTGGCGCCATCGCCGAATGGCGGACTCCCTCCGAGCTCCGGAGGGAGTCTGCTCGGCAGGGGCTGGGTCCTACCGCAACGGCGATGCGGGGACCCTTAGAAACCACGGCCACGGAGGCCGTGGACATGGAGACTCGGCTTGCACCGTTAGCGCCCTCCCGACTCGTGAAGGAGCCTTTTTAAAGGCTACGAATCGGGTGCCGGGGAGAAGCGTGGTGCCTTGAGTCCTCTGCTTCCCCTGCTGAGCGCAGCCGCATGCCATCCGGCGGAGAGCGCTGACTTCTTCCATTGAAAATTCGGACTTTTCAACAATAACCCGTGAGTAAATCTGGAAATCGGGTTCAAAAGGAGGAAAAAAGAAATTTTTTTTTCGAATTGGATACGAGCGGGGGGGATTCAAAAAGGAAGTCAGTCCCCTCCCTACTGTAAATTGTCTAAAACAAAGACGGGGAAACCAAGACCCAAAAAGGCTTGCATTGCTGATAAAAATTACAATTCCACGATGGGGAACTACAAGAACTGTGCTGGAGGAGGAACTGGAGAAGGGAAACACAACCCCCCCCCCTGGGAACCGGGGCGATTGAAGAGAGAGCCTGGTGAAAGGAGTCGGAGAGTTCGACAGTTTTCAAAATAGCTGTCAAAGTCGGAAAGTGGAGTGGATTTTATTATGAGAACTTGGCTGGTTAAATTTGCTTCAATTTGCTACAATTTGTTAAAATCTGGATACAAAATGGCGAATATGGATAACAACTTGACTTTTGGACTAGAGGAAACAAAGTTATAACAATCCCCCTCGAGGAGCTTCGGGACATTACAAGGACTGGGAAAGTGGAAAAACACCAATGGAATTTTACAGAACTGGTTACCTTCTGGGAAAGCTGCAAAACGGAAACAACATCTCGTCTGCAGGGTGTTTTCTGTAGACAATAGACTTTTCTATTGAAGAAAGGAAGGGACTGAACGTAAGGTTTTGCCCCTGAACAACAACCATCCCTGCAGACTTACCAAACTTGCGAATTACAACGTTTAAGCAGCGGAACAAAAGGAAATTAGACTACAAACCGGAAAGAACAACGGAGGGAGTTTTACTACAGTTTTCTTAAAGACTGAAGTTAAAGCTTTGGAGAATAATAATAATAATAATAATTTTGATTATTAAAAAATTTATTTCTAATTTTAAAAAAAAAAAAGGGAAAGCCAGCTGGAGTTGGGGAAAAGTTGTGATTTATGGCCTTAAGAATTCCAGGCAGATACTAGGGGTTGATGGTCAGGGGGAAATTAAACCGGGGACAGGGGGGGGAGAACTAAAACTCCAAAGGCTTGCCAACTTTGTTCTTTTTTGTTGAATTGGTCTTTCTTTTTTATTATTCATTATATCTCTTATTTTTTACCTTTTCTATTGTTATTATCTGGGGTGCTTTTTTTATCAAAAATGGAAATTGTGGAATGAAAGGGGGTGGGTCCTGGGGAAAGAACATCGGGTTGTTTATTATTATTAAGGGTAAAACAAATTAAGCTTTAATTTGAAAGGGGAATTTGTGTGGCCAACAATGTGAAATGGGAATATGGTGGGGGTGGGGGAAGGGGGGAGTCCCATAAGTGATTATGTATTTTTTGAAAAATTTTAATAAATATTATTTAAAAAAAAAAAAGTATCAGATATGACTGTAGGAGTCAACACTGAACACTGGTAGTTCAGATCGATAATTAGGGAGTACCTGTGGATGACCTATTGATAAACCTATCATCTGAATAATGCTTGCAAGCTTTGAAAATGACCTGCCACTCAACAGCCATGAAATTTACTAATTAATTAATTTCTTTAAACATTTACACCTGCCTTCGTGCTACAACCAAGGTGCCTGGTGCTGGAAAATGTCTGGTAATATTTTGGTCCTGGAGGATGATAAATACTGTACCAGGAGAAGGATCTCTCCTCCAAGCCTCATTCTCCAGAGATGATATGCCCTAATTACTACTACTACTACTACTACTACTACTACTACCACCACTACTACTACTTTAAAAAAAGATTTCTGTTCATCGTGGCTTTTTCTGCACATCGCAAAGAGCAGTTTCAAGCATTTAGGTATGGCAGGGAGGTGTAAGACATTTGCATTGCCTGTTTCGATGGCTTTCCTGTAAACATGAGACTAGAACTGTCTAAATCTGCATGTAAAGCAGGGAATGTGGCCCTCTGGGCCTCTCTACATGGCCCTTGGAACTCTTCCTTAGGCCACACCCCCAGAGCAGGCCACACCCCTCACCAGCCCTACAAATTGTTTTTCAGCCCGGTTGAAATCCGGCCTTCAACAGCAACCATACCTTGTGCAGAACAAGTAGGGGAACCTTTCTGGCCAGCCCACCAGTCAATCACATGACATCATCACGACACGGTACGATTGGCAGGCGGGTTGTCTTGCCCACCTGTCAAAATCCCTTGTGTGGGGTTTCCAAGTGCCCAGCAGCTACTGCAAGCGAACCACAGAGCAAGGCGTGTTGGCCAGTTTTCTGCTTGGCACTTTGGGCACAGGGTTGGCTGGGTGGTTCTTTTTCCCCTCCTCCTCCTCCTCAGCTGGCGCGGGATGGGGAGAAAGAGACTTGCCTTTTGAAAGCACTG
Organism: Podarcis tiliguerta; assembly: GCF_965153285.1. Taxonomy (NCBI): domain Eukaryota; kingdom Metazoa; phylum Chordata; class Lepidosauria; order Squamata; family Lacertidae; genus Podarcis; species Podarcis tiliguerta. The sequence goes on along the minus strand of NC_139541.1, from coordinate 17,181,935 downwards.
ACTGCGTGTGGGAGAAGACCCTCTCACAGCTGATGCATTTAAAAAAAATAAAAACCTCCAGGGTGCTTGCTATAGCTGCATACAGGAAACAGGCAGCGCAGTCAAACCGAGCAGGATTTCACACACGCCCACCCCACTCATAAGCTGATGAGCGGGGGCTTAAATCCTGCTGGGAACAGGTGCGTTCAGCCAACGCAGAAGTTTAACCCAGCTCTCCCACCTGTCAGCTGACGTCATTCATGGATTCAAAGGTGGGTGTGGCCGGGGGAGGGGGGGAATGGCCTCACAGGCCAAAGATTAGCCTATTTGGCCGGAGGTTGTCATCCTCACCCAACAATGTAGAAAGCTCTGCATTTTGTAGCGGCTAAAATACAGTGGTACCTCAGGTTAAGAACTTAATTTGTTCTGGGGGTCCGTTCTTAACCTGAAACTGTTCTTAACCTGAGGTACCGCTTTAGCTAATGGGGCCTCCTGCTGCCGCTGCACAATTTCTGTTCTCATCCTGAAGCAAAGTTCTTAGCCCGAGGTACTATTTCTGGGTTAGCGGAGTCTGTAACCTGAAGCGTCGGTAACCCGAGGTACCACTGCTGTACAAAGAAAGGAGTCAGGTACGTGACTCCGCCCACTTCTGATTCTGAACCCGCCCACCACTCATGCGGCCCCTGCAAGGCTGCGAAGGAGGGGATGCGGCCCTCAGGGATGGGTGGGGGAAATGTTCCCTGCTCCTGAGGTAAAACAAGTAAGTGTTTGAATTCAAGGTCTCTTTATCCCAAGATAATGGAGTATCTAAATGGAAGAAGGCTGTAGCCTGGTGCCAGAGCACCTGTAATGCCTGCAGAGGGTTCAAGGGTCAATCCCCAATGGCACCTCCAGGTTAGGACTGTGAGAGACTGCTGCCAGTCAGGGTATACAATACTGAGCTAGATGGAGCAATGGTCTGACTGGGTATGGTGCTACTTTCTATGCCGCTCCCCAGTTTGATGGAAAGGCAACCCCGATTAGATTGGCGACCCATTCCTCCGCACGTCTCCTTTGGGGACAGCAAGGATCAAAACCCAATCAATTGAGAGGGAGGCTATTCAAAAGACAAAAAAGAAATCTAACTTTAATAAAAAAAATAGCAGTGTGTGTGAGAGAATCAAACATGCAAACTGATCAATCTATTTTCCTCCCGTCGGCTTTGCAGACTAATCCCAGCCTATTTCTTCTCTGACACAGGCGAATGCGATTTGTCGTGTTCTGCCAAGTGAATTCACGGCCAGGGGAAAGGGGGGGGGGGGACGACGGCCGCTGCTGGTTTAATGGAGTGCAGACGCTCCGTGGCCCTTTTTCCTTCTCTGCTGCTCGCCAGCCCTTTTTCTCCGTATTCCCAGCGGCAGCCAGCAAACACACACTCACACGCTCAGATATCCACATGGCTTTTGAAGTGTCTGCCGCTGACTTCCAGCAGCTTGAGTGAAGAAATTGATCCACCCCAGCAGTAATCCATCTTGCTAAAGCCTCGGGGCTGCTGTGTCCACCTGCGTCAGTTTTCCACATAACAAATTCTCCCAGACAGACGCGGCTTTGACGATAAGCCAGGCTGATGCTCCTCTCTTTAAGGCCCCAGAGAGGGCCGGCGTGACCTCTCCCCTCTGGGGGAAGGAGGTCAGCTGGGAGAGGCTTAATGCGGAGGAAACAGAAGGGTCAGAGCTGAAGATGCTGGCAAGGAGAAGAAAACGGAGGCCGCATGGGAGGGCCTCCCCCCAAAATAAATGGTCACCCTATCCGTCCTGCCTGTTGTATTTCCTCCTTAGGAACTCCGGTCACAAGTACAATTGCCACAAAGGAATTTCTCCTCTCAAGGGCACTTTTGGGAAAGGAAAGGTCTTCGCTTCTTAGGCAGGCGTAGGAAGAGAAGGGTTTTGGTCGCTCCTTGGCTGAGCTCCTAATCCTTTAGGATAACATTGACTCAAATAACCACTCCCACCTCCTGCTCTGTCTCATCAGGACACTCACCTGTCCCACACACCTACTGCTCCTTTGGCCGGGGCAGGTCACCGTCCTGACAGAAGGCACTTTTGCCCTTGTGTGCCCCTAGCGTTTATATTGCTTTTAATCATGTATTTTTTCAACAGTTAAAGCTTTCAACTGTTGTTTTTTTAAAATGATAATTTTATTGTTTTATTCCATTTGTTAACTGCTTTGAAGTATACAAAATTATGCTTTTCTGGGCAGATGCCCACGCGAAACAGCTCAGGCACAAAACCAACACAAGGACAATCATACAAACTCTGCATTATGAATGATAATGCCAGGGATGGAATCAACTACATTTCTGCATAGCTTATTCCTTGTGCCTGGATTCGACCCTCTGCATTGATCCCTTAAAAAGAGCTGACCCAGATGACCAAGGGTTGTTTCCAACTAAGTTCTACTCAAAGCAGACCCCTTACCCTCTGAGTAGCATGGGACACAACCCCAAACAACCACAATCATCCGTTTAAAGAAGTATCAGGCCACTTCAAGCGCCACGGCTTCCCCCAAGAAATCCTGGGAGGTGTAGTTTGTTAAGGCTGCAGGGTGCTGTAAGGAGACCCCAGTTCGCCTCACAAAGTTACTATTTCCAGAGTAGCCTAATGATCAATCCCTCTTCCCAGGAAGCTCTGGGAATTGTAGCTCTGTAAGGGGAATAGGGGTTTCCTAACAACTCTCAGCACCTTTAACAAACTACAGTTCCCAGGATACTTTGGGGGAGGTCGCGATGGTTTAAAGCAGTATAACAGTACTTTAAATGTGTAGTCCTAATGGGGTGTAGATCTTCATTGCTTAGAAAAATTCACGCTACCTGATTCCCAGCAGCAGCTCACGGGACTGCATTACCATGCATTAGTTGATCACAGACCAGCCTGCAGAAATGTCTGAGGCTGTGGAATTACTACAATCCCTGTTGAAGTTCTGAGCCATTTAAATATAAATGTGATTAAATCGATTTTTCCTCTTCTTTTTTCTTTTTTTAAAGGAACAGCAACGGCGATGAGCAAGCTTAGGTAAACATCCCCCATGGACCAAAAGACCTTTGATTAAAATCGCAAAAAGGGGCCACAGATCGGTGGGAGAATATCCGCTTTGTATGCAGAAGGACTTAGTTTCGATCCCTGGCATCTCAAGGTAGGAATGGGAATTATCCCCCATCTGAAATTCCGGACAGCTGCTTCCGGTCAGAGAAGACAACCCTGAACTAGATGGACTTGTGGCCTGGCTCTGCATAAAGCAAATTCCTATGTTTCTGTGTCTTAAGAAAAGGACCATAGCTCAGTGGGAGAGAGTCTGCTTTGCATGCAGAAGGTCCCAGGTTCAATCTCTAGCATCTCCTGTTAAAAAAAGAACCAGGTATTAGGTGACAGAAAAGGCACCTCCTCTGCCTGTAACCCAAGGGAGCCACTGCCAGTCAGAGTAGACAACACCAACCTAGATCAGACATATATTTCAGCCTGTATAATAGTCTGGTCTGGCAGCTTCTGAGGTGACAGAAGCAATTAGCAGCAATTTCCAAATGAGTGCCCAGAAGGAAGAGACCCATTTCTGAGCCCTGGGGGATGGATAAAGGGGAGACCAGGCCCACAGGAGGCAGTATTGACTGGCCCATCCCATAACTGCAATGAGATGCCTACTCAACATGTTGGGAGTCAATCAAGAAATCCCAAGAATACCTTTTGGAGTCTGTGAATGAAGCATGCTTTGAATTTTAAACCCAGAAGGGGGGGAAAACCTGAGCCCAACTGCATCTAAACTTTGGAAAACACTGTAACGACAGTCTCCCACAGGACTTGAAGGACAGTCCCGATCGTTACTCTGCATTTTCACTTCCAGCTTTATCGCCCTGAAGTGTTCCGGCAATTATTAAAACTGCAGACTAGAAACACTTACAGATCCCTTTACGTGTTATTTGGGAGTGTAGATGGAGGGGGGAGGGCGGTGAGGGGGGAGCCCACAAAATATAGCACCCGACCGAATCACTGTGGTGTGGGCGCCCAAAGAAGTGGTTAAAGCCTGCTAAGAAGGTCATTAATCTGTATTAAGCAATCTTGCGAGCGCTCATAGAATATTCATGATCATTCCAACTCCTGAGGGGGGAAAGGGGTGGTGAGTGAATGTGGAAGATCAGTGCAGCCGCTCTGACAGAGAGAAATGTTCTGTTTGGCTAAGAGGATGGCTTCATGTGGTGCTGAGGGGAGAGGATGAGCTTCAGTGAACAGAGGTGTTCTGGCAGGGAAGGCATGGGTTCAGAAAGGTGGTATCCCAACATATATCTTGCATGCAAAAGGCCCCAGATTCGGTCCCCAGCATCTTCAAGTAGGGCTAGGAAAGACCTCAGCCTGTCGCCCTTGAGAGCTACAGTCTTCACACAGTGCACTGCTGAACTCTGGAACTCACTCCCGCAGGAGGCAGTGATGGCCTCCAGCTTGGATGGCTTTCAAAGGGGATTAGACAAATCTAAGGATAAGGCCATCAACGGCTGCTAGCCATCAATGGCTATTGATCTGCCTCCACGGTCAGAGGCAAAAATGCTTCTGAATACCAGTTGCTGGAAACTGCAAGAGAGGAGAGTGCTCTTGTGTTCCAGTCCTGCTGTCAAGATTTCCAGAGGCATCTGGTTGACCATGATGAGAACAAGATGCTGGACTAGATGGGCCACTGGCCTCACCCAGAAAGGCTCTTCTTATGTCATTATACAAATCTGGGCTGCAATGCTGAGCAGAATAATTGAATTAAAAGCCTCTACCTTTTACACCAGGGTTTGAGAACCACTAGTGTAAAACCACTGGCACTCCAGGTGTTGTTGAACCACAACTCCCATCCTCCCTGAACCCCAAAGTCCAACAAGATCTGGGGGGCCATAGGTCGTCCCCCCACCATACATACAGAAGGGAGTGCATCTCCTAAGATGATACATATGTGCATCCTTCAACAATAAAAGATATAATGGTTCTTTTGTTCAAACCATTTTCCCCCCACATGCGAATATATGCAGATTTAATCAATTAGCCGATTAGGGCAAAGTAAACACACACACACAACCCCTAGGAAACCAAAGCTCAGCCTGCAAACCTAAGCCCTGATTATACCACTAAAGAAAATGGAAGAAGAGAGCGGGGCAGGGAGAATTTACAATGCTTTCATTTTTAATCAGTTAACTGGTTCTCAATGCGAGAGAGTGAAAAAGAAACCATCTCCCATCCTTGCCCCGGGATGCCCCCAAAGCTAGCAAGCGGCAGGCAACAATCCCAGTATTTATGGGGCTGACAAGGAAGAGAGAGTGGTTTTTCCAATATTTAATTTATCAAGTGGCTTTACCTCCTGCGTCACTGCTGGGAGGAGCAGAGGGTTTATGAGGCTGTAAAGAGGAGGCCTTTCTGCAGAGCCTTCTGACACGAGGTTGTGTGGGCAGGAAAGAAAGTGCCCCCACGATGTTTCCACAGCTTACCCAAGATGGAGTTAGTTAGGGTTGGTGAGGTGCTGCAGCTCAGTGGTTAGAGCACCTGCATTGGAAGAATGTTTCTGCTGAAATCCCTGGCTTCTCCAGCAATGCCCGCAGGTGTCCCTTCTCTGAAACTCTTAAGAGCCTCTGCCAATCAGTGGGGACAATTCTGAATTAAGACAGGCAATGATTTGACTCAGCGGGCCGGATTCTCACCTGAGGAACCTTGTCAGTGGAAACCCTCCAAACAGACCTGCTGCTGGAATGGGGCTTTCTCTGCTCCCCTCCCACCACGCTCCCCAAAATTCTCCCAGGGTGTGCGTTTCGGTAGACTCCCCAGAGCAGCACAGGGGGGAATGAGGAGGTATTGTTCCATCTGCTGCACAAGCTGAAAAGTTTGCACGGACGGAACAGTGTGGCGTTGAATTCCACACAGTATATAGCAGCTTCCTTTAAAACTGAGGAAGGGAATTGTGCATTGCATGAAGAAGCTCCTGGGCTCAATCCCTGGCATCTCCAGGTATGGCTGAAAAAAAAAAAAGGAAGTGCCTCTTGCCCAAAACCCTAGAGAGCTACTGACAGCTAGTGTAGACAACACTGAGCTAGATGAACGAATGGTCTAGCAGCATTACGGCTGTCAAAGGTGCTTCTTTCCCACCACTCCTCCCCAAAACTGCCAACTTTGGACATCTGTTGAGGGCTGTGCGGGATGGAGAGGTTCAGCTTCCTTTGTGACACGTCTGGCGAACTGCTCTCGGTTGTCGGAAAAGGAAGCACCTTCAGAGCCTAGATCTCTCAAGTCTGCGAAGAGTCTGGGCCAGGTCTGGTGGCCTAAAGGATTAGGACAGGAGATGGATGGCATAGCAGCAGGCTGCTGAGACATCAGAGGAGCCCACCCGGGTGTGAAAACAGCCTGGGAAATGAGCACGGAGGCGTCATTAATTATCGATAACGCCTGCGCACAGTAGATAAACAAGCCAGCACGCCCAAGGAAGCAGGTTGATGGAACGATCGCAGCACCTCACTTTAGAAACCGCTCACACATACACACACACACACCGCTCAAGTCTTCTGTGGCTGGCTGCACCCCCACTTTCACTAAACTTCTCCTCCGCCGTCAGTAGCTCTACATTTGCAGTGCCCTGAAGGCTCACCCAGAGCTGCAGGGCACGATTAGAGAAGGCATTCGCTGTGCCCCAAGAGAGTTCCTCGCCTTGCAAAGCAGCAGCGCGAGATTCTGCTGAAGCACACTCTGTGTGTGCGCGCGCGCATGTGTGTGACCCATATTTTTCGAGCCTGGCTCATTCCTCATTTAGGAGGAAAGCTGGGAAATGTGTGTGTGTGTGTGTGTGTGTGTGTGTGACAGAGAGAAAGTATGCAAACCAACCCTTGGCGTTGGCTTCACCGGCTGCTGATGCTCTCAACTCCGGAGTGCTCCTTAGAATCACTGAAAGGGACCCTTGGAGGCCGTTTAGATCAATCCGCAGCTGAATGAAGGGACCTTGCAGTGGTGGCATCCCAGAGTCAGATGGCCAGCTGGCCTCTGCTTCAAACCCCACAGTGAAGGAAAGCCCATCCCTGCCTGACGCAGAGTTAATTCCATTTTCTAACACATCTTAGCATTAAGAAACCTCTCCTAACGTTCAGCTGAAATCTGCTTCTTCCGCAGTTTCCACCCATAGCTTCTGGTCTCTGGAACAACAGAGAACATGCCCACTACATTTTCTGCATTGAAGCCCTACGGAATCCACTTCCCACAGGAGACAGTAATGGCCAACCAACATAGATGATTTGCAAAGATTAGGCAAATCTATAGACTCTCCTTCCTTGGAGGTTTTCAAGCAGAGGTTGGATGGTCACCTGCCATGGATGATTTAGCTGAGATTCCTGCATTGCAGGGGCTTGGACTAGATGACCCATGGGGTCCCTTCCAGCTCTCAAATTCTATGATTCTGTGATCCTATGGGAGGACAAGGCTATTGACAGCTACTAGCCATGTTGGCAATGCTTTCCCTCTGTCAGAGGCAATATGCCTGTGAACACCAGTTGCTGGGAATCACAGGTGAAAAAAGGTGATGTTAGATTCAGGTCCTGCTTGTGGGTTTCTTATAATGGACACCAGGTGGCCACTTGGAGCACAGGACACTGGACTAGATGGGCCTTTTGACCAGATCCAGCTGCAGGGCTCTCTTATATTATTATTGTTATTGTTGTTGTTGTTGTTGTTGTCGTCACCATTATTATATTTATTTTTTACATCCCGCCTTTTCCCCAGACTTGGGTTCAAGGTGGCTTATTTATCATACTGCCCTTGGGTGGCTTTAAAAGGGGATCTGGACAAATTCACAGCTAGGATAAGGCTAGTAGCAGCTGCTTGTTAAGATTATTTATATATCGCCTCCACTATTTTTAGAGGCTCATTAAGAAAATAAGGCAGGAGGAGAAAGGCGAGTCCAAAACACCTGGAAGGCATTGCAGTGGCTATGCTTGACTTGGGTGATTGACAGCTGGAAATGTTTTGCCTTTCCAGCGTCAGATTGGTTGGGGTTACCACTTCCAACTTGTAATGGCCAGAGGGGGAAGACAGACTGAATCCGACTGCTGGAGTCAGTTTGCTTCAGAGTGCCAGCTTCTGGGAATCACAAGTGGGGAGAGTGGTTTTTGCATTTGGGGGTTGTTTCCAAGGCCCTTATAAGGGATGGGGTGGGGGAGCACTGTGACACACACACACACACACACTCTGAAGGAGGGCTTGTAGTACAGTTTCTCCTTACCATCCCTGCCAAAGATGGAAAGCAAGAATATCAATGTGGAACCCTTGCCTTCTGCTTCTTTACCAAGCAGGTTGTATGTGGATTGGTTCAAGAGAGGAGGGGCAAGCGAATGGGCAAGCCCTGCCCCACCCACTTTTACTTCTGGCCCCACCCACCATGGTCATGTGGCTCTCAGAAGGTTGCTGAGAAGGGAGGAGAATGCAGCCCATTGCGAACGGTTCCTTGCCTGTGCTCTGGCCACCCCACCGCACTTGCCAACCCAATAAAGCAAATCCTTACACATCCTTACAAACGGGCCGTATCAGCAACAGCTTCCCCAAGCTACCAATTTAGTTCTTCTCAAGGGGCTTCTACCCACGCTTGCTGCTGTCATCCGTTATCATCTATGCAGACAAAAGTCATAAAAACACTTCCTTCCAAAATGTGCAGGCCAGTGTGGTCTCCTGGTTTTGTACATCCATTCTCCTTTATTGCTATTATTAGTATTTTTTTAAAAAGAAGCCCTAACAACAATTATTGCAGTCTTTCAAGTGGATATGGTGCCTTGTTGCCCTTGGTTACACGAAAAAAGGAAGGTAAAAGGGGGGGGGGATTCGTGTCCCACTGGACCAGCTATGTTAACCTGACGTAAATTGTTTTTAACATGTGCCAAGTTGGAGAGAGGAAAAGGCAAGAGCTGAAATTTCACATGAGGCAGGATGAGTCCGATTTGAAAGCAGAGGCTGCAGGCACACCATACATATTAAAGCACATTTCCCCCCATCCTCCAAGAATCCTGGGACCTGTAGTTTACCCATCGCAGAGCTACCATTTGCCACAAACTACAGTTCCTAGGACATGTGGTGCATCTGCAGCCAAAATCTCTGAGTCCGGGGCACTGTAGACTCCACCTGAGACATGGGGAGTTGGGGAGGGCTGCTTCATTGTGCATAATGCACCACCATCCTGGCATTTTGCAACTGGCAGCCTGGTGCAGAATCTGGCTCCCCTGCCAAGGATCTTTTTAAAATGTGAACCAAACTTCTAGCCCTCATGGCTGCTGCTTGGGGAAGAATGCTGCACCTGCTGAAGCAAAGTTTAGTGTATGTGCAGGGGGTGGGGAGCAAGCGCTTATTGGGCAGTGTCTGTGATGTCTCCATTTCAAGTCCTCGTGTCCCCTTGCCTACACCAAATCAGGGCCTCAGATACATGCCAGGCATCTGCACACACAACCCAGCCTTGTAGCATTTCCACATAAGATAAGATCACCCAGCAAATTAAAAGGAACATTGTCCTAAATTTAAAAGGGGAAAGAAAGGGCAATACTGTTGTTTTTCTTCAAGAAGCAAAGCAGCTCCGCAGCAAGCCAAGAGATGTGAGGCACAATATGCTACAGACTCCTCTTCAGAACGAGATTGTGCCTAGTACATAAGGGCAAGATGTGTTGTTTTTAAAAAAAATATGCAACATGTCATCTGGATAGGCTTGGTTTATTAATATTTCACAGCGTCAAGATGCAAGCTACACCTACGTTCATTTTTATTTTTAAACAAGACACCCTGGGTCCAATTATAGATTAATCACATTTTGTTTATCATGGCATCCGTCGCTTTCCCATTCTGACAAAAGATAAAGAGAGGAATTAATAAACCATTAGCTGATTGCTGCTTTTTAAATTGGTTTGAACACCAGTATGTTTTGAATTGGGGGTAAGGGGACTAATGCATGTAAAGTTACAAACGAGCATTTATTTTACCTATCTGAAAAATTGTGCTCTCAGGTAAAATCATCAGTGGAGTCTAAAAAAATAGGTAAATTGGTATTTCCTGTGATTCCACCCATACCCACCAGGTTCCATTTGGGCTCTGCCAAAAACCTGCCATTTTCCATTCTGGTTCTAGGCTTCTCTTACTGTCACAAATATTCAGAAGGGAACACTTTTTCTCACTCACCCACTGCAGTGATACCCCAATAATCCCCCCCCCCATTTTGAAATCCTGTCTCCTCAATTGACCTTTGCCCTCATCAGTTTCGATTTAATCACCGTTACTCATGGACAGTTTAAGCTGCCCAAGAAATGACTCTGGCGGGAACAAAGCAAAACACTTTGCTACAAAAATCTGCCCCTTCTGCAAACTGATCTGCACTTTGCAAGGGCAGTTCAGTTCAGTTTCTCTGGAAGGCACCTGCAGAGTGTTTCTCAAACCTTGCTAAGTGATGAAGTTCCTCCACTGCCAGATGACAGTGGAGCTTGATTTTTAACAAATCCTCATCTAATTGTTCAAACTGATACAGGTTTACTCTGCTAAAACTGAACTGCTTGATAGCTCAGCTCTGAGCTCTTGCCAAGCACACTTTGCAGGTGTATCACTCAGTATTTGAAAGATTCTCCAAGTTGGCAGGGACAAGAACTCGAGCAGCTGAAAGTGTGACAGTTTCAAAGTCTGGAACACACTAGTGCAGGGGTCAGCAAACTTACCATGCCTCGGTAAGCGCCAATCGCGCGGCAGGCCGAAGAGCGGGGAGTGTGCGCCCATAGGCATGCGCACACGCTATTTCCGGCGCGCTTCCGGGTTGGAGGAGCACCGGAAATAGCTTGTGCACATGTGCATTGGCATCCTCCGACCTGGATGTGCACCAGAAATAACACTTGCGCATGCACACAAGCTATTTCCAGTGCTGCTCCAACCCAGAAGTGGGCAGCCACACAGCGCAGCACAGGTAAGAGCGGGCGGCGGGGGTCACCGCGAGCCGGATAAATGAGTCCCTCAGGCCTTATCTGGCCCGCGGGCCTTAGTTTGGGGACCCCTGCACTAGTGTCTTTGCAGTACCTCCTCTTCTGCACCATCATCTAAATTCACCTTGGGGGTGGGGGGTGGGCAGAAATACTTTACAGTTTCAAACCCATCACCATTGCTTCTCCCTCTTTGTCAATTATGACAAGTCTTCTCTATGCTTCTTGGTTTCAAAACTCAAAGACAACATATAATTTTGACAAGGGCTCACAAAACTCCAAAAGTGCTCTCTTTTTCTTCAAGGGGAATACAAGAAACCCATTAACAATCTCTTGCCAGTTCAGTGGGCATGTGGATGCAATTTGCTAAGGCCGTATATATGTATCCTGATATTAGGGAAAAGCTGTATGAATGCAAACCACAGCCTGCTAGGGACCCGCCTGGTGCATTATCTGTGCACAAGGTAGGTTTGCTTTGGCAGTAGAAGTGAATTTAAATGAAATTTATATTTAACATACATGTATATATACATGGGGTGGCGGAAAAGCTAAGTGCAGAACACAGCCAAGATTCCTCACTTACCACATACAGCTTCCTCTTACTGTGCTGCATGGCTTTACTAGGAAGACAGAAAAGCCGGAAAATTCGGCAAACACCGCCACCAAGATTCCATTCTGACTCCGCCCATGCTCCCGCCTAGATTCCATTCTGACTCCGCCCATGCCCCCGCCTAGATTCCATTCTGACTCCGCCCATGCTCCCGCCTAGATTCCATTCTGACTCCGCCCATGCTCCCGCCTAGATTCCATTCTGACTCCGCCCATGCTCCCACCAAGATTCCATTCTGACTCCGCCCATGCTCCCGCCTAGATTCCATTCTGACTCCCCCCATGCTCCCGCCTAGATTCCATTCTGACTCCGCCCATGCTCCCACCAAGATTCCATTCTGACTCCGCCCATGCACCCCCAGATTCTATTCTGATTCCGCCCATGCTCCCCCAAGATTCCATTCGAACTCCGCCCATGCTCCCCCAAGATTCCATTCTGACTCCGCCCATGTCCCCGCCAAGATTCTATCCTGACTCCGTCCATGCTCCCCTCAAGATTCCATTCTGACTCCGCCCCATACTCCCCCCAAGATTCCATTCTGACTCCACCCATGCTCCCGCCAAGATTCCGTTCTAACTCCGTCCATGCTCCCCTCAAGATTCCATTCTGACTCCGCCGATGCCCCCGCCAAGATTCCATTCTGACTCCGCCCATGCACCCCCAGATTCTATTCTGATTCCGCCCATGCTCCCCCAAGATTCCATTCGAACTCCGCCCATGCTCCCCCAAGATTCCATTCTGACTCCGCCCATGTCCCCGCCAAGATTCTATCCTGACTCCGTCCATGCTCCCCTCAAGATTCCATTCTGACTCCGCCCCATACTCCCCCCAAGATTCCATTCTGACTCCACCCATGCTCCCGCCAAGATTCCGTTCTAACTCCGTCCATGCTCCCCCCAAGATTCCATTCTGACTCCGCCAATGCCCCCGCCAAGATTCCATTCTGACTTTGCCCATGCTCCCACAAAAACTCCATGTTGGCTCAGCCCACACTCCCATCAAGATTTCATTCCAGCCTATGTTTCCCCACTTTCCATAGCTGCTTTCCCACTGAATCCCATGGAGGAAATGTATGCTCAGTACATGGAATCTACAGACACAGTTTGGTCACAGGAAGGTGTGATGAGCGACACTGTATAATGAAAGGAGAGGGACGGGTGGCATCCTAGACGATGGGAAGGGGAGAAAACTTGGAGGAGAGGGATAGAGATTACAGTTGCAGACAATTTGCCCTAAAATTACTAGGGGGGCCCTCCGTCCCCCCAACACATGTCTCCTTGCTGCTGTTGCAAATGGACTGTTCACTGTTCTGGTTTGTGGATAAACTGCCAATAATCCCTAAACATCAGTTGAAAAAGTAATGCAATAGCTAGAGAGTTGGTTTCCGTTGGCAAGATTGGGGTGGCAGGTCCAAATGCCCTCTTCAGCCCTTGGGAAGCGACAGCATCGCATTCATGCACTGCAGAGTGTCTGTGTTTATACAGCAGGCGCACAGGATTGCACACCATCATGTCTGAAGTAGGCATCTTCATCAAACTCACATCCATGCACCGGGGGAATCACCCCGAGAGGATGTGTGCAGCTTCACCAAATGAGACAGCGGAAGAGAGTCATCTTCTGTAAATGTGTGAAGGGCCCTCATCTCTGTCCTCATAGGCTTGCTTATCAAATTGGAATTTCACTGAAAAGTGCTCCAGAAAGGCAGAGAACAGGATGTTTGGCCTTGCAGAGAAAGACAGAAAAGTGGGACTCTCACGCATAAAGCAAAAAGAGTATTTTCTTTCCTTTCCTTCTTTTTTCCAAAAGGGCTGGGATCTGTGGATTTTTAATTGGTTTAAGGCGGCCTTTGCCAACGGGGCACCCTCTGGAAGTTTTGGGTGACACACTGGTGGTGCAAAACATCTGCATGGCAGCACCTTAGCCAAGACTGGTTTAAACAGTGTATCATGATACTAATCATTGCCATCAGCAGCAGAGTAGAAGCATCAGCAGCAATGAAGAATTTGAAAGACAGATATTTTAAAATATTGGGCGTTTTTTTAAAAAAACAGGGAGAACTTAAGCAAAGCCTGAGGCTCTGGTACGTAAAGTTTAAATAAAACATTTGATTTTTACATTTGTTTTAAAGCTGTTCTGTCATTCAAGCGGTTGGTGGAGGGTTGAACAGAGTCTTTCCCCTACCCCTTTTGAAATCCTCACAACAACCCTGTGAAGTACACCAGGGCAGGAGAGAATGAGGTCCCCAGAATCACTCAGCGAACAGAGATTTGAACCCAGGCCCCTAGTATGCTGTTGACGTCAGCATACTATTGTATAATCATCAATGTTAACGACATCACACACACTGCAACAAATATAGGGGTTTTTCCTAGATTACCGCTACTGGGAAATGTCTTTTCTCTCCAGCTTGCAAAAGCAGTATCAGACAGAACATTGGTGCATGATGCGCTCGCTCCGTGTGGGGAGGAAGGGGGAGGAGTCATGAGCAATGAGGCAGGGAAATAGATCACTGGGTCAAAGGAGTGTTTCTTTGCAGGAGGTATCAACTCCACCAGATCAGCTTTCAAGTACCGAAAACCAAATGTTAGAGATAAGATCTGGAATTTGCTATTGTCCCACTACTCACCGTCCTGTGGCGTCGGCAGCGGCTGTGGAAAATAGTACCCTGGTTTGTCTGCAAAACAAAAGATTGGGGGGTGGCATTAGTTGAAAGATTCAAGAAAACACTTTGAGCCACAGAGCTGTTGGCTGTTATTCCTCACTTGCACATGGCACTGTAACAAACCAGTATTCAGAAACATCAAGGTGAACTCCGAATCCCTCTCAGTGATCTGCAGATCAACTCAGAAGTAAGTCCCAGTGACTGAAAAAGGGACTTACCGTAATTTTCGCTCCATAACACACAGTTTTTTCCTCCTAGAAAGTAAGGGGAAATGTCTGTGCGTGTTATGGAGCGAATGCCTACGGATGGCGGGGGAATCTGCTGCAGTTGTGAGCAGTCCGTGGCTCGCTTTGAAACAGCAAAGCGGGTGTAAGCGGCTCCTGTCAGCGAGCCGAGCCGGGAGGAGGGAGAGAAGCAGAGCGGGGTTGGCTGCTTTAAAACAACCCCGTGCTCTCTGTCCCTGCCTGCAGTTTTTTGCTGTCCACTGTGTGTGTTTGTGTGTGCCTGAGCTATCATTCTCCTCCTCCTGCTTCCTGTTCACTCTCCCATCGCCCCTGCGCTCTCCTGCGACTTTAGGATTGATACTCTATGTGTGTGTGTGTGCGCGCGTGGCATCGTTCTCCTTCTCTTGCTTCCCCTTCACTCTCCCAGCGCCCCTGTGCTCTCCTGCGACTTTAGAATTGATACTCTGGGGGGGGGGGTCGTTCTCCTTCTCTTGCTTCCCGTTCACTCCCCCAGCGCCCCTGCGACTTCCAGCGCCCCTGCGACTTTAGGGCGACTTTAGCATGGATCCACACAGATCCTCAGGATTTTTGCATTGGGCTACCCCAAACTCACCGTCAGATCACATGTCTGTGGCCACAGAATGAACCACAAAAATCATACATCCACTGTTTCGTTTAAAATATTTTTTTTCTTGTTTTCCTCCTCTAAAAACTACATGCGTGTTATGGTCTGGTGCGTGTTATAGAGCGAAAAATACGGTACTTCCAGGTCAGCATGCTGTGACTGCAGCTGGAATGGTTTCTCTGAAGCTGGATCCTTCCATACTATCAAACCGTATGCCCTAAACACCAATCTACAAATGAGGGTGCTGGCTGCCTCCCTGAGTGACTACCTGTTCTGGACCTGCTTCCTACCAATCAGCCATGTCTTTGCAGCAGCTGTAATAGATGGATTCAGTTATCATGTAGAGCAAGGTTAGCCATCCTGGGAGGGCCCCAGCTGCCATGGGACCACACCTCTCAACAGTAGAGCCTAGCCAGCATGGCCAATGGTCACAGATGTTGGAAGTTGTAGTCCGGAGGCGACCCCCTGATGTATAGCAATGTGGCAAAATATGATTTGCCTTCAAACAGAGGCAAATCTGTCATGCCTCTGAACGATGCCCCATTCTGGGCTTGATTCCTTCCAATGGGGAAGCCTACCAAGGACGGACACTCATGCAGAGTCAGAGGGGCAGGCTCCCTTGAGAGCAGGTCAATAAGGCTCCAAAAGTAAGCCTTTTTTGGAGCCATGCCCGTCTCCGATGCTAATTCAGAATTTAAAAAACGCACACTGGTGCTTAAGGGGACGGTGTTTGTATCCACACACAAAAGCACACACAAAAACCCAATAGTAAATATATTTCTCTTCTAGCACTGGGGGAGGTAAGGGATGTGACAGCAGCTGCCTTGGGCAAGTCAATCTGTCAAGGCCCCTCCTGACCCCAGCTGCGATGCAAATCAAACTATTTATTACCTATCGTGCAAGGGTCTCCCAAGACACTGATCCATCAAAGCCATTTGAGTTGATTGGTGACCTGTGTTTGCAAAGCTGCCGCTTGTTATCCAGTTAGGTTGGGGGAGGCCGGGAGAGAAGGGGGTGTCATAAACGACAGGAGAGGCATAAGCAGCACTAAAACCACCACTGCCACAACCCTGACCAAAAGAACCTCTTTTATTCGTTCTGCAGAATCAAGGAGTAAAGATCCTCTTCGGGCAGCAAGCGCGGGCCAATTAAAAAGTGGAAAGATGCATGCTCTAATACGGCCCACCCTGCGTGTAGAAAGCTAGCATGTCATGGGGAAACCTGAGTCAAAAATACAACTAGGCAACATCTGGAAACAGCATACTAGTTTGTTAGAAAAACAAAAAGGCTAACATATCCCATGTCTACCACTGCAATGTTTGGACCCTGTTTTTCAGGATTTGGTAAGAAATCAAGACTCTAGTCGTCTTGGCTGTGATATTAGTTGGGTGTGCCCAGCAGTAATAACTATTTCCAGTGGTTGGGGGGGGGTCTGCATTTAAATCATCATCACAGAGAATGCCCCGTCGTGCCTGTACAGAGCAATCCTATAAAAAGAGATCACTCTCCAGAAATGTAAAATGAGTACAGCTTTTCCCGGGGTGTGTATGTTTGCCCTCTGCTAACACCCGTTGTCACAGTCCAACCACAGCTGTCAAATTTGCACATCTGCTTCTGTATGTCTGTATCTCCTCTCAGACCACACACACTTGCGTACACGCCCCCCCCCCCCCCAGCATTTTGTACAACGCTGGGTATAAAATAGCTGCGTCTCGATAGAAAAGCCACCCACACACTTAACTGCCACACCCCAGTCTGCTTCTATATCCAGCACAAGAAGCACTTTAGAGATTCTCAGAAAACAGAGGCGAGCCTTGAAAATCCAAGCCAAGGGGCAGAGCCTGGGACCCCATTTTCTTTCGTAGGATCTCAGCCCTGTGGCATGTGAAGTCAGAATGAAGGACAAAGGTGCCCCGGAGCTTGTGCAGAGCATTGCTCCTTTTCTTATGAATGTGGGGTTGGAGCAAGAGTAGTCAACAGAGTACCCCTCTAAGGTATCATAGAATCATAGAGTTGGAAGAGACCACAAGGGCCATCGAGTCCAACCCCCTGCCAAGCAGGAAACACCATCAGAGCACTCCTGACATATGGTTGTCAAGCCTCTGCTTAAAGACCTCCAAAGAAGGAGACTCCACCACACTCCTTGGCAGCAAATTCCACTGTCGAACAGCTCTTACTGTCAGGAAGTTCTTCCTAATGTTTAGGTGGAATCTTCTTTCTTGTAGTTTGGATCTATTGCTCCGTTGGACTCAAAACATCCATCACTTCCAGCCAAGCCTGGAAGATGGGAGCTGCCACCCAAAAAGGATTAGGGATTTCCAGGATTAAAGGTGCAAACTCTGGTCAAAAGATGTCATTAAGAACAACTCGTGGGTAGCCTGCAGATAACACCGGACATTTTGGGAGGGAGTTGTTAACTACAGTTTACACTCGCCATGGGGACCCTTCTTCAGTCCAAGGGCGGCATTCTCTCCTAGGCAACCTCCCAAAGGCTGCATGCAAGCGGTAGGTGGAGCCAGAGGCTAAAGTGGGCAGGGCAGGGAATGCAAATTTCACCTTTGCATAATAGGTTGGTTTCCACACACACTCAAGGAGGGTTTGAAGCAGGGCCAGTGAGGGGGTGCGGTCCGAAGAGTTTCAGGGGCCAATTAGAAAGGGAGGGAGGGTCACATGTGGCCCCCCGGGCCTGAGGTCCCCCATCCCTGCTTTACAAACAAAAATAGCAGAGGGTTGCTTGTTGACGGGAAGCAACATTGGGAGACGACAGCTGAAAAAAGAAGTGATGGGGAGGAGATTTCACCACCCAAAGCCTTCTGGCTCCAAATCCCTGCTTCTGTCACCCACAGAGATTCGGTTTCAAATGCCCCTCGCTGCCCCCCTTGACTACACCCGTGATCTGGGCTATACCTCTATCATGCCATTTTAAACAACTACAGCTTCCCCCAAATAGCCCTGGGAGCTGCATTTCAGGGTGCTGAGAGAAGACCCTGATTCACCGCACAGAGACACAGTTCTCAAGAGTGGTTTAACAATTGATCCCTCTTCCCAGGAAACTCTGGGAACTGTAGCTTTGAGAGGGGTAGAGGCGTCTCCTGACAAATCTCAGGACCCTTTACAAAAACAGACTTTCCAGGATGATTTGGGGGAAGCCGTGGCTGCTGGAAGTTGTAAAATAGCGCTTTAAATTTATGAGGGGAGATGGGGCCAGTGCAGGATGTGTCTGTCAAAATTGTATGAGAAAATGAAGCAGTGGAAAATGAGGTTTCATACCGGGTAAAATTTAGGTTGGTGGAAAGAGCGGGCCATCTTTTGAGCATCATTGGGCAGAACTTTATATTGATAACGAGTGCTGTGATTCGCAGAAGTGCTTTGAAATGCAATATTAAAAACGTAAAGAATGGTGAATGAGACCCATCTAGTCCAGTTTCCTGTTCTCACAGAGGCCAGTCCAATGGCTCAGGGGTGCTCAGAGGCAGGGCACAAAGGCAAGAGCCCTCCCTCACCTTGGCTCGCAAAAGGAGCCCTGATGGATCAGACCCAAAGGCCCACCTGGCATCTGTTTGCTTTGTTTTAGTTTGCTCCTGAGCATCTGGCAATTCAGAAGTATACTGCATCTGGGCATGGAGGTTCCATCTGGCCATCATGACTAGTAACTGCCCCTCCCTAACCAGGGCTGTGAGCTGCGCACAATGCACCCTCAGCACAGAAAGCACCATGCATTAGGACATGAGATTCAATACCCAGAGAACATCAGCTTTCACTTAAACACACACACACACACACACAACTAAATATAAGCACATTCAGGCTCTAGGGGCTGTAAATGTAGATTCCTCCAAGGAAATGTTTGAGCAGCGATTCCACTTATCTGGGGATAGGAAAGCAAGATGAATGCCATGCCAGATGAGACCAAAAGGTCCGTCGCCCTGTATCCAACACTGCCAAGTCAGATGCTTCTGGAAAGATCGCAAGCAGTGCACGAAGGCAGCCCCGGTTATCCTCCTGCTTGCCCCCAGCATTTGATATTCAGAGATCCACTGGGAAACGCAAGGGGCTGCCTCGTTACCCCAGGTGTTTGTCCCTGTAGCCCAGTACTGTCTACCCTGTCTGGCAGCAGCTCTTGGGGGCTTTGGTAGAGAAGGGTCTTACCCATCGTCTGTACGTGATCCTTCTAACCCTAACCTGGGACGACATCTGCGTGTAAGAGGGTGCTTCGCCACTGAGCTACAGGTCTTGTAGGAAACAACACAGGAAGCTGTCTTCTACTGAGTTAGGATTAACATTTGCTTTCCTGGGTTTCAGCAGAGAGTCTCCCCCAGTTCTACCTGGAAATTGAACCCGGGGCCTTCTGCATGCATTGCAATGCTCTACGCCCATCCACACACCGAGCTGCAGCTCTTCCCATATTGTGAACACAGCAATTTGACAAAGACTATGCCCACCTAGCTTGATAATGTCTGCATTGACTGGCAGAGCACCTCCCTGGGGTTTAAGACTCCAGCAGCATTCACATCCCCAAGTAGAAAGGCCGGGAACTGAACCTGGGACCTTCTGCATGGAAGGCAGCTGCTCTGCCACTGAGCTACAAGGTCTCTCCTCTGAATAACCGTCTCTGCACATGAAGAGTCTGCTTAGCTATGACAACCAATAGCTAGCAGCAGCCCCCCCCCCCCGTCCATTTCAGGTGGGGCCTCAATGCCAGGCATAAGGCATATCCCCCTTTGCTCCCATGGAATGGGAATTAGTTCAGAGACACAGCTCAGAGCGAAGAACGCAGCTGTTGTGTGCAAAGCAGTTTTTATCGACACGAGGAAATCAAAGAGGCACGAAGGGGTTGCATCCCATGTCAGTCCTACTCAGAGAAGGTTACTGAAGATGACAGACTTCGGCTTGTTAATTTCAGCGGGTCTGCTCTGAACAGGACTCAACTGGAAGCAACCCAAAGTCCTATGGGGCCATCCCTGTTCGTTCAGCCTGCATTTAAGTGTCAGCAATTCATTACAGGTTTACTAAGCAAGCAAATTAAGACAGCCACACCCTCCGAGCCACACCCATGTTGCCTTTAAGCTCCTCCCCCTTGTTTTCCCCCCGCCACTGCCGCCACGTGCCGAGGGAGACACCTACAGTTGTTGAGGAAAAGAAGGACAGCGAATCCTAGCGTGGAGGTGGCCAAGAGGATCAGGCAGATGTTGCAGGGGATCATGAAATATCGAACCACTAGGGAGACTTTGTGCTGGTACATCCGGTCCCTCTCCAAGGAGCCGGGCCCCATGGGGTACTGGCAAGCGGTCATGCCGCTCACTGGGGCCCAGGCCCCTACCGGGAGATCCAGGATAGCGGTTGCTCTGGGCACAAGGAAGCTTTCGCCCCTCGCTTGCCCGTTTCCAAAATGGTGGCTGCGTTCTAAGTGTTCTCAGGAACCGACATCCTCAGGCTGGCCGGCCGGCATGAGGGGTTCAGAGTTCAGGAGGAAGAACCAAACATCACGCAGACCATCTTGAGGTTGTAATCCAAATCTAGGCGAAGGGAAACCTAAGCCAAAGGAACTGGTGTCCCGTCAGACTGCTTCCCCTCTGAGGGATTCGAAGAGTCATCCTCTCAGAACCAGTCAGGAGAGCTGGGGTTCTGTCCTCAACAAGCAATGCCTGCCATGGCAAAAACTGTGAGGGAGACTCTGAAGGGGCCCCCTGACTCTGGAACGCTCCCCAAATCTACCATCCGATTAGGAGAGAGGCCAGCTGGGGGAACAATGCAGGATAACTCCATCCAACGGTAACTCCTTCAGCAGACAGCTTTCGCGGAAATAAAAGGGGTTATAATCCTGGTTTTCAAGACTTGTCAAACCCTCAGACAAGGAGGAGTATGCTATTGTGGAGAAAAATTAGAGGGTGAGCGGGGGGAGATAGATCTTCCAAGGCCCACAAACAGTAGTTGAGTCTTTGGGGGGAGGGTCCTCACAAGGCGTGGCTCACTATTAAACCGTCGACCCGGTTGTTGGGTGGTCCTCGGGGCTGGAGCGAGTTCCTCCAGCCCATGCGCACCTCTGACAACGCGTGTTGTCAGAGAAACGCATGTTGAAGAGAAACACAGAAGAAGTGAGAATGAAAACAGACCCCTGCATGTGACCCACACCACCCGAAACTTAATCCAGAGAGGGAGCTGATGAATTCTCTTATCGCCAGGAGACGGGGCCAGAATCCCCTTTTCTCTGCTTCCTCTTTCAAAGGGATACCAAAGTCCACCGAGGGCTCAGCTGCGGTTTCCTCGACAGCAGCTGGCGGCAGGGCTCTCTGGCTGGCGACGGGCTCTCTTGATGGGAGACGGATCCCGAGCTCCTTTCGCCGATGCCGGAACAGCTGCTGAGATGAGCTAAACGCACCGTCACCTTCTCTCCCTGCACAGAGACAGCACGCCAGCCCTCGCTACCGATTCCTCACACACCAGAAATAAATAAAACCATCCCAAGAGTAAGAAGCATTAAAAAAAGGAAACGTGAAACGCAGGTTTGCAAAAGGGCACAGAGCCCCAATTCAAGAGTTCTGGCAACACAGGGTGCCGCTCGCGGCGGAGCTCAGGATCGGAAGCCGCCAGGCGTACAACGCACGCCCAAGTTTCTCAAGCCGCCCCCCAACGACTCAGGGTGGCGAGAAAGCCAAGCGAGGAAACGAGACGACTGTCCACGGCCGTTCCTTGGCTGTCCGTTGCCGTCCCCCGGGCACCGCTGCAGCTTTGCTGTCCTCACCCGGCGTGAGCTGTCCATCTCCGGACATCGGTCAGCGGTTCCATCCTTCCCTGACCCGGGTCTCCCTCAAAACAAAACCAACAATGCAAGAGTTCGGCTGTGGCAAAGAGGGGGGTTGGAGGCTCTCCTCCGCGGCTCAAGAGGTGGAGAAGCGGTTAAAAACAAAGGAGAGAAGATTGCGGTGTGTTCCGGAGGGAGCTGCTGTCATGCAAAGAGGAGGCAGGACCCTTCGGGCACCACCCCCACTGCTTCCGAAAGATACCTCTGGAGCTACGGACACCTGTCAGCATTTCCAGGGAGATGGGAGGGAGGGGTGGGGACGGAAGGCTCCGTTCAGCTCTCCCTGCCTCCCTGGAAGAGAGCGAAAGGGAAATTATCTCCCCTCCCTCCGCGCTCTCTCCAACCATCCAACCCCCGCCCCCCTCGACAAGCCCCGCGTCTCATTTGTGAACTCAAGATGTTGAAAGGGGCGGAGAAGGCAGTGTCAAAACTCATTATGTGTCTCTTTCTCAGCCACTCTGAGCTTCTCGCCTCTCTGCACACGCACAGACACACACACACACACAAAAGGCGCACCCTCTGTCAGCAGGCAGGCACATACAGGCTGGGTCGCTGGTTTTTTTATTTTGGTATTTTTGAGTGAGTGGAAATGCAAGGGAAGATCCTGGCAGGATGGCGTGTCAAAGGGGCAGGGGGAGGATAGTGATATGGATCACATTACAAGATGTAATGGAGTATGCGGGGCAGGGTGTGCGGGCAGGGACAGAGAGAAAGGATGGGAAGGCAGAACAGGAGATCGCTACTTTTTGAAGGAAGGGAATTCCCTCTTTAGAAAAGCTGGAGGAATTGTCCCAGAGTTGTGAGCCGGGTGGATGCGAAAGCAGGGAGGGAATTAAAAACACCCTCCTCCAAGTCTCATAAAAGGAGATGGAAATTTTCACATTGCAAGTGACATTCTTTCTCTCAGCTGCTGCTTCTCAGCTGGGACAAAGCCTGGGATGTCTTGCTTTTTTTTTTTAAGACTGACAAAAATATTCGGAGAAGCCTATCAATAGTTTATCCCCTCTCCCCCAGCTAAATGAAGCTTCCAGGCTCCAAAGCAGTATATCTCTGAATACAGGTTGCTAGTGGATAAAGTCTGATGAGAAAGCATTTGCCACCACACATCTGCTTGTGAGTTTCCCAGAAACACTGTCTGCCCACTGTCGGAATTATCAAATTTTTCTGCCTTACCTTAGCGCACATGTGCTACGACAGCCCGCACATGCGCACTGATAACAAGAACAGAGTGTGATGTGACCTTCAAAATGGGATTCTAGAGCAGACAAAAGGAGAGGGGGCTTTGCATGCAGAAGGTCCCAGGTTCACTTCCCAGCATCTCCAGGTAGGGCTGAGAGAGACCTCTGCCAGAAAGCCCAGAGAGCTGCTGCCAGTCAGGGTTGGCAATACTGAGCTAGATGGACCAATGGTCTGACTCACTATGTGCCTAGCTGATCACTGTAGGAAGCAGGACGATGGATTAGGTGGACCTTTGGTTTGGTCCAGCAAGGTTCGTCTTAGGTTCTTAAAACTGCCATCTTACACACTGTGAAAGCCTTCACTAACCTAGTGCCCTTCAGATGTTTGGAGACTACAATTCCCATCAGCCCCTGCCAGCACAGCAGCTGCAGGTCAAAACATCTGGAATGCACCAGGCTGGTAACAGCTGCTCTAATGCACCATGGGAGCTGCTGCTGCTATACAAATTCTAATAAATAATAGTGATAATGAGCATGTTTCAATTAACCGCTGCACTAGTGGGAGCTAGTCCAAGGATTCCTGCCAGTGCGATGGAATTTTGCCCCCCTCTTCTGCCCATGAGCACCCCAGCAGTCACCAGATCTGCTCTGAAGGGTGTGTGGAAGCCCTAGAGCAGATTTAGGAAGGAACGTGTTACGGGAAGAGAGGGGTGCATTGTCCCATGAAGAACGTGTGTGTTGTTCTGTGTGCACAGAGCGCTTCTTAGTGCTAGTGTGATGTGTCAGACTAGGACCTGGAAGACCCGGGTTCAAATCCCCATTCAGCCATAAAGCTCACTGAGTGACCTTGGACCCAGTCACTACCTCTCATCCTAACCTACCTCACAGGGCTGTTTTGGGGATGAAACTAGAGAAGGGGAGAGACATGTATGCCACCCTGTTGGAGGAAAGGTGGAATATAAATGTGATAAACAATGATAAAACAGTCAAGTACACTGCATACCACCCAAACTCATTATTGAGAGCATCCAGCCTCCTACAGAAGGAAGCCGGGTGGTGGTGGTATGTGACCATTTCAATTTCCCACAATGCTTCCGGCACAGCATTTCTCTGGAGCATTCTGGGAAATAAACAATGGCGGAGGGACCCCACTGTGCCGAAGGCCCTCTCAAAACTAGAACTGGCCCTGCCGCTTATAAATTTTGCTCCTGGCGGAAGAACCTCCAGGAATCACGCAGAGGACCTGGAGGTATGATTCAACAAAGGGGGCTGAGCAGCATTTCCACCTCACAGTGCTTTCGACAGGGGCCTATGGGTAAAAATGTGTCCTAAAAGTGAAACAAGGTCTTGCACCAATGAGGCACGAGTTAAACACGCAGAAATGCACCCTAATCAGCCTGTGGGACCGTCTCCATGCCTTAGCCAAGAATGCCTTGGATTTCAAAGCCACACTCTCTTGGAAATAGTTGGAACTAATCCAAAAGCTTTAAATCTCCTATCCCTCTTCCTCACCCCTGGAAGAAACATTGGGGGGGGGGGAGTGGCAAACAATTAATTTGCATGCCTCCATTTGCATGTTTCCATATGCAAAGCAAGCCTAGCAAATCTCATGAGGACAGCAGGAATGTGCCCCTCTGAGAGGGCCCCCCGCCAAATACGTGCAGGCAGGGTGCGAAGAAGCCTGTCCCTTTCCACGCTCCTTGGCAGCAGAATATGACCCCCCCCCCTTCCCCTGCACAGACAATGGTTTAGAGAATGAGAAGGGGAAAGGGAGTAATCCACTGACAGAAGTGAACCTTGTCCAGGCAGACTTTTAACAGAGACCCGAACTGCGATCATCTATCTGTTTCTGGTCTGGCCAAATCAGACTGCAGGCAGAGGGCACAAAAGATGGAACATTCCTTCGTACAATCAATCAATCAATCCCTGCACACAGAAATAAAGAGTCTCAAGGAGAAAGTCTCCCCCTGACATGCTAGATCTCTGTCTGTCTGCCTGCCTGTCTCTTTAGGGATTGATTGATTGATTGATGTACATCTGAAGGAGCATTTGAACATCTCCCTCCTGCAATACAGGAACACAGGAAGGTGCCCTATAGTAAGTCATGTCGCTGGTCCATCTAACTCAGTATTGTCAGCACTGGAAGGCAGCAGCCTTCCAGAGTTTTAGGCAAGTGTCTTTCCCAGCCCTGCCTAGACATTCCAGTCGTTCTGCACTAAGAATTCATGCTCTACCACTGAGCTACAGCCCTCTCAACTCCAAATGAAATGGCATTAGCCTAGATTGTGGTTAACCACCTCAATAGAAACCAAGACATAAAGGGCAGATCTGAGAAGTGGAAGCATGGTGGAAAAAACAGATAAGGGATCAGCCAAAAGGAAGAAAGCTGGATCTCTGTTAAAGAGAGGCACTCAGTGCAATTTAATTTCAAAACCTCATATACAGGTGCATGAGGACTCATGCTTGTGGTGGCTCCTATGGCCAGGGAAGGAACTCTCTGTGCATGCTCAGAGGTGATTCCGTCTCACCCCAAACTTGCACAAACAGGGAAATAATTCAGTCATGGCTCTCTCCCCCCCCCCCCAAGACTCCTGGAAAGTGTGCCTGCCTTCTAAAGGATCCTGTGACTTGTTAGGAGACCCCAAATCCCTTCAGAGAGCTGCAATTCCCAGAGTTCCCTGTGAAGAGGAATTGATTGATAAACCTCTCTAAGTGCTCTGACCACTGAGCTGCAGCACCCCCTAACCCCTCAAATCATACCACTGAAAATGTAAGACAGGAAGAGTCACAAATCTGTGTGGTCAAAAAGGCACACCAACAATGGCAGAAGAATTCCCTTTCCGCGTATTACTATTGTTATTATTCCTTTTGGCAAATAACATAAACACACCTATTGACATCTTCCCAAGCAGAACACAAGACGAGCCCTTCTGGATCAGGCCAGTGGCTCACCTAGTCCAGCATCCTGTTCTCACAGATGCCTCTGAGGAAACCCTCAGGCAAGACCTGAGCACAAAAGCGCTCTTTCTTCCTGCAACTTCCAGCATCTGGCATTCAGAAGCAAACTACCTCCAGCAGCCTAGCTGCCATGGGTAGTAGCCATATCCTTATCCTTCATGAATTTGCCCAATCCACTTTTAAAGCCACCCAGGTTGGTGGCCATCACTGCCAGTTCACTGAGTCAGTTCCATAGTTTAACTACCGTATTTTTTGCTCTATAAGACTCACTTTTTCCCTCCTAAAAAGTAAGGGGAAATGTGTGTGCGTCTTATGGAGCGAATGCAGGCTGTTTAGCTATCACAGAAGCCAGAACAGCAAGAGGGATTGCTGCTTTAACTGTGCAGCGATCCCTCTTGCTGTTCTGGCTTCTGAGATTCAGAATATTTTTTTCCTTGTTTTCCGCCTCCAAAAACTAGGTGCGTCTTGTGGTCTGGAGCGTCTTATAGGGCGAAAAATATGGTATGTGCTGTGCGAAGAACTCTGCTCCCAATTTTCCAACATTCAAATGCCCCAGAGTTCTAGTGTCAGGAGAGGGAGGGAAAAAATGGTCTCTATCTATGTTCTCCACACTACACAATATCCTGGGGCCATTCCTAGGATTCAAATGATTAAATCCTATGGATTTATTGGGAACCGCTGCTGGCATAAGAAGAGCTTTGCGGAATCAGGGCTAAGGTCTACCTGAGACTTCTCCAACCTGTCCCAGTCATCATGGTCAATGGTCAGGGATGAGGGGAGTTGGGGGTGAATAACTTCCTGAATCTCCTGTCTCTGTTTGCTCATCAGCAAGCAGCCACCTAATTCCAACAGCGCTGTGTAGTCCAAGACAATTGCCAACGCAGACGGAGAAATTCTCCCCTAGAAACTTGTGATTCTTCAGTGCAAAAGATCCGTCTCCTAGGCGCCCTCTGCTGTCCACCACTGCAAACTGCGCAATCCGTCCACTGCATTCCTGCCTTACCTCTCAGAAGCATGAGGTCATTTTCATACAAGCATAGAATTATAAACTTGGAAGGGACCTCAAGGGTCATTTAGTCCAACCCCTTGCAATGCAGGAGTCTTAACATATGATCCCCATCCTGTTTGAAACCATACCAGACCCTGCTTAGCTTTGAATTATTACATTTGATTTACCCTACTCCAAGATGGGAGGAGAGGGGGGAAGCCGCCAGAACACTGGTTCTGAAACTGAAATTTAAAATTCCCAGAAAGGTGAACCCATTCACAGATAGCAATTTGTTTATAAGAATTGATTTATTGTTACACTGTATTTTATTATGGCTTTGTTAAAACTTTAAGCTATTTTATTCCTTTTAACTGTATTTAAAACTTGTTTAATAATATATGCCCCTGTGGGAAATCTTCATTGTTTGGGAGAGCGGGTTAGAAATTCCTAAAGAGAACATATATATATTCTCCTAGCAATGGGTTGCAAAAGAACATGGCGAAATTAAAGTACTGCTTCTGCGTTTTGTCAAAGCCCCTCCCCAGGAAGCAGCACAGGGCAACGGCGTGCCACCCACCCGCCACTCCCAAGTCTCCCCCAGCACCGGCTTGGGGAGGTAGTGCCAGGGGGCGGTAGTATCAGGAGGGGGGCTGCATCCACAAATACTGTATTTTCCCATGTATAAGAGCAGGTTTCCATCCCCCCCTAAAAAATAATGTCAAAAATTGGGGAGGCATCTCTACAAGGATATATCCCCCCCCCCATTTTCTTAAATCTGAGACACCGAAAATAGGGGGCGTCTTATACATGGGGGCAACTTACAGACGGAAAAATACGGTAAATCTTGAATTTTAAAGGTGT
The DNA here is from genome assembly GCF_965153285.1 of Podarcis tiliguerta. Taxonomy (NCBI): domain Eukaryota; kingdom Metazoa; phylum Chordata; class Lepidosauria; order Squamata; family Lacertidae; genus Podarcis; species Podarcis tiliguerta. Next base: position 17,154,079 of record NC_139541.1, on the reverse strand, counting down.
GGCTTATTTGCGGGTGCGTCTTATATTTGGGCCAATGCGGTACATATCCAAGATATACACAAGAAAGATCATGGTTGGAAGACTAAAGTGGTACCTCAGGTTACAGATGCTTCAGGTTACAGACACCGCTAACCCAGAAATAGTACCTCGGGTTAAGAACTTTGCTTCAGGATGAGAACAGAAATCGCGTGGCGGCGGCAGCAGGAGGCCCCATTAGCTAAAGTGGTACCTCAGGTTAAGAACAGTTTCAGGTTAAGAACAGACCTCCGGAACGAATTAAGTTATTAACCTGAGGTACCACTGTACTCAGATGGCCTCCCCAGCGGCATGGGGTCATCCCATCGCTGGATTTGAAGAGTACAGGAAATTGCCTTACGTTGTGTAAGAGAAGGGGTTGTGACTTGCCACCAAGGCACCTGTGTCCAAAAAACCTCCAAGCTCCCTGCTCCCTTGGTCATGAGGTGGTAAGGGCAGATAACCTTTATCGCTCTTGAAAAGTACACAGAGGTGAAGTAGGAAGCTGGAAGAAGGGAGCTCTATCCCACTTCAGACCTATGTGCTGTTCCAGGGCTCATGAGGTACCTCGGGTTAAGAACTTAATTCGTTCTGGAGGTCCGTTCTTCACCTGAAACTGTTCTTAACCTGAGGTACCACTTTAGCTAATGGGGCCTCCCGCTGCCGCCGTGCGATTTCTGTTCTCATCCTGAAGCAAAGTTCTTAACCCGAGGTACTATTTCTGGGTTAGCGGAGTCTGTAACCTGAAGCGTCCGTAACCTAAGGTACCACTGTACTGGTCTTTTTTACCATGATCCCTTGGTTCACACGTCATCTCTTTTGTGGGAGTGGCATGGCTGATCTGGAGGAGAGACATGACCGGATAGTGGCACTCACTCAAAAATCTAACTGTGTCCAAGGGCCAGGAAAAAGTTTGGCAACCCCTGAGCCAGGGCACTGGGCCATTCAGCTCAGCATTGTCTACACTGACCGGCAGAGGCTCTCCAGGGTTTCAGGCAGGGGACACTCCCAGCTTTATTTGGAGATATGAGGGATTGAACCTGGGACCTTCTGCAGGCAAAGCGTATGCTCTGTCACTGAGCTACAGCCCTTCCCCTATAAATAAAGCTGTGTAGGGGGGGGGGAATCAAAGCCAGAAGGACATCCTTGTTATTGAATTAATTCTTAAGGGTTTAACAGATGGGTATTGTATTACTGTTTAGACGTAAACTTGCTTTATGTTTTGACATATGCTATGTTTTGTTATATTGGTTATTTTGATATCTTGTGTTAATTGAGCTGCTCTCTGCTGGCTGTTTGCTGTTCTGAGCTTCCCCTGGGAAGCAGGGGGAAAGCAAGATATAAGCAATAAGTGAAATGAAAATGAAATATTCAGCAATTGAACTGAACCGCCAGCTGGGAATTTACACTGTACAGATCTAGCACGGTTACCCACCCATCTATGTGCCCAAACTTCTTATTGAGCTTTCGGCTTGTTGAGCCGGAGTTGGTTGCTAAGCATGCAAATAGATATGAGAGGAGGGCAGGGATAGGTAAAATGGGTATCATTATCACCAGTATAAATCAACAGGGAGGCTGCACACCCAAGTCCCGCTTTACGAACGCTCGCTAAACCTTGCTATACACCCTGCAGATTCAGATATCCAACCAGAGTGCATTTTTTAAGTCCCTGTTTGCCTTTTGCTGGTTGGGGGGGGGGGGCAGGGAGGGAGGCAGAGATTCTAGCTCATTGTGTTCCAGTAAACAGACCTATGTGTACTTAAAATTAAAATTAAAAACTTAAAAGTTTTGTCCATCCATCTCAACAACAACAATAAGAAGAAGAAGAGAGAGGAGAATGAACAGGGAAGCTATTGTTATGTTATTTAAAGGGAAAAGACTAGGGGCAAATCTCTGCTGCTGCCCCCCCACACATTCCCCCTCTCTCTCCCTGCCCCTAACTTCACACACACACACCCACAGCTTTATGAACCAGAGTGTTTAAATGCATTAAAGCCACTGTGTGGCCAAGCAGCCCCAGGGAGTTGCTAATGGGTTTGTTAGGAAAATGGGGAGACCACAGCTGCTCGCCTGTCACCAGAGACAGCCCAAAGGATGTATGGGGTGGGTGGACTGAAGGACAGGAGAGAACCAGGACGGGGAAGGAGGTCGCAGAAAGTTGGTCCCCACCCACCTGTGCTCTTAACCATCTTTGGCCTCTCACCTCAACAGCATTCACTAACCTCTGCCATTAAACCGATGACTGATGGCAGCTTTGTAAAGCTCTGTGCAGTGCGGAGAAAGTGGAGAGGGGCTGGTTGCTCTGGTCTGGCTTTTGTCTAAACAGGAGCCCCAACCCAGAAACAGAGACAGGAGCAGCGAAGAGGGAGCGCTATGAAAAATCTGACTCTGTAGGATTAGGGCTTCTTCTTCTTGTCACTCTTCCTCCCTTTTATCTATCAGCCTGGCAGCCAAGGGTGTGGTTTCACAAGTTCTACCTCACCCAGTAGACTCCATTCTATTCCCCCACCACATAGTCAATGCTGCATTGGCTCAGTCCCACTGGATGCTGGTCCATTTGGGGCAAATGAGGGCACTGCCCCACCAACCTCTGGAATCTCCCACCTACTTGCCTTCTTCCTTACAAGCTGAAGGGGCTGTCAGCTTCCTCCTCCTCAGTCGCAATATTGCTCAGGTGGGAGGAAGATGGAGACAAAACTAGAATGTGTTGGCTCTGACTGTCATTAGCTCTGACTCTGCTCTGGCGCCACCTACTGTTAAGCTCCCTGCTTTCTGCCCTACCAGTCCCAATGACGACTTCACACTAATGCTCAGTCCTCATTAATCACTTAGAGCAGGGGTCAGCAAACTCCTTTCAGCAGGGCGCCAGTCCACTGTCCCTCAAACCTTGTGGCGGGCCGGTCTATATTTTGAAAGAAAGAAAAAATTAACCAATTCCTATGCCCCACAAATAACCCAGAGATGCATTTTAAATAAAAGCACGCATTCTACACATGTAAAAACACGCTGATTCCCGGATTGTCCGCGGGCCGGATTTAGAAGGTGATTGGGCTGGATCCAGCCCCTGGGCCTTAGTTTGCCTACCAGTGACTTAGAGATTTTTTGTCTGGGTTGTTTTGTTTTTTACACGTAAGCAGCATATAAATCTTACGGGATAAATAAAGTCCTTGTTGAAAGCTCCCCCCTTACTTTAAAAAAACAACCTGTTTAGATTAGGGGTTTTTTATATCTGATAAAAAAGATATTTGGTGCTGAGCTTTGATACTCTTTTTCAAACGTTAATAAAATCTATTTAAATAATAATAATAAATCACCACCACCCAAAATCCTGCCTTTTAGCTTATAGAAACCCCTCTGCTGGTCTCCTGCTGCCTCAGCAAAGCCCCTTCCCTCTCATTAAGAGAGCTTCCCAGTGTGAGATTTCTGCAAACATTTGAGGTTCCCAGGGGTCTGCTGACCACTCCCTCCTGCACACAGACACTAGCAACTTGGCTGCAGAAGCACCCGCTCTCAGAAAATGAGTTTTGTTATTAGTATATGTGCTTAGGAAATCCAATTCAGCAGCCACGCTCTCCGACGGCAGGCCAGTGAGCCTGAGAGAATGGCAGTAATATCCCTGATCCCTTTCCAGCTGTGCACTGGGGTCTTTTAAAATCCAGTTTGGCTAGAGAGCTAATTGGTATTTATCCCGCAGCCCAGGCGGGCAGCATAAACAGGTTTTATGATGCCCCCTCTATCCAATCTAGCTCCCTCAAGGAACCCTGTCTGAAGTGCTAATGGGTTAACACAGAAACAGAGACACTGCACACTCTTCCTTTGCTTTTACAAGCTAATTAGCAGCATTAATGAGAAAAACAACCAAAAGGAGGTGAGGGTGGGGGAAGAGTCCGTTCCTGCCCCCTTTTAGCCTGCAGGGATTTTAATGATGTCATTTAATACAGCGGCAGCAGAAAAAGGGGGCATGGGGGGGGGATCAGACAAACACCGAAGGAGAAAGAATGCCACAGGTTGAGTCTAAATGGGGGGGGGGGGGCTTCTCTGTTGGCAATTCTTTTTGTGCATTCTCTGTGGAAGCCCCTAAGCAGTTGAATTCCCTCTCCACAGAGGGGCATCTGCCACCTTCATGATACAGCCTTGCTTCTCTGGCTTTTGATACCTGAGATACATGTTGTTGTGTGCCACCCCAATCTCTGAGTGGTGCAAGATTTCAGCGGTAGCAGGCGCTCACCCCAGGTGATTTCTTGAACATGGGAAGCTGGGTCCAGGGATTTAGGAGTCTGCCATCCAGGTTGACTCTCCCAGCCTTGGTTAAATTCTAACACCTACTAGACCCAAGAATGCATGGGAGCCTGCCACCCACAAACTCATAACAATATATTATAAAAAGGTAAAGGGACCCCTGACCATTAGGACTGACTCTGGGGTTGCGGTGCTCATCTCGTTTTACTGGCCGAGGGAGCCAGCGTACAGCTTCCGGGTCATGTGGCCAGCATGACTAAGCCACTTCTGGCGAACCAGAGCAGTGCACGGAAATGCCGTTTACCTTCCCGCCAGAGCAGTACCTATTTATCTACTTGCACTTGGACGTGCTTTCGAACTGCTAGGTTGGCAGGAGCAGGGACCAAGCAACGGGAGCTCACCCCGTCGAGGAGATTCGAACTGCTGACCTTCTGATCGGCAAGTCCTAGGCTCTGTGGTTTAACCCACAGCGCCACCCGCGTCCCTAAAAATATATTATAAATATAGCTATATTAGGAATCACCCTATTTGTGATTGTCATTTGGTTCAAACTGTTTTTACTGTTGTATTTGGCACTGCTGTGACTTGCCCTGGGAATTTCTGGAGAAGCGCAGTTGATGATGATAAATTATTATTGTTAACGGCAACGATGATAATAAAATTGTAGACTCCCTCAATTAAACAGCCCCTTCCCCACCACCAAAAACCAAAGGAAATCTAGCAGGGCTGGGGAACCTGTGGACTACAACTCCCCTAATCCCCATTAGCTAGCATGGCCGGTGATCAGGGATGATGGGAACTGTAGTCCGCAACATCTGGAGAGCACAATATTGGCTACTGTAGCAGGCAGATAAAAGTCTTTCTTTTAGTCTCTTCCTTCTCTTCTGGCAGAGTAACACTGCCACCTACTGGCCTGTCAGAGATAAGACGCACCTGGATTCAACTTCGGAAAAGAGATCAGCCAATTATTTTCAAGCCAAGAAATTGGGAGATGAGTCCTGCCCCCACCCCATTCACTAATCCCGCAGCTCAGGGCAGCCAACATGTGAGTTAAGTTTCCTCCCAGCCCCTTCCTTGACCGCAGAGGCCGGGATGGTGGCCAAATCAAACCAGACACTTTCCATTTAAAGCACGCAGACCTCCTTCCTGGCTGGAGGGTTTTAGAGGCTTCTTGTTAACGGCTAGGCATAAAGGAGAAACAAGCCACAGAGGAGGCCGAGGGAGTGGAAGTGGGATTGGTCCCTTGGGGGTGCTTAGAATTAACAACAGCCTTACCATGATGGGCTGGCGGCGGGGAGGGAGGGTGTTTAAGCAGGGAACAGAATGGCGAACAATTGCCGTACATCAGGACCCTCAAGAGACAGGGTTAATATAGCAGACCTAGAGTCTGAAAAAGGAATCCGAAAGCTGTATGAGCATAGAAAGCTGCCTGAGACTGAGTCAGATAAGTCCATCTTCCTCAGTACTGCCTACGCCAGGCATAGGCAAACTCGGCCCTCCAGATGTTTTGGGACTACAACTCCCGTCATTCCTGACCACTGGTCCTGTTAGCTAGGGATGATGGGAGTTGTAGTCCCAAAACATCTGGAGGGCTGTGTTTGCCTATGCCTGGCCTACACTGACTGACAGTGGCTCTCCAGGGTTTCCGGTGGGAGACGCTCACTGGAGGATCGAACCTGGGGCCTTCTGCATGCCAAGCAGCTGCCCTGCCACTGAGCTACGACCCTTCCTCCCCTGGCAAGAATGCCAACCTTATTTATCCTCCTTTTCTATTTCTGATGTTCATGGCGCGAGCACCATTCCTTATGCAGCCTAAAAAACAGCGCCATCCATGGAAAAAGAGGGAGGTATCAGAAGGATTCGCGGAAACCCTAAGCGCTTGCAGAAGTCCACAAAATCTTCTTAAAGAGAAAATGCTAAAGAGGGTAACACCCGCCCCCCCCAAAAAAAACACAGCCCAATGAAGATTGAGCAGGATGGGGGTGTGAGGACAGGAAATTGGGGAGCAAGGGATAGAACAAACAGATGAAGGCATGGCTGGCTGGGAACGTGAACAGAAACCCTCCACAATAGTATTAATATTAATAAAGCAGTGTTAGAAACTGAGATATGAAAGCTTAGGAGCTAAATGGCATCTTAAACCTGGACATCTTAAACCTGGCAACAAGGGAATGTCTAGGCACGCTTTTTTATAACAAGAATACAAAGCTGAAAACGAACGAACTGCAGCTAAAATATTACATTCATTTTTCACAGGGTCTAGTCCTTCCCCTGCCCACCCCCTTAATATTCTTAAGAGGGTCTCTTTTCCAGTCTACAGAGAGTAGCTGGAAGTGGGGAGGCAGAAAAAGGCCCTCCTTTCCTTCCACTCTGCAGTTTTAATCTGAAATCTTAGGCGCAGTACTGCGCCCAGAACTCAGAAACTGTTCGCGCTAATGAAATTCTCTGTCGCAAAATGTGCCTAGAACGATGGGAGCTTCGAACACTGTAATAAAGCATTTCTGAGTGTGAGTCTCCATGGTCTTCAGCAGAGAAAGGTCTTCTTCATCACCTCCTGAGGTGAGATAGCTCAGTTGGTAGAGCATGAGACTCTGAATCTCAGGACTGTCTGTCCGAGCCCTACACTGGGTAAAAGATTCCTGAATGGCAGGGGACTGGACTGGGTGGGGGTTTTTGGTCCCTTACATCTCTACAATTCTACGATTCTATGATTGCTACCTGATCCCTTTTAATTTCAGGTGCTTTTTCACTTAGCTTCCTTTAAGGCAGTGGTTCTCAAACTTTCTTCTCCGGGCCACATTTTCAGAATGAAAATTTGTTTGTGCCATATTGAATTTTTATTATTATTATTATAAGAAATACATTGGAAAACAAAAAGAAACAACAACTAGCTGTGCTTGATTTATAACCTAGAACACAACTGCTTTAGAATATGATCATGGGACATCCAGAAAGTATAAAAACAATGCACCTACGTTAAGAACAAGAATCATTCCCAATATATAATTATAAACAACAACAACAACAATAATAAATTTTATTTATATCCCGCCCTCCCCAGCCGAAGCCGGGCTCAGGGCAGCTAACAACAATAAAACAGTACAAAAGTACAGCACAAACAAGCCTCTTACACAGGTATATATACCTTAAGTATGTATACAAACTCAATGAGAGGTGTGAGCTTGCTTTTGCCAGGTAATCTCCTTTATATTAGGTCTAATTTAGAATCATAGAATAGAATCATAGAATCATAGAGTTGGAAGAGACCACAAGGGCCATCGAGTCCAACCCCCTGCCAAGCAGGAAACACCATCAGAGCACTCCTGACATATGGTTGTCAAGCCTCTGCTTAAAGACCTCCAAAGAAGGAGACTCCACCACACTCCTTGGCAGCAAATTCCACTGTCGAACAGCTCTTACTGTCAGGAAGTTCTTCCTAATGTTTAGGTGGAATCTTCTTTCTTGTAGTTTGCATCCATTGCTCCGTGTCCGCTTCTCTGGAGCAGCAGAAAACAACCTTTCTCCCTCCTCTATGTGACATCCTTTTATATATTTGAACATGGCTATCATATCCCCCCTTAACCTCCTCTTCTCCAGGCTAAACATGCCCAGCTCCCTTAGCCGTTCCTCATAAGGCATCGTTTCCAGGCCTTTGACCATTTTGGTTGCCCTCCTCTGGACACGTTCCAGTTTGTCAGTGTCCTTCTTGAACTGTGGTGCCCAGAACTGGACACAGTACTCCAGGTGAGGTCTGACCAGAGCAGAATACAGTGGCACTATAACTTCCCTTGATCTAGATGCTATACTCCTATTGATGCAGCCCAGAATTGCATTGGCTTTTTTAGCTGCCGCGTCACACTGTTGGCTCATGTTAAGTTTGTGGTCAACCAAGACTCCTAGATCCTTTTCACATGTACTGCTCTCAAGCCAGGTGTCACCCATCTTGTATTTGTGCCTCTCATTTTTTTTGCCCAAGTGCAATACTTTACATTTCTCCCTGTTAAAATTCATCTTGTTTGTTTTGGCCCAGTTCTCTAATCTGTCAAGGTCTTTTTGAAGTGTGATCCTGTCCTCTGGGGTGTTAGCCACCCCTCCCAGTTTGGTGTCATCTGCAAATTTGATCAGGATGCCCTTGAGTCCATCATCCAAGTCGTTGATAAAGATGTTGAATAAGACCGGGCCCAAGACAGAACCCTGTGGCACCCCACTAGTCACTCTTCTCCAGGATGAAGAGGAACCATTGATGAGCACCCTTTGGGTCCGGTCAGTCAGCCAGTTACAAATCCACTGAGTGGTAGCATAGTCAAGACCGCATTTTACCAGCTTCTTTACAAGAATATCATGGGGCACCTTGTCAAATGCCTTGCTGAAATCAAGGTAGGCTACATCCACTGCGTTCCCTTCATCTACCAGGCTTGTAATTCTGTCAAAAAACGAGATCAGGTTAGTCTGACATGACTTATTTTTCAGAAATCCATGCTGACTATTGGTGATCACATCATACCTTTCTAGGTGCTCACAGATTGTTTGCTTGATGATCTGCTCCAGAATCTTCCCTGGTATTGATGTCAGACTGACTGGGCGGTAATTATTTGGGTCCTCTCTTTTCCCCTTTTTGAAAATAGGGACAACATTTGCCCTCCTCCAGTCTGCTGGGACTTCGCCTGTTCTCCAGGAATTCTCAAAGATGATTGCCAGTGGTTCTGAGATCACATCTGCCAGTTCTTTTAATACTCTTGGATGCAGTTCATCTGGCCCTGGAGACTTGAATACATCTAAACTAGCCAAGTATTCTTGTACTATCTCCTTAGTTATTCTGGGCTGTGTTTTCTCTACTGAATCATTTGCTCCAAATTCTTCAGGTCGGGCATTGTTTTCTTTATCGGAGAAGACTGAGGCAAAGAAGGCATTGAGGAGTTCAGCCCTTTCTGTGTCCCCTGTTTGCATTTCACCATCTTCTCCTCTGAGTGACTTCCTTTTGCTACGAACATACCCATAAAAGCCTTTTTTGTTGCTTTTAACCTCTCTAGCAAGCCTGAGTTCATTCTGTGCTTTAGCTTTTCTGACTTTGTGTCTACACGTGCTGGCTATTTGTTTGAATTCCTCTTTGGTGGTTTCCCCCCTTTTCCATTTTTTGTACACATCCTTTTTTAATCTTAACTCAGTTAAAAGTTCTTTAGATAGCCACCCTGGCTTCTTTAGGCACCTTCCATGTTTCCGTCTCATTGGTATTGCCTGAAGTTGTGCTTTTACTATCTCCCTCTTAACAAACTCCCAGCCATCATGAACTCCCTTTCCTTTTAGTATTACTGTCCATGGGATCTCACCCAGCACTTCCCTAAGTTTTATGAAGTCGGCTTTCTTAAAGTCAAGAAATTGAGTCCTAGTATGCTTGGCTGCTCCTTTCCGTTGTATAGTAAACTTCAGAAGAGCATGATCACTTGCGCCTAATGATCCTTCCACTTCTACCCCGCTAACCAGGTCATCGACATTGGTTAGGACCAGATCTAAAATGACTGTTCCTCTTGTTGCTTCTCCCACTTTCTGGACAATGAAGTTGTCTGCAAGGCCAGTGAGGAATCTGTTTGACCTTATGCTCTTGGCTGAGTTTGACATCCAACAAATATCTGGGTAATTGAAGTCCCCCATTACTACTATCTCCCTTCCTTTTGCATGCTTGGCCATCTGTTCCAGGAAGGCATCATCTATGTCCTCCGTTTGGCTTGGGGATCTATAGTAAACTCCCACAATGAGGTCTCTGTTATTCTTCTCTCCCTTAATTTTGACCCAAATGCTCTCACTTTGGCTTTGAGGTTCTAAATCTTGGATCTCTTCACAGGTATACACATCCCTGACATATAACGCCACTCCTCCTCCTTTCTTGTCTGGTCTGTTTCTCTGAAATAGATTGTATCCCTCCATTTTTACATTCCAATCGTGGGACTTATCCCACCAGGTTTCAGTGATGCCTATTATGTCATATTTAGTTTGCTGTACCAAGAGCTCAAGCTCATCTTGTTTATTTCCCATGCTTTGTGCATTAGTGTACAGACATTGAAGTCCATTAGTCATTCCCCCGTGTCTCTTATTTAAGGATTTTTTCCTCCCACCACTAGGTCTGCTTGCTGTTTGCTCCATTTGGTCTATGACATTTAGATGATCATCTTCATCAATTGATAGACTCCTACCTTCAGGAGCACTGTCTCCCTCCCCCACATTAGTCAGTTTAAAGCCCTCCTGATGAGGTTTCTGAGTTTTTTGGCAAAAACATTCCTCCCAACCGTTGTGAGGTGCAGCCCATCGCTTGCCAGAAGTCCATCTTCAAGAAACTGCAGTCCGTGATCTAAGAATCCAAACCGTTCCTGTTTACACCATTTGCGAAGCCAGCTGTTTACTTCCACTATTTTCCCCTCTCTCCCTGGGCCACGTCGTTCAACTGGGAGGACAGATGAGATGACGATTTGAGACAAGCAAACTCTCCTCTCCTCATCAAGACAAAGAAGCCTTTCTCTTATCTGATCTTTTATTTGTCAGAGCTGAAAATCTCTGTTCACGACAATATGTGGGCCACTGGCCTGATCCAGCAGGTTCTTCTTATGCTTCTATTAAAAAATATTAACAGTCAACAAACCACAAGCCACCGGCAAAAAACGAAGAAGAAAAAGAGAAGCATTCTGTCCTTCAACCAGAAGGGGGTGCTATTGAATTCCACTACACTTTCTTACATAGATATGTATTCAGCTAAGGGAAAGTTACTTCCGAATGTGTAGGTTTTCAAGGTTGGCTGCGTGGAATGAAACTTTCCAGTCTCCTGGAGAAACCAGGAGGCTTAGTGATGCAACTGAGGAGGGATAGGGAGTGGTATTTACGGGAGAGGGGCTTCATGCACACAATACACTTAAAGCACCCACACACAAAACCATGGGAACCGTAGTTTTTTAAGAGTGCTAGAAACTGTAGCTCTGTGAGGGCATAAACTGCAGTTCCCAAGAGTCTTTGCCAGGGGGGCTGGGCAGGTGGGGGCTGAATGAGCTTTAAATGTATGGTTTGCACACAGACCAGGAAGTTAGAACACACAAACGACTTCTTATAGTCTGGGGGTCAAGGCCCTAACACTGGAAAATAATAATCTGCTTAGTGCATGAGTGAGAAGGCTAAAATGTGGCCCTTCAAACCTTTGCATCTGGCCCTGGGCTGACCCTCTCCCTGGGCCACACACCCAGCCCTGCTCTGTACTTTTGCCAAGCCAGAAAATGTCCTTGACTTGTGAGGGTCCCTGGTTCCTCACATTTGGAGGTGTGTGTGTGTGTGTGTACACAACACTGGCTTTTTCATAGTTGGAGCCTCCTGTACAATGCTAAACAATCAAATCTATTCTTCTATCCCCTTTTGCCTTGGCCCCAGCCATGCAGCCCCAGAAGACTAACCACCAGGGAGCATGGCCTGTAGCTTAACACCTCTCTTTTCCAACTGGCTGATACGTATACAGTGGTACCTCGGGTTACATATTCCTCAGGTTACATATGCTTCAGGTTACAGACTCCGCTAACCCATAAATATTACCTCAGGTTAAGAACTTTGCTTCAGGATGAGAACAGAAATCGTGCTCTGGCGGTGCGGCGGCAGCAGGAGGCCCCATTAGCTAAAGTGCCGCTTCCGGTTAAGAACAGTTTCAGGTTAAGAACGGACCTCCGGAACAAATTAAGTACTTAACCTGAGGTACCACCATATAAGCCCTTCTGGATCGGGGGAATTCCCATCAAAGCTGGTGTGGCATGGAATCGAACCCTGTCAGAAGTGTTCGCTGTGCCAAACTGGGCAGCCAGACTGCAGTGGAGATTGGTCCTTTAGGCGAAATGGGGGGGGGGGGGCTGCCCTACCGACTTCAGTCTGCCCTCAGCCAGACACCCCACCTGCATGCTTTTTTTACTTACAACCAATCTAATGGCGTGGCCTTGACTGTGTTGCACACAAGGGTGCAGCTGGGGAACTTCCTGGCACTCTGCACTAAATCCTGAAGAACTTCGTCTTTCACTCTGAAAAGCTTAAGTTCCCGGCCATCAGGGATGCAGAAATAGTCTTGAAAATTGGGTAGGGCAATTCTGGGTTCAATGCAGTGAGTAGCGCAGTGCCCCCTCCCTGCATCAACCAGAGCCAGAGTTTTAAGCATTTTCTGCACGTATTTGCATTATTTGCAAAATTCCAGCAGGCTGCTGAGTTTGATGATTTTTGGAACTTGGATCTCAGTGCAGAATCCCCACCCCACCCCCGCTTTCAAGCACAGGCTATGCATCACCCTTGGCTTCCTTGCTGGCATAACACCCAAATACCAAGCAAGGAATTAAAAGCATTAAAAAGACAAATTGGAGTGGCTTGCCTCCGGGGGTGAGCTCAGAGCACCAGCGGCAATGCAGCATTTAGCAATCCAGAAAGCAAAGAGTATTTTGATTGTGGCACCCTCAGAAAGGGCTGCAACTCTGGGGTACAGTGGTACCTCGGGTTAAGAACTTAATTCGTTCTGGAGGTCCGTTTTTAACCTGAAACTGTTCTTAACCTGAGCTGCCACTTTAGCTAATGGGGCCTCCCGCTGCCATTGCGCGATTTCTGTTCTCATCCTGAAGCAAAGTTCTTAACCTGAGGTACTATTTCTGGGTTAGCGGAGTCTGTAACCTGAAGCGTCTGTAACCCAAGGCACCACTGTATAGCATGGAGGTCAGCAAGGCTTACCGGGCATGGGCCAGATCACTCCCACAGAGATCCTCCGTGGGCCGGGCCGGCGCAGCACAACACCAGAAATCGGTTCTGCGCATGCCCAGGCACCGAAAATTGTGCCTGTGCAGAAGCAATTTTCAGCGTCTGGCCATGTACAGAAGCAATTTCCAGAGCCACAGAAAAGAGTCTCTGCACTACGCTGTGCCGGTTTAGTGCAGCGTACGGGGACTCACCGAGCAGGCGGCTCAGTTCAGGGGCAGCTCGGGGGCCGGTTAAACGGCCTCCGTGGGCCGCTTCCAGCCCATGGGCATTAGGTTGCCGACCCCTGGTATAGCATCTGCTTTGCCTGCAGGTCTTGGGTTCAATCTCTAGGGAGGGCTGGGAAAGTTCCCTGCCCAAAACCCCAAAGAGCTTTTGTCAGGCAGTGTAGACAATACTGAACTAGATGGTAAAGGTAAAAGACCCCTGGGTGGTTAAGTCCAGTCAAAGGTGATTATGAGGTTGCAGCGTTCATCTCACTTCAGGCCAAGGGAGCCGGCGTTTGTCCACAGAAAGCTTTCCGAGTCATGTGGCCAGCAGGACTAAACCGCTTCTGGCACAACAGAACACCATGACGGAAACCAGAGCAGTGCACTGAAACGCAGTTTACCTTCCCGACACAGCAATACCTATTTGTCTACTTGCATTGGCATGCTTTTGAACTGCTTGGTTGGCAGGAGCTGGGACAGAGCAACGGGAGCTCACCCCGTGGTGGGGATTCAAACCGCCAACCTTCTGATTGGCAAGCCCAAGAGGCTCACCACCCGCATCCCTACTGAACTAGATGGACATACACAGTATACTGGTCCGCTTTGCAATGTGGACACTGTATTGTCTACACCAACTAGCAGGGACCCTCTGAAGTTTCAGATGCAACCCAGAGATTGAACCTGGGACCTTCTGCATGCTGAAAAAATATTTTACCCCTGAGCTATGGGGCACATGTTTTGCTGGAGGGATAGTCTGCCTTGCTGCAGACACTAGGAGGCACCGTTTCATGTACCAGCCTGGTCCACCTGCCTGGCGTCCCTTATCGGGAGGGTGTGTGTGTGTGTGTGTGTGTGTGCTGGAAACCCTGCAAGCTGCAGTCGCCCACCGGATAAAAGCAAAGGCATGTGAAACGCTTTGCAGAGGAGCAAGACATAACTTGGCAGAGCCGGTCAGATTCCAAATTCCAGTCCTCGCATGCCAGCCATATCTGCAGCGGCTGAACAAAGGGACCGACAGTTTATTCCTTCTCTTCAAAGCCAGTTGCTCCACCACACACACACACACTCCCTTGGCATCCTGGGATTCCCAGAGCTGGGGTTCCCGGGATGAACGGGCCACGGTCCAGGTTTGGGCCGACAGTGTGTCACACCCTCCCACTTGCCCTCTGTGCCTCCTGCCCTCTTGTTCCAAGAGCTCGGATATCCTGGTTTTAAAGACAGTGTTGGAGCAACAACCTCTCGCACTGTTTGGGTAGGCTGGGGGGGGGGCTGTAAATAAGAGGGGAGTAATTCTGCAAGGAGCACAGCAGGAAAAAGCCCAGACGTTGGCATGTGGGGAATCTAAAAGGGCAAGCTTCCAGTCCAGACAAGGGAACCTTTTCCATGCCAAGGGCCGGATTTCATTCTCAGCAACCTTCAGGGGGCCACGTTCCAGTGGTGGCAGAGGCCAAAGTGGGTGGAGCAATGGATGTAAATCTCACCTCTGCAGTAGGCTAGTTTCTACACGCACCCTTCTCTATCCTATCAAGGGCTGCATCCAAGCCAAGCAAAAGCACCCAAGAGCCGGGCTGGTGAGGGATGTGACTTGGGGAAGAGTCGTGAGAGCCAGATAAAGAGGCCCCTGAGGCTCCATTGTTCTAGTCCTTATGGATGGAAAGACAGGGAGCAGAGGCGTAGGGTGGGGGATGCGGGGTGTGTGGTCCGCCCCAGGTGTCATCCCTGAGGGGGTGACAAAATGGCGGGGCCTGGCCTGCAGCGCGCCCGAGCCACATGTCTCTCCCGGGAGTGACGCGGTGGCTCGGGGCCCTGCGCTGCCCGAAATGGCAGGATGGGGCTTACGTCTGCCAGGTGGACTCTGTGGGCAGCTCGCCACAGCACCCCCCTGGTCGGATCACCGGCTCGCCCCCGCCGCTCCGGGTGCCAGAGCAGCTAGCTGACAGGGTGTCTCATCCCCGTTCTACCTGGAGATGCTGTTGGGGGTTGAATCTGTGTCCTTCTGCACCCAAAGCAGACGCTCCACTCTTGAGCTGCAAGGCCTTCCATCTACACCACGTCTGCTATGCTGTCTCCCCTTCATCTAATTTTTCTTCTCCAAGTTTACATGCCCAAATTGTTCAAAACATTCCTTATCGGTTTCCAGAGGCCCTCGTCATCCGAAGTTGCCACCATTAAGGATGAAAACAAATGCAAAAAAACTTTCATTTCTACATATAATAAGCAAACAGCTGCAGATTAGGAATTATGCCTTCTCCAGAAAGCAAGCTGTAGAGGAAGGAGAGACAAGCTGTCCACTGTCAGAGGAAGGAGGCCTCTGAATGTCAGCGGCTGGGAATCACATGGGGGGGGGGAGCGCTTTCACACTGTGTTTTCCAGAAGAGCATTTGGATGTTCACTGTGGGGGGAAAGGATGCTGGACAAGATGGGCCTGATCCTGCAGGGCCCTTCTGGTGGTCTTAAGCATTTTCAAACATTACAAATCAGTGTTTATTTTGTTCTTTCACATCAGGCCCACCACATTCACTAATTAATTTATTTTAAAATACATCAAAAAAAGTTCCCCCAATGAATTCCACCAATCCCTCCTCACTTATATATGTTATAATTTCTAAGACCAATACTTATTAAAACGATAGCAACCAGGTCACAAGCAATTAAAAATAGAAAACCCTGCCCACTAATTTGGTTGCCCTAATGAAGATGGTTCCTTAAGATGGGTTTCGGAACTCATCTTGAAAAAGGCATTTTTATCCTGTGGTTGACAAAAAGAACAATACCTCCTTCAGTAGCTGCTGTAAGTATCAACTGAAAACAAAGTACACCTCTAAACCGTTTCTCATAATCAATGTACTCAATTCATTAACCAGCAAGTGGACTAAGAGCGCAGCCCTATGCTTGCCTACTCAAATATAAGCCCACTGAGTTCAATGGGGCTTAATCTCAGGTTAAGAGTAGACATAGTTGCAGTCTTAAGACTCATAAAATCAACCAAACCAAGGTTTTTGGTTGCCCAAGAGCCCTCTTTCATGTCCATTAGTTCACTAGGCTTTATAATAACCTTGCAAGGTAGGCCAGAATTATATTCTCCGCACTGCAAATGGAGAGGTAGAAAGCTAAGCGGGGAGAGAGAGATGAATTTTGAACTGAGAGTCTCTTGGATCAGAGCCCAGTCTCTTATGTCACTAGTTGAACAAGTCTGGAAAAAGAGCTATGAGCTGATACCCCATTAAAGGACAAATGGACTGACTAATGAAGGAGTCTGAGAACAATGCCAGCACTTACCAGCAAGAAGTCTCTTATGTTCTTTAGAAAGCAGGGGAAGGGAGAAAGGGAAGAAGAAAAAGGAGAAAATAAGGCGTTAGAACAGAAAGGACCAATGACAGCCATTCCAAACATGCATACAAACAAAAGAGCCCGACAGAGCATGCCAAAGATCTATCAAGAACAGTACCCAGTTTCCAACAGAGGACAGCCAGAGAGATGCCTGTAGGAAGCTATTTGTGTCCTCACAAATGCCCACCCTTTGCTATTTGTCTCCTTACAACTGCCCACCTCTGCCCAAAGGCTTTTTAAAAAAGACACTTGATTAATTATTAGGATAGAGACAAATACAAACAACAGCAAACATACTGATACAAAAAGAGAAAAAAGGAAAACTGAGATGAATAAGAGGGAAGGGGGGAGGAGGAAAAGAATACCCTCCATTAATCCTTGTGATGCATCTTTTATCATCACAATCCAAGGAATTGAGAAAACACTTTTTCTGCAAACTTAATTGGACCATTGTGGCTCTATGTTCCATCTCTGTTGTATATCAAACAGCATTAGGAAGCTGGACCAGGTAGGTCTTTTGACCTGAACCAGCAGTCAGTCTCTTCTGTTCTTTGTGTGCCATTACGAGGAAAGAAGAGATCTGGAGTTCTCAGAAAAGAAAGCAACCCGTTCCTGGTAACTCATTGTGTTAAAAAAAAAATAGCATGTGAAACTCAAGACAAAATGCTCCAGTTCAGGGTTCCAGCCAGCCATGACTGCTTCCTCTTCACTCCATTCCATCTCCTCCCTCTTCCCGCCCCACAATAATAACTCAGCATTCTGTGACCACTGAACCTGCTCAGTTAGGCTGCTTTCAGGGTGTCTCATTCATTGGGAGGTTCCGTTCCCCTGCTTTAAGATTTTTTGAACTTTTGCAAACCTCAGAGTTTCTCTTAACCCTGATGGTGATATCTCTCAGGTTAGGTTGGATTGGGTTTGGGTGGCACAGTTTTGGCTACATAACAATCCACAATTGGAGAATGAGATCTCTATTTGTATATGTAGCCTTCTCAGAGCTGATCTCCGACAAATTCTATAGGAAGCTGCCTTATAATGAGTCAGAACATTGGACCATCTAGCTCAGCACTCTCCAGGGTTTCAGGCAGGTATCTCTCCCTGAAGATTGAACCTAGGACCTTCTGCATGCAATGCTGATGGCTCTACCACTGAGCTACAGTCCTTGCAATCAGAAGGCCTTAATATGCAGGTACTGTTTCGCTCCGTATTGCACTTATTACCAGATACTTTCCAAGAGAGTCAGGCAGAATCTCTCCCAGCTCCACCTGAGAGATGCCAGGGATTGAACCTGAGACCTTCTGCAAGCAAAGCAGATGTTCTGCCACTGGACTCCAACTCCCATCCTCCCATTTTAAAAAATAAACCAGCCATTTAATCAGGAGCAGCTTTTTAGTTAACTGTGAGAGCTGTGCATTGCAAGCCCTGCTTTACGCCCCTGGTTGCCATCTTCCAATCTGGATTGCAAATCTCCTGAGCTCAAGAAGTTTCTGCACGCCATCCTAACCCCGACAGGATGAAAGGAAAAAACGAATTCAGAGCAGACGGCCGCTGAAGTATTGAGCCCGCAGCTCCAACAGCCCAGCCTCTAAAAGACTGCCTGGGTAGACCTTGGAGCTGAAATAGCTTGAATGAAGATTTTTATTTTTAGTGGGATGGTATTCCCTAGTTCCTGAGGTATTGGCATTATGTATGCTGGAGCAGTTGCTACAGGAAATGCGGGGGTGGGGTGGCAACCCTCTGGCCAGGGGGTGCTGCACCCTCCCGGGCGCCAGGCGGATAACGCCAGCAGCCTCCCAGACAAGAGGCTGAGCAAACGGGCGAACGTGACTTTGGAAGAGTCACAAACAGATGATGAGGGAAGGGAGGAGAACCTCCCAAATTGACCTTCCAAGCCTCCAGTGAGGACGCCTGCCAAGTCAATGATGCAATGCTGCTGGCAACCCGTGCCACTTCCCGTGCCATGGGCTTTGGGCTAGGATTATGGCGGCTTAAAATATCCCAGACCAGTAGGGTTATTTTTGGGATGGGGTGGAAGAATGAATAGGTTCTTTTGAGAGTTGTGTGTGTGTGCGTGTGAGAGAGGAGAAGGATGCTGTTTCGTGAGCACATACAAAAGATGAGTGATTTAAAAACAGACCAGAACCGTCACCGGATTAACATAATGACCAGCAAGCTACCGGCAATGGCCCATGGGCAGCCAGGCCAACAAAGGAAGCTGACACAGAGTCAGACCACTGGGTGCCTCTAGCAACTCACAGAGAACCCCCAATAAAAGAGAAGCAAAAGCTTCAGCAGAAACAGCTCAGAGAAAACTTGCAGATTGTTGGGAGAGATTCCAGCCCTCCCCCCCCCCCCAGTCCTTGCTCTGAATCAAAGGAGATTGTGGTCTCGGTCTTAAAATCTGAGCTGTTTTGAGCATCTCTGGCTGGACAGGAACCTTCTAAACCAAACAAGGGAGGCAGATCAAAGGCCCATGTCCATCCCAAACACAGGAGGCATTGCAGATGGCCCTTTCTCAGGGGTTCCCAAACTCCCCCCCCCCCACCTACCACTAGAAACTTGCTAAGGGTCTTGGCAGACCACTTAAGGACTTTTCTGCCTCTTGTAGGAAATGTAATGGGCTGCAATTGTGTGTGATTTTTAAATCACACTATACAGTGGTACCTTGGGTTGAGTACTTAATTCGTTCCGGAGGTCCGTTCTTAACCTGAAACTGTTCTTAACCTGAAGCACCACTTTAGCTAATGGGGCCTCCTGCTGCTCCTGCGCCTCCGCTGCACGATTTCGGTTCTCGTCCTGAAGCAAAGTTCTTAACCTGAAGCACTATTTCTGGGTTAGCGGAGTCTGTAACCTGAAGCGTATGTAACCCGAGGAACCACTGTAATTGCTTTGTTTCTGTCTTCTGTTGCTCCGCCCACCAACCCTGATGTCATTCCCCCCACATTAACCCACTTGGAGCAGCAATTCACAAAGACGGCAGGGCCAACACCTGGGGAGGGGGCAGTAGGATTATCAAGAGGAGCCCTAAGAGGCAAGGGAGAGGCAGGCGGGAGATGAAGGTATAAACGAATATCAGGCTTTGAAAAGCTGGTATGACTGGATCAAGTTCATAAATTTTGTTGAATTAATTAAACTAAACAGTTTTAATTGGATTTTGAATAAAGGCGCAATTAATTGTTGCCGCGTTTATTGTGCCATTATCTTCCTTAGTGGGTTGTGCAAACCGCTATTTCCCTTTTTATGAGGGGCACTGGAGATGGGGTGGTGGCCCGAAAATGTTTGGCTCTTCCCAACCCCATTTTTTCATGCAAATAGAGGATTGCGATGCGGCACTACAAATCCTCCAGCGGGGACTGTGTAGAGTTTCAGGCAGGGGACATGCCCAACTCTACCTGGAGATTGGACCTGGGACCCTCTGCATGCAAAGCAGGTGCTCTAACCACTGAGCTACGGCCCTTCCCCATAGATCCTTGCCCCTGCTTCGTCCTGGCCCATCTCTATCCAAGCCTGGGAAAAAAGCAAGTCTCAAAGTCAATGAGCTTGCCCTTGAAACAGAAGCACAATTCTCTCCCCACGTAATTCTCTTTCTTTTTAATTGCATTTATCTATATTGCACACATTAAAACAAAAAATACTTTCCTTGCAGTCTCTTTATCTTGACACCTGCGCTTTCTGAGCAGAATAGCAATGAAAGCTGGGGGGGGGCAGGGGGGGAAAAGGCAGAATCAAAGGGGAGTTTAGATCTACCAGCACTCAAAGGAGGTTCAGATGCTGCCAGGGTTCAATTCTGTCTGGACTGCACTTCTGTTCTAAAGCAAGTGGGAGAAGAGATGGGAAGGAGATGAAACAAGTGCAAAATCAGAGAGCACATAAGAAGAGTCTCCCTGCTGGATCCGGGCAAAGGTCCGTCCAGTTCAGCATCCTGTTCTCACAGTGGCCAACCACAGTTGCCCCAAGGGGAAGCCGGAAAGCTGGACCACTTGGGATTCCCTGCAACTGGTGTTACTGCCCCTAACAATGAAGGCAGAAGATTAATCCTTGGGATAGCTCAATCGGTAGAGCATGAGACTTAATCTCAGGATTGTGGGTTCGAGTCCCATGTTGGGCATAAGATTCCTGCACTGCAGCAGTTGAACTGAATGACCCTCTTGGTCCCTCCCAACCCTACAATTCTACTATCTTATAGCCATTGTGACTAGTAGCCAATGATAGCCTGGTCCTCTGTGAATTTGTCAAATTCCTTTTAAAGCCAGTCAAGAAAAGTATGAAACAGGAATGGAATTTACAACATGTTATGGCTTAAAAAAAAACCCATTATAAGATGAGATAGGAGATGGCATTTAACCCCAAAGAAGCTAGCTCAAATGTACAAAAAATGTGTAAATACTTGAAATCTTTGGCAGGCTTTGCACAATTCGGACGAACTATAATATGCAGTTGATTAAGACATTTTAAGGACCCACAGAGGGGAGGATGGAAGTCCTAAGATTCGGAAGAATCTTGTTTTTATTTTAAAATTTTACTTGTGTTAAGTGTGTGACTTAATTTGTAAAATCAATAAAAATTATTTTAAAAAGCAACAACAAATGTACAAAAGCGCATCAAACAAGTGATGGAAATGTAAGGACTGTGAGGGGTCATTGTATCATAGGTGGTGGACCTGCAGGAAGGCAGAGGCCTTTTGGGACATGATATATAATGAAAATAATAGAAGTTTTAAAGGGACATTTCCCCAAGAGGCCAGAATCCTTCCTGCTGGATATTCTAGACAGCGAAATCCGAAAGAAAGCCTCAACGCCTATTTATGTACAGTATGTGACTTCAGCAGCAAGGATTCTCTATGCTCAGAAATGGAAGGAGGGGAAAACACCCTCAGTGGGTTGATGAAAATCTTGGAATATGCAGAGATGGCAAAATTGACAGCACTGATAAAAGATACAAATTTATAATCTTTTAAAGAAGACGGGAAACCCTTTCTAGTTATATAAAAAGTCATTTCGCTTATGCAAAGACCTGGGTAACGGTAAAAAAAGGTAAAGCACCCATAGACAGTTAAGTCCAGTCAATGGTGACTATGGGGTTGTGGCGTTCATCTTGCTTTCAGGCCGAGGGAGCCAGCGTTTTGTCCCCAGACAGCTTTCCGGGTCATGTGGCCAACATGACTAAACCACTTCTGGCGCAACGGGACACCGTGACAGAAACCAGAGCGCTCAGAAACACCATTATCTTCCTGCCACAGCATTACCTATTTATCTACTTGCAATGGCATGCTTTCAAACTGCTAGGTGATCGAGCAGGGCTTTCCTTACGGTCTTATTCATTGCGATCTCCTTGGATGGCTTCAAAAGGGGATTAGATAAAATTCATAGAGGGTAAGGCTACCAATGGCTGCTGGTCATGGTGGCTGCCCACTATCTACAGCGCAGTCCGCCTCTTGAAACTGGGAATCACAAGTGGGAAGAGAGTTGCTCTTGTATTTGGGTCCTGCTGGCAGGTTTTCCACAGGCATCTGGTTGGCCACTGTGAGAACAAGATGCTGGAGGTGGTAGACCTTTTGACTTGAAGCAGCAGCCAGGCTCTTCTAACTGTCTCAAACCCCTCCAAAACATTCTCTTTGGTTTTTTCCTGCTCCAGACTGGTTCCTTATAACACATGCACACCCTTTCCACTCAAACAACCAGAAGGCAGGCAAAAGCCCTCTCCTTCTTGTAAAACTACAGAGCAATTAGACCCATTCCACCTGCTAGCATACGCATATCAATCAACTGGCAAGCGATCAACATAGGCCTATAAATCACACCCCCTCTCTGGAGGAGGGTGCGATTTTGGGGGGGAAAGGTTGGAGGGGAGGGGAGTGTTGACGAATTGCTTTGGCTTGGAGGGTTAAGGTGTGCTCCTTTCCAAAGAGAAAAACCTGCTCGCTTCTCCTGATGGCCAAAACCAACTGCAGGCAAAACATTCAGCGCTGTAACAGAGCCGCCTCTGAAGGCCTCCAGAATTGGAAACAGACTTGTCGGAAGTGTCTCGTTAGGCATAATTGCTTTGCAAGGATTTGAGGTTTCCCTTCTGAGCCATCGACACCAGGACGTCCCGCCCCCCTGAATTGAGCGTGAGCCCCTGTCTACTTTGGGGGTGGGCAGGCAAAGTATCTGCCTAGCTAGTGGGGAGGGGGGGCAGGAACAAGAGGAACACTGTTGCTTTAAAATACAAGGCTGGCCAAATACCCGGGTGCAATATTTTCCCCAGATTCATCAGCTGAGTTCTGAGCCACAAATTCTTCAAAGGGAATTTCCAGCTTCATTAGGGGTGTCAGCAAAAGGGAAAAAAAGAGAAGACCACCCTCCCAAATTTGTGGAAATCAAATGGGTCCACCCCCACCCCGTGTGTGTGTGTGTGTGTGTGTGTGTGTGTGTGTGTGTGTTTAGGAAATCACAGCCTTCAGCAGAAGCCCTGGGCGACAAGAGGTGGGTTTCACACACCTACCCTCTTTTGCTAGCCCTCTCCCTATTTTTGTTTTTTAAGCAATCAGCTAAACAAACAAACAAACAAGCTGACACACATTTTCACACCCAGCAAATGAGGCTGTGTGGGCGATGGATTTTTGTTGCTCGGTGCTAATTAATACTGAGGCTCCTGTGCTAAGAAAAGGAAAGGTAAGGAGAGGTGGTCTCAGGTGTGTCCCATCTGCAAACACCCCCCCCCCCCTCCATCAGGCAGGCATCCAAGATAACCCAGTTAAGATTTGCCACTTGTAGTTCGCTTCACCTCATCAGGCATAGGATTGTTCATTTGGGGCAATAGACTCCCACAGTGGCACAAGTGGGCAAGAATCACCCCCTACTTTTTATGTCCAGCAACTGACATTTAGAACATGGCATCTCCATTTAGCTATGATGGTGGTTGAAAGCCCTTTCCCCCCTATATGCAGTGATTAGTGGGTGAGTCAAGTCAGGGACTGGCATGAAATTATGTTTTAGGTGCCCACAAGATTGTGTCTATACACTAGATACACATCTGAAAGAGGTCTGCAGGGTGGCAACAAGAGAACAGAGTCTTTTCTGTGGTGGCGCCCCGCTTGTGGAGTGCTCTCCCCAGGGAGTAGAGCACCACCTGGCACCTTCGTTACATATCTTTAGGCACCAGGAAAATTAAACAATCTATGGGCTTTTAAATTGAGGGGATTATTGTTTTCATTTGTTATTATTGCATGTATTGTTGTATGTCACCCAAGCGATGTGAGATTCCAGCGCTTACCCAGGGTTTGGCTTCTTTCGGAATGAGAGACAGTGGAGATTGTGGTGTCTATATGATATATGGTTTATTTATACATATATACAACCGGAGATGGAGGAGTTCACAACATTAACACACCAAGAGGGTCTTGCTTCTCCCACAACCTTGGTTTCCAACAGAAACTTCTCCCATAGCCACAACCTTGGTTTCCAACAGAAATCAGGCATGACTGTCTATCAGCTGCCCAGCCTGCAATCTGCCAGCTTCTAGCTTCTAGCTCATACAACTCAACTCTCAACTCTGGCCTTTGTCGTTCTAACTACCAGATAATTGAGACTCAGGCTACTACCTCACCAGGAACCTAACAATTCCAGGAATTTGAATCCTTGCTTAGATTTTTTAAATACTTGCTAGATCCAGGAATTAGAAGGTTTCAGCATATAGCGTACCTCCCAAAAAAACCACATAACAGCATGTTTGTGTTTTTATGTTGTAAACTGCCCTGTACAGAAATTTTAATAATAATAATAGTAATAATAATATTGACTCAGACTAGGACCCAAGGGACCATGGTTCAAATCCCCGTGCAGCTGTGGAGCTCACCAAGTGACAATGAGTCAGTCACAATCTTTCATCCTAAACTCTCTCTTCATAAGACTAGAATCCCGGGCCATCCGAAGATGATTGCTGGGAGATTCACAACAGACAAAAGGAAGTCCTTCACAGAGCGCATAGTTAAACTATGGAACTCAATCCCACAGGAGGCAGTGATGGCCATCAACTTAGATGGCTTCCCCACCACCACCACCAATAAAAACCTAGACAAATTCATGAAGGAGAAGGCTATTTCTCCCCCTCCCAATTATATCCTCACAGCAACCCTGTGAAGTAGGTCAGGCTGAGAGGCAGTGGGGGTTTGATGCTAGCCCAGCCCTCTTAATCACTACATCACACTAGATCTTAGCAATATCTTGCGGCAGGTAGTTCCGCAGATCCCATAAAGGCGCAAGCAATGAGGCCGAATCCTGTTGAGTGCAACCCACCTGAATGATGCCTTGGAAACATCATCCCTCATCCAAAGGCCGAAGTGAGGGCAGCAATCCTTGAGGACTAGCGTCCCCAACCGCAGAGCGCATGCAACATCCTTAGCCGAACCTATGTAGGAAGTTCGTTTTCAGCCGCCGCGCTTTCAGGCAGCTTAAGTGTGGAGCGTAAGGAATCACCTTCTGCTCCTTTCAGCCTCTTTTCCCTCCCCAGAGCCCTTTCCGATTGAGGGTAAATGAGTCGTGAAATGGCCATAACAACAAATATGTGGGCTGCTGCTTCCGCTTGTCAGGGAGCCCAGCAAAGCACCTCTGCCAGGGCCCTTCCCTCCTGAGGGCTTCCCACACTAAGAAAAAGGAACCAGGAGTCAATAAGGGGTCAAGGTTTTTTTTAAAGAAATGATCAAAGTAGCACAGCGCCTTGCATGCAGAAGGCCCCACTTTGATCCCTGCTGTCTCCAGTTAGAGCTGGGAGAGACCCCTGTCTGGAACCCTGGAGAGCCACTGCCAGTCAGTGTAGACAATATTGAGCTAAATCATGGGTAGGCAAACTAAGGCCCAGGGGCCGGATCTGGCCCAATCGCCTTCTAAATCTGGCCTGCAGACAGTCCGGAATCAGCGTATTTTTACATGAGTAGTATGTGTCCTTTTATTTAAAATGCATCTCTGGGTTGTTTGTGGGGCCTGCCTGGTGTTTTTACATGAGTAGAATGTGTGCTTTTATTTAAAATGCATCTCTGGGTTAGCTGTGGGGCATAGGAATTCGTTCATATATTTTTTCAAAATATAGTCCAGCCCCCAACAAGGTCTGAGGGACAGTGGACCGGCCCCCTGCTGAAAAAGTTTGTTGACCCCTAAATGGACCAGTGGTCTGACTCAGTATAAGAAAACTTCGCATGCCCCTGAATTCACTTATTTGATCGGCATCTGTTCACATGGCAACGGACAACTTTTCTGCAGGAAAACAAGCACAGGCTCCTGGCTTCCTCTCTTTCATTTATCACATTCACCTTCCACCTTCCTCCCAAGGAGCTCAAGCGGGCACACATGGTTCTCCCCTTCTCTATTTTACCCGCACAACCACTCTGTGAAGTAGGTGAGGCTGAGAGAGACTGGCCTGAGTTCACACACCCAGAAAGCTTCATGGCTGAGAGGGGATTCGAACCCGGGTCTTGAAGGTCCTAGTCTTGACACGCTTAACCACCACACCAACATCTTTTGCAGGAGGAGCACAGAAGCATTGCAGCAGAATCAAAGAGAACTGTGGCACTTAAAGGCTGTGTACACACACTGCGCATTCAAAGCACATCTGAAACACATTCAAATTCCCTCAAAGAATTCTGGCCACTGTAGTTTTACCCCTCACAGAGTTACAGTTCCCCCCAGCAACCTCTTATCGGACTACAGTACGCAGAACACTTTGAAAGGAAAGAATGTGCCTTAAAGGTATAGTTTAACAAAATGTAGTACAGCATCCGCTTTCTTCAACAGGAATGCACTTTGCCAGATGCACAAAGGGAACCTTTTTTTGCACTCAGGGGCCACATCCTATTGTGCAGAACCTTCTGAGGGCCATGTGTCAGTGGTGGGCAGGGCCCAAGGCAAAGGTGGGTGAGGCAACAGGTGCACAGCTGGACACATTCCAGCCAAGCAAAGCCAGAGGGTTTCTACACACATGGACTTCTCTGCATCCCTCTTTCCAGGCAAGTAAGAGGCATCGTCACCGTTCAAAGATATACTCCAGCCAGGCCGAAGCATGTGCAGAGGGTACTACGCAGGGCCGATAAGGTCTCAGGAGAATCCTGAGATATCTAGCCAAGATCCTGGGGAGCTGCTGCCGCACAAGGGAGACAATACTGTGTTCAATGGAGCAACCACATGGTTTAATCTTGGGACAGCATCATATGGTCCTAATATGGACTTTCCCTCGCCCATGTCCCATTTCTCATTATTTACTAACCCCAGTGGTTATGTTCTAACTCTACTAATGAAGGCAGTACAGTGGTACCTCAGGTTACATACGCTTCAGGTTACATACGCTTCAGGTTACAGACTCCGCTAACCCAGAAATAGGACCTGGGGTTAAGAACTTTGCTTTAGGATGAGAACAGAAATCGTGTGGCGGCGGCGCAGCAGCAGCAGGAGGCCCCATTAGCTAAAGTGGTGCTTCAGGTTAAGAACAGACCTCCACAACAAGTTTAGGGAAGTTTTTAATATTTAATGCTTTATTGTTTTTAACACTTGACTGGAAGCCGCCCAGAGTGGCTGGGGAAACTCAGCCAGATGGGTGGGGTATAAATAATAAATTGTTGTTGTTGTATTAAGCTCTTAACCCGAGGTACCACTGTACGTGTCTGAGTCCCAGTTGCTGTGAATAACAAGTGTTTCTGGTGCTCTTGGGTCCTCCCACTAAGACATCTTGTTAGCCACAGTGAGAACAGGATACTGGACTAGACGGGCCATTGGCCTGATCCAGTAGCCAGGGCTCCCTTCTGTTTATAGCATCCTCCCAACAAGGCTTTGTAGCTCAGATCGTTTTCCAAGATAGCACCTCTGTGCCCCAGGAGAATCGGCCTCATTAGCCAAAGTTTCAGCCATGTTCCTTTTGACAAAGACACCACTCTTCAAGAGAGAATGAGAGAGCGAGAAAGAGGGAGAAAGAGGGAACCACCCTTGGGGGGGGGGGGGACCCACAAGGGAATCAAAGTGAAACAGAGGACCGCAGCTTTATTTTTGGTGAAACTAATGCAATTAAGAGCCTCCACTCTCCCGCTTTTATCCCTGATGTTCCTTTCTCAGAGCCAGCCTCTCCCCCCACAACCCCACACCCTATTTTGAGCAAAGGGTCCCTCTCTCCTCGCCCCCTCCAGCGGGAGCTCCCATAACAAAGTCCCCAGCAGGGAGACAATAGGCGCTTATGTTCTCCAAACGGAGCTCTCTGTTTACTGGGAAGAGCGCCAGGGCTGGCAGCCCTCAGCCACAGAGAATAAAAGACGCGTTTGTCCTGCGGAGTTACCCTGGGCCGGAGAGGCACTTCGCAAAAAAAGGGGAAGGGCCGCACACACCACAACTTGTTGGCGCCCGGGAAACAGAGGTGCGCACAGCTGCTGCGCCGGGTTGTGCTTAAGAGGAGGGTGCGAAGAACCACATTGGATTGAGGAAATGATTCCTTCCTGCTCGTTGGGGGAGTGCCAAATGAGATTTCTTTTTTTAAAAAAGAATCCAAATCCAGTATCCTTATTGCAGGGATCAATCATGGCCCCCAGGCCTCTCTGTCTGGTCCTCGGAATTCTCCATCAGGCCACACCCCCTGTCCTTAGGCCACACCCCTCACTGGCCAAGTTTCAAACCCTGCTTATTCCTGGCTGGAAATGGGTCTTTAAGCTATGGTCATGCCTGTTTGATTGGATGAAGGGGTGTGTGTGTGTGTGTGTGTGTGTGTGTGTGTGTGTGTGTTTTAAACTAGCCTATTTTACCCAGGCAAATTTCACATCCGGTGCTTCATTTTCTTTTGCCTCTGGCCCCGCCCACCCCAGGATGTGACCCCTGGAACAGAACAGAATGCGGCCCTTAACCTATAAAGGGTTCTCCCATGCTGTGATGGACAAAAAAATGCCCCCCCCCCCAAGTGTGTCCAGTTTTCAGGTTCTTCATCAGACGAGAAGGTACATGAATCTGGGAGGAAGGGGGAATGAGGGACGGGGAAATAAAATTGAGAGGCCCCAGTAAGGGAATTGCTGAGTGTAGATCCTGCATCTATTTTCCGTCTTTCTGAGAGATGGAAGTGTAGACTGAACCTCAGTGGACTGAGGGCAGACCTAGCATGATGGGGAGAACTGGGAAAGGGCCCTAGCACCTGCCCTGCATGCAGAATGTCCCCAGCTCCTCCAGTTAAAAGGATTGAGAGGTCTTCCAGATGACCTGCTTACTGAACATGCATCCAGATTTCTTTCCACAAAACTTGCACAGAGGTTATAGGACGTTGATTGAGTATTATATCCCCGTCTGAGTCAATCCACATCTACCTGTTGCTTTCTTTCCTGGCATTCAAAGTCACTGCCTCCAACCATGTTACTTCCCCCTGACACATTATGAACCTGCTCTCACACCTTAAGGACTACAAGCTTCCAAATTCTGAACCAGATGCCAAATGACAAAGGGGCACAACAGCTGTTGCAGGTAATGGTGTTTTACCTAACAGATTCATTTGCTACTGACAGCACACGCTGAGATTTTCAGAACTTGGCCACCCATCCCTAGCAGGACACACACCGCTCCATCATGCCGCAACATATATGTAGCATCTAGCTCCGCCCTCCATTCATGCCCTCTTCTTTGGAATAAAATAAAATAAATAAACTAGTTTGATCTCTCCCCCCACCCTCCTTATCAAGCACGCAGTGTGCCATTGCTGGAGGCTACAAAGAGAAAATCGAGTGGGCCTTTTCAAAGGCTATCCTTGTTAAACTCAAGCAGAACCAAACAGAATCCGATTCATCTAAAAATGTGTGGGGAACCCGCCCCCCTTATTCCCTTAAAGAAAATAAAGAGGGCCCCCTATTCTCTTCTCCACCCACCCACCCAATTTCCGCCTTCCCACATGAAGCTTGGAAGTTCCTCTCCAAAAAGTCTTGAATAATTGAAGTTGAACATGATATTTTAATGTCTTTCAAGATTTTCATTAAAATTCATTTGCTCTTCCCCTTTGGGAGGATTGTCACTGCTAAGAGTGCCACAGAGGGCAGATGGCAGGCTGCTCTTTTTAACTCCATTCTCACCGGCTTGAGAAGGAAGCAGTTTTGCCAGTGTTTTTAAATCATCTAGGAAATAAATAAAAAAGTGGCACACGTAGGTAGGCACCAAGGCGGGACCCAGTTTCATTCTTATTTTTCACATTTCTACCTGTGATTCACATCTCAAAGGAACCCCAAGTGGCTGCCATCACTCCTCCTAATACTGAACTCTTGAGGGCCAATGCAACTGTGATCCAAACAAACCTACCATGCAAAAAGGCTATCCCAGAAACAGCTCCCCAGCAAGGACAGAGGATGCTCAGCAGCTACAGAATGTAAAACAGGGGTGGAGGTAGGCACCTGTAGCCCCCAGGCACCTGTAGGCACCTGTAGCCCCCCCAGGATTCCCATCACAGCCAATGGGCAGGGGACACTGTAATGCAACAGTGTAATAACCCAAGAAATGTCCTGCAGATGGATCAGGCTAGCAGCCCAACTTAGCCCAGCTAAGCCCATTCCTCATTGTGGCCAACCAGATGCCCCAATGAGAAGCCCAAAAGCAGGACCTGAGCACAACAGCACTCTCCTCTCCTGCAGCTTCCAGCAACTGGTATACAGACCCATGCTGCCTCCAACAGTGGAGGTGTCTATATCTCTTTTAAAGCCAACCACGTTGGTGGCCCTCACTGTCTATCGTGAGAGCGAGTTCCAGAGCTTAGCTGTTCTGTTGGCATCCGTCTGTCTCAGGAGAAGATGGAGGACTTTGGGGGTGATGTCAAACTGATGGAAGATTTCAGCGCCTGCTGTGGCTGTAGAGACCAATACAGGAAAGACATGTTTTGTTGCAGCTCGGGCAAATGAAGGTATCTGGTTGTGCTGCTACAGATACACCACAGCTTTGCTTCTCTCTGCTCTCCTTCCAGTGGTCATTCATCCTCTGGCCATTGCTGTGGATCCACAACTTGATTGTCTCCAGGCACTGCAGTCATCTGCAAGGGCAGGTTGATGCTGCCAGCCTTCAGGTCAAGTTTGCAGACATAACACAGTGTGGGTCTGCCAATGGGCCTGGTGTCTGAAGCCAGCTCCCTGTAGTGCACATCCTTGGGGATCCTGCCATCTTCACACATACATAGCTAAACGTCTGGGGTAGGTCTAGTTGCTCAGTCTTATGTGTAAAATGAGACAGCGTGGCATAGTGGTTAGGACCTGGGAGAGACAATGATTCTCAGCACTGGTTTTGAAGCTTCACCACCACTTTCTTCTTCTTCCTATGGGGCTTGTGGTCCAAACCATTTGCAGGGCACCAATTTCACAAAGGCTGCCATAAAACAACCCTGGGAGGTAGGTCAGCAGTGCCCTCATGCCAGCACTACAGGGGAGAGGCTAAACAAAAACCATCCTGTGAACCTTAGGATGGGGGCAAGATCCGAATCGGTCTCATAGCTTGTTGTATATTGATTCCCAAGCAGCGGTTTTTGCAAGAGGAGCTGAGAGAGCAAAAAGTCCTGGAAACCCTCGCTAATTCATTTGCTAATGCAATGCAATTTAATCAAGTCAATGGACTGTGGGCAAAGTGCCAATAGATGAGGACGATGGGGGATGAGGGACAGGTGATGGCTATGCCTTAGAGCAGATATGTACGTGTGTGTCATGAGCCAGTGCTGCTGGGATCGGAGTTGGGATGGCAGGCTCTGATGGAAGAAGAGGAGGAAAGAACAGGCAGGGGGTGAATTACGGGAACCTGCGTTGGAAGGAGGGGGTCTGGTCATGGAGCTATAGGTTTGAGGGGGGATCTGGGTAAAGGCGTCTCATGGGCTCACTCATCTGTCGGTGCCTCTGGTGAAAGGGCCAGGCTGTGGCGATAATATTTCAAGAAAGAATTTCCCACAATTCCTCAGAGCATCGATACTTCTGGGAAATGTAAAGGAGTGGCTTAGAGCTGCTCAGAGCATCTGGACAGAAAATAACCTTGGACCAGTTATTCTCTCAGAGCCTAGCCTACTTCGCAGGGTTGTTGTGAGAACAAAACAGAAGGGGAGAGGAACATGCATGTCACCTTGAACTCCTTGGATATAGTGGTATAAAAAAAAATTAGGATATTAAATTAACTCCAGTATCTTTGCTTGTACAGTGGTACCTCAGGTTAAGTACTTAATTCGTTCTGGAGGTCCGTTCTTAACCTGAAGCTGTTCTTAACCTGAAGCACCACTTTAGCTAATGGGGCCTCCTGCTGCCGCTGCGCTGCCGGAGCACGATTTCTGTTCTCATTCTGAAGCAAAGTTCTTAACCCAAGGTAATATTTCTGGGTTAGCAGAGTCTGTAACCAGAAGCGTATGTAACTCGAGGTACCACTGTACAAATATAAAGTCACCATCAGTCTTGTGTCTGAAACCTGCTGAGTTAACCATGCAGTATACGAATGCTGCAGCATTTGAAATGTCTGACGGTTCTGTTCTGTTACTCTATTGGCTTCCCCCACAGACAAAGGCGTGTTGCAGCTAATTCCTGGGTTGTGGGGGTGAGAGATGCTGGGCTTCTGAACAGGCATGGCGGCTGCATTGGGAAAATCCACCCACCCAGCCTGCTCTCTCCCCGCCCCCACCTCCACTGCCACCCCTGGCAGCCCAGCTCCCTCCTAACATGTGTTTCCTTGAGGGGGTTCAGCCAGCTGTTTTCGCTTACAGCTGTAATTCCTTCCAGATGCTCTGCCTGGGAGCCGCCGCCATGTCTGTTCATGGTGCAAGAAAAGCAAAGCAAAAAGCACCCTAGGACTTAACAGGTGCATCGCTTGAATCTCTGGAGGGCAAAGCTTCAAACACTGCTCCCCACCCCAAAACAAGACTTTTTTTATTTCTTATTCTGGCACAGGTGACAATGAGAGAAAGCCGTCAAGTGGAGGGCAGCTCTTTAGTCTGGGCGGAAGATCAAAAACACTGAAATACAAATGTTTCCAAGTTCAGGAGCTTCTGAAGTCCTGAGCTTGTGGTGCAGCAGGAAAAAAGCAACTGGGTCTCATCTAGCAAAACCCAGCATCAAATCTCCAACCCACCCATGAAGCTTAGGACTTATACTGAATCAAGCCACTGGTCTATCTAGCTGGGTGTCCTCAATGCTGACTGGCAATGGTTCTGTGGGGATTTAGGCAGCAGTCTCCCCAGTCCTACCCAGAGATGTCAGGGACTGAACCTACGACCTTCTGCATGCCAAGCAGATGCTCTGCCACTGAGCTACAGTCCTTGACTGCAGATACCGTCTCTTGGTTTTACTTTCCAGGGTTGTTTTGAGGATGAGTATGGCATAGCCTAAATGTTCCACCCAAGCTGAAAGAGGAGTGTCAGCATCCTGTTTGTTAACAACTGAAAATCACAAGGATGACAAAGGGAAAGAATGGCTGAGCCAGTTGTCTTGGTGTTTACGGATTAATAATGGTTATGGCCAGTGCTTTTCCCCCTGGGAGTACTCAAGGGTACGCAGTAGTGGCACCTTTTTTCTAGTTAAAAGTGTGGCACTTACTTAAGAACTTCATGGTGAATACCAGCACCATTTTTTCCTAGAAGAAAAGCCCTGGTTATGGCCACCTTTAGTCTCTGTGTCCGGGGTTCCCCATCCACAATCTACACGAAGACTATGTTCTACCACCAGAATTGGAGACAGGATGCCCCTGAAGACCAGTTGCTGGAGATACCAAGTGGGGAGAGTTGCTGTTCCTCTCAGGTCCTGCTTGGCGGCACCTGGTTGGCTACTGTAAGAGCAGGATGCTAGACTTGGCTTGACCTGATCTATGTTCTTAGTGTACAAAAACAAGGACGAAGAAAATCTGGAAATCTCAGAAGAGAAAACATTTCTAGGAACTCCTTGTACTAAAAAACAAAAAAAAACAACGTATGGAACCTGCAACAAGATGTTGCGGAATGGAGTGCTCCAGTTCAGGGTTCCAGCCAGCCATTCTTCCATTCCATTCCACTCTATTCCATACCACCCTTTCCCCCACAACTCAGTATTCTGTGACCACTGAACATGCTCAGTTGAGCTGCTTGGGGGGGGGGGTGCACTAGCCATTAGTGATTGTTTTTCTCCTCTGAAGTTTTTTTGAACTTTTGCAATTCTTGGGGCTCCTCTAAATCCTGATACCTCCCCTATTGAGTTTGGATTTAAGGTAGGAATTACCCACCTGGAGATTCCAGTAACTGGATATGAGACCTTCAACCTGTGGAGCATAGGCTGCAGCCTCTTCCTGACCCCCAAAGGACTGTTCATTAAGTTAATAAAGTACCATTTGCTTTTACATTCTGACCATCACCGCCGGCCCTGCAAGTTACTACGATTCCTTCATTTCCAAGGATGTTCATTCCACTTAGGAACAAACACAGTCAGTTAGCTTTTCTCCCTCCAGTGGGCCATTGCTCTTGGAGACCTTCCAAGCGAGACGTTTTGATGTAATTCTCCCAGGGTTAAACAAGCTAAAAATGGGGAGGACTTTTTTATTATTAAAAAAAAACTCTCATCCATTTTCTTTTCTCATCATCTCCTCTGGGCTTTTCTACAAAGATCACACTTGGCGGGGCGGGGAGGAATTATATGCAGGTCAAGGCTGTGTTTACATCTTTGAGGTGGTGAAGTCTGAATTTTCTCAAAGGCAATTACTTTTCCATTCCCCCCACACACACACTTTCTCCTCTTTGCAAAGGCTATTTCACACAGATTTGTGTTCTGCAATTCAGTGCAAGTGTAGAATTTTAAGAGGAGCAAAGAATTCAACACCTGGACAATTTTGGCTTTCATTTAAAAAACAACAACAAGCAAGTTTCTAATCCTTATTGATGTAGGAAAAGGCCTGAAAGTGTGTCGGCGAGGGGGGGGGGTGGAGTGGAAAACGCACCTGGTGGAATCCCAAAATCTATCAGTGGGTTTGAGCAGGATTTTGAAGAAGGGAAGAGAAAGCTTTTTCGTCCCTTTTCCTTGTCAAGATGAATAAAGCTATGCAACATACACACACCTGTTCCAATGTGATAAAACCCCAAAACTTTACCAAGGGAGCCCCGGATGGCAAAAGTGGGGTGCGGCATGGATTTACCAAGAATATATCAAGGAAAGCAAGCAGGAAACAGGGGCCTCTTCCTGGTCAATAGAGCAATAGGGGCAAGTTAAGAGTGCATAGATACATCAGCACAGCTTGGAACATTCCTCTTTGCCCAGAGAAGCCACAACAGAGCCAGACAGCTGGTGCCCATGTTCAAAGCAGGTTGCCAGGCTGCAGGGCTTTGTGTACTGAACAACAAAACCTTTTTAGCCAATCACTCCCATGAGCTGGAGCGGCACAAGGACACTTTTGTCTACCGGGCTGCACACCTCACCTTTCCTCTCCTCTCTCGTTATTTAGCAAGTCCACTCCCCAGTGCCTGCCTGTAGGGCCACACATCCTCAGAATCAAGTCTGACCGCCGTGCCTGGATTGTACACCTCTAGACTACAGGGGGGTGTTGTTGAGTCTTGGAATTCTCCCTGCACCTAGAGAGCCAGCGTGTAAGGGAGAAAAGGTTCTCTGGAGACTTCTCGCTGGCATGTTATTTTTCTAGATGCAGGGAGTTCTCTCTGCATACAAAGCTTAAACCTCTTGAATCTACAGCCTGGGGCGGTAACAGCAAAAGCTCTTTGCCACTTCAATTATGCGGGCTGATTTAACCGCTACGCCAAAGTGGCTCACAAAATGCCACCAATATCACTGTAGGAATGTTGATCAGAACAAATACAGGTATTAGCTTGACACAGGTCAAGAGGCGGAGCTTCCAAGGGCCAGTGGGAGGAGCCTAAACCACAGCGCTACAATTTCATGCCTCGAGACACTGGCAAGGCGTTCTCAAAAGCAGCGCTTCTCTTCACAAACACAGCAGCACTTAACCCTCCTTCTCTGTTTGAATGGCTAAGCCAGGTGGGGATGCACAGAAAAAACCAGAAGGAATAAATACTCCACAGCCCCTTTTCACAGGCTAGCGAAGCGCAGGACGGGACCCTGACCACAGAGCCTGTCATTGTGACTGGGGTTAGATGGACACGACCCTTGACCCCCTCCCCTCGCCCCTCCGCAAAGGAAAAGCAGCCGTCCGTTTTCTCCAGGGAAAAAGGAAAGAGCAGCTGCTCGATGAGAAATGACGAACGAGGAGCTCCTGGGGAAGATGCTGGAGGAGGAGGAGGAGGAGAAGACAGGATTCTCTGCTGCTCAGTCCTTCTCTTAAAAACAATAAAGAGAAATATGTCACACGAAGGTCTGGATATGCTTCGCTCAGGCATGGCTAGAAGCTTCATTGCAACAGAAGCGTCTCTGCATTCCTCCCTTCTGCTGGTTGAAGGAGGGGGCTAGGAGAGAGGCAGAGAAAGAAAGAAAGAAAGAAAGAAAGAAAGAAAGAAAGAAAGAAAGAAAGAAAGAAAGAATCCGCAATATCTCCCCCTCCACAGTCCTGATACGAATGG
Organism: Podarcis tiliguerta; assembly: GCF_965153285.1. NCBI lineage: Eukaryota > Metazoa > Chordata > Lepidosauria > Squamata > Lacertidae > Podarcis > Podarcis tiliguerta. The sequence goes on along the minus strand of NC_139541.1, from coordinate 17,118,062 downwards.
TATGTGAGCTTATTAACAATGCGATTTGGGCCTGGCGCATAGCCACAGCTGACTACAGTGAGGCAGGCGAGAATGCACCTTCTCCAGCTGTGCGTTCCTGCTGTGGGTCTCTCCTACCACCACCACCAGGTCCCTACACTCCAAAATGAGTCCATTTGATGGTAGTTTTATCTTATCTCCTGGAAATGGAGGACTGTAACCAACTAAGGCCACATTCACACCATGCACTGAAAGCACTTTAAAGTGGCATCAAACAGTCACTGCTTCCCCCAAAGGATTATGGGAGCTGTAGTTTGATGAAAGTGCTAGGAGTTGTTAGGCGATCTCCCTAAGCTTCTATTCCTACAGTTCCTTGCAAAGAGGGGTTGGTTGTTAAAGCACTCTGGGAATCAGTGCGATTTTTCTAGAAAAGGAGGTGCCGGAACTCACCATGAACGCCTCCCTCGTTCTCTTGGAATGGCAATGGCACCCACCTGAGAGGTGCCAGAACTAAGTTCCAGCTGGAAAAAAGTCTTGCTGGGAAATGTAGTTCTGCAAGGAGTCTCCAAGCACCTCTCAGCACCATTAACAAACTACAACTCCCAGGATTCCTTAGAGGAAGCAGAGACTGGTTAAAGTGGTCAAATGGTGCTTTAAAGGCATTTAAATGGTGCTTTAAAGGTGTGAATGTAGCTTAAGTCCTAATCAGAGTGGAGCCACTGTAATTAATGGGTCTAAGTTACACATGCCCATTCATTTCAACAGGTCTACTCTGTGTAGGGCTAACATTGTTGACAACCAGGGACAAATATAATAAATGAACATGGTCCCCATCAACTGAGGTTGTCACTTTGTGCATTGTCTGAAGCAGCCTTCGCCAAACTGGTTCTGCCCAGCTCAGAACTGTGGGTCCCCCACCCAACACACACCCCAAAATGACCTCCCCATTTAGACCAGCCTACCCCAACCTGAAGCCCACCAGACGTTGTGGACTCCAACGCCCATCATCCCATGCTGGCTGGGGCTGATGGGAAGTTACAGTCCAGAAAACTGTAAGGGCACCAGGTTGGGGAAAGGTCTGGTGTAAAGCAGCTTGGACAGGAATCAGGAGCATCAGTGTTGATCCACTGGTGCTGTAGGTCAGAATGCGCCCTGGCCAGTAAAGGGTTCCTGGACTCTAGGTTGACTCCACCCACATAAGAAGCTGTCATATACTAAGTCAGACCGATGGTCCATCTAGTTCAATACTGCCTACACTGACTGGCAGCAGCCCTCCAGCATTTCAGGCAGGGGACATTCCTAGCCCTACCTGGAAATGCCAGGAACTGAACCTGGGACCTTCCTGCATGCAAAGCAGAGAAGCCCTGCTACTGAGCTAAGGCCAGCCAGTGGCTCCTGCTGATCTGGAATGGCTATATAGAGTTTCTTGTTCAGACTGGGACTTTGCTTGGATGGTAACAGTAACACTAAAAATATATACGATCAGTGGCGGAGCTACCTGCTCCAGCACCAGGAGCGGTGTACATCCGGGTGCGTGGCTGGTGCATGTCCCAGGGGGTGTGGCGTGGGTCCCAGGGGGCATGCGTCGGGGTGTGCGTGCAAGCGCTGAGCATCCCGGGGGGTGGGAGCAGGTGCAATGTCAAACACCCCCCTGGATGGCACCCAGGTCAGGCCACTCCCCCCGCCCCCACCTTCGTCCGCCAGTGTATACGATGTTCAGCTCCCAATTCTATGGTCTACTGCAGATACTGGTAATTGCTCCATGAAGCCTTATTATATGTCTGTTAGCCTTAAACGGGTTACTAGGCTTTTTATTGCATTTCACAGCCAGAATGTCCATATTCCCTAATGAAACACCTTTCACACATTTAACTGCCCATAGATGCAAATGCCAACAGATCCCAAGGGTAAGAAATATCTGAGTAAACCAACTGATGCTAAATGGTCTGCAAACCACACCTTTTGATTCTACCATTATTTGAACTTGTTATTTGTTTCTTATATCAAGCAGAGGGCAGACAATGGGGCTGCAAGTCACCCCCACAGCCAAATAGCTTGCCCTCATGCCCAAAGAAATGCCACCCAATTGCTGGGTCCCTGAGGCTTCCTGAAAGCAAAGTACTTTCCAAAATACAAATTATATTTTTAACTGCCGCTATATCAGATTTGTCTCTGTTATACCCAATTGCAATTCAATGTTTTCCTGTTGTGTTTTATGATTTTCCTGATATTGTAAGTGAGCCGGAACTGCTCTGTGACCGTAATAATAAAATTCATTCACAAATTATAACCGGTTAAATAAGGCAGCGAGCCTCAAGTGTGCTCACTAGAAAGTTAACCACCAAAATTAATAGGACTTCAAAGACAACATGTTCAGGATGAGAAGCATTAATGCAAAACAAGCCATTATTCCTCTTTTAGAAATCGAACATCTTTGCCCCTTATGTTCTCCTGCTCCAGTATTTTTTATTTATTTTTCTGCAAAAAAAAAAAAAAGTTTCTTTTTTTGGTTTTTCTGCTCTATCTCAGAACTCCTTTTACACAGGCGGGGGGAGAGATTTCAGCAAATAGGAAGATTTTAGCAAATAGGAACACCATGCAGGGCTCTGCCTGCTCCTCAGGAATTCTAATCCTCCTCAGTATGCAAGATTAGGAAACAGATCAGGAGGGAGGGAGCGGAAGGGCGGAGGAAACTCTGAAATGCGTACGTGCTGGTGGGTAAGCAGAGTCTTCACCTCCCACAGAGCTGCCTGGTGGGATTCTGTATTTGGTGGGATTGTGGTATTTAGGATCCTGAATGCAGGATTTAACATCTTAAATGTTCAAGACTGTCCCAAAACAATGGGGCCCAGCAGTCTGAGACTGTGCTAAAATGAAAAATATCTGCAGCAAGCAACAAGAGCTGCACCCTGCGTACATTATGCAAAATGTGCATTATTTCTCCTGATTTGCATAGCAATTCCCACTACTTATTTATTGTAATTTTGCAAATCTTGGGGAAGACGCACTAACACCTCTACCCTGACCTTTGGGAATCAGACCCCGCCATTCTGGCTTCTGAGGTTTCTACAGGCGTTGCCCATAAAAAAAGGTAAAGGAACCCTAGACAGTTAAGTCCAGTCAATAAGAAGAGTCCTGCTGGATCAGGCCAAAGGCTAGTCTGGGGATTAGAACCGTCGACCTTCTGATCGGCAAGTCCTAGGCTCTGTGGTTTAACCCACAGCGCCTTTTGCCTTTTCAGATCTCAGCTCCTCAAAGATGTACAGTGGTACCTCGGGTTACATACACTTCAGGTTACAGACTCCGCTAACCCAGAAATAGTACCTCGGGATAAGAACTTTGCTTCAGGACGAGTACAGAAATCGTGCTCCGGCGGCGCTGCTGCAGCAGCAGAAGGCCCCATTAGCTTCAGGTTAAGAATAGTTTCAGTTTAAGAACGGACCTCCAGAACGAATTAAGTACTTAACCTGAGGTACCACTGTATCGACGGCCACCCACTTGGATGGCTTTAAAAGGGGAACAGACATATTCATGGAAGATAAGTCTATCAATGGCTATTAGCCATGATGGTTAAGTTCCACCTCCCCTGTTGCCCCTTCAGTGTTGGGAATCACAAGTGGGGAGAGTTGCTGTTGTGTTCAGGTCCTGTTTGCAGGTTTCCTGTTGTGGCATCTGGTTGGCCACTGTGAGAGAACAGGATGCCAGACGGGGTGAGCTCCCGTTGCTTGGTCCCTGCTTCTGCCAACCTAGAAGTTCGAAAGCACGTCGAAGTGCAAGTAGATAAATAGGTACCGCTCTGGCGGGAAGGTAAACGGCGTTTCCATGTGCCGCTCTGGTTTGCCAGAAGCGGCTTAGTCATGCTGGCCACATGACCCGGAAGCTGTACGCCGGCTCCCTCGGCCAATAAAGCGAGATGAGCGCCACAACGCCAGAGTCGGCCACGGCTGGACCTAATGGTCAGGGGTCCCTTTTACCTTTACCTTTACACACACACACACACACACACACACACACACAGAGAGAGAGAGAGAGAGAGAGAGAGAGAGAGAATCCCAATAAAGTTGTGAGTCTAAAGTTTGGCTCAAATGAAGCCTTGCATTGCCAGCTGGGTGATGGAGAGAGGGGTGAGGAGCAGCACCTGAGAGCTGCCGTAATCTACAGCATGGAAGGCTTGAGACAGAAGAGTCAACATGGAAGGCTCCATTGATCAGCAGTCAAGTATTCCACGCTCGGAGGTGACCAAGAGAGAGAGGCTTTCGAGAGTGGCGCACTCTTCAACATTCCACAGATAAAAACACACACATAACCCCCTCTATTTCTGATGCTACGTGTGAGGGCGCCAGTCCTTATGCAGTCAAAACAGCAGGACCCACACACAGGAAAGTTGGCAAAAATAAAACAAATCTTCAAGAAGAAAACTAAGTAGGGCCCACCCCCACCCTGAATTAAAAAAAACAACAGCCCAGTAGAATGAATTTGCTCAGCAGGTATGGAATGCTGACTGCTGAGGGGGAAACATGGAATATATGGGACAAGAAGCCGTCACCCTATGAGTTAAAGCTCCCGAAATGTTAAAAGCCACATAGAGCACCCGACACCTGCCAGTAATAGGAGCAGCGACTGGCATGAGGAGAGACAGCAGCAACATTCACCACTGCCAGGACGGCAGCAAAGCAGATTAGGTCCAAGGGAACCAGCACAAGGGCAGCTGGAGAAAGTGCCATGTCCTGTGAATGTGGTGCCCTTGAAATGCTTTTGGACTCCAACTCCCATTTGGCCTCAGCCAGCATGAACATCTGAGGGCACAAGTTTGGGGAAGGCCAAGTTGGATTTGAGAGACCCAGGTTCAAGGCCATATCTACACCACGCATTTAAAGCACTACTATATCACGCTGTGGGTAAAACCTCAGTGCCTAGGGTTTGCCAATCGCATGGTCGGCGGTTCGAACCCCCGCGGCAGGGTGCGCTCCCGTCGTTCGGTCCCAGCGCCTGCCAACCTAGCAGTTCGAAAGCACCCCCGGGTGCAAGTAGATAAATAGGGACCGCTTACCAGCGGGAAGGTAAACGGCGTTCCGTGTGCTGCGCTGGCTCGCCAGATGCAGCTTGTCACGCTGGCCACGTGACCCGGAAGTGTCTGCGGACAGCGCTGGCTCCCGGCCTATAGAGTGAGATGAGCACACAACCCTAGAGTCTGGCAAGACTGGCCTGTACGGGCAGGGGTACCTTTACCTTTACCTATATCACTTTAGACATGGGTGGCGCTGTGGGTTAAACCACAGAGCCTAGGGCTTGCCGATCAGAAGGTCGGCGGTTCGAATCCCCGCGACAGGGTGAGCTCCCGTTGCTCGGTCCCTGATCCTGCCAACCTAGCAGTTCGAAAGCACATCAAAGGGCAAGTAGATACCTTCCTGCGGGAAGGTAAACGGCGTTTCCGTGCGCTGCTCTGGTTTCCCAGAAGCGGCTTAGTCATGCTGGCCACATGACCCGGAAGCTGTACGCCGGCTCCCTCGGCCAATAAAGCAAGATGAGCGCCGCAACCCCAGAGTCGGTCACGACTGGACCTAATGGTGCGGACCTTTACCTATAACACTTTAACAGTCATGGCAAAGTATCCTGGGAGCTGCAGTGAGATTAAAGAAGTGTAAGCCTCTAGGCGAGTAAGGGCATCAGCATGAGGATTAAATAGTAAAGAATCTGGGGGCAGTTGGGCTATGTTGTTGTAAAAAGTGGAGGGTGTTTTGAGAGTGGAGAGGTTTTTTCGGAACCCTATTTGCCCAATTGCCTGTTGCTTGCCGCATTAAGCTATCCAAAGTGATCTATTAAACAGAAGCCAGGAGCGGTTCATTATCATTTGGGTGCACGACAAAAACCAACTCTGCTTCCAGGGTGCTTGGCCAAAAAAGCACGACATTTTTCAAGCAAGGGATCTGGGTTCTCAGGAAATCAAAAAAAGGGAATGCCGGCCAACTTACCAAACCAGGCCAAACGACGATTAGTGAAACCCAAAACACAGGCCTCAAGCAGTTGACTAAGGACCAACCAGATGTGACAGGAGGGCAGCCATATTTGTTGTTCATGTGCTTTTTCTGTTCACATCTAAAACCGTGGGTAGGGGGGTTATTAGGCCCATGTTCAAGAGCTTAGCTCCAGCCTTTGAAACGTGTCTAAGGGCAGAGGCCCTGGTGTATATATCCTGTCTCAATTTAAGCTGCACAAGGCCCAAACTAGATATGCCAAGGCCAGCCATGTTGTTCATGTTCTGCAGCACTCACATAGAAAACAATGGGGCAGGGGGCCCATTTCCTACACAGACACACATGGGGAGAGAGAGATTGTACGTTCTGAGGGCTTAACTTTGGCCTGTGAAGTGTATCCAAAACCTAAATATTTCTACCAGCCTGGGTCCAACATGAGAATTGGGTCCAGCTTAGGAGAAAAGCATGTGAAATCATAGAATCATAGATGTAGCATATATGGTCCAGTGTGAGGGAGCACTCAGCTCCTCTTGCCCTTGTGCACATTCTGCTGTAAAAATTTGATTTTCCCTGCCAACTCTTTATTCACCTGCCTGCCCTATTCGTTTGCACACACAAAAAGAGCCTTTCACCTGCCTTATTTGTTTGCAAACTCTCCTTAAGAAAAAGTGACTTCAAAAAGGCTGAGTTAAGGTAAAATGCACATTTGTAGTTTATACAAACATAAAAATAAAACTGAATTGTTCCATGAGATAAAATGGACGCTGCCGACAAATATTAAAAATGCTCTCCTATATTCTGCTTATAGGCCAAATACCAATTAACAGTGAGCACTCCCTTAGATCAGGGGTTCCCAAACTGTGGTCCGCAAACAACTAACAGAGTTCATTCAGGTTGTGTGGCATGTCTGCGGGTGTGTGGCTGAAGACAGAGGATAGCAGATCTCCCCTTGCAATAAATGTTCATATTGATTTTTAATGGGAATCTTACCGCTTCTTTTATTTACACTTAAGATTGAGTGTATTCATGTATTCACCAATGTACACCACAAACAAGGTAGCCCCCATGGTATGTAGTTTGGCCCTCAGATATTAAGCTGAGACAGGGTTTTGGGCCATAGTCACATTTTGAAGGCCAAAATGAAGCCTATGGACATGTGAAAAATTAAACACCCAATGTCTGTATTATATGTGAACAAACCAACGTGGCTGTCCCAGCCACGGCATATCTAGTTTGTCTTAAATTAAAAAAGGATCCACCAAGGCCTCTGGACACGTTTCAAAGGCCAAAGCTAAGCCCTTGAACATGGGACTTGCGTAAGCATGACTGCCCCCACCACATCTAGTTTGGGCCTCAAACAGCTTTGGCTGAGGCAGGATTCACCAGGCCTGACACAGCCCAAGTTTGAAGGCTAGAGATAAGCTGTCAACTATGTGGTCGGAGCATGATTTTTTCTTGCACTGATGGGTAGTAGATTTTGATCTGGCATGAGCAAGAGAGAGACTCCTTCAAACAATGTGTTGGATTAACTTATGGAATTCCCTGCCACAAGATGTTTCAATGGCCGCTGGTTTAAGGTGGCATGAAAGAGGGATTTAGATGATTCAAGGAGAAGGAAAAGTGTGTCAAAGGTTATTAGCCATGATAGCTAAATAGAGTGTCTCCATTCAGAGGGGTTTCTGGTTGTTCGTTGAAAGAAACAAGATGTTGGGCTAGGTAGCTCTTTTGGTTCTTCTTATAAGCACCAGCTTAGGCATGTAATAAGTTGCTTTATACTGAGTCTGACCATTGATCGATCTAGCTCAGTATTGTCTACACGGACTGGCAGGTTTAGACAGAGAACGTTCCTGGAGATGTTGTGGATTGAACCTGGGGCCTTCTGCATGCAAAGCAGGTGCTCTTCTCACTCAGCATTGGCCCCTCTGAAATAAATGTGCTCACAGAAATTTAAATCTGGATGCTAGGTTTTGTTTTCTATAAAATAAAAAGGTACTTAAAATATTGAACATTTTGAACGCCGATCCTTGGCATTTGTGGGCTAACAATGCGTCCATGCTGTCTGCTGAACAATGTTATCACTTTGGGTGCATAATGTGTAGCGAAGACTATGTCTGCTGCCCACAGAGTTCCCATACCCTTAAATATTTCACAGATGAAAATACAGACACTCTTGTGTACTTGAAACACCCCTATCTCCATTCCAAAGAGCTGTGCCCAAGCAACCGCCCCTCCCCACTATTACACATTGCTCAAAGTTTTTTCCCCCATTTGCAGAATGCTCTATTCATTACTTTCATTTACCCTTCGACTGTCTGTCTTGCACATATTTAAAAGCAAAAAGAGGGTGTCTGTTCTTTTGCTAAAAGACCTTCTGGAGGATTAAAAGAAAAGAGCACCATAATTGTCCTGAAATATGTGCATATGTGGTTTGACAGCACAGTCCATCTCAAAAAGATTTAGGGGTTTTAGTTGACCACAAGCTAGACTTCCAAATTAGGGGTGTGTGATGTGCAGGCAGAAATGTTTAATGCACTTCTCAGTTACATCAACTGATGTATAGTGTCCAGATCGCAAGACATAAGGGGATCACTCTATTCTAATTTGGTAAGGCATCTGGGCTTTTCAGTTTAAGAAGGCAATCAACAAACTGGAACATGCACATAGGAAGTTGGCAACGATGGCAAGGGGCAAATGTTGCTTTCTTTTGCTCTAGACCAGTGGCAGCCAACTTGGTGCCTACAGATGTTGTAGAGCTGCAACTCTCACCATTCTTGATCACTAGCCACACTTGCTGAGGCTGAAGGGAGCTAAGAGTCCAATAATATCTGGGGGGCACACTGCTAGCTATCCCTGCTCTAGAGTACTGTTTCCCAACCAGGGGCCATATGGCCCCCTGGGGGTCCCAGGATATTATAAGGGGGCCACAGGTGAAAATGTGTAAAAGGGGGGGCCACAGCAAGAGCCTAGGGGGCCACAGATGGATGTGAGAAGTGAAGGGGGGAAATCCTGATTGGCTGGCTATTCACTTGGATACAAGCGGTATTCGGGGACAGCCCACCAGGGCCTAGTGCTCCTTTTTGCCATGTGCATTTTCTTTTAGCAGTCCAGGTTTGTTTCCGGCAGGAGAGGGTGATTGCTGAGGCTCCCGTTTTTACCGGTAGAGCCCATGATCCAGAACCCCCAGGTCAAGTAAGTGTGGTGGTGCGGTGGCAGTGGGTAGGGATGGGCAAGCCAGAGCTGCTTGTTGCTGCAACCAGTGCTGGGCCCATTGGCAGCCTGGGCCCGACTCTGCAGGGTGCAGGATGCAATCCACCCCAGCGCCTAGTGGATCAGGGCATTTGGATGTTGTGGGGAACCGGGCCTGCTGGCAGCATCAGCCCAGCTCTGCAATCCACCACAGTCCCAAGCCGAGAGGGGTCATTTGGTGCTGCTAGTAAATAACTAGATGTCTACTCAGAAGAAAGCCACACTGAGTTCAGTGGGCTTTACTCCCAGATAAGGATGTGTAGTGCTATAGTGTTTTATCCAGGCAGCCACGGCTCCTGTGGATGACAGTATCTTTTTGCACCATGTCAGTGAAGACCACTTGCTTTTTAAAATTCTCCCATATATACAGAACTCCCTGTGCACCTTTTGGACTGTATCTGGAGGTTTACCCCCTCTGTGTCAAATAACTGGGGTCAAATAAGTGTTGTTTAATTTTTATAATACATGGAAGATGGATCTCTCTCGCAAGGTTCTGGACTCTCCTTCCTTGGAGGTTTCTAAGCAGAGGTTGGGTGGCCATCTGTCATGGATGCTTTAGCTGAGTTTCCTACATTGCAGAGGGTTGCACTAGAATAGGGCTGCCATATGTCCGGATTTTCCCGGACATATCCAGAATATTGCAGTTGGTAACCATGTCTGGGTGGAAATCAGGAAAATGTCTGGGAAAATCTGGACATATGGCAGTGCCATTTCCCCATGAAAATAGCTCAAAAACAGCATATATATTTTTGCAAATTTCCCCCTCCACAAAAAATAAATAAAGCTCAACTAAAGCCCTTGGGGTCCCTTCCAGCTCCACAATTCTATGTTCTTCTGCTTCATTATGTTCCTATCATTCTATGTAATTGTATTTTGTATAAATTATAAAAATTATAAATAAAGCATGTTCTATTTACAAACATTTAAATAGCTACCTTCCTACCGGTAGGACCATGGGGCCATGGTCAGAAATTTTATTATTATTATTATTATTATTATTACCCCGCCCTCCCCAGCCAATGCCGGGCTCAGGGCAGCTAACAAAAGGTTGGGAAACACTGCTTTAGAGGATGGGACTCCAACCAACAGATACAAATTGCAAAAAAAAAGGTGGGGATTTCTATGAAACACTGAGAAGAACTGCCTGACAGTACAAGACCGGCTGCCTTGGAAGGTTGTGGTCTTTGTTTTGGGAGAAGTTTTTAATTCAAGACTTGAAGGGCACCAATTGGGGATGCTGCAGTAGCAGAAGGCTGGACCAGACGACCTCTGGGATCCTTTCCAAATCTAGGATTCACAGGGAATGGGTGGCCATCATATAGCACGTTGGAATCATAGAGTTGGAAGCAACCCTGAGGCTCATCTAGTATTGCAACCCCCTGGAATGCAAGAATATGCAGCTGTCTCTTACGGGGATCGAACCTACAAACCTTGGCATTATCAACACCACACTCTAACCAACAGAGCTATCTATTAGGGGCACCTGTGCCTGTATCAACATCCCTATGCAGTGCACTCAAGATGCAGCCACTCTCCAGCTAGCACAGGCATAGGCAAACTCGGCCCTCCAGATGTTTTGGGACTACAATTCCCATCATCCCTGACTACTGGTCCTGTTAGCTAGGGATGATGGGAGTTGTAGTCCCAAAACATCTGGAGGGCCGAGTTTGCCTGTGCCTGAACTAGCATGACAAACTTATGCACATCTACTTGACAGCAAGTCCCACTTCTAAGTAATGGAATTAGGCTACATATAAAATTAACTTCTCAAGGCCCAGAAGGGCAGTTTGAAACTAATTAAAGAAGAATAAGATGAAGCACCCCAGAAGTAAAAAATTAGGACAATTTAGCACAGGGAACCAGAAAACTAGAACTGTTTCTGCAAAACAGGGACAAAGTGAGGGATATGACTAAGGAAGTTACTAGTCCACATTAATATTTTGAATCACATTGGGCTGAATTCAAAAGAGCGCTTTGTGAGCACAGAAAAACTTCTGCCTGTGTGACCAGACTTTCCCCCTCCTGCCCCCTGCACTCCTTAAATCTGTTCAGGGTTTTCCCCCAACCCTTTGGAGCAGATGTAGGGACAGGGCAGAACATGTGTGGAGGGAATAAAGTCCTATCGTGCAAGTGGAAATCATTCCACTTGCACATTTATTTGAATATCATTGAATACCACCCATTGACAGAATACCACCCATTGACAGAAAATAACCAAGTCCAAGTTTATTGGGGGGGGGGTCCCTGTTTGGTCACCTGGAGCGGTGCTTACTCACCACAGGCGACTAAGCAAGGAGCTTGTAATTGCAAGTATAGCAGTAGCTGTGGTTACCAAGCGCTTGTTTTAATCACTTTAAGGAGTAGCCATGGGAGGTGAGGGGAGAGCTGGTGGATGGGTGGTGTTACACCTACGATAATTAAGCAGAAAACACTTCCTTGGAATTCACGCAGACACTTTTGTGGCAGACCTGAGGGTTAAGGGAAGGAAGAGGGCTCAGAGTCATTGGAATTCTGTGCCATTTTCTTGCAGAAAGACAGCGAGACAAATCGTCTGGGGTTTGAGGAGGGAAGAGGATAACATACCGCGTGACAGAGAGAGCAATGAACGGAAAGGATTTAAAGTTTGTGCGTGCACAAATTTACCGAGGTGCAAAGCAGACAGCTGCCAATAATTACAAGGGGAAATATACCACTTCCAATGCCCCACCCCTTCTGTTCTGATCCACCCGGCTGCATTTTACATAATCTCAAGAAAGCAAGCACTCATGCACACACATCTTTAAAATGTTTGACAAAGCAATTTTTTCCATGGGGCAGGGGCAACCTTTCCCAAAGATTTATGAGCAGTTCTTCTTTGACATAACGGTTCTACACCAGTGCTTTTCGAGTTTAGTTCTTAGGTACCTGGGGATTCCTCCAGACAACCTGTCGAGCTCCTTCACTTGGGAGCGTGGCAACGGCAGGAAAAGCTTCCCAGGGGTGGTGGGCGGGGGGGGGGGAGAGCTTGTCTACCGCTAGCCTGATCTAAGCCTTAAGAGCGCTCCACAAAATTGTTTTTGCCTTTGTTATGCATCCCAGAATCCTTTGCAAGGCAGACAAAAAAAACTGGTGTGGCAAGGATTCCCTCAAGGCAATATATCTGGGAAAAGTCACTGTTGCACATCATTTCTTTTTGAAGCTGGAGAGGAGCTGCAGAGACGCACAGCAGTCGTATACTGTATTGTAAGAAATAAGTTAATTAGAGGTGCCTCTGAGCTGGCCATCCATTCACAGGAGAGGCTGCCTGCAAAGTCTCTGTATGATTTACTCTTCTGGTTTTGCTACCCTCTAGTCAGCTCCTCTAGTCAGCAGTGAGACGCGGGTGGCGCTGTGGGTTAAAGCCTCAGCACCTAGGACTTGCCGATCAAAAGGTCGGTGGTTCGAATCCCCGCGGCGGGGTGCGCTCCCGTCGTTCAGTCCCAGCGCCTGCCAACCTAGCAGTTCGAAAGCACCCTCGGGTGCAAGTAGATAAATAGGGACCGCTTACCAGCGGGAAGGTAAACGGCGTTCCGTGTGCTGTGCTGGCTCGCCAGATGCAGCTTGTCACGCTGGCCACGTGACCCGGAAGTGTCTGCGGACAGCGCCGGCTCCCGGCCTTTAGAGTGAGATGAGCGCACAACCCTAGAGTCTGGCAAGACTGGCCCGTACGGGCAGGGGTACCTTTACCTTTAGTCAGCTCCTGCAAGGGACAAATGAAGCGGCTGTCTACTGAATCATTCAAACTGTTCCTGATGCAGAGACACAGCAAAGCTACCCACCTTCAGAGGATGTGGTCCAATTTATCACTGCATGAACCATTGTCCTGGGTTGATCTCCTTCCAAACAGGTGGCATAATCCAGAACACTGACTCACACAGAAACAAAGGGAGCAAACTCCTTCCAACGGAAAGTTAAATTTCTGCATCAAGAGTGATCTAATGGGGCATAGCAGCATAGTTTGATGTCTTGCACCAAGTCATATCATCATCCATCAAGCTCAGCATTGTCCAAATCAACCAGCAAGGTTACAAACAAGGAGCAACAGAATGACCCATCCCAACAAAGGCTGATTGGAAAAAAAGGAATACAGAGACACAACAGGCAACCTCCTTGTGGGATCAGTTAGTCCTCCAATCTGTTTTATGTGGTGGAATTGCAGTTATGTTTGTGAATGACTAGTTTAGGGAGATGAGGGCAAAACGTTTCACCCCGCCTGAGAAACACTGCCTTCCAACCGGCTGCAAATGGAGTTGGGCTCACAGGTCGAGACAGGCCCAACAAGGCAGCCATGAACTTGTGCATCTGGTTTCTCTGGCCTTACCATAGAAGCTGAGGCGGGGGGTGAGGACTGCAGAGGAGAGGAGAAAGAGGGAAAACCAGAGGCAGCAGGTAACCAGGAGCAGTGAGCACACCCAAAAGAAGAAAAGAATAGCCCGCAGCTACAGAGAAAAGATGAGCACACAGGCAGGCTTTGTGGAACTTGTTTGCATTGCCCGCTGTGGCACCCCTCGCCCCCGCTCAAGGCCGCGGGCTTCGATTAGGATCGGCATGCAAGCCAGCATCCGGTGCACAGCGCCACCCCCTCTCCAGGGCAGGGGACGGGGTGGGAACACTCACAGAAGGAAAGAGGCGTGCGAAAAATGGAAATTCACCACTGTGGGCCTATAAAATGCTGCTTTTACAAGCTTGCTACTCTACTCCCCCCCCCCCCCATTATTGTTGGTTTCCTGCAGAAAGCACAGCCTAGGGTAAGATGAGTTAACCGCCATGGGGTCACTTTCCCATTTGGAGATGGCTTAAGTTAGGGAGGAAGCCCCTTAGTGCCCTTCCAAGCTCAGCTCCTGCTGTACTCCAAGCAGAGGGCAGGGGCTGCTTTTCACCACAGCTGGCTACCCATTGAACCTAAACAAGGCCCTGCAAGTTGTATGTGCAAACACACACACACACACACACACTCCCCACTCCACCCCCTCACAGACCCAGGCTCTTCTCCCCCAGCTGTACTGCCCCCGTTTTCTGAACAGCTGGGATAAGACTCACTGGCTGGACCTGGTCATGCTACCATTCTCTGCACTCCACACCAGGCCCCTGGGTGCTGATTCAAGGGCTCACCCAAGTCTGGCAGGAGCCCTTGTATGGCTACCCTACTAATGAGTAGTTCTGGCTGCCCGCCATTTTAAGTTTCCCAAAATGCCATGCGCTGGCCTACAGATACATGACATGTATTGATGAGATGAAGAAGAGTTTGGATTTGATATCCCGCTTTATCACTCCCCTTCAGGAGTCTCAAAGCGGCTAACGTTCTCCTTTCCCTTCCTCCCCCACAACAAACACTCTGTGAGGTGAGTGGGGCTGAGAGACTTCAGAGAAGTGTGACTAGCCCAAGGTCACCCAGCAGCTGCATGTGGAGAAGCGGAGACGTGAACCTGGTTCACCAGATTACGAGTCTACCACTCTTAACCACTACACCTGGTTTATAGCCCAGGTAGGACCACAGCTCCCCCTGGTTTGGGGGAGCTGTGTTGAGACCCATCAACAGCACTGCTTCAAGGACCCACCCAAGTCTGGCACCAGCCATGAATGGCCACCGATACTGGCTCAATCATGGTAGCAATGGGCACCAGGCTGGGCCCACACAAATGACACCATCCTGGTATGCCGTTGCCCAGATTTTGCGCTGTGGTGCAATTCCTGGACATTTTTGAATTCAGGGGTTTCAAGTTTTAACAAGCTGGGGCTCCTAACATTTCATCTTTTCATTCCATATTTATATCCCTGCTTTTCTTCTCCAAGGAAAAGCCGGCGCAACTGGAAAAGTGGAACACAAAAAAAAATGTAGTGACCCATATCAAAACCAACTATCGATTTGAATAGCAACACTGAGACAAGCAGCTTTCGAAAGGCACATGGCAAGCTGCCTTTTGAGGCTAGCAGCTGAAATTTCCATCTCTCTGAAATGATCCGGAAGACAAAAGACACTCCTGTCATCCCTTCTTTCTGTCTTTTGGGCCAGACTTGTAAAGAGCCCCTTGTCTTGGTAGTGGCAGGTAGGCGGGTGTGAGTAAAAACCCATTCTATATGGATTATTAGAAAAGAGGCTGAAAATAGAGAGATGGTATAGTCATGCTTTATGTATAACTCTACAGTAAAGCCACGTATGGGTGCACTTCCAGCCACCTCCTCTCAAAAAGGGTACCTTAGATCTGGAAAAGGTGGGTGAGAGGGCAAGAAAAATGATCTGGGGCGTGGGGTGCTGCTGCAGCAACTCCTGTGTGAAGAAAAGGGGTAAAATATTTAGGCCTTTGTTGTTTAGGTGGTTAAAGATTACTAAGAGTGGGGAAAGGAGAAAGCTTTATAAAATGATGCATGGTGCAGAGAAAACAGAATCGTTTTCCTCTCACCCAACAGTATTGATTGGCGGGAGATCTGGGGGTAGAAAACATATAACATAATGAAAATTCTGGATTGTAAGGAGGGGCGTTAGTGGTGGAGCATCTGCTTTGCATGCAAAAAGGTCCCCGGTTCAATCATCTGCAAGTCAGATTGGAACACGCCCTGCCTGCAATCCTAGGCAGCTGCTGCCAGTCAGTGTGGGCATGACCGAGAGCCAGATGGACCATTTTTTAAAGCAGGCAGGACTGGCAAACACATGGAATGGATGGAGCAACACGGAGGGTTTCGATCCTCCCAACAGCAACTTCAAAAAGAGAGGGGATGGGAAGGAGACAAAGCAAGCAGCTCAATAGGGAACATCCTATTTAAACAGTGGGGAAACTAACGTCAGATCCGTGGGAAAAGTTTTGTTTTGTTTACCACCAACAAGGGCAGAGGGTCCACAGATGGCTTCCACTCTTGCCGGAAACACCCAGAGGAAGTCCCTGCAGACCTCTCCCATGATCTTCACCTTATCCCAACCAACATCACCCTGCTGATTTTTCTTCCTAGCACACGCTGTGGGTGGTATTTCCCCCATGATAAGGGCGATTTCCTCTCTAGCCTTATCACATTCCTGCAATCTGGCATTGTTCTGGTGGAGATGAGAGCACATTCACACACAGACCCCAAAGCCCTTTGGGTTAAAGGTGGTGGACAACTCACAAAGAACATCAGACAAGCACTGCTGGATCAGGCCAAAGATCCATCTAGTTTCCCAGCGTAGCTGACCAGATATTCCCACAAGAGGCCCACAAAGAGACTGTGAATACAGCATTTATTATTAATGTATATCATAATCATCATCATCATCACCACCACCATCATTCATATTTATTAGTCGCTTTCCTCACAAAAGTGGCCCAAAGCGACTTACAAAAAACAGTGTTAGTCTGAGCAAATATCTGTACATGAGACTTTCCAGGTCCATTCTCTTAATCTCAAAATAACTTATATTCAGGTAGATATTTGAGGTCTGTGGCCTAAAAAAATAATAATGTTCTGGCTGCAATTTCCAATTCTACTGCTCTAAAATAAACCAGTTAAATTCATCAGCAATTATTTTATATAAAGATATTCTTGAATAATCAGAAATGTTAGAAAGTACCTCACAAAATAAGATAGGCAGTATTTACCTGTTCCCAGTATTTGTCATTACACAGCTAGTATACCTGAGGATACGCTACCTCTTAAAACTTGGGGTAGTTCCATTTTGCTGTCATGACTAATAGCCCTTGATCAACCTCTCCATTAATTTGCCTAATCCCCTGTGAAAGGCATCTCTGTTAAGTCTTGAGATCATCACCAGAGGCGCATGCCAATGGTGGGTGGGGCAAGAGGCAGAGGTGGGTGGAGCAGCAGACATGATTCTTACCTTGGTATATACCGGGTTACATACCAGTCGCGCAAAAGACAGAAATTTACAAACACGCACACACTTCCATTCAGGCAAACACATTCCAGAATGCAATCCAGCTGGGAAAAAGGACTTGAGAAGTTTGTGAAAAAGAAGCAGTGGTGGGCTTAGTATTGAGCAATGCGTCCCAAAAGTCAGTCAGGGAATCCTTCTGTCTTGGGAGACAATGGAGGAGTGCGCCTTTTGGGGGTGAAGTCAAACCATTGGAAGGTTGCAGCGCCTGTGGTGGCTGTACAGACTGGTACAGGAGAGACATGTTTTGTTGCAGCTAGTGCAGATAGAGGCATCCGAGTCTAGGAAGCTGACTTGTTCAGAGTCAGGCCACTGGCCCACGGAGTCCTGTACTATCTACTATGACTCGCAGCAGCACTCTAGAGTGCCAGGCAGAGAGAGAGGCCTCTCCTGTCATCTGTTGCCCTTCCATTTAGAGTTCATATAACCCCTGTTTCTGGGCCCAGTTCAAGGTGCCCACTCATGTTAGTGTTTAATGCCCTAAACAGCCCAGGCCCCAAACACCTGAAAGAACACCTGCTGTTTTAAATTGCTTTTAACATTGCACTTAATTTGCTCTAACCTGCCCTGGAACCTTAGGGTGATGGGCAGGTAATTAATAATAAAAATAATAATAGTAATTTAAAATGGAGATGGCAGGGATTGAACCTGGGGCCTTCTGAATGCAAAGCAGCTGCTCCACCACTGAACTGTGAGTCTCCTCATTTACCAATCACTTTTAAAAGTTAAAAACAATAGGGAAGGAGAGAAGTGTCATACTTCATTATGTATTTAAAAGCATTTTATAAACATTAATTTATATATAGTTATGCTTAGAAAGTTCTAAGCTTTCCAGGGGAACACCCACAACCATATATTTAAAGCACATGGGCTTCCCTAAAGAATCCTGGGAAATGTAGTTTATACACACATACAGAGAGAGTGAGTTACAAATAAACTACTGTTCCCAAGATTCTTTGGGAGGGACCCATGTGCTTTATGATGCGAGTATGACCTCCTTCTTAGGCAAAGATTAAAGGTAAAGGTAAAGGGACCCCTGACCATTAGGTCCAGTCGTGACCGACTCTGGGGTTGCGGCGCTCATCTCGCTTTACTGGCCGAGGGAGCCGGCATACAGCTTCCGGGTCATGCGGCCAGCGTGACTAAGCCAGTTCTGGCGAACCAGAGCAGCGCACGGAAACGCCGTTTACCTTCCCGCTGGAGTGGTACCTATTTATCTACTTGCACTTTGACGTGCTTTCAAACTACTAGGTTGGCAGGAGCAGGGACCGAGCAACGGGAGCTCACCCCGTCGCGGGGATTCGAACCGCCGACCTTCTGATCGGCAAGTCCTAGGCTCTGTGGTTTAACCCACAGCGCCACCTGCGTCCCAAAGGCAAAGATTAGGCACCTACCAATTTAATGGCTCAGGAGCACTGAGGTAGAACATGCAAGGGGGTCGTAGCTCGGTAGCAGTGGCAGAGCATCTGCTTTGCACACAGGAAATACCAAAGTTCAGCAGCCTGCTTCCCAGCACAGTCAACCAGAGACCCCTGGGAATCTCCGAGCAGTGTGCTAAGTTGACAGCCTTATTGTCTGCCATTCAGCAGCTGGCATTCAGAGGTATACTGCCTCTGAATCTGGAGTTTCCATCTGGCAATCATGACAAGCAGCCATGGACAGCCTTCTCTTCCATGAATTTGCCCAATGGCCTTTTAAAGTCATGACAGCTCCACACCAACCTTTGCAGCAGGAAATCCTATGAATATAAAATACACATTGTCTTCCTCTTTCTCTCTCCCACTATAGTTATTTAAACAGATACAGCAATGTTGTGGGACTTTATGAAGCCCCAGGGCCACATTCCCTTTCGAGCAAGATTCCAAGGGCCGCATGCCAAGGGTGGGCAGGGCCAGAGACAAAAGTGGGTTGAGCAGCCAATACAAATTACTCTCAGGTAAGCAGAGTCGAGAATGCTACCTTCCTCAAGTACATGAATGCCACTCTGTCTACTCTGCATATAGTTTCACTGAAGACAGCCCTTTTTTATTATTTCATTGTTAAACCCTCAGGTTTCACAAGCAAAACAGATGAATTGCCTCTTAAGACAATAACTGTGTTGCAGTGGAGATATGATTTCAAACTCTCGAATGTGACAAATTGACAACACAAGAGGTACAAAAGCCAGACAGAGTCAAGTAATAAGACCAGATGTGGCGGAGGGGAGCAGAGTTTCGGATTATTCTTAATAGGATTTTAAAAGTTTCATCCTTTTCGTTTCCTGTACAGAACAATGTTGCTCTGTGCTGGGTGCGACTCAGCTCAGGTGTAAATGGAAAAATGATTGGCCTCTCTTTCAACAAAGAGATTAAAACTTTTTTAAAAAATAATAATTGAACAAGCCTGCTTTTCCTCTCCAAGCAATTTAGGAGCAACGACGACGTAGCAGAGGGCCGGGGGTGCTCGAGCTTTGATTTATTTGCTTATATGGGATTTGTTTTACAATGGGGATCTCCACTGATTGTAAAGTCACAAAACTGTAAAGAAGGCAAACATTCCTGCCCGGCCAGAAAAATTAAACGCTGTCAATTATACAAAGGAGGCAGATGTTTTTTTGCAGAACCAAATTCTATTCAAAACATGTGCCAATCAGCTGCGGGGCCTGGCTCCAGGATTTGAAGAGCCCACAAGCAAGATTGGGATGTTTGCTAAAACATTCGGTCGTTTTGATTTTGCACTGTTCATGGAACAGAGATTTTGGCCCCCACCCCAAACACACATACACAGATGTGTGTTAAGATTCACCTCTTTTAAGGCTAAGTGGCTCCATCATTCTCCTTAGCTACTCTTCCCACCTCCCTGTCATGTTCCCCCACCACCATCCCGGCTCCTGTGACTTCCTCCTTCTTGGACTAATCCCATGGATGATCTCACCCAACCAGAGATCACACAGATAACTGCTTTGATGCTAAACCTGGGTGCAGAACCTCTGGTTCACAGGCCTACTTAAACCCAAGCACAGGTCCCAATTTAGGCAGCCTCCCAATGAGAGCCCTAGAGAACCGGGATGGAGTGAAGAGGAAGTGGCTGCCTTCCATGCATAGTAAGCCATCTTTGAGGTGAGCAGAGACCACCTTTGCTGTGAGTCCTGCCAGACCTGTTCCCTGCTTGGCTGGCCTAGTTCCAGCTGGGCCCTGGAGGACCTGATACCTAGGAGGCCTAGAGACTACAGTGGTATCTCGGGTTACATACGCTTCAGGTTACAGACTCCGCTAACCCAGAAATAGTACCTCGGGTTAAGAACTTTGCTTCAGGGTGAGAACAGAAATCGCATGGCAGCGGTGGTGCGGCAGCAGGAGGCCCCATTAGCTAAAGTGGTGCTTCAGGTTAAGAACAGTTTCAGGTTAAGAACGGACTTCCGGAATGAATTAAGTACTTAACCCGAGGTACCACTGTATCAGAATGGGGTACTGTTTCCGAGTTTTGGTTGGGAGTCAAGAATTTAAATTGGTAGGCTGCTATTGGTACAATGTTCCAGTGGCTTTGCTGATAGATCTTGTTGCTGAGATTGCATGAGAACAGAAAAGGAGCCTGCTGGATCAGACCAATTAATTTTGTTTAATTTTAGCGTATACCTGTTGAGACATTTTAATCCAATGTTTATGATGTCAATTGTCCAATGTTGTAAGCTGCCTTGAGCATGATTTACCGGTAACTATGGAGCATAATAGCACGAGAAAAGCCAATGGCCCATCTAGTGCAAGATCCCGTTCTCACAGTGGCCAACCAGGTCCCTATCGGAAGCGCGCAAGCGCAATGGTACACTTTCCACCTGTGGTTTCCAGCAACTCAGAAGCATCACTGCCTCCAAGCGTGGAGGCAGAACACAGGTGTTGTGGCTAGTAGCCGTGGATAGCCCTTATCCTCCTTTCATGGCATGAATTTGTCCAATCATCTTTTAAATGCATAATACAAATAAACAATGGCGATGCTAATGGCCTGGAAAACAACTGTTTTGCAGGGTATGCAAGATAGGGCACAATCTTTCTTCCAGCAGGATGTGCAGGAAGATTGGACACAGAAGAGAGACCTGTGCGCCACCGAAAGAGAGTAAAAGTAACCGCTAAACCTGTCAGTTAGCAGAGGAAGAAGCAAGAGAAAAATGAAATGGAGCAACATGCATGTTTCTAAAGGAAAAGCGGTGTGAAGGGAAGAATGGGAGGTCCTTAACTTCTTTCCTTGGTGCCTGATTGTACCCGAGCTCTACACACACACACACACACACACACACAAACACACACACAGAACTGCCTTCCACCCCCAAGCACAAGAGGCCACCCATTTCTTGAGAAACACAAAGACTCCTGTTACTATCTAACTCAGAAGAGTTACATAGCTGGCATTCCAGCCTGGCAGACTTTCTACCTCAGTTAATCCACCTGACCCACAGCGCATGCCAGAACAGGTTAAAGAAAGGAGCTCCCGCTGGGAGAAAGAGGGAGAGATTTCAAGGGCCCTTTAGAAAAGGAAGGAAGAGAGGAGGAGAGAGAGAACGAACTAAGTCTCAGCTACTTGTATTTATGAAGTCTAAAAAAGAAAGGATGCAAGATGGATCACATCTGGTCTGTCAAGATGCTTGGCCTCTTGTGGAAGAGAAGATTTGTTTGTTTCATGTTCCACCTTTCCTCCAAGGAGCTCTAGCTGGGCATACATCTGAACAACAACTCCCAAGGTCAGGGATGATGGGAGATGTAGTCCTGCAGCATACGAAGGGCCAAATGTACCTCACAGCTGCTCTAGGCCTAGCTCCCACTGGTGGTGATTTGTGTCTAGGTCACACCCTTTCAGGGAACAGACTCATTGTTCCTTAGTATTTCCAATGTTCAGGTTGTGAGCGCCATTCCTTATGTAGCCTAGGCTGTGCACAACCATCATATATTGAAAGCACATCGCCCCCACCCGCCCAAGGATTTTATAAACTGTAGTTTGTTAAGGGTGCTGGGAACTGTAGCTCTGGGGGGGGGGTAAACTACAGTTCTAAATATTTTTTTGGGAAAGTCATGTGCTTTAAACATATTTTAACTCCTGCTTTTAAATGTTGTTGATGTCCTAAAAACAAAACTAAGCGGTTTTCATTGCTTTTGAATCTGTTAAGTATTATTTCTGTAATATTTTAAATTGTAAACTGTTTGCCGCTCTGGAGAAAGGGGGGTACCAAATTTTTAACAAACAAACAAACAGATCTGTTATCCTTCCCTGATTTGTAAATGTCTGGTGCATATGCAACTTAAGATGTTTCAGCAAGCCTGGGGAAAACTCTAACATTTCCAGTACAAGAACCTACTTAGAGGGAGGAAAAAACCAAGTGGAGAGGAGAAAGAATCCATAGCTGTCAACGTTTCCCTTTTTTAAAGGGAAATTCCCTTATTCCAAATAGGATTCCTTGCAAGAAAAGGGAAAAGTTGACAGCTACCCCCCCCCCAAAAAAGCAGCCCAAAATAGAGTGGGTATGCTCAGTGGCCATGGAATGAGTTGGGGAGCAGAAAAGCAGGGCTTGAGGGGGAATAGAACCCTGAACCGCAGCACTCCAGACACTGCGATATTTGCACTTGCTTGTACAATATAAATTACACACACAGATAAAGCACTATGCTGAAAGCTCTCTCCCTGATATACTTATTTTCTCTGTGCAGGGAGTGTTAGTGTAGTGCAGCCTTCCACAACGTAGCTCCTTCCAGATATATTCTGGACCACAACTCCCATCATCCTGGACCACTGGCCATGCTGGCTGGGACAAAGAGAGTTTGGGGTTCAAGAGTATTTGGTGGCGCTGTGGGTTAAAGCCTCAGTGCCTAGGGCTTGCCGATCGAAAGGTCGGCGGTTCGAATCCCCGCGGCGGGGTGCGCTCCCGCTGTTCGGTCCCAGCGCCTGCCAACCTAGCAGTTCAAAAGCACCCCTGGGTGCAAGTAGATAAATAGGGACCGCTTACTAGCGGGAAGGTAAACGGCGTTTCCGTGTGCGGCTCTGGCTCGCCAGAGCAGCGATGTCATGCTGGCCACGTGACCCGGAAGTGTCTTCGGACAGCGCTGGCCCTTGGCCTCTTTGAGTGAGATGGGCGCACAACCCTAGAGTCTGTCAAGACTGGCCCGTACGGGCAGGGGTACCTTTACCTTTACCTCTCCACCTTGACACTTGAAATACATATGCATACACATTTTTGGACACACACTATTCTTGTGGGGGGGGGGG
This sequence comes from Podarcis tiliguerta, assembly GCF_965153285.1. Classification (NCBI taxonomy): domain Eukaryota; kingdom Metazoa; phylum Chordata; class Lepidosauria; order Squamata; family Lacertidae; genus Podarcis; species Podarcis tiliguerta. The sequence goes on along the minus strand of NC_139541.1, from coordinate 17,094,755 downwards.
GAATGTAAAGCACTGTATTTTCAAATTCCTTAAATTTAAGATTTAATGCATGGGCAGGGGACCTCAATTTAACCTGAGGACTGCCACTTGTTTAGTTTAATTTAAATCTGATTTATTTGGGATGCATTTTAATAGATTGATTGCTTGTTTTTATGTATATTATGTTATTAAAATGATGCTAGCCGCTCTGAGCCCAGCTCCGGCAGGGGAGGGCGGGATACAAATAAAAAATTATTATTATTATTAGAAAATAATAGTTTCCCAGGATTCTATGGGGAAAACCATGACTGTTTTAAAGCGATATAAATGTGCTTTAGATGTATAGGGCAGTTGGGGCCTTTAGGGCACAGCACTGCTAAGAAATCAAATAAAGCAATTGATAAATAATTATAACAATGAGGAAGTCTGCTGTGAAAGCATTCAGTCTGAAGCACAACCACTCAGACGTATCCTCAGCCGAAACCTCCCCACCCTGCAAATCAGCCTTGAACACTTTATTGATATGCCTGGAATCAGCCTAGAGTTGCATCCACTTCTCCAAGAAAAGGGATCTAGGATCTTGGCAGCCCCTCTTGTCTCTGAAGCTGCTTGGAAAATCCCACAGTCTCTAACAATAATAGGAGCTCTAACTCCTGCAGGTTATACAGGAAACCCCCAAGCATTACAATGGCCTCCTCCTCCTCACGAAAAGAAAAGCATACTACCTTGTGGTAGTATTATTCCTGCCCACCTATCACAATTACAGTTTACCTTCCTACAGGGGTGGTAACTACAGTTGCCAAATTTATTTGCCTGCCAGAAGGGGCTTGGCTAAAGATCTGAAAAGAGAAGAAAAGGCTCAGGAGTAAACCCTACACAAATCTGGAGCAAAGTCCCTAAGATAGTTAGATGGCACCTTGAATGTCTACTTCCGGCAACTCCTGCAGCCAAGCTAGGGCCAAACGTATTGCTCTGCTTTGCTTTCAGCCACAACAGGGAAGCCGAACGGGAGGTCTTTTTGTCAGGGCAGCCCAGGACCCACATACACACTGCCTAGATTTCTGCCCTGAGGCGGCCACTGCAGTACTGCTAATGCGGCAGTTGGAATTCACCCCCGGAGGCGCACTCCATTGTCTCTCGAGGCAGACAAATGCCAACAATACGGTTAAATATACAGGTAATGAATTATTGTGAATTTTTACTGAAATCTGTCCCTGCTACAGTTCCCCAGATTCTTTGTAGGGCTCAGGAGTCAAATGTGGCCCTCCAGGCTTTTCTCTCAGGCCCTTGAAACTCTCCACAGGCCACAACCCCTGCCCGGCTCACTGGCCTTCCTTGCACTCCCTCCTGGAGTGTTTCTTTCTGCTGGAATGTGTCCTTCAACTCCCACAAAGCCTCTCGCTTGCCTGGATGGAGGATACAGGATGGGAAGAGGGAGGGGAGAATCTAGAAACCAGCCTACAGTACAAATGTAAACGGCATGTTCATTGCTCCACCCACTTTTGCCTCTGGCCCCACCCACCCCGGCATACGGCCCCCAGGAGGTTGTTCAGAAGGGAATATGGCCCTCAGGTTGGAAAAGTTCCCCCGCTACACTTCAGAGGCTGAATAGAGTGGTACCTCGGGTTACATACGCTTCAGGTTACAGACTCCGCTAACCCAGAAATAGTATCTCGGGTTAAGAACTTTGCTTCAGGATGAGAACAGAAATCGTGCTCTGGCGGAACGGCAGCAGCGGGGGGGCCCATTAGCTAAAGTGGTGCTTCAGGTTAAGAACAGTTTCAGGTTAAGAACGGACCTCCAGAACGAATTAAGTACTTAAGCCAAGGTACCACTGTACACTACAGGGAGCTGGCTTCAGACACCAGGCCCATTGGCAGACCAACACTGTGTTACAGATATGTCGGCAAATTGCTGGAACCTGCAGGAGGGGAAAGTGCGGTAGTGTTTTGTGTCCTAGCTTCCACGCTTCCCGTTGAGGCATCTGGTTGACCAAGGTGAGAACAGGAAGCTGGACTAGATCTGGCCTTATGACCAGATCCTCCCTGCAGGGCTCTTCTGATGTTACGTTAAGCCAACCCAAAATTTCCTGGCGCAGCCTCATGCACACTCTGCAAAGTTTCCCCTCCTCCAGACATTTGGCAGGTATGTGCCAGTCCATGCCACCCGTGCCAATTGAGCTGTGCCTTTGCTCCAATGGTGGCTTGGGCAGGAACACCCAGGAACATCCATATTCTCTCTTCCTACCTCACCCTCCTTTGCAGAGATCAGGCCCTCAGGCCCTGAGAGCCGTCTTTTCCGAAACATGCATTCCCCAGCTATGAGCGGAATGCTATATTGCCTCTGGACACAGGTCTGGGCATCACCTCTTCATACATAAAGAGATCAGGAGATATTTAAATATAAGAAGCCAGACACACTATGGGAGAGGGAAAGGGGGGGGGAGAAATAGGGTGGGGAAGGGCTTGGAGAGAGGCAGGGATAATTTCATAACAAAAAATGAAATCTATGCCAAGAATAAACAGAGCAACAATTAATCAGACTCAGGGACATAGGAAAATGTGTTAGGCCAGTGGTTCCCAATTAGCTCATTACTGAGGAGGCCCTATTTTTCAAAAGCCAAGCTACGGACCCCTACCTTTGAAAATTTAGATAACTCTATGGTAGTTACCTGTGCAAAGCAATTTTTGAACAAAATGTGGGGTAGCCTCTAATAAGCAAAGGATTTTAGGCACACTGAAAAACAGACCATAAAATTTGTGATATTACCACAAATTTCCAATCCCAGGACAGTAGGAAAAACTTGTATCCATTGCTCCACTACAACTGAATAAATAATTAAAAAGCAATTGTGTCCCTAACTTGCAAGTGTTCTATATGCAGAAGGCTTTTTTATATGAGAGAGTATTCAAACATGGTATTCCTTACTTGCAATCTGAGGTGGTACATTTTAGCAAAACTTTACAGCATATGGTTCTGCTAACTGATGGATCTTGCACCTTCAAGACATAGGTGAAGGCTTGGTTGGGGCTTGAGAACGTATTGGTGAAGACTGAATAGAAAACAGCTGGAATTCTGTAATGTTGGTAACATCAGCAATATACTGCTGAGTAAACATGGGGAAAAACTGGGGGGAAAACAGTTTTTTTCCTTTTCTTCCCCCAAAGCCCTTTTTTTTCCAGAAAAATTGAAAAAAATAGTTTGATATAGTTTGAGTATTCCACACACTATTCCCCCCCCCCCAATTTTTCCTGGGGGGAAAAAAGGCTTTGGAAAAAACCTGTTCCCTCCCCCCCGTCCCCATTTTTCCCATTTTTTTTCCAGGCCTTCCAGCACCCACACTTTGAAGCTGCTTGCCAACTGACACCAGGCAGGTGCTCTTTCCGGCAACTGCTCAAAACATTTTCATTACAGCCAGCCCATCTGAACACGTAGAAGCTGCATGTGGTTTACTTCTTTTTAACCACTGCTGACTTTAATCATCTTTTGAATACTCTTAAATACCTGCTTTTAGCTGTGTTTTATCAATCATTTTAATATTCTGTTGTATATTTTTGTAAACTGTTTAGAAAGCTCTTACCATCATGTGGTTTATAATATATAATAACAAGTTCAATTAAAAAAAACACACACACTCCTTTTCCTTTCAAACACAGTTTGAGCCTTAGTGCAACATACTATTCCGTAACTGGATGTTGGTTACCTCTGGGCCTGGCATGCAAAAAATTGCCTTATGCTTTGCCCCGGCTGTGCTCAAGTAGAGACAGAAAGGCCTGGGAGAAAACCGGGGGAAATGGTTTTTTCCCAAAGCCATTTTTTAGAAGTCCATGAAAAAAATGACAAAGAGGAAGAGCAAGAAGAAATTTAAAATGATAGCAGTAGTTCAGAAAATGAGATAGAATAAACTGCATGTATATGTTGTGTCTTCTGTTTTGATTTAAAAAACCAACACTACTCAAAGGGTAGACCTTATATGGTGCTTACATATCGCAAGAGCCCTAAGAAACTGTGCCAGAGGTTTGTGCCCAATCCTAGCTCACTTGCCATCCAGCAACTCTTTCCCAAATTTTTCCCTGCCAGCAAGCAGGCCCTGGTTATGGGCAGAGGATGGATGATCCGTGGAAGGCTTTCACTGTGCAAGATAAGTAAGTCCCTGGCAGTGGATGGTGCCATGGAGCCCCAGGGGTCCCCGGATCCCTAAGTGGGAACCACCGAGTTAGGGCATTGGTCTATCTAGCTCAGGAATGTCTACACTAACCGGCAGCGGCTCTTCAGAGATTCGGGAAGTCTTTCCCAGCCCTTCCTGGAGATGCTGAGGGTCAAACCCTGGGCCCTTCTGCATGCAAGACAGACGCCTTGCTCCTGCAAGGCTACTTAAATGAGCAGGTAGGCAGGTGACTTATTAGGGTCACAGTGGGGGTATACAGTGGTACCTCGGGTTACATACGCTTCAGGTTACAGACTCTGCTAACCCAGAAATAGTGCTTCAGGTTAAGAACTTTGCTTGAGGATGAGAACAGAAATCGTGCTCTGGCAGCGCAGCAGCAGCAGGAGGCCCCATTAGATAAAGTGGTGCTTCAGGTTAAGAACAGTTTCAGGTTAAGAACGGACCTCTGGAACGAATTAAGTATGTAACCAGAGGTACCAATGTACAGGAATCCAGTTTTTGAAACATGGGGCTTAATCATGAAAGTGTGAAGAATTAAACTACAGAAATCAGATTATGGGTAGGGAAGAGGGTTGCCAAAAATGTGTATTATTATTTTTTCAATTTGCAAGAAGGATACAAACACTGAGCTAAACGCAGGCTGGTGGTTCTTTATCTCTCACTGATATAAAGTTGTCACAGAAATACTAAGCCGAACCTTACAGCAGGCCTTTTCTGTCAGAGGTTTCCAATTGTCCCTGCATATCTGGGATTACGGTATGTAGCAGGGCTCAAAGAGAGCATATTAAATAATGTGGTTTGCAGAGAGGTGTGCCACTACCACTTCACTACCTGCCAAAAGGTAAGTGAATTTGGACTTCATGAAAAGACAGCCAAGAGATTGAGGATCCTGGAGGCTCAGCTCTGTATAGCTGAGGTTAACGGTGCCTGCTGACTTAACCCTGAGAGACAGTGAACAGCTTTGCAACATGGGCACTGAATTCAGCGCTAACCATGGTTCTTGAGCTGAAGATGCGGTTTGCAAGCCTGGGCTTTAATTACATTAAGCAATACCCGTGCGCCCAGCTGAACGCTAACCATGGCTAATTAGTCAAGGTTTTGCAATCCTGGATTTAACCATGGCAAGCACGGTAGGTAGTACAATGTAGCTCTGGCCCCAAAAATTAACAGCTAAAATATTAATAAACAGAGGGAGCATCGGAGGCGGCAGAGAAGAGAGAGGCAGATCTGATGAGGTTCACAGCACTTTCCCCAGCTCCTATATAAGCAGCTTCCTGCTGGATCAGGCCAGCAGCCCACCTAGTCGAGAAGAATATAGTCACTGTGGATAGTAGGCACTGATCCCCCATGAATAGCATCTACCATGTTAGAAGAAATTGAGGGTTAACTCAAACTAAGTTCTATTTACAATGCAACAGGAGAGATGTCCTGAAATAAACAGATCTACCTTAATCACATCTATAGCAGTGACTACAATCCTGAGGGTCAGAGCACTGGGCAGGGGGGCAACCCCCCACCTCAGGAGGAAAAACCCCTCTACCTTCATTAGATGATGCGGCTCCTTTTGAGTACCTGTCTGCTGCACAGGTTCTGTGTTTAAAAGGGGGGGGGGGGAGCCAAACTGGTTCCAGCAGATGAAGGGCTGAAATTAAATCAAATGATCTCACTGGAAGCAAAGTGCCAGAGCGCCTTCCCACCCACCCACAAGAGCTGCCCGCTGTTTCCTCCGCAGTGTTTATGATCTCGCCAAGATACAGTCTGCAGAGCTTTATTAATCGCTTTGGATGTTTCTTGGGTCATTTTCTCCCAACTTCCCCGCTTTGAAGATGTAGGGCACTAGGCACTCCAGTTAAACTATATGCTAATCGTGTTGCCTGTAATGAGATCCCGCTCAGCAGCTTTAAAAAAAAAAAGGGAAAGAAATTCAGCACCAGCAAAAACAAAAGGAGACAGAAAGAGAGGCGAGAGCATGAGAAATAGATTAAGGAACCTGTTTGCCGTTTGCTTGGGAGGAGGAAAAATGGCTGGGGGACTAATTTAAAACTCAGCTTAAAACTCCTTTGCCCCCTTCGGCTCTCTCTGAAAAATAAATCATTAGCATTTCTACCATTAGGGAGTTCTCCCCACACACAGACACGCTCAATCTTGTGGTTTTTCCTCTATTACTATACGCAGCAGAAACTTTATTTTGAAAACAGAAGAGAATGGGGTTAGTGTTGTCCACTCTGACTGGCAGCAGCTCTCCAGGGTTGCAGTCAGGGATGTGTGTGCAGAGCATACTCATATGAACGGTCATGGCATAGCGGTGAAGTACCGTATTTTTTGCTCTATAAGACTTACTTTTCCCCACCTAAAAAGTAAGGGGAAATGTGTGTGCGTCTTATGGAGCGAATGCAGGCTGCGCAGCTATCCCAGAAGCCAGAACAGCAAGAGGGATTGTTGCTTTCACTGCGCAGCGATCCCTCTTGCTGTTCTGGCTTCTGAGATTCAGAATATTTTTTTTCTTATTTCCTCCTCCAAAAACTAGGTGCGTCTTGTGGTCTGGTGCATCTTATAGAGCGAAAAATACGGTATGTGCTTTCTTTGAAAAAGGCCCCAGAGTTCAATCCCCAGCATCTCCAAACAGAGCTGGGAAATCGCTCATGCCTGAAACCAAGGAGGGCTGCTGCCAGTCAGTGCAGCCAATGCTGAGCTAGATGGACCGGTGACACTAGCTCACGTTAGGCAGCTTCCTATGTAGTTCTTTAAAATACAGGGGAAAACCAAGGGCAATCAACAGAAACCACCATATACATGAAACTACCATGCAGGAGCAAGCAGACAACCCTACAATCCTGCAAAATCTAAGAGCAGCATGCACTTGCTCACAGCAATCTGATGTTTTCAGACTGAACACAGATCCCAAGTGGGCTGTTTACAGCTCCAGTTGACTTGCACAACTCCATCCACACCAGAGATTGGCCCCTTGATGCTCCCTTTAATAGCTTCCAACCAGACGCCCCCTTTTAGGTTTGCTCAGAGCACCTGTGTTTGCCAGCAATACACACTATTGATTCGTTTGCATTTTCTCTTTAAGCCCCTTCCCCACCACACTGCCAGAGTTGTGGGTGCCCCTTGTCTGAAACCCTGAAGACAGTGTACTGAGCTAGGGAACCTTGGTAAGAGTTAATACTTATCATCCCTTTGGAGCTGCTCTGCATTCTTTGTGCTTTTTGTCCTTCCAGGCTGTGACCCTTTGTGGTTTACATTTCTGACTCTTTTGTTTCTTTTCTTTTTGTTATGCTTGCAACTTTTGTTGCTGCTGCTTGTTAATAAATTAATTTTAAAACAAAAACAAATACCTAACTAGATAGACAAATGGTCCCAACTGAGTACGGACAGTGCTGAGTGAAAGGTGGGGAGACCAATCATCCAGGGCCAATGGGGGGCAGAGCAAACTCACATTAGTTATGCCTCCATCCTCTTATCTGCAGACTTCTTCAAGGGGCAAAACTGAGACTATGGAGGACGACACTGACAGCCAGGACAACACCCTGGACAGGTTGCAAGTAAGAAAGCAGGCAGGTGGGTTTCTGGCTGAGGTCAGACTGAGGTAGGTGAGACAGTGCCCCACTGCCCCATTGAACCAGGCCCTGCCAAGTTGTAAGGGCACCTTTCTATAGGATACCTATGTGAGCTACCAGCAGCTAACCAGGGCATCTTTGATCTTTTAAGATGGTTGAGTTCTCTCCACTAGCTTGGACCGGTTCCTAACGCAGGCCGCCAAATGGTTGCAATGGACATCCATAAAGAAAGGAAAATGTCAAGCAGTTCAAAAAAATCCCTTAAGGCTGGCGGGAAAGAACAACGCTCAGTCAACCCCCCCCCCCCCAACTCTGCTTCTTTATGTCTCTGCACCCCCACCCTGCGACAGACATACACAAACACAGACACAATAAAATCAGCTGCAAATCAAAATAGGCAAAGGCACAGCCAGTCCTCTGGATCACTTTAGGCTAATTAACATCCTCTGCCAAAAATAAAAGGGGGGGGGAGAGAGTCCAGGCAGAGGTAGACTAATATTAGATGGGAATGAATTTACCGCAAGTCTTGTAGGAATATTTAGAGCCGCAATGCCATAGCAGAACAGAGGGAAGGAGGAGGAGGAAGAAAAGAAGGCGGAGAAATGAAGGGAGCTAGAAGGAAAGGGTTTAAGGCAGGGTGGTCCAACACAAGTGGCCCCCACCTTCCCAAAGCCAGGTAAGCGTGCTGGGCTTTAGGAAGGAGTTGTGAGGGCTCTGACAGGGTCCTCCTTCTCAAAGCCTAGTTAGTGCTTTCCCAGCTTTGGGAAGAAGGGCTTTAGAAAGGTAAAGGGACCCCCGACCATTAAGCCCAGACCTTGCCAAAGCCCCATGCCTCCTTAACAAAGTCCAGCATATCACTTAGCTGTCTTTAGGAAGGCTCGTTCCTGCCCGTCATGCAACAAGCAGAGGTTCCAAAACCCACACCTATAGAGAACCTAGTTCTTACCAAGCTGATAAACCTGCCTCTCAGTCCTATTCTCCAGTTTTGAGTCACCGGATGATGTTGGACTACAAGGCCCATTGTCCACAGTGACTAAGAGACAGGTGATTATAGCCAACGGGTCTCCAACCCTTGGTGAATTACAGACTTCCCCTGCATGCAAAGACTGGCTTGAGCAGATAAGACCAATAATAGTGGGTCCAATGGTCAAGAAGGCAGTTTCTGCCTGTGCTGTCCTGAGGGGCTTGTCAACCTGGGAAGGAAAAGGTCAGTGAGGAAAAGGAAAAGGAAAACTCATCCTAAGCCTCAGCTGCCTTGTGGGGTATGTTCAGAAGAAAAGGCTAAGGAGGAAAACCTACACAAATCCAGAGTGGTGTCCCTAAGATGGTTGGATGGCGCCTTGAATGCCTCCTTCAAGCAACTCCTGCAGCCAAGCTGGTGCCAAATATATTGCTCTGTCTTCCTCTGGACCGCCGGGGTGGAGGGTAGGTCTTGTCATCTGGGCAGCCCAGGGCCTCCATACATACTGCCCAGGGGTTTACCCCAGGGACAGGTCATTTTGGTGCTGATAACACAGCGGTTTGACTTCACCCCAGGAAGCGCACTCCATTGTCTCTTGAGACAGACAGATGCCAAAAAGCCAGCGGTGTCGGCTACCTGTTGAAACTCTACAGAGCGTCTTGGTTTCAGGGTACAATCTGAAAGCAAGTGAGGCCACCACCTTGCTTAAGGTAACGTTCTTACTGGTGGCCTGGATGAGACAGTGCCCAAGAGGGTCTTAACAATCAAAATGGCAGCCTTGTCTGTCTCAAGAACTTGCCCAGGGTTCTGAAACTGTCAAGGTTGAGCCTTCCGTAACTTAACCTAAATGCTAATCTAAATCCTAATGAGAAACTTTAATATGCTTGAACCATAGTCATTTGCACCACATTGTGACATTAAGAATGTATCTCACTTTCCCTCAGAGATAATAAGGCACTACCAGAAAATGCCATTTCAACTGACCTTTCCGAAGAATACACCTTGATTAGCAGGTGTCTATATTTTTCTGTCTAGGTGTGTGTATGTTTTAATCCTCTTCATTCCACTGGGTGTTCCTCCCCCCCCCAACCCCCAAAGACTGGGATTCATCATCATCTCCATTTACAAGGAGGAAAAAAAGAAAGAAAGCCAAGCCTACAATTATCGCCCCATCAGCTTGATGAATATCACTGTGGAAAAAAAATCTTATGCAAAACTTGTGTTATGTAGACTGGAAAATAGTGATGAGGTCCCTGTTGAGCTCATGTTCAAACTTTGCTAGATTTTAAAGTCAACAGGGGGTAAAACTGAGTTTTGGGGAAGGGGGAAAGGGAGAAAAGGGAACATTTATAGGAGAGGGGGAGGGAAGAAACACTACCTTCCACATGCTCTTTTAGGTTTCTTTTCTGGGGGGGGGGGGGAATATTAACTGACTTTGTAGTTTGGCGTCAAAAGAGCCCACTCAGGGAATTAACCAAATTGGGCATAAATAATTGAAGCGTCTCGAATCGTATTTCCCCGCTAATCAAAGAGAGTGGCTCAGTGTATAGCTGAAGAGGCAGATATATAGAAAAATTAAAGAGAGGCAATTTTGATGAGGGAGGAGAGGAAGTGGGATGTGCCAGCTGAAAAAAGATCAAAATGGATTCTCCGAGACCCTTTTGATTAGAGAAGGGTCCTCCCCTCAAATTTGTTCCTGGGTGTCCCTGGGAGTCATGTTCGAGGAATGTGGGTTTGTAAACACAGATGCATACGGAACATATAACAAAGGTAAACACGCCAAAGCCGAACTCACACTTCAGGGCAAGGCTGTGAGGGAAAACGGCAAGCCCAGGCAAGCTCTGTGGAGGTGCCTGGTTTCCCCAGGGGCTTCACGACAGCAGCGCACAGTAAAGAGGACACAAGCTGGAGATGGAAGAGGAAGACAGTCTTCGGCCGAATGTCTTGGTATTCAGCAAAATTTATATGCCGCACGATTGCAATAAAACCTCTGAGCGGTTTGCAATAAAAAATTAAAAAATGCAAACACTGAAATGACCAATAAAAGGTATTTTAAAACATTCGAAAGATAATGGAAATCAATAGGAAGCTAAAAAGAGATTAAAACACATGCCAACGTTGTACACGTTGATACAGGCTTGCCTAAACAAAATGTGATGTCAGTAGGCAGAGAGTTCCAAAATGTAGGTTCTACCACACTACTATTGGTTTCTTACAAGTCCTGAATCGGTATTATGTGACACTTGTAACAATGTCAGTTCTGCAGATTATAGCGGTCAAGTGGGGTAAGGCGATCCGGGAAGTAATAATTAAAAGAAAACTCAAAAGATTCTAGGTTGAACATATCAAAACAGAATTTACCAGAGAAGTGTAGTTTAGGGCTCGAGTGAGACCAGGGTTTCTCTCTTTCACTCCACATGCTAAAATTTGCACAGTAAAGTTGGAGGTTGGTGTTCCCCTTGCTTTTCGGATATGGTCACCTTGCATGCATTTGCGTCGGAGGTCCCAGACTGTACCCCTCTAGCATCTCAGATGGGAGGTGCTATGGCTGTTGGGAGTTGCAGTCTAAAACAGCTGGAGGGCATCAGGTTGGGAAAGACTGCATTAAGATCAAAGTTCTTGTATAGCCCCCGCCCCACCAAAAAAAGAGAGTTGTGATTCTGAAAAGGAGGGCCGGATGTTGCCAAGATCTTCAATAGTGACCCCAAGGCACTGGCCAAGCCAATTGTTAACATTACATGTTTCTTCTCAAAACAGAAGTAGCTCATGGGCCACAGGCCAAATAGCCTGACAAAATTGCATCAGGCTACCAGAGCAAGAACGGTCGGGAGTGGAAGTGGGGGCTCGGGGGGTGGGAGGGGTGGGAGAAGAAGAGACGGAAACAGAGGAGTTTAAAAAAATTAAAAAAGACATCTGGGTCATTAACCAGAGAAGTTGTCTTTACTGATCCCACAGAGGGGAAGGAGAAGAAAATTCCATGTGCAGTGGGTAGGAGGCAACAGCAAGAAGCAGACAAATTTCCTCCTACGCAAGATTAAAACGCAACCCCACTCCACATCCAGCTGTGGTTCACATCGTGCTGCCACAGTCTTTGGTCATAGTGGCCAACGGGCCCATTAATAAGGCAGGCTGTGGAACAAAGTGGTAAAGTCTTAGGTGGACGACAGCAAACAGATGGCTCAGCAGATAGAGAATGAGACTCTTAATCTCATTAATTGTGGGTTTGCCACATTGGGCAAAAGATTCCTGCATTAGATGGCCTTCGTGGTCCCTTCCAACTCTGCAATTCTTTGATTCTATTCTATGACACCACTTTGCAGACAGTAGGGGTGTCAGATTCATGCAGTCACATGAAATAACCTAAACCAATCCCTGCAGGTAAAACCAAGTAGATCAGAAAGAGAAGGTACTAGCCCCACCCACTCAGTGCTATATACAGTGGTACCTCAGGTTACATACGCTTCAGGTTACAGACTCCGCTAACCCAGAAATAGTACCTCGGGTTAAGAACTTTGCTTCAGGATGAGAAGAGAAATCGCACAGTGGCGGTGCAGCAGCAGTGGGAGGCCCCATTAGCTAAAGTGGTGCTTCAGGTTAAGAACAATTTCAGGTTCAGAACAGACCTCCGGAACGAATTAAGTACGTAACCAGAGGTACCACTGTACTGATTTCCTGCTTTGTTTTGGTATTGGTCTCACAGAGAGGTGGAGAACCCCTTTCATCCTGAGGGCTGTATCTCCTTCTCAGCAACCTTCCAGGGGCTGAAGACTTATGGTGGGTGTGGCCAAAGGCCCAAGTACGTGGGGAGAATAAATGCAAATTTGTACACTAGGCTGTTTTCTACATACATGATCAGAGATCAAAGGCATAGTACAGACAGGCAAAAGCACTCAAGGAAGGTGTAAGGCAGGGTTGGTGAGGGTTGTGGTGAGGGGAGCATTCCAAGGGCCAGATAGAGAGGTCTGGAGGGCCATAGATGGTTATTTCAGTTGCAAGGAATCATTCAGTTGCAGAGAGTACACCTGCCTATTATTCTGAAAGAAAACAAACACACAACTTTCCAAATTGAAAAATAAATCTTTCTGGTTTAATTTAGACAGATGCTAATTGTGGGAGGTTTTTTTGAGGAGGGCAAATATTCTAATATGTATCATGCAGCAGGCAGGCATCCAGTATCCCCCTGAAGCCTCCACAGCTATTTAAGCCCCCTCCCCACCCCAGAAACTTCCACCCATAATAATCTGAGCAGCAGGAGTTCCTCATAGCTAAGCTACCATTTTTCACAGCTGCTGGAGGAACTTTCTCAGCCTCTTTCGAAGATGCAGTGGAAGCCCGTTCACGCCAAAAAGAACAACAGAACCCCACATTTTAAGGAAACAAGGCCTCCAAAAGGATCGGTTGGGGGGGGGGGGAAGGAACACCACCACAAAAAAGGCCAAGGAAGGATTAAGAGAGAGAAAAGCAGGAGGCTTTCCAGAGAGAGAGATGCCGCGCTCAGGGGCAGGAGCATGGGAAAGAACGGGACCCCGGATTCACCAACCGCTGGCCTCCATGCCAGCGATTTCCTTGCTCAGAGCCACCCTCCAGGAGACTCTTACAAGCTCTTTTAAGGACTCTGAAAAGGGAATTTTGCACGGGCCGCTTTACAAGAACAAAGCCTCTCAGTATTAAGAGGGAGCCTATGCAAGGGGAGAGAAGGAAGAAAAGGAGGATGGAAAGTAATAAAGAACAGGCAGGAAGAGAGCAAATAAATAAAAGTGGAAACATACACACAAACTCATCATGCAGACAAGTCGCAAGGCAGGCTTCTCCAACCTGGTGCTCTCCTAATGTTTGCAACTACAATTCCCATCAGCCCCAGCCAGTGCAGCTGGGGAAGGCTGTTCTAAAAGCTCAAGGTGTTCTCAAGGTGCCCTTAACAGCTTGTGGCCAGTTTACCTGCGAGATCACTTTACCCATATTAAAGTGCCCACTCAAGCACTTTAATCCGCGCAGCTGGGTTGCAGGTGCCACATAATACCTGTAGGAAATTGTAAGTCTGGCATCACCCACACTTTAGAACTCCCTGTCTATTGACATCAGGCAGGCGCCGTCACTGAACTCTTTTTGGTGCTTGCTGAAAACATTTTCATTTAGGCAAGCTTATCCACACACACAGAATGCTGAAATGTGTTTTAATCTGGTTTTTAGTTTATCATCGGTTGAATGTTTTAAATAAGTTGTTTATAAAAATATCTTTTATGGATGCTTTATTCTTTTTATAAACCACTTAAGAGGTTTGCTTTTTTTTTTTACAATTGAGTGTCCTATAAATTCTGTGAAATAAATAAAGTAAATTTTAAAAATAGCCAGCATGCTAGGATGGATAGGGTACCAAGACTCCAGCTGGCCATGGTGCTCTATGCTAGTTATGAACTCTCAACCTGGCCAACTTCACAGGGTTGTTGGGAGCACAAAATGGCCCCATGTTTTATCCTCCTTGAAGGCTGGGTATGATGAAGTAATCAAGAACACAGAAGTTCTTGGGTCAAAGGTTCTTCTCCTCGCAAAACATGGAGGGCAGGCGTTATTTTATTTTATTTTTATCAGTTCACTATTTTGCCAAAAGACGAACACAAACATATTCAGAACCCAGCAAAAATAATATGCTCCAAGGCCTAAAATCTAGAAGGCTTAGGAAAACTAAAAGATCTTCACTTGGCACGATCAGGATTTTAATGTAGGCAGCACAAGGCAAATAGTGCTGGGGAGGGCATTCCATAATTGGGGTGCCACCTCCAAAAATGCCCTCTTCTTTATGTAACCACATACCTCTTGTCTTTTAGGTAGGGGAAACTGAAAGATGGTCTCCTATGAAAATATGATGGTCCATGCAAGTATATAGGCAAAGCTCAGCTCAAGACGATCAAGACACGAAACAGAAGAGCAGCAATCAGAACAGGGGCTGTGTTTCCCCCCAATATATGAACCACACATGACCAGAATACCAAAACTTACCAACCCCATTTGCAGGGTTCATTCCATCAGTGATGCTAAAAGACCAGCTCCAACAGGAACTGTTTCTATGCCAGATGGTCATTATAACAACTATTTCTGAATCTGGGCTTTCCCCCTCTTCCCTCCACATCTCTTCTCCCTCTTGGGTCGTGTTTTTTAGACTGTAAGCCAGTGGGCAGTCTTGCTTCAATTTATTTTATGTACACCACTCTGGGAAGGGTAAAGAAATTGTTACGTACCTACGAATGCTGCAGATAGCTTTTAGAAGAGGCATCCGCCCATCCTTGTGCACAGAAAAGAATGAATGCCTCTTCTCAACACAGGCATGCATCATCTAAAGACAAATAGAGGCTCTTTGCTCCATAACTGTACTTTTATTGATATGCAAGATTTATGCAGATTTAATCATGCCGCTGATTAAAATTCGCAAAAATCAAACAAGTAATATTTCTTTGATCAGGTTAAGTGCCCTATACAGAGTCCTTCTTCAGGTGTTCAAGATGTTCAAATAAGACGATGTTACATGTAGAGACAGATGTTAACCCAGTAACATTGAGCGATCTGTAAAAATAAAACCAAGGTTTCAGCAGGACCTACCACAGACTGGATTATACATCAAATGGCATTCTGTATGCCCTCGTTTAAATTATTCCCACCACTTCCTCCTCCTCTCCCCTACAAGTACTGATATCTGGAAACTTGTTTCTAATCATGAGGTAGGGCAGGAATCCTGATTGACCTGGGGTATAATCAGAGGTGGAAGGGACCCCTGCAGGCAATCTAGTCTGACCTCTGGATAAATCCAGAGGCAGAGTTTCCCCAACTGCTGTCCAGCCTCAGCTTAAAGACCCCCTAGGAGAGTCACCCTCCTACTCATCCCTCTAGGAAACTGCTTTCATTCATCAAGAAATGTCTCCTAGTTTTCAGCTGAAATGTGATGTCTAGGTCCACAGTTTAAAGTTGGCTCGTTTCAGACAAACCATAGTTAAAGATTAACCACAGTCTGTCAGGCTCTGATAGCACAACAAGCCAAAGTTAACCAACAACAGAAGTGAAAGCTTCCGAATTTTTCTTCAATGACACGAAAGGGAGAGGGGAGCATACAAGCTTGAGGTCAGGATGGGATTGAGCACATCATGCTAAACCATGGTTCACTGTGATGCAGCAGAGATTAGGAAGGAAGATCAGAACTGATTTAGAAAATTGGATTGCACCGTCTTATACAGATAGATTCTAGAGGTGCAATGTTTGGAAATTATGTGGGCATATCCACTGATATATTCTTTTGGTCTGAAGTTGTTTTCTGTGTCAAATTTGTACTGGCAAAACCACTGATATCTACAGATGTCCATGGGCTTCTAAATTATATTCCTGCAGCGTGGGGATTAATGGCAGGACAACAGAAGTGGATTTTGAAAGCCTTGCACTTGGAGCCTGGAAGCAGGAACACCCACCATCTATTCTGCAACGAAGCAAGGACCTTGCTGCCCTGGCTACATTTGAACACAGTTCTTATAAACGTCAGCTTCATGTAAATTCCTATCTGGATGACTTGTAAAGATTTATACGTTTAAATTAAGATGCATGTATTGATGATGATTATAGTTCTGCAGCGTGCTCTCCAGGGCCCTAGAGCCACCCCATCAGCATGAAAGGGGAGCCCTATAGCCACTGAGAAGAAATCTTCTCACCCTTTATGCTGAATGGAGCCAATCTTGAACAATCGCAGAAGGGAGTGTGGCTGTAGCCATCACGAAGAGACCACACATTTCTGAATTTGCCACTCACATTGCTGTATCCCACAGGTGCGACAGAACATGAGGCACCACCAGCTTGATAGGTGCCTGACCCCAAGCGACACAAAGCTCTGCGGCTTGGTTCAAGGTCCACATGACTAAGAGAGCAACAATTGCAGCTGAGTCAAATCCCCAGGAATGAACCGAGATCGCCCTGCATACAGGAATGTCGACATTTTGCCCTCACAGGGCAGTCTGTCTCTCCCCGGCCCCCTCTTTCTTATCTCCGTTTCCTTCCACAGAAACCTCAACTTGAGAGTCAGCCGCACTTGGGCCGTACACAAAAAATACTCAACTTTCTTTGCAGCCAACAATCGGAAGGAAATAGACACTCATCCTGATGGGAAATCAGAGAGGGATTAGTCAGGTCGGGTGAGGGGGAAGGACCTTTCAAATGAGTGAAGGAAAAGAAGAGGGAAGCCGATACAGAACATTAGAAATCTCAGCTCTGAACCAAAGAGTCACCAGTTCAAGAATCAAATGCATATG
The DNA here is from genome assembly GCF_965153285.1 of Podarcis tiliguerta. Lineage (NCBI taxonomy): Eukaryota > Metazoa > Chordata > Lepidosauria > Squamata > Lacertidae > Podarcis > Podarcis tiliguerta. Next base: position 17,077,802 of record NC_139541.1, on the reverse strand, counting down.
CCAAAGTTTCCCAGACTTCTAATACCTTAGAAGCATAATGGAAGCCCTTGAAAAATCAGATTTGGCCCCTGAGCCTTTTGGGTGCCTGGCCTGGATTTTTTTCTTCCCTCCTCTTCCTCCTCCTTTTGTGTCATATCTCTTGGATTGTAAACCTGAGGACAGGGGCTGTCTTACATTTAATTGTACAGCTTTTTTTTTAACCACTGCAGTTTATTATTGTTGTAGAAATGTATTTTTTTAAAAAAATTAAAAGGTACAAATTGTATGTAAGCTACTCTGGGAAATTTTCTCAGCTGAAGAGAGGGATAAAAATGTTCTAGTAATACTAATAATAATGACGAGAAGCTCATTTCAGCCTCAAGTCTTTAGGAGGCTTTCCCCCCCCCCTTCTTTCTTGTTTGTTTCAGAGGCCCCAGAAAGAGGAGTAGAGGCAAAGACTGACTGGAATGTTTATTTGCTGGCTCAACCAGGATTCCAGCAGCCTTCTGTCTTATTTGCTCACCTGCTCCTTGGGCTGAATTTGTGGGCTCTGCACGAGAAGTGGATTTCTTTTTTTAAAAAAAGAAACTCACACAGAAAAATCAATACAGCCTTTGGGCAGAAGCATGAAGTCAGGTACATTTCAGAAATGCAAGCCCACATGTTCCGAAGCGACATTGGATTAATCATGGATCATACTGGGGGCCACCTCCTACCAGTAAGAACATCATAAAAGCATAAGAAGAGCCTACCGGATCAGGCCAACAGCTCATCAAATCCAGCATCCTGTTCTCACAGATGCCTGTGAGAAACCCACAAGCAGGACTTGAACACAAGAGCCCTCCCTCCTCCTGTGGTTTCCAGCAATGGGTTTTCATAAGCAGAAGCTCCTCCAGCTGTGGAGGCAAAGTATAGCTAGTAGCCATCAATAGCCCTCTCCTCCAAGAATGCGTCTGACCCTCTTAAGCCATCTAAGGTTGGTGGCCATCCCTGCCTCCTGTTCCAGGCCATGCATAATTCTATACTTCTATCATGTCTCCTCTTACTCGCATTTTTTCCAACCTAAAAAGTCCCCAGAATTGCAACCTTCCTTAATAGGGGAGTTACTCTAGCCCCTTGATCCTTTCAGTTCCTCTTCCAACTCTGCAATATCCTTTTTGAGGTGAGGCGACCAGAACGGTACACAGTATTCCAAAGGCGGCCGGCACCATAGGTTAGTATAACACAGCATTAGGATATCAGCAATATTATTTTCATCATCAGATGAAACATCGGGGCAGTCAACTAGAGGGGAGCAAAATGTGCTTCCTTCTACAACAAGGCTCCCAAATTCAAATTGGAACACAAGGTTCATCTAGTCCGGCAACCTGTTTCCAACAGAGGCTGAAAGAAAGAAAAAGTATACAAAGACAATAGCAACCTCTTCTTTTAAACTCTGTCCTCCAAAGCAAGTGTTAAAGGTAAAGGTAAAGGTACCCCTGCCCGTACGGGTCAGTCTTGACAGACTCTAGGGTTGTGCGCCCATCTCACTCAAAGAGGCCAGGGGCCAGCGCTGTCCGAAGACACTTCCGGGTCACGTGGCCAGCGTGACATCGCTGCTCTGGCAAGCCAGAGCCGCACACGGAAACGCCGTTTACCTTCCCGCTAGTAAGCGGTCCCTATTTATCTACTTGCACCCGGGAGTGCTTTCGAACTGCTAGGTTGGCAGACGCTGGGACCGAACAACGGGAGCGCACCCCGCCGCGGGGATTCGAACCGCCGACCTTTCGATCGGCAAGGCCTAGGCGCTGAGGCTTTTACCCACAGCGCCACCCGCGTCCCTCAAAGCAAGTGTTAGCAAGAGGTAAACTGCCTCTGAACATGGAAGCTCCATCTAAAGCTTATGCTCCAATTTAGAACACATTCGATTTCACCCTGTGCCCTGCTTCCCAAGTCAAGATTCCAACTAATGCCCAGCAAGATGCAGAACCATTTACAGTTGCCGATCTCAGAACTGCTTCCCATTCCATCAAAAGATTTAGGGTCCAGAAAGCAAAATCCAGCCGAGCCAAAAGTTTCAGCATTCATAACACCACAGCCTCATGGGACATGGTAATCGGGTCATATATCACAGCAGCACAAAATGTGGTACCATGTGCAGAATATTCAGCTGCCTGCCTGTGTTGGTTTTTTAAAGAACACACACCAAGTTCCTAGTCCTTCGTGGTTGTGAAATCGCGCTTTAAAGAATGTGAGAGACCTCTAGTGAGATCTCAGAAGTTGGAGAGGTGGTTGAATGCGATTTCTAGTGGTTGGGAGGGATCTTCAATGTCCAGCACAGCCCTCCTCCACCCACCCCGGACTAACGGAAGTAGAAAAAAACAATACAAAGCAGCAAAAGTGGTGAAGAAATAACAAGTTATTTGCTCAAGGTATGCAAGACTGCAGAGGGCATTTGCCCAAACAGACCGAAACCTTTCAGCATACACAAAATCTAGCCGGGCAGGACAGGCAGGTTGAAATCTGCACACTTTAGGCAAAGTCTGAACAGCAAAAACAACAACAGACCTACCTTCCACACAGTGCTCCACCTCTTCCAAATTGCGCAGCGTAATCCGCATGAGGCTTGAGTTGAGCATCAGTTCATTCTTGTGAGCAGGCCACATATAGTGCGGGGCAGGGTTGACGAAGAAAATCCGGGTGTCCCCTGTAGACACCTGGTTGTCGCAGATCAAGGGGTCCCCAAATCCCCCAATCATGACTTTGTTTCCACCTTCCAGGAGGATCTCGTGAGTCACAACCTCTTTGCCCTTCAGATACCGCCAGACCCTCACCTGGAGAATGAAGAAGAAAGCAGGACATTTATTATTACAAAAACCCATCAATGATATGATGGTTGAGATGGGTGGAGAACCTCGGTCCTGGTGCAGGGGCGGCTCCAGGCTTCTCTGTCAGGACCTCAGGACTCTCCCCCACCCCACCTCACGTCCCATCCCTGGGGCTTTTCACCCTCCTCAGGTGTTTTTGCCTGGCTGAAATGTGCCCTTGAACTGCCTTTTGCTTGCCTGGACAAAGGGACAGTGTGTGGTAGTTTATATGTGAGGAAAAACTGGGCTACTGTGCAATGATGAAATTTGCATTAATTGACCTGTACACTTTTGGCCCTGCCCACTGCTGGTATGTGGTCCCCAGAATGTTGTCCACAAGGAAATGTAGCCTCTGGGCTAAAACAGGTTTGGAATCAGGGCTATGGGAGACCTCACATTCAGAACCAGTGTGCCACCAAATATCAGGAATAGGACGAGAGAATCCAAGTGGCCACTCTGGGAAAGAGAATGCCTTTCTAGTGAAGCAAAGGCTACCTAAACATAAGTGAATACTTGCTCCTATTTATCCATCCCCAACAGTTGAGACTTAAAAGATGGAAAGCTCCTTAGAGAAACAGACATGTCTGCCCCCTTACATCACTTTGTCAAGTGCATGCACTTGAAATACACAGTAAATACTTCTGTGATGACAAACCTTTGCTAAGTGTTATGTCCTTGAAGGGTTGTAGCTCTGCTTTGCATGCAGAAGATGGCAGGTTCAATCCCCAAGTATGGCTGGGACTGTCCCCTACATGAAACCCTGGATAGCCACTGCCAGCCAGTGCAGGTAATACTGAGCTAGATGGGACCAATGGCCTGACTCTGTAGAAGGCATCTTTCTGTGACCCCACATCCTTGGACAACACTGTAATATTTCAACAGTGACCACCCCTATTGAAAACTGGGCCAGGTCCGTGTGCAGCAAATTCCATATACAGTATGGTGGTACCTTGGGTTACATACGCTTCAGGTTACATACGCTTCAGGTTACATACGCTTCAGGTTACAGACTCCGCTAACCCAGAAATATTACCTCGGGTTAAGAACTTTGCTTCAGGATGAGAAGAGAAATCGTGCTCTGGCGGCGCGGTGGCAGCAGGAGGCCCCATTAGCTAAAGTGCTTCAGGTTAAGAACAGTTTCAGGTTAAGAACGGACCTCTGGAATGAATTAAGCACTTAACCCGAGGTACCACAGTACTGTACACTAATCCCCCCAAAGTCCCAGCCCCATATTCCTTGGGGTGGCTTTACATCTCTGCTACCGAGGAAAGAGAACCGTTGGCGCGGGTGGAGAGGCAAGCTGGAGCACAGGAGGACTTGATCTGATGCCATAACCGAATCCGCAGGCCTTTTTATTTCCTGTCTGGGCACATCTCAAGCATACGTCATTATGGGCATGGATGTTGCAAGGAGGCCACTTGCGATTCCCTATTGCAGCGCGCACACACACACAGAGCGAGAGAGAACATCTACGATTCTGAGACAGCAAAGACAAACCGTCAACGTTTGCCATATCAGCACTACAAACCATCGATGCCGGTCATATCGGAACTACTTCCATGAGAGGAAAAAACAGGCACTCATAACAAAAATAGAAAACTCTAAAGCTGAGCTGAGGACCCTATTTCATCCTGTGGGCCACATTCCCCTCACAGAGACCTTTTGGGGGGCCACATGCTGGTGGTGGGCAGGTCCAGAAGTGAAAGTGGGTGGAGCGACAAATGTAAATTTTTTGTTCTTACGGTAGGCTAGTTTCACACATCGCTGTCTACCCTCCATCCAAGCGGCATGATCAGGGTTCAAGGGCACATTCCAGTCGGGCAAAAAACAACACCACCACCAGTTGAGGAATGTGTGAAGCAAGCTGGGGTGCGAATGGCATGGGGAGAGCCCTGTGAGCCAGGTGGAGAGGCCTGGGGGGGGTGTCTGCATTTGGCCCCCAAATCTGATGCATACCCTTGGTCAAGTTACAGCTGCAGGGAGGGTGTAACAAAACTCCTCTCCTTCTCTTGCACTCGTTTTTTTAAAAAACAAACAAACAAGGGAAAGCAGTACTCTTTAAATCACAGGAAAAGTGCCAAGCTTCCGTCACCTAAAAGCAAATCTCACCCCCTTTTCAGTGTCAAAAATCCCAACTGCAGGCCTTGTTTTCCTGGCGCGAACATTTTCCACAGACTGGCGAACTGCCAGACCCACTTCAGTGGAGAGGAACAATCACAGACCATAGCTTGTCCGTCCCCCGTCCCCCCTTCTCACTGTAATCAGCTTGGGGGTTTTGTTTCCATGATTTTAACACCAGCAAAGGTGCCCGTTTCTCCCTGCCTGCGAAAAATCTGGGGCGAGCTCGCTGCCTCTGACAGGGCACAGAGAGCGTGGTAATAAACATGCCGAAGCTCAGGTTAAGAGGGGCCACCTGAAGCCACAGAGTTATGGAATGCATCTCTTCCCCGCCGGGAACAGAGCCAGTTCCAAAACCATGCCAAAGGAGGCATGAAAGGCCCTTCGCACCAGCTGCTTGCCAAGGTGCGCCCTGCAGGTACACTTTACCCCAGATTCAAGTCGAGGCAAGGGAAGAGAAAAGGAAAAAAAAGAAAACCACAGGATGAACCCCACCCATGTTATTTGCAAAGGCACAAGAAAAAGGGATTTGCAAAGCAGCAAAGGCAAAGACTGGCCTCACATCCCAGCTTGAGTGCAAAGAGATGCTTGGTTACGCCGTGCCCATAGGTAGGGGAACTAGGGAAGCCCAGTACTGTCTACACTGACTGGCAGCAGCACTCCAGGGTCTCAGGAGTCTTTTTCCCAAACCAACATTGAAACGCTGGGGATTGAACCTGGGACCTTTCTGCATGCAAAGCAAATGCTCTAACCTTTGAGCTATGGCCCTCCCCACTAACTCCTGGTCATTCCCACCCCAAGCATAATTTATCTGAGCAGAGTAATTTAGATGGGAGGGCCCCTCTCTCTCTTTTTAGTTGGTACTGTTAATCAATTGCAAGGCAGAATTGTTGCTGATCCACCACAAATGAGTTATAGATTGACCAGTAGATCCCCATCAGCCCACCTCTGATAAAGAGAAGTTGCTTTATTTATTTTGTATGAGTACACTGTGGCTCAGTGGTAGAGCATATGCCTTAAAAGGAGGTCGGTCCCCAGGTAAGTCGGGGGGAATATCCCCTGCTTCAAACCCTGGAGAGGCACTGCAAATCAATGCAGACGATGCTGAGCTGGGTAGACAAATGGTCTGCCTCAGTAGCGTCCTAAGTTTCTATATTGTAAGCAAAGGGATGTAGCTCCATAGTACAGCAGCGGCTTTGCATGCAGAAGGTCCCAAACTCAACCCCCAACATCTCCAGGAGAGAACCCTACCCGAAACCATGGAAGGTCACTGCCAGTCAGTGCAGACAATAACTGAGCTACATGGATCAAGGGTCTGACTCAGGTATAAGGCAAAAAAACCTGTGTTCCAGCATCTGCAGAGAGCATAGCTGTCAAGTGTCCCTTATTTGAAGGGACAGTCCCTTATTCCAGTGCCATGTCCCGCTGCTGTCCCTTATTGATGGATGTCCCTTAAATTTCAAAGGAAGCAGCTCCTCTCCCTCCTGGCCAGGGAGGAGGGAGGCTCCAACTGTGTTGCTTGGCTGTGTTGCTCACCCAATAAGAAGTCTAAGAACGACCGGGGGGGGGGTGGAGCTTGCATGCCTTGTGTGTGGCTAGTTAATGCAAGCTGAGGGGTTTTTTGAATGCTGGACGCCATTTTGTTGCACGTGCTGCTGCAAACTTTGCAGTGCAAAGCCAGGCCAGGGAGCCATCTTAAGTTGAGGCTGCACAGGCCTTGTGGTGCATGTGATTCAGATTCTATTCAGTTGAACCTCTGGTTACAAAGTTGGTTGGACAGCGTTCTCGAAGCTACCAGCATGAGTTTGACCAGACTGCAGGAGGACAGGAAGACTGGAGTGCCTGGAACAGGCGAGGCCGCAGGTCCCTTATTTTGGCTGCTGGTCCCTTATTTTCAAGGCTGCTGGTCCCTTATTTTCAAATCTGTAAATTGACAGCTATGGCAGAGAGTGAGAGAGAGAGCTGGGTCAAACTCTGCAAGCAGCATTTTCAACCCTCTGCTTCTCGTGAGGGGGATGAATGGATGGGATGGGAAGGTCATACAGTATATGCAGAGACACTGAACTCATCAAGGGCAATTAAGACTCCTTGCACAGTGAGTCACCAGGCACGTGAAGAATTTATTTTCAAAGGGGGGGGGTGTGAAGGAAGAGACATAAGGAGATCTAGCCTGGGATATAACAGTGGCAGTTAAGACCCTTCCAGCGACAAAAGGGCGCTTTAGAGAGATTTATAAAGACAGCGAGAGCAGGGGCCGTGGAAGACAAAAATGCTTTTACGAAATATCTTGCGTTTAAATTACAGCTGGGAGCATTAATGGGTACATCCAATCAATTAGCTGAGGATGGAGAATTCCTATTAAAAATGTGGGGGGGGTTAATTGGACAGTCATTCCCCTCCTTACACACACACACACACACACACACACGGGAGGGGGGAGGTCAGCCTTTTAAGGGAGACCAAGGGTTAAGGGTTAAGTCCCATTATCTTTTGCCTGCACATCCCCACCCCTCAAACCCGCTCCCATGGGACTGCTGTGACATCACGGAACATTCACCACACATTCCAAATACTCAGGAGTGGGGGAAACATCAGCTATGGAAAGCAGGACAGGAAGGGAAGGAACAGAGCTGTCCGCAACATGTGGCAGAGGGATGCAATTTTTCCAGGCGACACATATTGGGGGGGGGGTGCTGCAGGAGCTGTTCCCCCACTGCTCCCACTACCCCCAATTCTCCTTTCATGCATTCCCTACGTAGCCCACTGCAATAGAGGACCCTGTCTCGCTGCCAGTTTTGGAGTCAATATTCAATGAGTTAGATCGAAAGGCTAGCACACCTGATACAGAACTGGATAGGCCAACCTCCCTTTTGCACCTGGGTTAAAATAGCAAACAGTAACTGTGGACCTAACACATGCAGAAACCTCCCCCCCCCCCAGGCTGATAAAGAGCCCTGTGTGACTCAAAAGATCAGATACAACATTCCACACAGGAGCTGGTCTGAGCAAAGGGGGAAGGGAGGGGGGAGCACAGCTCATACACTCAAGTATTTCGTCCACTGGCTTCTGACTCAGAGAGCAGACAATGAACCTGGGTCAACAGCACAGAAGGGCGACACACACACACACCTCGATTCTTCTCCTCGCTTAGTCACTCCATCCAGCAACAGGGAAGCAAGATGAGCAAGTCTCCATCCCAGCATCTGCCCTCTGTCCTTCCTCTCCGCCCCCACCCCACTCGATTCTTAATCAGTTGGCAGGGAAAGCAATGCCTGGAAGCAATCCGCAACTGTTTAAACAGCATTAGCTCTAATTTCTTTCATTGGCTCTATCTCACTCATCTTTTGTGTATATTGGAGGCTTCGTCCTGGGAGGGTTAGGATTTAACCAGCAGAGACAGAGAAACTTCAGCGGAATGCACAGCACATCTTCAGAGAGCACTTTGACTGCGGACCACCCAGTCCTTATTAAAACATTCCCAACTGGGGGAGAAGCAGAACTGGAGGCGGCAGGTGGGGGAACATCATGCCATGAAGAAGCCCGGCCAAAGGTTCTCACTGCAACACCTCAAACAGGTTAAAATCCAGCGTGTTGTATGCAATCCGTTATGCAACCTCCAATCACTGACAGAGGAAAATTAGGTACAAATTGGCCGATGAAAGATTTGTATTTATTTATTTTAATCAACACACCTATGCTATACGTTAAATGCCTGCACAGTCTCAATCTTCCCTCCCATGAAGCTGCAATGGGCAAACCAGTTTAATCACCAGCAAAGGCCTAGATCCGGTGGTGGTGGTAGTGCGCCTTAGTTATAATGCTGATTCTATGAGATCCTGGTTTTGGCTTCATCTTCTCTCACTCAGAATGGCACAGATGGGTCCACCACCATCCCCACTGCTTCTCCTCTGCAATATCCTCAGAACAGCCCTGCAAGGCAGGTTAGGTTGAGGACACAACTATACCTGCCAAGTCCAGCACAGGATTCACAATGACTCACATCACTTATCTGGTAAGTAAAGGCAGGGTACTGGCAGCTCAAGGGCTTATCTATGCCCTGCCCACTGATTTACCCATATGAATACAACCTACCCAAGCCATTTTTAAACAGGTCATCATCCCCCTGCCCAGCTTTTGGAACAGACATATGCCCTGCTTGTGGGAGGGAGGTCTTTTGCAGGTGCTGGATTAGGCCTCACTCTCACCCTCCAATTTTCCATCTAAAACACATACATACACATCTGTATTTGGCTAATACACATTTGCCAAAGTATAACTTTACCCAGATAGAGAAAGGTGTAAAGCTCTGAAAGGATTTCAACCCAGTTCTCCCTCTTCCAATCTTTATTGGGGTGCGGACAAAAGGGGGCATTTGGGAAGATGGGCTGCAACTGGCCAGTTTTCCTCGCCCTCCCTTGTGGTTTATCCACTCGCACACAGACACAGAGGAGATTTTAAGTTCCCGTTCATGAACAGCAAGACCTCCCTCCCACACACACCATTTACAAAAGCGGTTCTTGGACTACAACATGCTGCCATTCCAAAAACGACTTGATAGAACAGGAACACACACCCCCCCCCAAAAAAAAGCCTTCCCTCACGCCCTTAAGGTGTGCAGAAGTAGCTTGGCAATCACTGCCATTTGTAGCCAACAACAATTTGGGCAAACGCAGTCTGAAACAGCAAAGGGCTGCTGAGCCTGGACAATACTGAGCCAGATGGACCATTGGTCTGACTCAGTAGAAGACAGCTTCCTGTGTGCTTCTGTCCATCCCCCGCTCCATTTTCCGCACTTTGAAGGAACAGCTGCCATGCAAATTTGGAATCCGCTAGGTTCATTCCTCCACACAAACATGTGGGGAGAGGCACAGCTCAGCAGGAGAACATCTTTTCTGCAAGCCGAAGATCCCAGTCAATCCCCATACTCTCCAGGTGGTGCTACCTGAAGACATTTTGTGTGCAATGCGTGTACACTATCACTGAGCTAATTTCATAAGCCTACGGCTCCCTTTAGTGATGTATGGAAATGAGAGCTGGACCATAAAGAAGGCTGATCGCGGAAGAATTGATGCTTTTGAATTATGGTGCTGGAGGAGACTCTTGACAGTCCCATGGACTGCAAGAAGATCAAACGTATCCATTCTGAAGGAAATCAGCCCTGAGTGCTCACTGGAAGGACAGATCCTGAAGCTGAGGCTCCAATACTTTTGCCACCTCATGAGAAGAGAAGACTCCCTGGAAAAGACCCTGATGTTGGGAAAGATGGAGGGCACAAGGAGAAGGGGACGACAGAGGACGAGATGGTTGGACAGTGTTCTCGAAGCTACAAACATGAGTCTGACCAAACTGCAGGAGGCAGTGGAAGACAAGCGTGCCTGGCCTGCTCTGGTCTATGGGCTCACGAAGAGTCGGACACGACTAAATGACTAAACAACAACGGCTTCCATATCAGGGGCTGGCTAACCTTTTTTTGGCCTGAGGGGCAGATTCAGCCTGGGGAGGGGGGCACATGCCAATGGTGGATGCAGTCACCCCACACTCTTGCATGCTCACACACAAGCAGACAAGCACCCACCCCCCTCAGCAGATCTGGGTTGATTAGCGGAGGACAGCGGGTTACTGCCTGCTCTTCACTCATCAAATGACTGATCTGATGAGCCAGGAGGGGTTCACTGACATCTCCAACAGGGAGCTGGCCTCTGCCTACTCCAGCTCTGCATCCATATTTTTTTCCCATTTTGTCCCCCCACCAAAATCAATGGGGGTCTCTGGTAGAGGGGGATAGTTCCAGAAAGAAATACTTGAGGGGGCTCGATCAGGGGGTCCCCCTCCCCAAACAGAGCCACCCCTGCTTTATGCCTTAATGGTGGGAATGGTTGCCAGTCTCTGCAGAATCTGCCTTGAAAGCAACTCTTCAACAAAAGGTACGTTCAAAATTACCCCTTGACTGGTGGCCACTAGGAGTGACAGGGCAGAAGCCCAGGAAGGGCCAACAGCAGGTGGTCAGAGTCAATGATATTCAGAGTCAGACCCAATGAGAGATGAAGCCAGCTAATTCCTGGCTTGTCCTCACAATATGTCCTGCCGAATTCTACTAGGGTGGTACTTAGACAGAGTGACAGCAAAGGCTACTCCCTGGACAGGTTGCAAGGAGGAAATTAGGCACATGGACTCGCCCTTTGAGAAACCAACCTCCACTGTTCTCAATACCCTTGATCCTTATAAATAATAGTGTGGTTAATTATTATTTTTAAAGGAAGCTATGTTGGCCCATAAAGGGGGGGGGGGAATCATCATCAGTATGGCCTGTGCAGGTCCTGCTGACCCCAGTTCTCCTGGCATACTTAGAAACAGAAGATCTTCCTGCAGTTAACCAAGATTTCTGTTCCAAGACCAAACACAAGCTATACCTTGTAGCGGCAGGGGTTATTTGCGGTGGTAATAAGCAGTGAGTCTGCAGCAACAGGGGTCAATCTTGAGGAACGTTTTACAGCATGATGGCGTCCAAACATATTCACCCAGTTGGTGTGACCTTTTCCTTCCCATCAAAATTCCTCCCCTGCCAGAATTTGCATTGCGAGCTCCATGGGGCAGAGCGCTCTCTGGGTTAATCCTACTCTAGAAAAGCTCCATGCCTACCAACGCTGCAATATAAATAAAAGAAATTGTCAGCAACCATGCTGGGTCATTCTTGTTTCTTTTTTTTTTTTAATTACACAGGTTTAGTGGAAGAAGAGGGAACATACTACACTCTTCCAAGCTGGTGGCTTTGAAACTTTCCCAGCCTGGAAGTATAAAGGCAATGTGCTCTACTGCAGACACTTGGAATTGGGTTTGCTTAAAAGCAGTCTTACAAAGAGGTTGCCTGCTCCGGGGTTAGCCGCACTTTTTAAGAAGGCTACTCTCCATCTAAAAATACATAATTATGTACTGAAGCTTTTCAAGTCGCCCAATGAAAAACATGTGTCCTTGCTTTTTTCTTCTTAAAAGGAACTTGTTTAGATTTAGAAGAAGGAAGGTTACAAAGAAAAGACCTGCCATCAATCAAAACAGAAATATACTGGTGCAGCGATTCTCAAGATTACATTTCCACTGACTTTGAGATCTAGACAAGATTGTGGGGAGGGTGTGTGTGTGTGTTATCAGCTGGTTTATCAAGCAACATGAAGTGAGGGTGGCGCTCACCTTTCCAAATTAATCCACTGTGAAAAGGGGAGGGGGAGAGAGAGAGAGATGGACAGACAGATTTAAATCAATCAAGTTCAAGTAATTGCTCTTCACAGATGGGAGGCTGTCTGCTGTGCCTCCACGTGGGTCAGTGTTCTCAGCTTGCCTCCTTCCATTATGATGGCGGTGGTTCATGCAGAAACCTAAGAGGGTGGGCTCCTCCAATGGTGGGTAATTAACTTCTTAATCTTTACACACACCCTAAGAAGTCAGGAAGAGACCATAGCTCATTGGCAGGGTGCCTGCTTTTCATGCCAGCTTCAACCCCCAGCATCCCCAGGTAGCGTTGGGAATATTATCCTGCCTGAAATCCTGGGACAGCCACTGCGAGTCAGTGTAGACAATATTCAGCTACACAGACCAATGGTCTGACTCAGTATAAAGCAGTTTCCTATAATCCTATTAAACAAAGGGACATATCTCCGTGGTAAAGCATCTGATTTGTAGGACAAAAGGTCTCAAGTTCATTCCCCAGTATCTGCATGCAGGACTGGGAATATTCCCCCGTTTGAAACCCTGGAGAGACAGCGCAAGTCAGGGTAGCAATACTGAGCTATTTGGACCGGTGGTTTCACTCTGTATCAAGCAGCATCTTATATATCAACTTCCTTGGGTACAAGGATAAAGCATCCCTCCCATCTCAGTGGGCCTAAAGATTTGGGAAACCCGATTAGTTAAAGGCAAATGAACTTGGCAGATACTTATTTTAGGACTGCACTGTTTTTAGTGAGTGATTCAAGCTTGCAGTGATGCTATGCCTTACATCAGCACTCCCCAATGTGGCACCTACCAGACACTGCTAGACTACAGCTCCCATCATACGTGTCCATTGGCCATTCTGGCCACAGCTGATGGGATCTGGAGTCCAAAATTATCTGGGGTCGGAGGGAGGTTGCTTTACGTCGCATAAAGTGCTCCATTCTTTCATCTTAGACTTACAGAACGGAGACCCAAAACTGAGTGGCTCTGCATGCAGACAGTCCCAGGTTAAATTCCCCCTGGCATCTACGGTTAACAGGATCAGGAAGCAGGTGAAGGAACTGCTGGACTGCAATGAACAAACAGTCTGACATGGTATATAAAGGCAGCTTCCTAAACTTGCAGTTGTTCATAGAGGTGGAAGGAAGCAACCTTTAAAGCGGAACAGAAGAACATCAGAAGAGCCCTGCTGGATCAGGGCAAAGGCTCATCCAGCCCAGCATCCTGTTCTCACAGTGGGCAACCAGATGCCACAATGGGAAGCTTGCAAGCAGGGCCCGAGCGCAACCACACTCTCCTCTCCTACATTTGCTGGAGAGGCGTACTGCGTCTGACAGTGGACACAGAGCACATAGCCATTGTGGCTAATAACCACTGACAGCCTTCTCCTCCATGAATTTGTCTCATCCTCTTTTAAAACCATCCAAGTTGGTAGCCTTCCACCCACAATGTTCAGGGGCACTTTTAGTTCAGATGCCTCATGCTGTCCTAAGGCTGAATACAGTCCAGAATTGAACTGACATCACACCAAGTTCTAGCCAGATTTAGCCACTTGGGTTGTGCATGCACCATAAATCGAAAGTGCATATTTCCTCCCAAGGAATCCTGGGAATTGTAGTTTACAGGTGCTTGGAACTGTAGCTCCGTGGTTGTTAAACTACAGTTCCCAATATCTCTTTTTGGGGGGGAGGGGTGCTTTAAATGTATGGTGTGTACGCAGCCTTGGACATCACCAAGACCAAACTGGATGAATTAAGTTTGCGGATCTTGGGAGCGGGGGGTGTTAAGACTCCACAGAGCGCACAAACCTTTTTATCTTGTGGTAGGGTACAGACATCAGGTGAAGGAAGAAGGCTTCACCACCCAGCGCTTAATGAATTTGCAGAACTCATTGTTGCAAGGATGAAGCGATGGCTTTAACATAGGATCATGGGGGGAAATATTGAAGGTTACGTCAGCCTTGCATATTACTGTTTAAGGTGTCACTGTGGGCAACAAGGAATTCCACACAGGTGACTTGATCAGGCTGGCAGAACAGGGATGGCTCACTCTACCCCACCGACAGCCATCTATTTCTGCCTTAGTTGCAGAGGATGCTAAACCCTTTCCTCCAAGGTCAGCATGAAAACCAAGGAGGTTGTTAAACAAGGGTGACTGAGATCCATCCCTCCTTTGCAAGCTAGTTTAATGGAAAGCATTTGTTTTTTTACTAGCCTAAGGCTTACAGACAAGGTTGGGTGTGGTACGGTCTGTTCTGTCAATGGTTATTAGTTGTGAAAACTATAGAACTTCTATGCTCTGAGGCAGCCTATCTAGAAGTACCAGCTGCAAAGTACAACTGCAGAGGAGGACCAATGCCTTCATGCCCCTAACACTTATGGAGGTGGGATTGTAGGCTGACCCAGAGCAAGGTCAGTCTTAGATATCTGTGAGACGCAATTACACACTTGGGAGCAAGCTATCTTGCTGGAGTCCACTGGGACTACTCAGAAGGAAGTGGGAAAGTGGGAAATAATTCCAGGCCTGAGCTCCACTGAACTGATATTTGCTCAGTTAACAAAGCCAATCCTATGGCCTCAGAAGAAATCCTTGCTGTACCCAGTGGTGGTTGCTCTCAGATAAGTATCCATGCATATGGAGATGGGATGCAGCTCACTGGCAGAGCATCTGCTTTGCATACAGAAGGTCCCAGGTTCAATCCCCAAGGTAAGTCTGGGAGAGAACCCTTGTCTGAAATCCTGGAGAACTACTGCCAGTCCGTGTCAACAATACTGAGCAAGATAGACCAGTGATCTGACTCTCAATTTAAGGCAGCTTTCTGTGTTCTATAGTATTACAGTGGGTTTTATTTTTGGGTGGGTGGGATAATACATAGCAATTATTTATCTGGAACTTCAGCCCATTTCAAACTGTTTTTAAATAACTGGTTCAATAAGCCGCTATCCTATTCTGGCTCAAAATGAGTGTTGTCACCGGCACCAAGAGCACTATTCTCCTACAACACCTTCCTTGCATTTTCTTTGGGAGCAAATATATATAGAGAGAGAGAGAGAGAGAGCAATTTTAAAACTCCCCGGGAATGTACCAAAAACATAACCGTGAACAAGCAAAAGAACTTCACACCTCAGAGACACCTTTTGTTTTTCAAATGTTCAGTTTCTACTTTTATTTTTTCAAAAGTGATAAGTCACTCAACTAAAAAGCAACATCACCCTTTAGTTCTAGCAACAGTTGTGAAATGGATGGCAATCGGCGGGTTGGGGGGTGGGAGGTGCGGATGTATTTGTCCATTCATTTATTGAACAGGGGAAAAACAGCATTTCAGTCCATGCCCGCCCACGGAAAACTCAACTATTTCTTGGCGGGGGGTGCAGTCAATGTAAGAGGCAGTTAAGGGCCTGGCGTCGGAAATAAAGTTGTTTCTAAGTTGGCCTGTTTCAGTCAGAAATAGCAGCAAAAAAAAAAAAGTTCCAGAGATGTCCAGTGGGGCTACTCGGATGTAAGTTGTAAACTAGGAAATAGGAGCGGGTGTGTGGAGAAAAGAATCTTTTCCAAGCCTGACTCCTCCCCAACCCAGTTTGTTCCCATCGGCAGGTTTGCAATTAAGAGATCGACAAGTTGCGGGGGGGGGGGGGTGTGTTATAAATTTTCTTAAAAAAAAAAAAAGCAGACAGTGAAAGTTTTGCGAGAGAGTGAAGATCACAAAACAGAGACTTTGGCATGGGGAACAGTGAAGGTTTCAACGCAGCCAGGAAGCGCAGCCGATTGAGTGTGTGAGCCCACCTCCCTCTGCCCCGAATTACCTTGCAGGAGTATGTCTGATGAACCGGATCCACGTTCACGATTTCCTCCACCGTCCCTGTGAGGACAACGTTGGCTTCTTCCTCCCTCCTCTCCAGTTCCCTCTCGGGACAACTTCCATTGCAACTGCCCAGCCACGATGCCAGCAGCAGCGGCGGCAAGAGGAGGCGCAGGAGGCGAGCGCCAGAGAAGGGGGACCCGGGGGCTCGCTTTTCCCACCCCATCGCGGCACAAAAGCAATCCGGGCGCGGGATGGGTGGGTAGAGGAGGCTTGCAAAAAAGAGAACGAGAGAGAGACAGAGAGAGGAGAAAAGGTAACAGGAGGGAGGCGGAGAGGAGGGGGGGTGGGAAACAGCTTTGCTGGAGAGAGAGGGGGCGAAAGAATCAAGCCCTTACAAACTGCACAGTTGCACCCCCAAAATGGGTTTTTGCAGACGGAGGAAAGGAAGGTTACTTTTATTGCAAAAGGGGGTTGAAAGGAAAGCTGGTGAGGGGAGGAGAAAGCTAAAAGAAAGAGGGGAGAAAGGGATGGATTTCTAGCTCTGGTGAGGCAGAGAGAAAGAGAGATTTGCTTCTCCTGGTTTTCCTGCCCCTGCTTCTCTAGCTCGCTCTCTCTCCAGTGTGAGAAAAGGCAAAAGGGGGGTGGGAGAGAATTTGCATGCGATCTGAATTGCTGATAAGGAAAAAGGGGAGGGGGGAAGCAGAGGGGAGGGTTTGCGAAAAGGAAAAGGGGGGGGGAGAGGAGAAGAAGAAGAAGAGAAAGCCTAGCTTCGCTCCTGGCTGGCTCCCTGCCTGCTGCTCTGCTTCTGTCTTCTTTGCAAAAGCGAAAAGAAAAAGAAAGAAAGAGCTGGAGTAATAAGGGGAGAAACGCCACCCGCAGGAAATACAGCTCACATCAGGTTAATGGATAATCAGGCCGCCAAACGTGATGTGACTTTTAAAGGTGCAGCTTAAGACGGGCAGAAGAGGAAGTGGAGCAGTCTTCTGCTTGGAGAGCTCAAGTGGATTTATTTTTATTTATTTCTTTAAAAAATCACAAGCCTTTCCCAATGTGCTCTCTTGGTTTACACCTTCTGCTTGGATAATTAGATTTTATTTGTTATATATATATATATATATATATATATATTTAAAACTAGGGTGCAAAAAGCGGGGAGGGCTCTTACACCTTTAATAGTTTTGTAGAAAAGGGTGTTCCCTCTTCAACACAACAATTAAAGGTGCACGAGCCCCTCATCTTCTATCCGATCTGACCACCAACTTAGCTTTTTTTGGTTTCAGAAAAAAAGATGGGACAAATTCATGGACAAGGCTATCAGTGGCCACTAGCCATGATGACTATGCTTTACCACAAAGATCAGAAGCAGTAATGCTTCTAAATACCATTTGTTGTAAACCACAGGAGAGGAGGGAATTCTTGTGCTCAGGTTCTGCTTCCACAGGCATCTGGTTGGCCACTGTGAGAACAAGATGCTGAAATAAATGGGCCATTGGCCTGATCCAGCAGGGCTTTTCTTATGTTCTTTTCTGGGTACCCTGTTTAAAACCCCTTATTTCTCTTTTCTGGGCTTTTGCCTGCCTCCACCTTCTGTTTGCATCCAGAAGTGATGTATAATCTGACAGCATAAATTTAAGTCATTCCCAGGACATAGGAACTTTGCCTGTTGAATTTCTGCTTGTCATGTAGCACAGGAGCCCTACTAGAAGAAAATAATGTTGCAGGGTTCTCCACCCCCCATCCTCTGGGTGCTTCCGCACTAGGGTTGGTATTCAGTCGTGTTTTGTTCAGAGCGGACGCTTTGAAATTGAAATGGACCTAACCTAGTCATGTTTGTTCATTTGAGTGGGTCTCTTCTCTGAGTAAATCTTAGTTGAATACCACCAGGCTTTGCCCTCTTGAAGGAATAAAAATGACCAAAGATGGGGAAAATCAATCCACAAAGTTATTTGCATTCTTAAAAAGGTAAAGGGACCCCTGACCGTTAGGTCCAGTTGTGGACGACTCTGGGGTTGCAGCGCTCATCTCGCTTTACTGGCCAAGGGAGCCAGTGTACAGCTTCTGGGTCATGTGGCCAGCATGACTAAGCCGCTTCTGGCAAACCAGAGCAGCGCACGGAAACTCCGTTTACATTCCCGCCGGAGCGGTACCTATTTATCTACTTGCACTTTGACGTGCTTTCGAACTGCCAGGTTGGCAGGAGCAGGGACCGAGCAACAGGAGCTCACTGCGCCGCGGGGATTCAAACCGCCGACCTTCTGATCGGCAAGCCCTAGGCTCTGGTTTAGACCAAAGGGCCACCCACGTCCCTTTATTTGCGTTCTTATAGCAACTGAAAACATTTTACTTTGTAAACATATTCATTGGGAGTGGTGCTCTTTGGGTTTTGCTCTTTCTAGTTTGCAAATGTGTTTTAATGGCCTGATTATTGTTCTTTTGACCTCTCCTTTTTTATTGGTAAGCAACTTTGAGCTGCTTTGTGGAAGGCAAAGCAGAGTCTAATTTTTATAATGAATAAATAAATAAGCACAAGACCTGCCAAAGGGTGGAAAGTTGAGTAGTTTACTGTGGAAGAACTATAAGTGTGCAACACTAATGCACAAACTACTTTAATATTTATAATTATTTTTAAATTGTTTGTTCATCTAGTTGTCTTATACAGGATGGGTTGAACCTGGCAAAAATGTGTTTGTTAAGAATCTCGTGAACCGGATCAGAAGAACTTTAAACAAAATCCTGAATGGAAGGGAGACAATTATTACAGACATTATTTGGTTGTTGTTTTTATTTTGATTATATATTTTGTGCTTTCATATTTTGATTTTGTTCTGTGAACCACCCTGAGACCTCCGGGTATAGAGTGGTACAATGGTACCTTGGTTCTCAAACTTAATCCGTTCCAGAAGTCCGTTCCAAAACCAAAGCGTTCCAAAACCAAAGTGCACTTTCCCATAGAAAATAATGCAAAATGGATTAATCCATTCCAGACTTTTAAAAACAACCCCTAAAACAGCAATTTAACATGAATTTTACTATCTAACGAGACCATTGATCCATAAAGTGGAAGCAATAAAGAATGTACTGCAGTCACACAATCAATCAATCAGTAGCTGAACTGGGTTCCACACAGTCACAAAAAAAAAAGCCGCAAAAACAAAAATGCAAAATAAATAGCAAAAACAGACAGACCTCAGCATAACTCTCAAAACGGAGGTGTGGCAAGTGTGGCACTCAAATTGGAAGCGTAATACTCAATTTGGAAGCATAACACTCAAAACGGAGCACATTCAGCTTCTGAAAAAAGTACGCAAACCGGAACACTTACTTCCGGGTTTGCAGTGTTTGGATTCCAAGTTGTTTGAGTATCAGGGCGTTTGAGAACCAAGGTACCATTGTATATAAATTCAATGAATAACAACAACAACAACAACAACAACAACAACAACAACAACAGGGGAACACCTGGTACTGTAGATAATAGCTTCATGGATGCACAGGAAACTGAGATGGTGCTCCAGAAACCTGCTATAGGGCAGGCAACTATAAGAAGGCAGCAGCCGGAGGGATGACTTGTCGTTTCAGTTGTCTCTATACTAATGCACAGAATATGGGAAACAAAACAAAATTGAGCATACAGGATGGCAAATATGACCTAATAGGCATTACAGTGGTACCTTGGGTTACAGACGCTTCAGGTTACAGACTCCGCTAACCCAGAAATAGTACCTCGGGTTAAGAACTTTGCTTCAGGATGAGAACAGAAATTGCGCGGCAGCGGGAAGCCCCATTAGCTAAAGTTAAGAACAGTTTCAGATTAAGAATGGACCTCCAGAACAAATTAAGTTCTTAACCCGAGGTACCACTGTATTGAAACATGGTGGGATGAAACTCGTGACTAGAATGTAGAGATTGAGGGGTATAACCTGTTCAAAAGGAATAGACCAAACAGGAAGGGAGGAGATCCTCCTTGTGTATACAGTGGTACCTCTGGTTACGTAATTAATTCGTTCTGGAGGTCCGTTCTTAACCTGAAACTGTTCTTAACCCGAAGCACCACTTCAGCTAATGGGGCCTCCTCCTGCTGCTGCGCCGCCGGAGCATGATTTCTGTTCTCATCCTGCAGCGAAGTTCTTAACCCGAGGTACTATTTCTGGGTTAGCGGAGTCTGTAACCTGAAGTGTATGTAACCTGAAGCATATGTAACCCAAGGTACCACTGTATATGTAAAGAGATCCATGACCTGGAGCATGACCTGGAGCATGGAAGGCAGATTGATGGTATATGAGGGGAAATTGTAGGAGAGAGAAACAACAGTGACCTTACTGTAGGTGTCTGCTATAGACCTTCCAAGCCAGACTAAAGACTTGAATGATGCCTTCCTAGAGCAAACATTCAAAAAGGAGAGAGATATTAGTCATGGGAGACTTCAACTACCCTGATATTTGCTGGAACTCAAACTCTGCCAAAAATGTAAGGTCCAACAAATTCCTCAGTTGCTTCGCTGACAATTTCATTTCCCAGAAGGTAGAAAAAGCAACTAGGGCATCACCTATCTTAGATCTGATCCTCACCAACAATGAACTGATAGACAAAGCAGAAGTATTGAGAACCTTGGAAGGAAGTGACTATATCTTCTTGGGTTTCATGATACAGAGATAAGATAAAGCTGAGTGCAATCAGACATGCACTCTCGCCTTTAAGAAAGCCAATTTCAAAAAGCTTCAACAACTACTGGGCAAGATCCCATGGCCAGAAATACTCAAAGAGAAGGGAGTGCAAGATGGATGGGAGTTTCTTAAAAGTGAAATATTGAAAGCACAAATGCAGACAATTCCAACAAGAAAGAAAAGTGAGAGGCGTCTAGAGAAACCAGTGTGGCTACATAAGGAGCTTACAGATGAGCTGAGATTTAAGAAGGGCATGTATAAGAAATGGAAAGAAGGGGAAATCACAAAGGAAGAATATTCACGAGTAGCCAACAGTTGCAGGGAGAAGGTCAGGCGGGCCAAACCTCAGGATGAGCTCAGGCTTGCAAGAGAGGCTGAAAATAATAATAAAGACTTATTCAGCTATGTTTGAAGCAAGAGGAAGAACAGACAAGTAGTAGGTCCTCTGCGAAGGGAAGATGAAGAAATGGTATTCAGTGACAGAGAGAAGACAGAACTGCTCAGCACCTACTTTGCCTCTGTCTTTACTCAAAAGGAAAGCAATGCCCAATCTGGTGATAATGGTGATAACAGAATAAACAATGCAAGGAGGGAGCTACAGCCCTATATAAGAAAAGGTGGTAAGGGAACACATACTTTAAATGAATTTGGACCTCCAGGGCCTGTTGAGCTACACCCAAGGGTACTAAAGGAGCTTGCAGAAGTAATCTCAGAGTCTCTGTCTATAACCATTGAGAATTCTTGGAGAACTATCTATCTATATATCTACACACACACACACACCTCTGATTGGAGTTATATAGTAATTTGGAAGATTTAATAAAAATCATTAGAGAATTCTTGGAGAACAGGTGAGGTCCCTGCAAACTGGAGGTGGTCAAATGATGTCCCCATTTTCAAAAGGGGAGAAGATGACCCAGGTAACTACCTACTGACCAGCTTGACGTTGATACCACGATAGACGGTCAGTCTGTGAACACTTAGAAAAGGGTACTGTGATTACTAAGACCTAGTATGGGTTTCTAAAAACTAGTCATACCTGACGGATCTCATTTCCCCTCCTCTGTTAAGAGTTACAGGCTTGGTAGATTAGGGGAATGCTGTGAATGTTGTGTTATCTTGATTTCAGTAAAGCTTTTGACAAAGGTCCCCCATGATATTATTGTGAGGAAGATGGTAAATTGTGGGCTGGGTGAGGTTAAGTGTTAAGTGAATTTGTAGCTGGTAGACTCACTAAACCCAAAGAGCACTCACTAATGGTTCCTCAGCATGCTGCAAAAAAGTGACACACAGAGAGAAAGAGTGACATATGGGGTGCCACAGTGTTCTGTCCTGGACAGTTGTTGTTCAATGTCTTTATAAATGACTTGGATGAAGGAATTGAGAGGATGTGCATCATATTTGCAGATGATACAAAACTGGGAGGGATAGCTTATGCAGAAGACAGAATTGGGATTCAATGCAACCTTAACACAGTGGTTCTCAAACTTTTGTCTCTGGTCCACGCTTTCAGGGGGGGAAATTGCTTGTGCCACACCAAATTTTTAATTGATAAGAAATGCATGGGGAAACGAAAAGAAACCTGTGCTTGATTTATAATGCAGGACACAACTACTTTATAATATGATCATGGGGCATTTAGGAAATATAAAACAATGTAGCTACATAAGAACATGAATCATTCTCAAAATACATACCATATTTTTCCGTGTATAAGATGTATAAGGGGGGGACTCCAAATTAAGCAAACACCCTTCAGCACTACCCATGTTTAAAAAGAGCTCCAATTTTAAACCTAATTTTTTGGTAAAAAAAAAAACCCTAGTCTTATACACGAAAAAATACGGTATGTACCTTAAGTATGCATACAAATTCAGTGAGAGATGTGAGCTTGCTTTTGCCAGGTAACCTAATTTATTTCAGATCTACTTTGAGACAAACTCTCATCTCCTCATCAACACAAAGAAGCTTTTTTCCCCTGATCTTTCATATTTTTCAGAACTGAAAATCCCAGTTCACAACCATATGCCGTGGGAAATGTAGCAGAATAGCCAATGCTTTGCTCTCATTTTGAAAATATATCAATCCATAGTCTGCAAAAATAATTATATCTATACTATACTATACTATACTATACTATACTATACTACACTGAATGTTTAAATGTTTCTTTGATTGTCCTTGAATCTTCCTGCGACACTTGCAATCCTCTCCTGCCACACCCTTTGAGAACCATTGCAAGCGATTGGAGAACTGGGCCAAAACTAACAAAATGAATTTCAATACGAACAAATGTAAGGTTCTACATTTAGGCAGGAAGAACCAGCTGAGCAAATATAAGATGAGGGACACCTGGCTTGCCAGTAGTACGTGTGAAAAGCATCTAGAGGTCTTCATAGAATCAACTGTGTGATGCAGCAATAAAAAAAAGCTAATGCTATTCTAGGTTGAATCAACACATGTATAGTGTCCTGATCAAAGGAAGTAATGGTACCACTCTGTTCTGCCTTGGTAAGACCACACATAGAGTACACTGTCCAGTTCTGGGCACCAAAATTTAAGAAGGATATTGGCAAGCACAGAGGAGGGTGACCAAGGTGATTGAGGGTCTGGAAACCAAGTGTTATGAGAAACAGGTGATGAAGTTGGGCATGTTTAGTCTGGAAACAGCCTAAATGTCTGCTGTCTATGCTCTGGCAGCCTCTAGGTTAGATTACTGCAATGTGTTATACATGGGGCTGCCTTTGAAGACAGTTCTGAAACTGCAGCTGGTGCAGAATTTGGCAGTCAAGTTGTTCACTGGGGGGAAATGATCTGAGCACATAACAACAATTCTGGCCCCACTGCACAGCTACCAATTAGTTGCTGGGCTCAGTTCAAACTGCTGGTTTTGACCTAAAAGTCTTATGCATATCAGAACCCCAGCACTTCAAGGACCACCCCTCCCTACATGAATCAACAAGGATTCTGCAATCATCATCTGAGACCTTTTTCCTGTGCCTCCTCCATGGGAGGTCTGGAGGGTGGCCACATAAGAACAGGTTTTTTCAGTGTTGGCACCCTACTTTTGGAATGTTCTTCTCAGGGACCCTGGGTACCATATCATGACATATCTATAGTCGGTGGGCGAAAAAATTCATTTTTCATCAGGCCTTTGGCTTTAAATGATTTATGGCCTCTTTTAGTGGGTGCGATGTTTTAATCCTGCCTTTTAAAAATAGGATATTGTTTTAAGATGTTTCCTTGCTTTGTTTTACGAGGGTTTAAATGTATGCTGTTTGCTCATTGTTGTTAGTCACTTCGAGCTGCATTGACAAACAAGGTGACTAATAAGTTTAATGAAAAACAAAGGAAAAACAAGGACAGTGAAAGTACAAAGATGGCTGCACACACATACGCAGCAATGCACTCATCCAATCTGGTCCTCGGTAAGTTACTCAGAAGAAGAAGAGTTTGGATTTGATATCCCGCTTTATCACTCCCCTTCAGGGGTCTCAAAGCGGCTAACAATCTCCTTTCCCTTCCTCCCCCACAACAAACACTCTGTGAGGTGAGTGGGGCTGAGAGACTTCAGGGAAGTGTGACTGGCCCAAGGTCACCCAGCAGCTGCATGTGGAGGAGCGGAGACGCGAACCCGGTTACCCAGATTACAAGTCTACCGCTCTTAACCACTACACCACACTGGCTCACCACCACATTCAGCAGGACTTACTTCCTTAATAAGATTATAGAATATTAAGAACAAAGTGGAAATATTCAAAAGTTTGATGCTCTGGAGAATCCAGCATTACAGAGGGGTTAATTTGAGAGCAGAATCATATTCAAGTCACGTCTATTATTATTACTGTTATTACAGTGGTGCCTCGCAAGATGAAAAGAATCCGTTCCGTGGATTCCATCTCTTCGTCTAGCGGTTTTTTCGTCTTGCGAAGCAACCCCATTAGCGGATTAGCGCTATTAGCGGCTATTAAAGGCTTAAGGGATTAGCGGATTAGCTGCTAAAAGGCTATTAGCAGCTTAGTGCCTTAGAAAAAGGGGGTGGGGAGCGAAAAAAAATCGCAAGAATTGCAAGACATTTTCGTCTTGCGAAGCAAGCCCATAGAGAAATTCGTCCTGCGAAGTTCATTGAAAAACGGAAAACCCTTTCGTCTAGCGGGTTTTCCGTCTTGCGAGGCATTCGTCTTGCGGGGCACCACTGTATTTGATTTCATGCCCTGCCTTTCTGCAAAAGTACACAAGATTGCACACACAGAGCTTTTATTCCAGTGGTGAACTGAGTACTGACCATTCGTTCATTTGTTTTCCTGGGACCTGCAACACTTCACGTCTATCTATTTTGTTCTGTGGTTTGTCCACCCGTCTGTTCTCTAAGTTTAGGCGTCTCTTGAGATGTTGCCAAACCCAGCACAAGGGGGCCCAAGTTGGGGGTCGGAAATCTTAGTCTATGTTTGATGCCATTTTGAATCAAGATGATCTACTCAAATGCGACTTTGTCCCATTTGGTGTAAAAGTTACAGATGAGGTTTCTCAAGCTGGAGGAGGGGGCTGTATACAGTACACATGTTTTAAATAAACAAGAAATCTAGCAAGCAACGTTTTCCCCATCACCATGGGAAGAGAGAGCAAAACCACCTGTTATATTTCCACAGTTCATGCCTGTTCTATCCATTTCACAGAATGAGGTTGATAAGTTAGGGTGGTAGGATTCACTTAAGACTGCATGTGAGCTTTTCACTTTTTTGAAGGCTTTCCCCACTTATGGAGATTTTAACCCCAATGCTGCAAACTTTGAATGAGCTCTGTGAGTGTGTGTGTGTTTAAACCCATTTATTTTGGAGCAAATAAGACGTTCATTGTTAAAGAGCTATTTTAAGAATAATCAGTTTTCTACTTCTGGGCTTTTATATTACTTTGTTTTTCATTGGTTTGTGTTTTCGAAATGATTGTTAACACTGTTGCTATTGTTAAGTTTTTGAGGTTGTGTTGCTGTGTAAGCCACCCAAGTCTATATATAATTTATACCCCCAATCTCTCTCTCTCTCTCTCTCTCTCTCTCTCTCACACACACACACACACAATGAATAAAATATTGTTATATTTAGCATGCAATTACTTTGCATTCCACCTTCTGAGAGCAACTGCCCTCAAAAGAAGAAGAAGAAGAAGAAGAGTTTGGATTTGATATCCCGCCTTTCACTCCCTTTTAAGGAGTCTCAAAGCGGCTAACATTCTCCTTTCCCTTCCTCCCCCACAACAAACACTCTGTGAGGTGAGTGGGGCTGAGAGACTTCAGAGAAGTGTGACTAGCCCAAGGTCACCCAGCAGCTGCATGTGGAGGAGCGGAGACGCGAACCCGGTTACCCAGATTACGTGACTACCGCTCTTAACCACTACACCACAATTTATAAATCTTTTAATCAATAAATAAGTAAGGATATACAAACACAAGAAAAGTACTGAAGGACCAGACCAAAAGCCTATCCAGTCCAGTATCCTCTTTCCCATGGTAACCAACCAGATTTTGAGGTGAAGTGGGGGGGATAATAAGCCAATGCAGCAGGACAGAACTATTCACACTCTGGATTCTGGGATTGCAATCTGGGATTAGATTCCCAGGCCTGGTGGATGCATCACTTCTGTATTTGTGAGGCTGTTGTTAAAGGCACAATGGCAGAACCATTAAAGATACTAGAATGATTTTTGTCCTTCTGCATGAACTTGACCTATACACTGGAGTCATTGGAAAGGTTGCCTGTTGCACACAGCCTTAGAGAAATCTGGCTGGTCACTGGCTGAATGCAAGGGCTGGACGGAGAGCTTTGGTGTAATCCGCTAGGTCACTTGAACGCTTCTAGCAAAGCATGGCTAGTTGGGATCATTTTAGACATCTAGCCTTTTAAGTGCTAGCTGTTATCCTATTAAATTATTTTTTTCCTGTTGACCCACACATTTCCATTCCTCTGGACCTCAGAAGTATATAAAACTATACATGCACAGAGGTTCTATTTCTTAAATGTTTCATGTGCATGTTTAATAAGTACAGTAAATATTTGATTGGGTATATTTAAACTTCAGTTCTAATCATAGTGATATTGGATTTGGTTGGCACCAAAACCCTCCATTTCTAATATACAGTAATTCTAATTAACAGGAAGCCAGGTTTGAACTGGGATTTTAAAAGGGACCCGGTGTCTATTGTTAAGTTGTGGGTGAACATATCAGACGACACAGCGATTCTTCAATTCAGATGCTCTTTTTTATTCAGATGCCGGAAGAGAACTGAACTGAAGGGTTCAGTCAGCCTGCTTATATAGAGCTCCAGTACCTTGTTACTGTAACAACTTTCTAAAACTATCCAATCACTGAACGTCACTTTCGATCCATCATTTGCATAACTATCTACAGTATCCATCCAATCATTGAACATCACTTGCAATCCTTCATTTGCATAACTATCTACAGTATCCCCCTGCTGGCCTAGGGTGAGAACTTCAGTACATAACATCTATGGTAAAGGTTTTATATATGTGTGTTTACTGTACAAGGGTTATTTATATATGGGAAAGGGTTATATAATCTGACCCGGAGATTGCTTAAAGTCAACATACCCCTTATATGGGATACATTGAAAAGGGAGTCCAATCTCACATTAGGCCTCATTCACACCATATTTAAAGCACTATGATACCACTTTAAACAATTGTCGCTACTTCCAAAGAGCCCTGGGAGCTGTATGTAGTTTGTTATGGTTGCTGAGAATTGTTAGTAGAGACCTACAATTGTTAGTAGAGAGCTACAATTTCCAGAATGGTTAAAGAGTCAATCCCTCTTCCCAGGGAACTCTGGGAATTGTTGCTCTGGAAGGGGACTAAGCGGTCTTCTAACAACACATAGCACACTTAATAAGTGACACTTCCCAGAATTATTTGGGGGAAGTCATGGCTGCTTAAAGAGGGCATCATTTAAATGTATGATGTGAATGTGCCTTTATTGTGTGTGCACACACACAACCCCTGTCTGGAGGTAGTTGAGGAGCAAATGGATTGAACATGATTTTGCTGATGTGAGACTATTTCCTTGGCTCGCTCTTTTGAGTCAATTTCACAAAAAAACCTTTCAGAGTTGCTGACGCAGTGGATCTACATAGCAGAGCTGAGAAAGGCCTCTGGGAACCCGGGGAGGTGGAGATGGGGGCAGAGTGCTATTTTTAAAAAATTAAAAAAAATAAATCAATCGCCATAGCCTTTCATATGCTCCACTCTCATAAGCAATAAGCATTATTAGCATGCAGCCTTTTTTTCCAGATTCACAGAATACAGTGGTACATTGGGATGCGAATGGGATCCGTTCCGGAGTCCCGTTCGTATCCCAAACGGAGCGCAAGACACGATGACACGTCCGTGTGGGGGGGTTGCATTTTGCCGCTTCTGCGCATACACGTGACGTCATTTTGAGTGTCTGCACAAGCGGCGAAACCCAGAAGTAACATGCTCCATTACTTCCGGGTTGCCGCAGAGCGCAACTCGAACATGCTCAACCCGAAGCACATTCAACTCGAGGTATGACTGTAATCCTATATATGTCTACCTAGAAATAAGTGTCATTGAATGGAGTTTGACTTACTCAGACCCTCCAAGTGTCCCTATTTTCCAGGGGCAGCCTTGATTTAGAGAAGCTGCCCTGGTTTCTGATTTCATCCCGGAATGTCCCGCTTTTCCTTAGGATGTCCCTGTTTTCACTGGAGACATGATGTAGGATATGGAGTTATCTGACCCCCAAGCTGTCTGAAGGCAATCCTGTAAAGGGAGGTTTTTTTAAAAAAATGTTTGATGTTTTATTATGTTTTTATATATGATGGAAGCTGCCTAGGGTGGGGTATAAATAGAAAAATTATCATTATGGAATGGGACGTCCCTATTTTCATCAGGGAAATATTGGAGGGTATGCTCACTCCCAGGTAGGTGTGTATAGGCTGTGTACACACCATACATTTAAAGAACCCCCCACCCTCCCAGCCCAAAATAAAGAGTCCTGGAAACTGAAGTTTACGCCCACAGAGCTACGATTCCCAGCACCCTTAACAAATGTCAGTTCCCAGGATTCTTTGGCGGAAGTCATGTGCTTTAAATGTATGGTGTGTACACAGTCCCACTCAACGAATCACAAAAATCATTTCCATTCATTCATTCATTCATTCAATAAATCACCATAATGGTTTGTGGAGCTTCACAGAGCACAGGAGGACCAGTCTTCCTGCCCTCCTTCCCGAGGACCTCACAGTCTTAGTTCTGGAGAGGACCGGAGTTAGCATATGTGGTAAAATCAGAATACATAATCGTGTGTGCGCACAAGCTCCAGGATTAAACTGCAACACCCAGGAGATTTTTCTATTTATTTTAAACTTTGCTAATGGATGGGGTATAAATAATAAAATTATTATTATTATTATTATTATTATTATTATTATTATTATTATTAATAATAATATTATTATTATTAATTTCAGGGCTCAGGAACCTGCGCCCCTCCAGATGTTGTTGAACCCCAACTCTTATCAGCCCAAGTCAGCATAGCCAATGGTTGGGGATGGAGTTATAGGCCAGAGGTGGGGAAGCTATCCATCAACCTCAGCCAGTGCAGACAATGGGATTTCTATATATATTATTTATTCCGCCACTAAAAACAACAATTAGGCAAGCACGCTTAGACAGATCTTACTAACAACTTGAATGAATTACCTAGGCTGCCAACTTTGTGGGGAGGTTAGAGGCAGTGTTTTGGACTACAACTCCCATCAGTCCCAGCTAGCACTATTGGGGGAGGTTGTTCTAAAAGTTCAAGGTGTTACTATTAGTATATAAAGCCTTTAATCGGTTTGGAATGGTTTACCTTCAGATCACCTGTACAGCTCAACTATTTGTGTATACATATTGGTCATTATAAGAACAACTGTTTATGAATTGGTGCCTGAGTTTGACTTTTTTCTACTTTCTTCCCTGTCTATTTTCCTTTGTGTGTCTTGCTTTTTTAGACTGTAAGCCTGCATGCAGGGACTGTTTTGTTTTAACTAATTGTATATGACTCTCTCTCTGGGAGCCTTTAGAGCAGGGTACATATATATATACACCTGGAATTTCCCGGACATACCCAGAATACTCCAAAGTTTGGGCAAAATTAAAGAAAGCTCAACAACTTTGCAAAAAGGTGGCAACACGAGGACGGGCCTTTTCAGTGGTGGCTCCTGGCTAGTGGAATGTTCTTTCCAGGGAGGCTCACATGACACCATCATTACACAGCTTTAGATATCAGCCAAGAACATTTACTTTTTCACCAGGCTTTTGGCTCTTAATTCTCTGTGGTCTCATTGAGTGGGTGGGATGTTTTAATCTTTGTTTCTTAGTCACAGGATTGTCTTTTAGATTTTGCTTTGCTTTGCTTTTCTGCTGGTTTAAATGTATGTGTTTGTTTGTTTGCTTGCTTATATATTGTAAGTTGCTTTGAGTTACCTTGGGGGGGAAAGTAAAGTGACCAAGAAATCTAATGAATAAAATAAACAATGTTAGAAAACCTTGCTTGTTTTGTTTTGTTTTACATTGGTGTGTTCAAATCTTTGCTAAAAGCTTGGCAATGTGTTTGAATGTGTAAGTTTGCCTCTCCCCTCCATTTCCCTTCCTCTTTAGAAATGGCTTGCATGTGTGTGTCTGTGTAGCATTGAGGCAAATCTCCTGATGTCGCAATCCAGCACCTTCCCTAAGGAGTCACCCCTGAGAGATGGCTTCTTAGTTAGGCCTGTCTGCCTGGATAATGATTTCCAAATAAGTAAATCTGTTAATGAGATCACAGTGGGAGCAATAATGAGTCAGAAGAGGGTGAAGTGGGGGATGTGTGTCTGGGGTTCTTTTTAATCAGCCGGGACTCTTGGGTCTGGCCGGGAAGCAAAGAGAGGTATACTACCCTATTTCCCTGGACATCTTTTCGGTGCTGCGTAAAAACATTTTTGTTAAGGCAAGCCTATCCAGACATGTAGAATGTTGACATGGCTCTTAAGCTGGCTGATTTTAATTATTTTCTGGAAGTTTTTTTTTTTTTTAACTAAAGATTTCATTGTCTTATTCCTTTTGTAAACCACTTTGCAGTTTGCAGTTTAGCTGAGGTTTGCTTGTTTGTTTACGAGCAGGATGTAACTTTGATGAAATAAATAAAAAACATAAACCACCTGGGTTTTTGTTTTTTTTTTACTTTTTAACTGATGCGTGGGCCAGGCTGAGAAGTTGCTCCTTCGCCCTCTCCTTGGAAAGACCTGCTTTGTTTTCATTTAGAACAAAAGAACTCAGCGTTGCTGCATCCAGTCCAGCGCCCTGTGCCCAACAGTGGCAGGGCTACATTTCACAGCACACAAAAGCCCAGAGGATTCTGCACACAGTTCTCTCTCCACCATCCATCTAGGGAGGGGAGAGGGACCATCACAGCTCAAGGACAAATTCAGCCTGACCTACCTCGCAGGGTTGTTGTAAGGAAGGGGGATGCCACCTCAAGCTCCCGGAGTGGGGGAGGCAGGGTATAAATGTAATAAGAAAAAGAAATAAACCAAAAGCACAAAAGGGTGCACAGCGGAATCAGTGAGGGTTGTGGTCTGGGATGAGTTCCGAGGGCCAAATTGAGATTTTTTTTTGGGGGGGGGTGCTGCATTCAGCCCACAGCTCCACCCCTGAGCTGGACAAAGAGTCTTGACTTGGTATGTGGCAGCTTCCTATTTTTCCTAGTGAAAGAATTCTCTTTGGCCCCCTCCTATCTTTAGAGCAGAGCCTGGGTTTCTTTAGAGCTCTTTCACAGCTTGTGCTCAAGTTGATCCGTAGCGTAACCCCCACTGAAATCAGAGCTCATTACTCCATGGAAGCCTTTGGCCCCAAATGAGCAATAGCTCCATCACGCTCACTTCCTGTGGCTGCTGAGCACCCCATCAACATTACATAACCCAGATCTGTTTATATTGGCGGAATGGAGCGTCTGCCGGGATCAGGGGCATATCATGGAGGGTCTGGAGGAAACAGGTTTTTATTTTTTATTTTTGTTAAAACAATATCTGAGTCAGACCTGAGCAAGCAAGCAAATGTGATGTTAGGGACAGATGTGCAGAATTCCAAGATGAGGCACTAAAACCCACATCCTCAATCTTCCACAGCTTCCAGCTATTTTGAAATGAGTGAAGCAGTTAACATCTCAAGCAGGGTTTCCCCGTGATAGGACCATGTCAAGCTGGGGTGGAGAACCCAAGTCCCGGGGTCCAAATTGCAGCTGTTCAACCTGCTCTATCTGGACCTCTTCTCAGCCTGCACCTCCTCCACAGTCACACCCCTTTACCCAGGGGACACCCCTTATTGGCTCTGCTTTGCACCCTCATCAAGTGGTATTGGCTGGCTGGAACATCATGTCTGGATGAGGGACTGAGGTGGGCGCATGTGAGTCTGTGCAGAAACTACCCTCCTCTGCACAGATAACATCTGTATTCATTGCTCTGCCCATCATTGGCATGTGCCCCCCCCAACGCTATGCAGAAGGGAATGTGGCCCTCAAATTAGAAAGGGAAAAAAAGATTTCCCACCGCTGAACCGAAGTTCAGAGTTTAAGGTCACGCGACTGGACTTAACTGTCAGGGGTCCTTTACCTTTACCTTTTTTAACTGCACAAACTAAGCAGGGCTTTTCCTGTATTCTTATATCAAGCATAGCAAATTTTGTAAGTCAGTTATGCTATTGAATGTCACTGCAGGGGAGAATAAGTAGGAAAGGCTACACATCCTCTCCTCCTGCCAGCTGACTTTTCATTACAAATGTCATCTACACACACACACACACACAAACACTTGCATTCCGACGGTGAATGTGGGTTCAGGAAAACGTGTTTTGTCGCGACAAGATGTCATTTCGTCCTGGCACAAGCTAATCTATCAAGTTCCAAAGAAGCCAGAGCGCTTCTTTTAATTTTGAAAAGGCCAGAAACGCACACACAAAAGGGTTCCCCATTAGCAAATCCCATTTTAAAAGTGCACTGAGGTTAATTGTATTACTGGGGCTGGACTGCCATCTTTAACAGCAGAGGCATCCTAGCAGGGATTGATGGGATAAATCTGTTCTCTGTAGATGGGAGCAGCGAAGGGGGGAAGCCCGTGATCTCAAGCCTTTGACATCCTTCTCTCCTTACCCCCACCTCACCCTCCACCTCCGGCATCCCATCACAATTGACTTTTCCCTCAACCAATTCCAGGAGAAGGATGTTCCTGTACATTCCCTCTGACATGCTGGCAACTAGGGGATGCCACAGACCGGTTGTATTTAATTACCGCTCCTGGTGGATTTATTACTATTATGCCTGGATTAATTGGGAAAGTAAAAATGCTTCATTGAGCGATCCATCTTCTCAAAGTTACTTACCTTGTCACGGGGCTAATAACAGGGAAATAAAAACGCTTCTCTTTCTCGCTGCGGCATCGTAGGAAATGGATTTCTGCAATTCCTCCTGTAGAATTTTTTTTAAGAGGCATTTGAAAGCGGTGGGAGAAGATAAATTGGGCTAAGCGAGAGTGGGGGGAGGTCTAAGGGACAGAGGGGGGAAATGCAGCCATGCTCTTTATCAAATAAAACGTTACACCCCCTCCATGATGGTACTTTTTAAGATAAAAAAAATCTGAAGGATGATAGAATATTGATTGATTGCTAATACAGCAACAATCCCCCTGTTGTAGGAAGGGCCTCTTGCCATTTTATTTAAAAACCATTCCCGTAACACAAATTGCTTCGTACAGTTCCTGTTTCATAAGGATTGACAGCTAAAGGTTTGGCTGGTTATTTTAGACCAATCTGTCAAATTCAGCCGCCTTAACAATCTCTCTGTACTACACACACACCGCACATTCAAAGCACATTACCACACCACAAAAGAATATTGGGTATTGTAGTTTATCCCTTTCCAAACTTTTCATGTTGGTGACACACTTTTTAAGACATGCATCATTTTGCGACAAGGTAATTCAGTTTTACTAGCAAACCAGAGGTTAAACGAACCCCTTTCCAGCCCCGGGAGGAGTGTGGGGAGCGTTTGTGCGACACACCTACACACTGCAGCCGACACACTAATGTGTCGCAACACAGAGTTTGGAAAGCTGTGACCAAGGTTCGAATACCCACTCAGCCACGGCATGACCTTGGCCTTACCTACCTTACAGGGCTGTGAGGTAGGTAAGGCCACCATGTATGCTCCTTAAAGAAAAAAGTGAAATCAAAATGCAGCAAGCAAACAGAACAAACAATTCCTAGCACCCTCAAAGAATATGCTTCTCAGGGTTCTTTGTGGAAAGTCATCACTGTTTAAAGTTGGTGGTGCAAAAGTCATCAGTACCTTCATCTGCCACCATTTTGTGACTGGCTCTACCCACCCCACGCCCCTTTGTGACTGGTGGGCCACAGCCATTTTCAGCCATTTCAACTCCTGGACTGCAGATATTACTGGACCAGACCCTCCTAGTGTCCTTAATTTACAGGGACAGTCCCAGATTTACAGAAGCCATCCCGGTTTCTGATTTGATTCCAGAATGTCCCACTTTTCCTTAGGATGTCCCTATTTTCATTTCAGAGAAATGTTGAAGGGTATGGAGTTATGCGATCCCTGAGCTAACTAACTATACAACTTTTTAGAAGACATCTGAAGGCAGCCCTGTATAAGGAAGCTTTAAAAAAAAATGTTTAATGTTTAATTATTATTTTTATATATGTTGAAGGCTGCCAAGAGTGGATGGGGCAAACTGGTCAGATGGGTGGGGGCATAAATAAAATATTGCTGCTGATTATGATTATGGTCTCTATTTTCATCCAAGAAATGTTGCAGTGTATGGTTCAGGCAGGGGATAAGGCAGGTCTCCATGCTCCTTTCTCTTCCTTTGGCCTCCCCTGAGATTTCAAGGAAATGGCAAGGGCTATAGTTAGCAGAATTGTGAAAATGAATAAAATCGGCATGTGCTCATAGGTAGTTTTGTTTTTGTCCTTGCTCTCTGCATCCTGAATGCACCCAGGCATTCAAACTGTTTCCAGCTGTGGGTCAGCCCTATTTCTCAGGCTGTATCTATGCTATACATTTAAAACACTTTTCTTTCCCTCAAAACATTTTGCGCACTGTAGTAGTTCACCCGTCACAGAGTTACAACTCCCAGTAACCCTTAAGAAACTGCAGTGCCCAGAATTCTTTGAGGGAAAATGATGTGCTTCAAAGGTATAATATGTGCACAGCTGACTTCTTGTCAGATTACAGCAGAGCTTTCCAGACATTTTATGTTGGTGACACACTTTTTAGACATGCATCATTTTGCAACACAGTAATTCAGTTTTATTAGCAAACCAGAGGTTAAACTAACCCCTTATGAGATACAGACACAGCACATCTACACACCGCAGCTGACACACGAACATGTGATGACACACAGTTCAGAAAGCTCTGGATTAGAGTTTGTGGAAGAATTAAAACAAGCTGCTCGTGCTTTTCCTTCCCTGCCGTCCTCTGAGGCTAATAAGCCATCAGCCCCAGCCTGGAAGATTGCAGCATCTTACCAGGCCCAAGCCCTTCCTCAGCTGCAACCTTTCCTGGCTGATTGCTGGTAGGGCTACTCATGAGTAAGCAGCTGCTCACTTCCGCCCCCCAGGGCTTCCTGTTTTTGGATCTCTAGCCCTTCCCCACAGGCTTATGTAACACACAAGGATAATACCCTAAATCTGATCAATTTTAAAGGTAGATAATGTTGATTGGAGTTGATGAAAGAGAATGGAAGTGAGCGACTGAGGATTGGCTCCTAGGGTCACCCTGGAGAAGGCATGCTGGAAGAGCACTAGGGAGGAGTTGTTCTGTACACCCCAAAGCTAAACATTCAGTGCACTGAAAACGCAGGGGGCTTTGGTTTCAAGGGAATGGCGTGCAAGGCCTGCTACATGCAACGGAATTTCACGGGAAACACACCTTAAGTCACTCCAAAAGAAGGTATTGGAGCACTTCTAATCATTTGCCCACCACCGTGAACACAAAATAGAAGATCTAGCTAAAAGTCAACACATGGGGATCTGCACTGATCATTGCTGCATTGCATTCCTCATTACTATCATCTTATATAACAGTATCCAAACCTTAGAAGCCAGTAGTGATGTATGGAAGTGAGAGCTGGACCATAAAGAAGGCTGATTGCCGAAGAATTGATGCTTATGAATTATGGTGCTGGAGGAGACTCTTGAGAGTCCCATGGACTGCAAGAAGATCAAACCTATCCATTCTTAAGGAAATCAGCCCTGAGTGCTCACTGGAAGGACAGATCCTGAAGCTGAGGCCCCAATAATTTGGCCACCTCATGAGAAGAGAAGACTCCCTGGAAAAGATCCTGATGTTGGGAAAGATAGAGGGCACAAGGAGAAGGGGACAACAGAGGACGAGATGGTTGGACAGTGTTCTCGAAGCTACCAGCATGAGTCTGACCAAACTGCAGGAGGCAGTGGAAGACAGGAATGCCTGGCATGCTCTGGTCCATGGGGTCACGAAGAGTCGGACATGACTAAACGACTAAACAACAACAACAAACCCTTAGAAGAGTGTGTGGCCGTGAGGGGGTGCGCTTGGCTGTGATTATCATGAAGCCCCCACCTTCGTTTTATACAGCTCTATCACATCGCCCCTCTACTCGCCCCCCTCTCTCTAAGCCCCAAATGTTCCAGCCTTTCCTCACAATGCAGTTGCTCCACTAAACCCCTAGGTCTTGTTCTTTGCCCCTTTCTGAACCCTTTCTAGTACTATAACAACCTTTTTGAGGTTTGGCGACCAGAAAAAAGAGGGGCTCCTATTTATGGACTAATCTCTTCCTTCTGTACAAGACTTAAAAGGAAATTGATGTATATATTATAGAAGAAAGAAAAATCTTTTAAGAGCTTGGAGGGTGGGGGTTTCTTTTAGTTTTTTTAGTGCTTTTCTTCCCCCTCACCCTTCTCTTTTCTTGCCCACGCTAATGGCAATGGCAATGGTTACATTAAGTATTTGGCTAAACTTCAAGAATTCTCTCTCTCTTTTAATTATCTTCCCCCTGACAGTTTGCACCCATTAATCCTGTTTTTATGGATTTAAGGGAACTGCAGAATTGCAGGTTGGAAATCTCTCTATTCCGCCTCCCTCGCCTCCCTACCCCCTTGCCACGGAGGGCAGGGGGAGGGGGGCAGGAAGAGAAATGGGTGGGAGGGAGAGGGACATTCCAGACCCCCCCACCCTTGTAGGCAGCCAGTCCTCTGCCCTGTGGCGTGGAGGGCATCCACGAGATACAGCTCTGGTATTTCAACGGTTTGGGGGCTTGTGCCAAAAGAAGAAGAAAACCGTGCCTTGAATCTTAATATCACCTCTTTCTACTGGAAACCTCTTTCCCAGAACCCTTGATGCTTTTTTCAGTTCAAGCAGAGTACCCAAATACAGCTGGATTTTATCCTCCGTCTCCTTTTTCGAGGTGCCTGCCAACTCAACTCCTTCAAAGATGGGGCAAGGCAGCTTAAGCGATCAGCCTAATGGTGGGTGGGTGTGTGAGGACTGAAGCTCCTTACCAGTGCAGGAGACATTGGAAACAGAGGGGGAGGGGAGGGCTTCTGCTTGTGTGACCTGCCTTGGTGCTGGTCCAGACTGGTAACAGTGGGATCTGCAACAGAATGTTGCAGCACAGGCTGCTCCTCCTGTCAGGGATTCCAGCCGGCTGACCTTGCTGTTTCCCAGGCTTCTCCATTCCACCCATAAGTCAGCCTTCCATGGCCGTTCAGCCCCCAGGAGAACCACCACCCCACTAACCTAGTTAGGGTTGGGTGCTGGGAATCACAACTGGAAAGAGTGCTGTTTGAGGATGAAGGTGTGAAGGCAACATTCAGATTTGTTGCTCTGCCCACTTTTGCCCCTGCCCACCCCTGGCATGTGGCCCCTGGAATGTTGCACCAGAGGGAATGTGGCCCTTGGGGTGAATAGGCTCCTTCACCCCTGCTCTAATCAGTTTCTGTTTTAGAAGAAGCACAGACACCTTCCCCGAATCTGCCTTGGCCGTGCTGTGCTGTCACAGGACGGAAAAGCAACCTCCCGCCATGCCTCTTTGTTCAGGCCCATCATTGCTTTCCAACAACTGACCTCGTCCTGACTTCATTACCAGCTCTTAAAAGACATGCACTCCTCAGCACATTATCCTAGCTGCAGGGTGGGAGTGGGTGTGTTTTAAAGCAGCCATTCCTCACCGCCATCCCTAACTTGGATCATCTGCTGCTCACTTTCTAGATTACCTTCACTGGGAGAAGGTTATTTATGGACCTCCTACGATAATTGCAGAGCATGCAGGAAAGCATAAAATATTTGGTGGGGATAGCTCCAGGCCAGTCAGCACTTAGCATCCTTGGGCAAGGGAGGGGCAGTAGATCAGTCGAAGTGCCTTTGCTTTGCATGTAAAAGGTCCCAGCTTCATTGCCTGGCAACTCCATGCCAGACTGGGAGAGACCTCTGTCTGAAATACTGGCAAGCCACTGCCAGTCAGTGTAGACACTACTAAGCTAGGTGGATTAATGGCTTGACTTGATATAAGGCACCTTCCTATGTTCCTATGATTGGGGGCAGGCACTGATGTGCTGAGACTGGCCTTGGGGTTACCCCTCTCCACAACACACACACACACACGAAACAGCTAGATTGTGAATTGGACACCATTTTAATTACCCACAATCCCCCCAAAAGAGTTTCTTTCCAGGGGATTGTGGGAAATAAAAATGGGGGCACCTGCTCTTGCTTCCTACCGCACCTATTCATTCTTATTTGCATGCACAAAGTTCGCCAGAAGGTTAAGTGGTGTCTGGTCTTTCTTGAGCATTCCTTCTCATTCGTTTGTAGGGTGGTTACTCAACAATGAGCCTGATTTCACCTAGATTTGTTTGCACTATGGTCATAACAACTCTCCCTCAATCGTTCACCCCACACTTCTCCACGTATTATCCTAACTGCAAAACAAAACAAAACAAAACAAAAAACCAACAAAGCATAAAACCAAACCTGTTGTTCTTTTTTAGAGAGTGGATTTGTTGCACCCAGAATAGCAAGGCACTCTATTCAACTAACTGTAGATTCCAGTGGTTCCTGCATTGAAGGGGGTTGGACTTGATGACCTTTGGGATACCTTCCAACTCTACAATTCTAGGATTCTATTATCCTAATTGCACAAACTTGAATTTTTGGTGTGTGCTTGAACCTTCCCAAAGAATAATGACGATCTGGGGACAACTGTGACTAAGGGAGATAAGGGCTTCACAGAACCAACAATAGTGGCACCCCAACCATCACCACTGCTTACACCATTGACAGAAATATGTGTTTTGGCCTCAAGACTGGACGTGTGGAGAAAATCCTGCAGTAGGATTAAAGTCCATTGTTGGATCCTGTAGTTTGCCAAAGAGCAAATATTTACTGACAAATGTTTACCAGATGGATGTTGAGTGTTTGCACATTTGAATACCAGCGATACTGAGGACTGCTGAATACTTGGAATAATGTGATTTTATGAAGGCACTATTGTCTATAGACATTTTAACTTTTGTGTACATGATCATTTTTACATGATGCATTAAATGGTGCATTTGGGAAACAGCCATTGCTCAGAGGTTAGATGAACCAATGGTATGACTCTGCGTAAGGCAGCTTCCTATGTTCCTAACATATATTTCTATTCATATAAATGATACTTTGGACTCACCGGTGCAGGGATCAAAACGTTGTGCAATGTCTGCAAAAGACCAAAACTTGTGTTTTTGTGTTTTAAAGTGACAAGATACAGTATAATCCTCCTGAATAGCTAATGGGAAATGAAAGGCCTTGGTTGTTTGAGGACAATGACCATGCAGAGTTTATCCACCTATGGTAAAGCTGTGATCCAGCAAATAGATCTGGGGTACTGGTCTGAGTGCAGCAAGGCAGATTCGGACATAAAAACAGATGCTGCCATTGTCTTGATCAACAAGGTCAACAATACTAAATTTCAAATTGCCAATAGATTTTTAATAAGTGGAACCTGCAACCAAATGTTGCATTACAGAGTTGCTCCTCTACTAGAATTTTTTTTTTGGGGGGGAGGTGGTACTTCTGCAAACATTGGGTGTCCCCCCCTTAAGGCTATGGCTATCTCTCAGGTGCATGGTGCCATTTTGGACCATACTAGATGAACCAATGGTCTGATTCAGTATAAGGTACCTATCTTCCTATGAGGGCAGATTGAGGTTGGTGGGACACTGCTTCATTTGCCCTAATAAACCAGCCACCAATGCTTGCTGGAGTGGGGGCATCGGCAGGTGCCTGGCAATGCCAAGCTGGGGACAGGTACCGGAAAACTGCAGCTGTCCTAGTTGATAACGTCATCCAACAGCCCAGTGTGCAAGGAGGAGACACAGGTTGGAGTTGCCTGTCTGAGATTCCCCAGTGACAGCGGCAGCAAATGCCTTGACTGGGCGCTGGAGATAAAGTGTTGTGGGAAAGGGAGGCGAAATGCCCTCAGTGAAGAGACCCTCTTTTCTTCCCCCTCCCTCTCCCCTCTTTCGGCTGCTATTTCTGGGGATGATAAAGTGTGGCGGAGCTGTCTGCTGGAGCCAGTACTTAGAAAGAGGAGAATGAATAAGCAGGCCCTGAACGAGAAGGACGAGGGGAACAGACGGTCTTCTGTGCTTCCTCCTGGCTCCACTTTTACGGCCTCATTGGACTGAGTGCTTTGCTGCTTAATACCCTTTTCTCTTTCTTCTGGTAATTGGATTTCTTAAAACAGTAAAGGAAACACTTCCAGTGCAAAGCAGTTGTCTAAGACCAACTCAGATTAAACTACCCTAGTGTTGCAGTCTGCAGCATAAGGAGACTGGACGAGCTCTGCTGGATCATGCCAACGGATCATCTAGTCCTGCGTCCTGTTCTCACAGTTGGCCTGCCAATTTTATTTTAATATTTATTTGTTGCATTTGTATCCGGCCTTTTCCTTCAAAGAAATCGAGGTGGCATACATGGTTCTCCCCCTTCCTCATTTTAATCCCACCCTGTGAAGTAGGTTAGGCTGAGAGACTGTGGCTGTAGCTCAAGGTCACCCAGTGAGCTTCATGGCTGAGTTGGGATTTGAACCCTGGTCTCCCAAGGTCCAAGGGAAGCCTGCAAGCAGGATCCGGACACAAAAGCACTCTCTGATAATGCAGTTTCCAGCAACTGGTATTCAGAAGTATCGCAGGCTCCCACCATGGAGGCAGAACAAAGCCGCTAGGACCAGCCTGCACCATCTCCCGGAAAGAGAGGTCAAAGTGTACCGGGAATAGAGTCAGATCCATAGGTGCTTCTAGCTCAGGACTTGCTGACACTAAATGGAAGTGGCTCTCTAGCGTCTCATACAGGGAGTTTCCCAGCCTTACCTGGAGGTGCCAGGGACTTTCTGCAAGCAAAGCAGAGATGTTCTACCACTGAGCTATACCCCTTTCCTTAATAATAAAAAATGTGGCCCCTACAGTACTTTCTCCGGTTTGCAAATGTGCCCATGGGCTGAATAAATTTGTATGGACGAATGAGAAGTCCCTCTGTAAAATGAAACCCTCCTGGGGTTTCAAGCGAGTGAGCAATAAGGCATAACATCTGATCCTGTGTCTGCACTGCAAGAATGCAGATGCCCCCTCTGGATTCTGCATCTTTGCCAAAGAAAACCCCAGTGAATTGGAGCGTCTATGGAGAAACCTGGCTTCTAGCTAAAAGT
This sequence comes from Podarcis tiliguerta, assembly GCF_965153285.1. Taxonomy (NCBI): domain Eukaryota; kingdom Metazoa; phylum Chordata; class Lepidosauria; order Squamata; family Lacertidae; genus Podarcis; species Podarcis tiliguerta. Next base: position 17,036,390 of record NC_139541.1, on the reverse strand, counting down.
AAAGTGTAGTGCCATCTTCTGATTGGTAGGCATTACTGCAGTGCTGTAGTTAGGGTAAACTGATAGTACTGTAAAAGTATACATTGCTCCTGGGTAGTGTTTAAAGTACTTCACATCTTGCTGTAATACTCACAACACCCCTATAAGGTAGGCCAATGTGTGGCTAGCCTCACTAGGCTACCTAGTGAGTTTGAAGCAGAAGCCACTTTTGAATGGGTACTTAGAATCATAGAATTGTAGAGTTGGAAGGGACCCCGAGGGTCATCTAGCCCAATCCCCTGCAATGCAGGAATCTCAACACATGGCCAGTTTGAAACCATACCAGCCCCTGCTTAGCTTTGCAGATGTGCCAGCAGTTTTATTGCTGCAGATAAGTCATTTAACCTTTATGCAATTCCTAATGACTCTGCTGTGTGTCCTGAGACAAAGGAGTAATTAAAGCTTTCTCTCGGTACTCAAAAAAAGCCAATGATCATTATCTTTTCCCCTGTATCACCAAGCAGGCCATGAGAGACTCCCTGTCTGAAACCCTGTACAACCACTGCCAGTCAGTGTAGACAGTATTGAGCTAGATGGGTCAATGGGTCTGGCTCCATACAAGGCAACTTCCTATGTCTTGAAGGAAATGCCATAACTCAGTGGAGGAGCATGCAGAAACTCCCAAATTCAGTCCCCGGCATCTCCAGGTAGGGCTGAGAAAGACTCTCTGTCTGACACACTGGAGAGCTGCTGCCAGTTAGTGCCAGCAATGAGCCAATGGGCAGAAGGAGGTGGTGGTGGTCTTCAGGGAGGGGTGCACGTCAAGAACACCTGGCTCATGCCCCCACTCCCAAACCTGGAATTAGCACTGTGCTGAAGCATTGCAGCACCAGTTGGATCCCCAACATGCTAGTTGCTTGGCCACCCTGCCCAATTCTACCCCCCTCTCCCACCATCACACGCACATTTAAAAAATTAAAACCATTTCGCAAATGAAACTCTTCAGAGAAGGAGCCTGTCTGAGAGCGCTTAATGTAATGAAGAGGCGAAAATTCACTGGAGCAATTAATTTAATTGAAAGGCGCTGGGGAGCTGGGTGCCAGAAAGGCAAGTAAAAAATGCATTTCCTCCTGACAGGAGCTAACTAAAGAGAGATATACAGCGCATGGAGGGCCCTTGGCTCCCAGTCGCAGCCGCTCTCAGAGCAATGCTTTCAGTTCGTTGGCAGCGTTCCCAGGCTCACCGACAAATGGAGACTTTCCCTGCCCCAGCCTGGCATCAGGTACCTTCTCAGATGAAATGCCCCTCTTCCCAGACAAAGGAGACAGCCTCGCAACAAGGCAAGGGGAGAGAGTTGGGGAAGGGCCATAGTGTCTGCTTTGCATGCAGGTTTAGTCCCCATGACATCTCCAAGTAGGGATGGGAACGTCCCCTGCCTGAAACCCTGGGCAGTAGACATTACTGGTAGGCCAAAGGTAAAGGTACCCCTGACCATTAGGTCCAGTTGCGGACGACTCTGGGGTTGCACACTCATCTTGCTCTGCAGGCCAAGGGAGCCAGCGTTTGTCCACAGACAGCTTCCAGGTCACATGGCCAGCATGACTAAGCCGCTTCTGGCAAACCAGAGCAGCACATGGAAATGCCATTTACCTTCCCGCTGGAGCAGTACCTCTTTATCTACTTCCACTTGATTTGCTTTCAAACTGCTAGGTGGGCAGGAGCTGGGACCAAACAACGGGAGCTCACCCTGTCATGGGGATTCGAACTGCCGACCTTCCAATCAGCAAGCCCTAGGCTCTGTGGTTTAGACCACAGCACCACCTGCGTCCTTGTGACTCTGTATAAGGCAGCTTGTTACATCTTAAGGGAAGGGGCATAGCTCAGTGGTGGAGCATCTCTGGCAACACCAAGTAGGACTGGGGACGGAGGGGCACCTGTCAGTGTCAACAGAACTGAGCAAGTTGTTGGCATCTGTCTATCTCAGGAGACAGTGGGCAGAGTGCGCCTTTGGGGGTGAAGCCGAGCTGCCGCAAGCCTGCAGCGCCTGCGGTGGCTGTAGAGACTGACGTGGGAGAGACATGATTTGTTGCAGCTGGGGCAGAGGAAGGAATCCGGTTGTGCTGCTGCAGATGCACAACGTTGTTCCATCTTTCTGAGCTCTTCCCAACAGTCATTCCTCCTCTGGTCACTGCTTTGGATGCACATCCTGACTGCCTGGACTTAAGCTACACACACACACACACACACACACACACAAAATGTTTTAAATAAAAGCATTTTCACAGCATTTTTAACATGTGTGTGTAGATTCCACCACTGTCTCCAGGTGCTAGTCATCTGCAAGGGACTCCCACATGGCAGGGTTGATGCGACCAGCCTTCACGTTGCGTTTGCAGACATCTTTGTAGCACAGAGTTGGTCTGCCCATTGGCCTGGTGCCAGAAGCCAGCTCTCTATAATGTACGTCCTTGGGGATCCTGCCACCTTCCATTCTGTGAACGTGACCAACGCAGAACAGATGTCACTGAGACAGGAATACGAACATGCTGGGAATGTGGGCCTGGGAGAGCACATCTTTGCTTGATACTCTGTCCTGCCATGTGATGACCAAAATCTTCCTGATGTGGTGCATGTGGAAGGTGTTGAGGCGTCACTTATGGAGATTACAAGTTGTCCATGACTCACTTCCATAAAGCTCCGTGCTCAAAATGCAAGCCTGATAGACCTTCATCTTGGCATTGGACATTAGCACCACGTTCTTCCATACCCTTCTGGAGAGGCAAGCCATTGCCCTGGCTGCCTTGCCAATGTGCTTGTCAAATTCAAGGCCAATCCCCTGTAGGCTTGGGCAAAAGGGTCAGTGAGTCTCTATAGAGCATCCCCGGAGCAAGGTTGACTAAGTATAAGGCAACTTCCTACATTGCTGTGTCTCAAGGAAAGGAACTTAGCTTAGTGACAGAGCATCTGCTTGGCATGTAGAATGTCCCAAGTTCAATCCCCAGCTTCTCCAGGTACAGCTGGGCAGGGTGCCTACCTCCAAAACTCTGGAGAGCTGCTTGCAGTCGGTGCAAGCCAGGGGTGGAGAATCCTAAGTCTGGGGGCCACATGCGGCCCTCCAGGCCTCTCCATCTAGCCCCGAGACTCTCCCCAGATACACCTTTCACTGGTCTTGCTTCACAGTTTCCTTGGCTGTAAATGTGTCCTTGAACCTTGATAATGCCTCTTGCTTCCTTGGATGGAGCATAGGGATAGGTGTGCTTGCGTGTGCATACGATCTATCCCCTTGTACAAAGGCAAACATTTACATTCATTGCTCTGCCTACTTCTGCCTCTGGCCCCACCCGCCACTGCCCCATGGCCCCCGGACTCCTACCCAGAAGGGAATGTGGCCTTTAGGCTGAAAAAGTCACCCAACTGTGACTTAGAAGAATGGTGGTGTTATGTACTGAAGTTCTCACCCTGGGCCAGCAGGGGGATACTATAGATAGTTTTCACTCAGGTCCACATATGCAAATAAGAGATTGAAAGTGACATTCAGTGATTGGATAGTTACAGAAAATGGTTACTGTTGCATTGTAGTGGAGCTCTATATAAGCAGGCTGGCTGAACCCTTCAGTTCAGTTCTGTTCTGGCCTGTGAATAAACAAGAGCTGTTTGAAGAATTGCTGTGGACTCTCCAATACTGGAGGTCTTGAAGCAGAAGCTGGGCTGCCGAGTTTTCTGCAACAAACAGCGGGGTCAGACTAGATGCTCCCTAAAGGGACCTTCCCCCCCCAAAAAAAAACCTCAGGTGAAAGATTGATGTAAAGGAAGAGCAACAGGCCTCCCAGCTGCTGTTTGGCCTTCATCCTCTCTCTGCACAAATAGCATGAACAAAGCGCAACAGCCACCTGCAAACGAACCATTCATTATGCATTATGTCAATGTGGCTTTTAAATTCAGAAGTAGTTGCATAGACCATTTTTTGCTAGAAGGGAATCAAGCCAGAAAATGGTGAAGGGGTGGGGGTGGAAGGCTAGAGAGACTGAATATAGACATCCTAGGAATTAAAATCACAATGTAAGCAAAGCTGACGAGAGAGAGAGAGAGAGAGAGAGAGAGAGAGAGAGAGAGAGAGAATTAATATTGCTAAAGTGAATGGTTGGCTCAGGGCTCTCTGGCACATTAAGACGTTGGCCAAATAAATTGCAGAGGAACCTTTAGGAACAAGGAACCAAACCCTCACTCATCATAATTCCAGGAAGCGGGTGCTTTAATATTAATTATCTTGCCGAAGATATTGACCAGCCGTGGAAGCAGAGATTTCTGCAGAATGAGCACTCCAGTAATTGGAACTGTTGGTAGATCCTGGGGGGGGGGCTTTGCTGCACCCCAACTTCTGTACAGTAGCTGGCACCAAAGAGGCAAATTCCTAGTTAGGAATGATTAGGAAACTCACAGCTATCCATAAAACCATTATTTTAATCCCCAGGGTGGACATATTAAGAGGACCATATACAGTTTGGGTCTCCCAAATCTCAAATAGGTATACTGCAGAGTTTGGGGGGACAGGGAAGATGCAGAAAAAAGCATTCCGGGTGAGGAAGGAGCTGGAGCACTTTCTGTATGAGCAAAGGCTACAATGCTCCATTGCTGCAGCGGGTGTGAGTAAAGCATTCAACCACCCGCAGTACAGAGACATAGCAGTATTACTTGCCCACAGAGGAGGCTGCCTGCTGTGTCTCTGCATGTGTGATCACTCTGGCTTTGCTTCCAGCCAGCCAGCCAGCCAGCCAGCCTCCACTAAGGACAGGTAATGGCACTCCCGTTTCTGCAGCAAGTGTGATTGGAGCAAATAGCCTGCCCACCCCAAATGGCAGAGAGGCACATCCAACAAAGTAGACTGTCCACTGAGTAACTACCTCATGAGTAACTGCTTCCGCTGGCTGTCTAATCGGTCTCTGCTGGGGTCACACCATTCTGCAGAATCTTCTGCATCTAGTGTGATTGGGAGCAACCAGCTGATCTGATGCAGAGATGCAGCTGAACTACCTCTAGTCAGAGGAGGTTGCCCGTTGTATCCTTGTGAATCACTGTTCTGGGCTTGCCTCTTTCCAACTAAGAAGCAAATAAAATATAGGAGACAAGCTACTACATGGAGAGAACATTCATACATTTCCACATTTGAAACATTTAAAGGGGGAGTTCCTAAGAGTGCAGTGTCCCTTCAGTTTTAAGAGGACAAAGAGTGTGTCACCTATAAGAAAGCACTGTGATAAGGGACTACGGGGTAACAACCTCCCAAAATGAGCTCTCAATAAATTCATATTAGTGCTTGGAATTTAAAACAAAAAAAGTACTTCTGTTGCTATGTGGGGGGAGTGTTTCTTTTCGCTTGGAATGGAAATCAAGAATTTAATTTCAAACAAGAGTGTTTGACTCAGCAGTCCAGCACTTGTTCTTCCAAGTAGACTCAGCAGGTTAATATATATCTGAATATATATTAACCTCTGTCCTCGTAAATCAACTGAGCTTGGGCACAATTTCTGTCTGGAATCCACCCAGCCACATTTAGAGCAGGCAGAGCAGAGCTGTTAATTGCTCACAGTTAAGCATAGAGGAAAGGGACAGTTTTACCACCAGGTGCTACTAGGGGGCAGCCTAGAGCATCACATTGCAGCACATTATACTTTTTCTTATAATCAGATTTGCAGGGTGGGGGGTTGTAGGTAATTTAGTCTACCCTGCTGCTCGGGGCAGGAAATCTAGAGCCAGCACATTCCTGAGAAATGGCTGCCCAGGGGTGGGAGGGGAGCGGGGACGAGAGACAATTGGTTCCATTGTTGAACTGTTTGTGTCATCAATAAATTTATCACAATGCTCCTCCAAAATCTACACCTTAGTAGTAGCATCAGCCCACTGGATCTAGTCATGCCCTCTAGAGGGCAGCAAGGGACAACTATTCAGGGATTTGGAAAACTGCTGCTGTGTCTTGTGGCTGGCCCAAAGTTTTAGAGCTGATTGAGATAATTTGTGCCCCCTTTTCAATGCAGATATGAATTTTGCATTTAATTTTTATTAGGGTGGGAGGGGAGAAAGAGAAAACATCTGTGCCAGAGCTTGGAAAGCACGGACCTGCATATTTTGAAGGCCAATTGCATTGGAACAGTACAATCCAGTAGGTTAGGTGTGGGAAGCTTTTGGCCTGCCAGATGTTGCTGAACTAAACTCCCACCAGCTCCAGCAAGCATGGTCCATGGCCACGGATGACGGAAGGTGTACTTCAGCAGCATCTGGAGAGTCACAGGCTCCCCGTATCTGCTGCAGGTGTCCACGCAGAACTAAGCCCCACTGAGTTCAGCAGGCCATACTCTCAAGTAAGCACTCCTGTAGTGGCAAATTCAGAAGTGCAGGGACCCTTCATGATGATTAGCCACACCCCCTCACAGCCACACCCCTTCTAAGATTATAAAATAATATTTTACAATAATAATTATTAGGGATGTATGGCAGCAATCAGTGGAGATCTCCATGTGTAACCTTTTAGCTAGATCTACGATTTCCCGTGTATGTACACAGGCAAATGATTTGGGGTGTTCCAATATTTTAAGTTGGGTTTTCCTGGAAGTTCCATTGTACAGAGCAAAAATTGCACACTGTTCCCCCAAAACTGAATCAACTTGTGTTTTCAGTGCACCTGAACGCTGAGCTTTGCAACATACAGAACAGCTCCTCCTCTGTGTTCTTCCCTTGCACCTTCTCCAGAGTGACCCTAGCAGTCATTCTTCAGTGTCTGGTCACCTCCGTTGACTCTGATTGGCTCCCATCAGCCCAAAGGGGTGAGGAGACCCCTTCTCAGTGGCTAAAAAAGCTCATTGATGGCAATGGTCAGATATCTATGCTATGTCAAAATGAGACTCTCCATTCTGCAAATTGCCAGACAGCACATTGCACAGTGCCTTAACATTCAAGCGATGTGTACATTTGTGAATGCATCTTAAAAAGTAGAGACATCACCTTGCCAACAAAGGTCCGCATAGTTAAAGCCATGGTTTTCCCAGTAGTGATGTATGGAAGTGAGAGCTGGATCATAAAGAAGGCTGATTGCCGAAGAATTGATGCTTTTGAATTATGGTTCTGGAGGAGACTCTTGAGAGTCCCATGGACTGCAAGAAGATCAAACCTATCCATTCTGAAGGAAATCAGCCCTGAGTGCTCACTGGAAGGACAGATCCTGAAGCTGAGCCTCCAATACTTTTGCCACCTCATGAGAAGAGAAGACTCCCTGGGAAAGACCCTGATGTTGGGAAAGATGGAGGGCACAAGGAGAAGGGGACGACAGAGGACAAGATGGTTGAATAGTGTTCTCGAAGCTACCAGCATGAGTTTGACCAAACTGCGGGAGGCAGTGGAAGACAGGAGTGCCTGGCCTGCTTTGGTCCATGGGGTCACGAATAGTCGGACACGACTAAACGACTAAACAACAACAACAACAACAACAACAACAACAACAACAACACATTTGTGAATACAGTGGTACCTCGGGTTACATATGCTTCAGGTTACATACGCTTCAGGTTACAGACTCCGCTAACCCAGAAATATTACCTCAGGTTAAGAACTTTGCTTCAGGATGAGAACAGAAATTGTGCAGCTGTGGCGCAGTGACAGCAGGATGTCCCATTAGCTAAAGTGGTGCTTCAGGTTAAGAACAATTTGAGGTTAAGAACGGACTTCCGGAACGAATTAAGTTCTTAACCCAAGGTACCACTTTATATGTGTTATGGACAACTTGCACCCACCACCAACCCCAGCTTGGATATTTTGGTCACATGATGGGGAATTTGTGGCCCTCCAGATGTTGTAGGACTCCAACACCCAACAACAACCCTGGGAGCCAGCATGGCCAGTGGTTGAGGATGATGGGAGTGGCAGTTCAGCAACATCCAGAGGGCCACGCAGTGCCCATCCCTATAAGTGAAAGAGCTAGGAAGAAAAAGCATCCCTGCTGGATCCAAGCAACTGCCCATCAAGTCCAGTGTCATGCTTCTTGAAGGGACGTAGAGACGAAGACAGAAGCCTTGGATAGCATGCCAAGCTGGAGATGGGACAAGAAAACCAACTCAATCAAAATTGTTTTGCTGTCACCACCTTTCTGCCAATAGAGGGCAGTAGCGCATAACACAAAACATTATTTGGGAGAGTGGAGAAGGGGAAACCCTTGAGCACATCCAGGCTCAGAGTGGGTCCTGAAGAATGCTCAACAGGGATTAACTACCCTCTAATATGTTTTAAGCCCCCTTTCCAGACCCCTTCACCAACCATTGCCTTAAGAACAATAACAAGCCCTCAAATACCTTTGCCTTTACAAAAGGTGCTCTCCCCCCACTAAACACTCTACCCCCTGCTTAGCTGAACATATTGCAGACAACAAAGGTCATCTTAGCAGGGCATATTCATGTGCTGTGTGAGGACGAGCTTAGTGTGCAGTGATGTAGGGATGGGGGGTGGGAATGGTTCATATTTTAGAGGCGAACCGCTCTGATTTGCACTTTCTGAAGAAAATAACATGAACCAAGAGACAGCCTTTGAAATTTGCACTTCTCTGAATTTTGCAATGCAATTCTCCAGCAAAGTAACGTGTGCAAAAATGCATGTAGTAGTGAAAATAGCACTATATAAATGTGTAAATGTGCCACTGTGTAAATGTGACTGTAGCAATGGCCAACAACAAATGTGACTTTAAAATATGGCTAGGCAAATTCATGAAGGCTATGGATGGCTACTAGCCATTACAGCTAATTTCTGTCTCCACTGTTGGAGGAAGTCTGCCTTCACATGCCAGTTGTTCTGAATCAAGAGTACTGTTTTGCTCAGGTTTCCCACAGGGGCATCTGCTTGGCCACTGTGAGAAAAGGATGACAGGCCTTTTCACCTGCTCCAGCAGGCTCTTCTTATGCCCTTAAAAATGAGAAATGTGGAGAAACTGAAACTGATAGATCTGCTCATCTCCACCAGCAAGGAGAGGAAAAGATGTCCGTTCATTTAAAGCTTCTGACAGCAAAAATGCATAGTGAAGTCTGTTATGACCATGCATATTTCACTAGTTTTGTCTTGGTCCCTTGTGTTGGAAACAGCCTAGTATCAGGTCAGAGTGGCTGCCCATTTAACTTCAGAAGAACCCGATCAAGCCAAAAGCCCATCTTGTCCATCTAGGTGTAATTTGGGGATTTCACCACATGGGGGAGCTGAATGCAGATCCTTGCCCACTATCACTATGTCTTGTGAGAGTCAATTCACCTGGGGGGGGGAGATGAAGTTGTTTTGTTATTGTCTAGAGTAGGGTAGGGTTAGGGAATTTGCTGACCTCTCTCCATGAATGAATAATTTCACAGCTTTGGGTGTGTTCTCCTTTGCATGTAGTGGTACGCCCAGAACAGAAACTCAGGCAGAATCTCTGTGGGTCGTTGTTATTCTTAAAGCTGATCCATTTACCACACTGGGGCTTGTAATGCACTTTTAGGCTAGAGCCCAGTGTAGTGCAAATGTTAGAGTGTTGGACAAGGGCCTGGGAGGCCATTCTTCAAATTCCCACTCAAGCTGTGAAGTTCCCTGGGTGACCTTGGGCCAGTCACTGTCTCTCACCCTGCCTACTTCACAGGGTTGTTGTGAAGATGAAACGAGCACACCACCTTGAGCTGCTTGGAGGAAAAGGTGGCATAAGCCACTTTGATATCTTTTTTCTTTAAAATATCAAATGGTATAGAAATCAAATAAATAATAAGGTAAATGCGAGAAATAAATAATAAATAAAATGAACTTTGAATCAGTGCTGGTCACTGGCTCTGTACTTTATGATTTTATAATTGTATGACGTTCTAACAATTTTATTGTTAGACTATCACGATTGTTACACGAACATGATTCTTTTTTATAAAATAGAAAACAACAGCTGGCAGTTTAGAACTACAGTGGAACCTCCTATTACAGACAGGATCCGTTCTGGAGGCCTGTTCATAAGACGGAACTGGCGTGAGCTGAAGCGCCGCATCTGCGTGCAGTGCGTTTTAGCGCTTCTGCGCATGCGCGAAGCACGTTTTAGCGCTTCTGTGCATGCGTGAGCGGCGAAACCCAGAAGTAACCCATTCCGGTACTTCCGGGTTGCTGCAGGATGCAAGACAAAAACACGCAACCTGAAACAGACGCAACATGAGGTATGATTGTACTTTTGTTTATAAATACATAAATATCAAATGCTCAATTGCAATCCTATGCTCAGTTACCCAGCACTAGGACCCCCCCCCTCTCTGAACACAGTAAGACTTTATTCATTTGTGGTTTTCTTTTTAATAATTTAGGGTGGAGCCAATGCTTGTCCTGTTCAGAGTAGACCCATTGAAGTTTATGGAAATGTCTAACTTAGGTTCATTTATTTCAAGGGGCCTACGATGAGTAGGACTTAGTTGGAGAAAACCCTTGTCGTTCATCAAAAAAGACCTTCAGGGTGGATCACAGCTTCCTCTGGGTAAATGTGCATGGGAGTCGAGTGCAGTGGAACCTCAGTATACCTGAAGGAGCATCTCCATCGTTCTGCCTGGACACTGAGGTCCAGAGCCAAGGGGCTTCTGGTGATTCCCTCACTGTGAGAAGCCAAGTTACAGGGAACCAGGCAGAGGGCCTTCTCGGTAGTGGCACCCGCCCTGTGGAACACCCTCCCACCAGATGTCAAAGAGAAAAATAACTACCAAACTTTTAGAAGACATCTGAAGGCAGCCCTGTTTAGGGAAGCTTTTAATGTTTAATAAAAAGGTAAAGGTAAAGGTACCCCTGCCCGTACGGGCCAGTCTTGACAGACTCTAGGGTTGTGCGGCCATCTCACTCAAAGAGGCCAAGGGCCAGCGCTGTCCGAAGACACTTCCGGGTCACGTGGCCAGCGTGACATCGCTGCTCTGGCGAGCCAGATCCGCACACGGAAACGCCGTTTACCTTCCCGCTAGTAAGCGGTCCCTATTTATCTACTTGCACCCAGGGGTGCTTTCGAACTGCTAGGTTGGCAGGCGCTGGGACCGAACAGCGGGAGCGCACCCCGCCGCGGGGATTCGAACCGCCGACCTTTCGATCGGCAAGCCCTAGGCGCTGAGGCTTTAACCCACAGCGCCACCCGCTGTATTGTAAAATACATTGTATTACTATTGTATTGTAAAATACAATAGGTTATTGTATTTTAGTGTTTTGTTGGAAGCCGCCCAGAGTGGCTGGGGAAACCCAGCCAGATGGGCGGGGTATAAATAATAAATTATTATTATTATTATTATTATTATTATTATTATTCACCTCCACACCTGGGAACTGCTCTATTGCAGGCCTACTTTTACAGAGAAGTTGCGGTGGGGGTGGGATTGTGGAATTAAAACAGCTCCTGCAGACAACTTTTCCACAGGAGGGGTTCGAGAGACACATCAACTCCATGACTGAACTCTGGGATACAGAGAGGCATCAAAGCTCCGGCCGGAGCTAAGCAGTATTGTCATTTTTCCAGCAGGGGAGGGGAGGCGTGGAAGCCTTGATTTATCGTATTCCCTCCGTACTGAAGCCGGACCATCAATCAGCCCCTTCAGGCTCAATGGGCCGGGGCCCTGCGGGTTCTCTGGCTCCCCAGCTCTCCCGGTGTAGGATCAAAGAGACGGAGGCACCGTTGCCGCGGCGACCCTTGTTGCCGCTTCCTGTTGTTCCAGATGTCTGCCGGTGTATCACCATACAGACCAGCATTGTCCCATATGGAGGCAAAGGGGACTCTTTCACGAACCACCTTGAAGACAGAGTGCTCTCTCGCCACCCCACCTGCTTTTGAAAACTGCTCTTCTGCCTTACAGTTCTGGCAGCTTCTCGCAAACGGACTCCCAGCTAGTTTGAAAGATTACCCACTTCCCAATGGCTTAACAGAACCCGATTTCTCCTTGTTTTCTTTGGCTACAATCTACACCATGCATTTATTTATTTTTGTTTTTATAAGAAGTTGTATACCACGCTTCATCCATAGATCTCAGGGTGGTTCACAGCATAAAAAATACAAGATAAAAATACATAATACATAATAAAACAAGAACAAAACAAACCAAGAACACATCCCCACCCTCAAGCATATTCAAGAGGATATAGGATGTTAGTCTACCAAAGGCCTGATTGAAGAGGAATGCTTTTGTCAGGCGCCTAGAGGTGTATAATGAAGGCGCCAAGCGCACCTCCCCGGGGAGAGCATTCTGGACTGGGGAGCCACTGCAGAAAAGGTCCGTTGGTGTGTTGAAAGGCCTGTTTAAAGGCTGTTTCCTCCTGCGCCACCAAAGAATAGTAGAGACTAGTTTACATCCCACAGAGCTACAATTCTCAGCAGTCTTAGCAAACTACAGCTCCCAGGATTCTTTTGGAGAAGATGTGGGCGTTAAATGCATGGTGAGTGTGCAGCCCTAGGCTCCGAATCACAAAATAACAGTGCCATTCATCCGTTCATTCAATAGAGCACCATAATTGTTTGTGGGACTTTGCAGAGCACAGGAGGCCCAGTACCTGCCCTGAGGAACTTGCAATCTGAAGCCTGACACAGGAGAAAGAGAGGAAAGGGAGGAAAATGGAAGCAGGGCATAAATAGGGAAATCATATGCAGTGAATTACTTTGTGCTTACTTAGGCAGGCAGTAGCCAAATTTAACACAAGGGACCTGGAGGTGTATTGTCTACACTGACTGGCAGCAGGCACCTGGGGTTTCACAGGGGATATTCCTAGTCCTAACTGATTCAGGATCGAACCTGGGACCTTCTGCAAGCAGAGCAGGTGCTCTACCACTGAGCTATGGCCCTATCCCAAGAGAGATCATATACGTGCTGTTAGCCACCACAGCAAAATGGAAACACCCCTTCTTCTAGGTACAGGTTTTTGCCATTACTGTTCTATATCAGGGCTGGTCAACCCCAAAACTTCATTCCTGATGCTGCTTTTATTCCATCCCACACATGAACAGGGTTCTGAGTTCAAAATACACACAAACCCAGGTAACTGACCGGAGTACAGATTATGAATTTCTGACGGCAAGCCCTAGGAGCATAGAGAACTGCCTTATCCTGAATCAGACTGCTGCTCCATATAGCTCAGTATTGTCTGCACTGACTGGCAGCATCTCTCTGAGGTTTCTTTCTCCAGCCTTACCTGGAGATGGCGGGGATTGAACCAAGGACATTTCTGCATGCAGAGCAGCTGCTCTACCACAGATGCTTTATCTAGTCGAAAACAGAGGGAGATTTCTAGCAATACCATTGCAGGTCACTCCTGCCCACTCCGCAAACAGAACAGCGATTCTAAAGGTGAAGCAGACCTAAATCCTTCCCACGGAGGGTAGGACTGGGCTTGGGTGAGGCAGTGGGGAAGCCAGGTGGCTAATTGGCTGTCACACTCAGGGAGTGTGTGATGACCTGGAAAATGGCAGCATTTTGACCTATGACCTCTTGGGACGTGTAAACTATTTCCAGGTCAATAGAGGGGAGGAATGGTGCATGAGTTTTTTTGATTGGAAGGGTAAGAGGAGATGGTCATTTGAGACCAAACGTGCCTTGGTAGCTGTTAACGTGAAACTGGAAGGGCATTTGTTACTGTTGTTCCAATGGATGTATTGTTTTGTTGTGTTTTCCTACGCTGCACTGATTATTTTTTCAATAGGAAAGCAGAATATGAACAACTAAACTAATACTACAATAAATGTATCAGCTATTACTGATTATCAGCATTAGCATCATTAGCCACTGGCTGCTGTAAGTAGAGCTGAAATGAGAGCGCTCACCCCTAATTCATCACTCAGTTGATAGGGCGAGAATCTGAGAAGATGCCTTGATTCTTTTTGGAGAACTAGGTAGGAGACAAATTGCTTAACACTGGAAAGGGCCACAGCTGAGTGGTAGGACACCTGCCCTGCATGCAGAAGGTCCTGTGTTCAATCCCTGGCATTTGCAGGTAGGGCTGGGAGAGTCTCCAGGTGGACACCCTGGAAAGCTGCTGCCTGGGGCTGATGGGAGTTGTAGTCCAAAACATCTGGAGGGTGCCAAGTTGGTGAAAGCTGTTAGGAATTTATATACCAGTTTTATATCAAGGCTGACATTTCCAGAAATTTAGTTTTGTTGACGTGCTGCAGATGTGCTGTGAGCCCTTCTTATGGAACTATCGTTCTTCTTGGGGAAGGGAATGACACCAAAACCAGTATAAACTGGTAGGTGGGTGTTCTGGGGGGGGGGGGAGTGGCATTGGCAGGTGCATTCTGCAACATGTCTACCAATGCAATGACAGCTCCTTAATGGTGTGTTTATGCTGGACTGTCCAGACATCATTCCACTTTCTTAGCTGTTTTGCAATGCCTACCCGACGTCACCACTTTATTGCCGGGGTGGGGGTGGGGGGGCAACTCTCATGCTGAGATGAAAAAGAAACCCAAACATTTTGTGGTTTTGGGTTTTGAGGACATGGGTCTGGGATGTGGGTCAGGGACGTGGGTTCAAGCCTCATTGGGCAAAATATTCCTACAAAAGATGAACCCTCGTGGTCCCTTCCAACTCTACAGTTCTAGGATTTCAGCAGGAATTCACAAGGCACGCACCGAATGGACACGGAGCAGTATGCCCGCCCCCAAGATTTCGCAGGCGCAAAACGGTATGGAAGGTGGGGGTCACCCTTAACCACCCCGATCCCATCATGAGCACAAATCGTCATGAAGGCCTGACGAAAGGGACATGGAGGGGGGGGGGGGGCTGTGCAACAGGAACAATGTATTATTTGCTCATCCACTTTTTCTTGAAGCTTTGGTGTCCTCTCTCATTCCCAATCCCCTCCCCAACACACACACCACCGCGCTCCTCTCTCTTTCCCTCCCTTCTTCTTCAATGAATTTAAGTGTGAGAAAAAATTTTGTCCAGAAAGTAAGGGGGAATGCAACCCACCCTCTCTTTTCCTCGATGCCACCTCCCGATACACTGTTCCAAGCATCGCGCTAATGAGCGTTATTCTTTGCAGATTGCCGGGGGTGTTGGAACCTTTGCCGCTGCGGCGCGGTTAACAATCGGAGCTGTCAGCCTGGCCGAGTCCACGGTTAAAATATCTGAGAGCTTTTGTCGAGGGGATGGGAACTTCAGACTTAACAAATGCGTTGTTATTTTTCTGGGGGGCGCTTTTTTTGGGCCCAGAGGGGAGGAGCGGGGAAGGAATGCACAAGCTGCCCCCACCCTCCCAGTTCATTCCTGGGACCACCTAAAGAAAGAGATTTCTGTGGCACTGCTGGGAAGCTCTGCTCCACAGATTTGGAAAAGACAACAGATTTGGAAAAGGCAGTTGCAAGGTCTTTGGATCCATCTATGTCCACATATATAGCTAGATCTTGTGCAATAAACTATGGAGGTTGGAGCAAATAGCTGGTTTCATCTGACCAGGCCTTTCGCAATATTTTTATTACTTTTGGGTCCCACTCTTCCTCTGATGAGCTCAGGGCAGCGATCCCAGTTTGACGCCCTCAACCATCTAGCGAAGTAGGTTGAGAGACAGCAGCGGGTCAAAGCAGTGCCATTTACAGAATTCTGGGCCAGGGGCAGGCAAGAGGCTTTAAATGATTCCCCCAGTGGACCTGACACCACTGTCCACTGGGTCTTTTTGACTCTGCCCGCTTCAGATAGGGAGAAAGCCTCTCTCTCAGTTTTAGGGGGGGGCATCCCATAACTCGGAATGTTGGAATATTTTTTCAGGACAGACAAAAGAAAGTACCTAATCACACGCAGCACATAGTTAAGCTGTGGGATTTGCTCCCACCAGAACTAGCGATGGCCACCGACCCAGATGGCTTTCAAAGACGACTTGACAAATCCATAGAGGATAAGGCTATTGGCAGCTACTAGTCATGATGGCTCTGCTCTGCTTCTGTAGTCGGAGGGAGCATGCCTCTGAATGCAAGTTGCTGGGGGTCACAAGGGGAAAGCAGGGTGTCGCACTTAGATCCCGCTTGCTTCCCATGGTGGGCGTGTGGTTGGCCACAGTGAGAACAAGATGCTGGCCTTGGTGGGCTTTTGGCCAGACCCAGCAGGGCTCTCCTTAGGCTCTTAATTGTACAGCCAAACACAATCTGCTTCCTGAAACTAAGAGTGAGATGGCAATACCCACCTTACCTTGGTACAGAAGCTGACTGGACTGCAGTTGAATCTCATTTCAACACTGGTGACAGAATAGCATCTTCCAGCACATCTGAGGCACCAGCCCAGATCAGAGCGCACAGAAGAGGCCTTGTGTCAACAGAGGATAATGACCTGAAGCTGTGTTGTACCAAGCCAAATAAATGGTCCATCTAGCTCAGTACTGTCTACACTGACTGGCAGCAGCTTTATAGGGTTTCAGGCAGTGCTGTCTCCCAGTGCTACCTGGAGGTGCCAGGGATTGAACCTAGGATCTTCTGAATACAAGGCAGACATTCTACTTTGAGCAAAGGGTAGGAGGCAGGAATCTGTCAATTTCGTTTTCCTTCTAGTTTTTCTGATCAGTTCTCAACATTTTCAGATCCGTGTGTGTGTGTGTGTGTTTAAAGTCATCAAGAAAATTCGTGGGCATTTAAGTGCAAATTTCTCCTAATATACACGTTTGTATGCAATTTTGCTTATATACACATTTTTGCAAAGTGATTTTCCCTAACATGCATTTTTATATGTTGATTTCACTAACATACACATCTTTAGGCTTACTCTGCCCCAGAATATGCATTTTCATGCTTATTACATGGCTGCAGAACTGCTCTGCAAAATCTGGATAGGTGCAACTGTCAAAGGATGCTGCTGGACGTTTGGGTGTTACTCAGCTTGCAAAAGAGGGATTTGCATGGGGTTAAGACAGATAGTATGAGGTGCCTCCAGATTCCCAGACAGTTCCTGTACCTTTAACCTTTCAGTTACTTCTCTATAGTCCAACATAGCTCAGTTGGTAAAGTATGAGACTCAGGAGCCCCACACTGGGTAAAATATTCCTCCATTGCAGGGAATCCCTCCCAACTCTACACTTCTATGATTCTATCTCTTTGTTCTTTAAAAATGGTACGTCTTATCATCCTGTTTACAACTTCCTCTTCCTCACACTTTTCTCTTGGACCTCAAAATGAGAGGTCATCTTTAACTATCCTCTGAGACAACTAAGGAGCAAGCATGGCTACCATGTTCTTCTCCAAACTAGCTAGACTAGAACAAGAAACTCTTCTATCCATGTTATGTTTTCCCTACAATAAGCAACTTTATTATTTCCTTGCCTACAAGCATCTTGGTACCTGTGATTGCAACAAGTAAAATCTCTCTAACCAAGATTCACTAGCCAAACGCTGCACCTTTTGAAAGGGCTTCAACAGGTATTTGGACCCTGTTATCCCAGTAGATGGCTGTATTTTGGTTCATGCATTATTTCAGAAACTACAAATTAAATGTATCTGAATAAAATTGGTCTCCCAGTCCCTTTCAGGCAGCAAAGTGTCTTAGGTCAGCCAGGGAGAAGACTTGTTTCTGGCTGTGATCATTTGGTCTGCAAGAAGGCTGTGTGCCGGGCTTTGCAAAGCACAATCCTCTGTTTGAAGGGGGTTCAAGTCAAGTCCTCCCTCCTGCCCAAATGAGTCCTAAGAAGAGAGAGCAGCGGGGTCTCAAAGCTGCCCATCAATTGCTCCTGGACAGCAGGCTGAGCAAGCACACAGGTCATCCCTGCATTAGCCCATTAGGAGAAGCACACAACCAGGAACTCAGTGCAAGCACACCCTCTCCCCTCCTGCAGTTTCCACAACTGGTGATCAGAAGTATAATGCCTCTGACCTTGGAGGCATCTGTTCTTATTTTAAGTTATAGTCATTGGGTTGTGCCCGGTGTTGATCCTGCTCAGAGCACACCCACATCAATTAATGGACATGAGTATTTTAGGTCTGTTAATTAGAACTGGTCTACTCCGATTCGGAGTTTGTTGGATGCAAGCAAACCATGGTTTCCAAAAATCGTATCAGTCCATATAACTTAATACAGTGGTACTTCGGGTTACAGACGCTTCAGGTTACAGACTCCGCTAACCCAGAAATAGTACCTTGAGTTAAGAACTTTGCTTCAGGATGAGAACAGAAATTGCGTGGCGGCGGCACAGCGGCAGGCCCCATTAGCTAAAGTGGTACCTCAGGTTAAGAACAGTTTCAGGTTAAGAACGGACCTCCAGAACGAATTAAGTTCTTAACCTGAGGTACCACTGTACATGCAAAAGTTACGCAGGTCTGTGCCCTCTTTTTTTGGGCAACAGGTTTCCTCTTTTGTTTTATGATACTTAAGAGACCACCCTATTGGTCTGATGAAAAAGGCATTACAAGCACACACCGGGAGCTTAGGAAGCTCTTATCAGTTTGCCTGCAAAAAGTCCTTGTGACAATCCATGAGGGATGTGTGTATGGATATTTTTTTCTGGGGGGGGGGGGGAGAACCTGATTTCATCTTCCCTGCTATCTCTGACTCACTGCTTTCCTCCCAAAACATAGTCTCCATCCGGCCCTAGCTGGGTTTAACGCCGCTGCTCCCCCTGCCCCCTCAACATTGTCTTCCACGGCCTTTTACCCTCAACTCCGCCACTCCTCTTCCCTGCTCAGTTTTGTTACTCCAGAAATAAGGGAATCAGTTTTCCACCGTCCTTACATTGAAGGATTAAAAGCCCTCATGACTGAAGCATTAAGTGTTGGAAACAGTGGCTTTTCTATTCTTTCATGCTACCCCTTCTCTCTCTCTTTTTTGGCCTATCTCGGCTAAGACGAAGGCCTCTGTTCACCCTTCAGAAAAGCCCCCTCCTCATTCACGGGGTCTTGAATGAAGTGGCTCTCAATTAAAAGTTTCCCATTGACGCCGCCTGAATGAGACCTTGCTGGGGAATTCATCCCGCTGAATGGGCCCTGGCCTTGGCGAAATCTGAAGGGGCCAATAGATTTCCCACAATATTTGTACATCGTCCATTGTGCCCATTTTTCCCTCCAGTGAACCAGAAACAGTTAACACATCCGCTCCCGGAGGGCTGGGCGCGGATGCTTGTTAAGAGGCCCCGGCCGGTCCCATGAGCCTGTCAGGAGAACCCCCACCCTGCTGGCCCACGTCCCCATACAGAAGAGACTTACAGCCAGTTCTTAGCAGGGGCGGATGATAATAACCACCTGCTTACATGCATTCTGTGCGGAGGCCAAGATTAAGCGCAAACGCCACTGGGTAAGTGGAGGGGCCAGAGGGGAGGTGGGAGGCTGGAGCTACTCTCAGCCGCAAGCCTGCATCTTTGGCCCCTGGAAGTGTTGTTGGAAGTTTTCCCCAGAACCACATTTAAGTTTCCCAAGCTGAACTGGGTTAACCATGATCCCAAATCCTCCACAGAGTGGACCCAAGTCAAAAGGGGTTTCTCTAGTGCGTACAACACCTGCTACGCAGCTTCTTAAAGGTGGTTGGTGTGTGCCTTCTATCAACTTTGGCTGGTGGCCCAATTGTGCCCCTATCTGTACAGCTATTCCCCTAACTTCTGTTGTCTACATTCTCATAACCTCTAAATTAGATTATTGCAATGTGTTATAGGTGGGGCTGTCTTTGAAGATGGTTTGGAAACTTCAGCTGATGCACGATTCAGTGGCCAGGTTGCTCACCAGGCCAAGACAGTCTGGTCACATAATACCAATCCTGGCCTGACTGCCCTGACTGCTAATCAGCCTCTGAGTCCAATTCCAAATGCTGGTTTTGAGGTATATAAAGCCTTATGCAGCTGAGGACCTCAAGGAGCGCTTCTCCCCATATGAAGCAACCTGGAACCTGTGATTTGAGACCCTTCTCCATGTATCGTCTCCACAGGAGGTCTGGAGGGTGGAAATGAGCAAACACTTTCTCTGTGGTGACTCCCCATTTGCATCCCTGCCAACATTTTCCCAATGAAAATAGGGACATCCTGTTGAAAAGCAGGACAGTCTGGGATCAAATCAGAAACCAGGGCAGCTTAATTCTGGGACTATACCTGGAATATCAGGACAACTGGAGCATATGCATTTGTGGAATACTCTTCCCAAGGAGGTTTTCCTGTTGCCATATTTGTCTAATTGTAGTTCCCAGGTAAAAAGTTTCCTTTTTATCCACCCTTAGTTTGAAGAATTTTAAAGTATTTGTGGTTTCTTTTGATGCAGTAGGATTTGCAAGACCTGCCTTTTATTTATATAAATATGGAGTTTGGTGTTGTTTTTTAAAAAGGGGTTTTATTGAAATTGGTTTAAGTAATTCCACTGTGCTTGTAAGTCACTTTGAGACATTTTTATAAGTAAAGTGACGACAACAACAACAACAACAACAACAACAACAACAACATTGTGTGTGCCCATATTGCAGTGGTAGGTTCAACCCCCTCTATCTCCATTTAGGTGATGGCAAAAGACATTGTCCTGAAACCCTGGGGAGCTGCTGTCATTCAGAGAAGACAGTACTGAGCTAGATGGATCAAACAATCTGCCCTGGTATAAGGCATCTTCACATGTGTGACTGCGTCCACACTGTAGCTTTAAAGCACATTTGAGAGACATTGTTTTCCTCAAATAACTTTGGGACACTCTATTCATCATGGGGTTACAATTATCAGCAGCCCTTAACAAACTGCAGTGCCCAGAATTCTTTGGAGGGAAAGAAAGTGCCTCAGATGTGCATCAAATGTTTAGTGTGTAGACAGCTATTGCCTCAACGCAGGGCTTGCAGCAGCCTTAATCCCTAGCCTCACCTATGCTCTGTATCTACTGCATGATTGGCAGATTGAGTTTTGTGCTTCGAGGGTGCCCTCTAGGCTGCACTGCCATCATGGTCAGCTGACCTCAGTGGCCAATCCCTGCTGACCAGGCCCTATAAAGCCACAGTCTAACATATCCATCATTAATTTTGAGAGTGCCCATGTGCTTGGGATGCCCTTCTCCCCTGCCTGTTCCTGTTTACATAGGAAATAAAAGCAGACCAAACAGCATGAAAACCTCCCTTGCAGGATCATCCTTGAGGCTTTTATGATTGAGCCAGGCATTTTTTTCCTGCCAGTGCAATTTCCCACATGGGCGTACCAAGTGTCAATCAAGACACCCTCAAGGGTGAGCCATCACTGACTTGGCCCACTCAAGAAGTAAGATCCAATTGCTAGACCAGTCAGGTTCTGTACAAAGAACAAGGAGGAGATGAGACTTTGTCCTTTGCCTCAGGCTGCAAAATGACTTGGGCTGACTCTGGGTTTCTGACTCCTGCTTCTTCATCGATGGCAGAGTTATGTTCTGGTCTGATGCAGGAACCCACACGGCACATGACAAGGCTAGCTGAAGGTTGCTGAACCATGGGGAGCTCTGAGTGAGCAGCGTGCTCCAAGAAAAGTTGGGAGCAGACTGAGGCCTCTTGCATCTGTCTCCAGACAACCTTCTCCAGCTCCATTCCCTTGAGAGAACTTCAGAGCCTTAAAAAGCCAGCTGTGTGGCCTGAAGATGGGCACACCTCCTCAGTTCAATAGCCTCCTTCCTGGTGTGCTCCTGGAACTTCTGCACTGGTGATGTTTGGTGAGAGGCATCCTGTTCTTCAGGCTCAGGGGAAGGTGACTGAGAGGGTCCAGGCTCTGGCCATATAGGCCCTGGTGGTCTGGGAGGTTCTGCCAGGAGTTCTTGTCCAAACATCTCAGGCTCACTGGCCTCCCTGTCTTCTGTAGTCAGCTCTGAGCCCTGGCCCAGATCTGGCTCCCCTGCAATCTCCAACTCTTGTGTCCAGATCACTGCTGGGTACAGGGGTCATGACAAGCAGCAGCAGAAAGACTGGACAAAGTAGCTCCTGACATCATGAAATCTGCCCGTCCCCTCAGCTTATCTAGTGTGTCTGAGCTGAACAACAGTCTTCTCTCACTACACTGGAACTCAAGGACATCCAGTGAAGATGAATGAAGATGAAATGAAGCTGGAAGATTCAGGACAGACAAAAGGAGGTACTTACCCACACAACGTGTAGTTAAACTATGGAATTCACTGCCACAATATGTAATGGAGGATAAAGCTGGCAATGGCTGCTGGACACAATGCTGTATTCTCCCTCCACTGGCAGAGGCAATCTGCCTCTTAATACTAGGATGCTGGAAATCACAAGGGAATGTTATTGTGCTCCGGTCCTGGTTTTGACATTCCCAGAGGCATCAGATTGTGAGAACAGGAAGCTGGAGTAGATGGGATTTTGGCCTTATCCAACAGGGTTCTCCTTAATGTTTTTAGGTAACCTGGAGGCTATGGGGGTAAGCTAGTAGCCAAGAATGAACCTGGGAGGCAGGTTTGTGGAGCAATCCAGAAATCAGGAACATGTTAGAGCTCAATACGACTAACAAAATGAATTTCAATAGGGACAAATGTAAGGTTCTAGGCAGGAATAGCCAGCTACACAATTATAAGATGGGGGACATCAGGCTTGCCAGTAGTACATGTGAAAAATATCTAGATGTCTTAGTAGAGCACAAGCTTAACATGGGTCAAGAGTGTGATGCAGCAGCAAAAAGAGTGAATGCTATTATACGCTGCATCATCAGAAGTATAGTGTCCCAATTAAGGGAAGTAATAGTACCTCTCTATTCTGACTTGGTCAGATCACACTGTGTCCAGTTCTGGGCACAAAAATTTTGGAAGGATATTGATAAGTTGGAATGTGTGCAGAGAAGGGCGACCAAGATGATCAAGGGTCTGGAAACCAAGCCTTATGAGAAATGGTTGAGAGAGCTGGATATGTTTAGCCAAGAGAAGACCAAGAGGAGATATGATAGCCATCTTCAAATATCAAGATGGCTGTCACATGGAAGTTGGAGCAGTGCCTTCTCACCAGCCCTGCTCCATGCTGTCAACATGGGTTTTGCCTGACTAAAATGACCAATAGATGATGTCTATTGCTTGTCTAGATGGAGGAAGGAGCAGAGTATGTATTTGAGTGTATGTGCTGCATGGCTGGAATGTAACCTACTGTAACAAAGGTGAGAGCTGCATCCATTGCTCCACCCACTTCTGCCTGCAGCCCCACCCAGAAGATCGTGCAAGAGGGAATGCGGCCCTCAGGGTGGAAAAGGTTATCCACTCCGGCTCTGAAAGATGAAAGAAAGTTTTGTTCTGGTTTTGAACCGGGTTTACAGAACTCATAGTTGCCAATTCTTCCCTGGCAAAAGAAAAGAAAAAAGTCTGCTGAATTTCTGTTTGCCCACCCCGCTTGCTTCCACTTCTGGTGTTCCCTTCCGTGGCACTGTTTGGCCTCTTTCTTATTCTGTTGAGTTATGCCCAGCTAAGCCTTCCATAAACACCTCCGAGGTTCATCTTCTTCTGAGGGACAAAAGCGAAAAGCATGTCCTGGCCAAAGAGAGGTTGTTTTCGCAAACCTCCGAGGTCAGGGCTGACATTTGTCGTTCCAAAATTGGACAGAAGGGTGGGGACCCCCATCACTCACGGAGCTGAGTTTCACTGGAGCACCCCATCTGAGCCTTTTGTTTCTCCTTTTGGGAAGACACAATAGGTTAGGTCCTGACCCCTGTTGTCGCTGCAAACTCTACCTCTTTTCTTCCCTTTTGAACGTGGACAACGGGAAAGTCTGTCAAAAGGTGGAGCGCGTGACCCCCCCAACCCATGGACAATAAGGTAGGTCACTGACCTCAACACGGTACACACAGTTGGCTCTTTGTTTCTAGGTCATGCCAAAGTCCTCTGTGGGTGGGTGCTTCTGGATGGAAAAAAAGGCAGAGGGGACACTCTCTTTAGAAAGGTTTGGCTTTCTGCTTTAGTCCCCTCTTGATAAAGACAAGGCATGGTTTACAAGGCAAGAGGCCTGTCGCCAGCATGCTGGCAAGACCTATTTGGAAGGCTGTGCAACATCTGGAAACCACATTGGGGAGATATAAATGGGGGTGGGGGAGGAGAGAGAGGGGTTTGAGGCTAGGGATGGAGAACGCCGTCCGTTTCAATTTCTCGTTTTACCAGTCTTAAGTTCAGTTCTCTACATATACACATCCGTTTGCGTTTTCTAAAATAAGTCTTTGTGAAAATTCGTCACCATACACACATTTTTGCAGGCAGTTTCCCCTAATATAATGCATTTTATATGTTCTTTTTTACGCACACTTTCCCTTAATATACACATTTCTGGCCCCATTATTTGGTTGGAGAACAGCAGCACAAATGTGGAAGAGTGAATTTCTCATGAAAACTGCATTTCTATTTGCACATTGTCTCAGGAAGTGTGAATTAGGTAGGTTTGTATTAAAATCCTAACTGAAACAAATTTCTCCTCCCTCCTGAGCCCAGATACATCTGTTCAAACTGTGGAAGAATCCCACAGCAATATCATTCCTAAGATACTTCCAATCTCTGGCTATTTCCACGAAAGATTCAATCACATACCAGTAGATTCAGGTTACCCAGTAATCACTGATTGGGAGGTCTTGCGCAACAAGCCCACAAACTCCCAAATACTGAACTTTCTTATGTGCAAGTGATAGAGAAACACACTGGGAAGTATGAAAGAGACCCTGCAGTAGCTGCTGCTGCTTCTTCTTCTTCTTCTTCTTCTTCTTCTTGCTTTCATAATACTGTATTTTGTGTTTATGATGCCATCAAGGTGGTCTCACATGTGATCCTGCTTTCAGTACTGTATGTGCCTGCAAAAGTTTCAGGGCAGTCACGGTGCTACATTTCCAATCAGTAACTTCCAGTTGAATCCCCATATATATACAGTGGTAGCTCTGGTTACGTACTTAATTCGTTCTGGAGGTCTGTTCTTAACCTGAAACTGTTCTTAACCTGAAGCGCCACATTAGCTAATGTGGCCTCCCAGTGCTGTTGCGCCGCCGCCACCATGCGATTTCTGTTCTCATCCTGAAGCAAAGTTCTTAACCCAAGGTACTATTTCTGAGTTAGCAGAGTCTGTAACCTGAAGCGTATGTAACCTGAAGCGCATGTAACCAGAGGTACCACTGTATTTTTTTAACCCATGAAGGTTCTGGTCCTTGTCCCGCTTTTGTTGCTCTGTAGCCCCTTTGGACAGGAATAGCACGGTGGCATTGGGCAAGCATCTAAAGCAAGTTATTCCACTGCTTATGCACCATTATCGTGTCAATAACATGTCAAATCAAGAAGAGTATGTCATCATGGCCAGAGGCCCATCTAGTCCAGCATCCTGTTCTCAAAGTATCCAAACTGAAGGCTCCAGAAATGCCACGAACAGGGCTTGAGGTCAATGGCAACTCTCCCCACTTGTGATTTCCAGCAGCTGGTACAGAGGCATTCTGTCTCCAACACCAGCAACCCCACTAGAGGGGGACAATTAGAAGCAATTCCTTTAAAAAGGGGGGGGGGGAGGAGGAGGAGAAAATGCCCTGTATTTCTCTACATTCCTAGCTCTGCCCCTTTACTGCTGGGCTCTGCTCCAAAGTCCACCCCACATATCAGATTTTTCACTTTCTGGAGTTGGCAAGCCAGCAACATCACCCAGCCTCACCTAATTACATCACTGTAGAGGCCACACCTAGAGACTCTGGCAAGCTCCCCAATTGCTGCATCTTCAGATTAGGTGGGTATGAGACCTCATAGAGAGACAATTCCAGCTCAGGGTTGTTGCCTTCAGAGAAAGATTTTTTTTTTTGGGGGGGAGGCGTTTTTTCTACCTGCAGAGGACACATCTCAGGCCTCATGCTGCGACTGCACCCATGCAGCCTCCTGAGGTTCTCTGAGATGCCCCATTGCACTATCTAGAACAGAGTTTCCCAACCTTGGGTCTCCAGCTGTTATTGGACTACAGTTCCCATCATCCCTGACCACTGGTCCTGCTAGCTAGGGATGATGGGAGTTGTAGTCCAAAACCAGCTAGAGACCCAAGGTTGGGAAACCCTGATCTGGAATAATGGTTGATGCTGCCACTTGGTCACACTGCCTTGGCGAAAGAGCCCTGGGCTGGGCTGGTGTCAACATCTGGCATCCTTGAGCAGCCGATGGGGCCTCAGAAACTTGGCAGGGCCAACAGTGGGACAGGAAGATAGGAAGCTGCCTGGTACTGTGTCGGGCAACTGATCCATCTAGCTCAGCATGGGCTATGCTGACTAAGAGAAGCCCCCCAGTGTTTCAGGCAGAGGACATTCCCAGTCCTACCTGGAGATGCTGGAGACTAAATCTGGGGCCTTGTGCATGTGCTCTTATCACTGAGCCTTCAATGGTGTAGAATAATGATAATCTAGCTCAGTGTTGTCTACACTGACCGGTGGGCAGGGGTCTATTCCAGCCCTACATGGAGGGATTGAACCTGGGACTATCTGTATGAAAAGCAGGAGCTCTGACACTAAGCCATGTCCCTTTCTAAAAGCCTCAAGAACAGGTTGTAGGGCTCCGTTCTAGGGGTGGGGGAGGATCCTGGCTCAAAATATACCCCCCCACACACACCACAACTGCTTTGAGCTGCTTTGCCTCAAAGCCTCACTTGGTGCCCTTAGATCTCCTCATCAAATTCGAAACCAGGGGAGGGAATTCCTTATGAGAATTGCAACTCGGAGCAACCCCCCTCCCTCCTAAATCTCAGCCTCGCCCTGGGCAGCCCTATAAGTCACTCCGGCAGCTGCGAAGAAACCCAACCTTGCTATGTTCCACTGTCATAAAAACACAATAGCATTTGGCTGTCCGAGAAGGGCAAACCTTAACCCACCCTGGCTCCCCTGAGGTTATAAAAAGGGGGTGGGTTGTTGTTGTTGTGTTTTTTTTTAAAAAAGCCTCCAGTCCTCATTGTGTTCCCCACACTGCAGTTTCCCGGGAAACAGGCCCAGTCCAGGCATGCTTCCTGCTGTGGTCCTTGGCAAGATACAGTATTGAAGGCGGCTGCTTCTCTTCTGTTTCCAGCTGCCTCCCATGTGCTCCCAACAGGGCTGGAGAGGTGGAGGTGGAACTGACACCATCTGGAATCTCCCCCCACCCCACGGCAAAGGGCTTCCAGAATATATGACCTGATACATTCAGCAGCTGATGAAGAGAGGCAGGAGGAGAGGATATAGGGATACCCACTGCACACACATGACATTGTAGCATCCTCAGTTGCTGCTGCAGCAAGAGGTTGTACAGTCACATCTCCATACCATATGCTTAAAGAACATGGCTCCCTCTGCTGCAAGAATTGTGAGAACTGTAGTTTACTTCTCACAAAGCAGCACCTTTATCAAACTAAGAACATAATAGCCTCCTGGATCTTATGTTCATACGCAAGCAGAGAGTTTTCTTTTGCACTCAGGTCCTCCTTAGGAGCTTCCTGGGAGGCATCTGGTTGACCACAGTCAGAACTGTAAAGGATGCTGGCTCTTTTTACAATCTTATGCGATTTCTGAACACTCATACACTTATGAACTCCATGCAAGTAGAAAACTAGCACAGCAGGGAAATGTTTTTTCCTTGGGTGCTGATTTTCTACTGACAGCGGGGGGGGGGGGTTAACATTCGAAAAATGGTCATCTGACACCTGTAGCCTGAAGCACGATATATAGGATTCTACCAAGCTCTCAGGACCACCACACAGCCTTTTAAAGACCCAGCTCCTTTTGTACAAATTAACTTACTTGCCTTTGTTTTTTGGGGGGCTGGGGCTGTTCCCAAGTCACCCAGCTGGGCACTTTAAAAGCTGAGGAGTCATTTAGCAGAGGAGGCATCAGCTAAGCAGCTTTGTCCGGCTTTCCGACGGGTGCCGCCTGCCCGCTTTTCCTCCTCCGAAAACACCCTTCCAGCAGCTCTCAGACCAGATGCTCTCTTTGTCATTTTTTTCTCACCCTTTGTTGCTTTGCAGAAGATTTATGGCCTCTGGACTGTGTTTTTTATTTTATTTTTTGCAACAGCACGTGCTAATTTGGCCCCAACGGGTCAAGCTGATCTGACTCGCCCAACTGCACCATAGACATGTTATTGCTCCAAATCTTTCTAGCCTCCAGATGACCAGGTCACAACAGCTTAAAAGCACTTGCAGTTTAATGAACTCAAGATTTATTCAAGTTTCTCTGGAGGTGACCTGAGAACACTGAGGGTTCTGTACAGGGGGCTGATGGCAGGATGTGCAAGCTCTATCCCTTTTGCAGTCGTTTTAACCGGTTGTCATAGCAAACAGAATCAAGGCTGGCCAGAAGTGTTGTGCTGTTGGTGAGAAATCCCAAGCTTAAGACCTCTCTGCCCTCCCCCTTCACCCCTGACCAGGCTGGTTGGGACTGATGGTAGTAGCAGCAGCAGCTCAATAAAATCTGGAAGTCTCTGTTCAGCATGGCTGATATAGAACCCAGGAAGACACCTTTACCAGGCAGGCTAATTTGCCTATTAGTGGCTATCTAAGGAACTATCTTTCCAAGGGAATGTTGAAAACCACCTTATACTGCATCAGACTCTAGCCTCTGTAACTCAGTATTGTCTGCACTGATCACCAGCAGCACTCAAGGGTTAAGAACGTTAAGAAGAGCCCTGCTGAATCAGTCCAAAGGCCCACCTCGTCCAGCATCCCATTCTTGCAGTGACCAACCAGATGCCTATGGGAAGCCTGCAAACAGGACCCGAGAGCAACAGCAGCTCTCCCCACCTGCAGTTCTCGAAAACTGGCATGTTGTTTTCTGGAACATATACATTTTATGGAAATTTTGTCCCAATGTATACATTTTTGTACACATCGCTTGGCTGGAGATCTGCATTCCAAAATCCAAAGAAGTGCAACTTTTGAAAAACTCTGGGGTTGTGGTGCTCATCTCGCTTTATTGGCCAAGGGAGCCGGTGTACAGCTCCCTCCAGGTCATGTAGCCAACATGACTAAGCTGCTTCTGGCGAAGCAGAGCAGCGAACGGAAACGCCGTTTACCTTCCCGCCAGAGCGGTACCTATTTATCTACTTGCACTTTGACGTGCTTTCGAACTGCTAGATTGGCAGGAGCAGGGACCGAGCAACGGGAGCTCACCCCGTCACGGGGATTCGAACCACTGACCTTCTGATCGGCAAGCCCTAGGCTCTGTGGTTTAACCCAAAGCACCACCCGCGTCCCACAATACCAAAGAGATATCCATAAAAAGAGATTTCTCTGAATCTCGAGACTCTCCCCCCATCCCCTCCATGAGTCCTATTGCCAACATTTCCAACTGCATATTATTTCATAGTCTATATTTTGTATCTACCCGTATTGTCCATGGTATTTGTTACATTACAAGTGAGGTTAAAACCCTGCTAATGTTTTCAACTGCTTACAGTGGTCTCCTAACTAAATTATAATTTTTTCACATTCTTTCTTAAACTTTCTTAAACTTTTTGTCTCAGAAACCAAGAAGACAAAGAAGTGCGACTTTTGAAGGATGGATGTTTCAAGTTCTCCTCTTGTTTAGATTTGCATTGAAAGGCAAATTGAATCAAATTTCTCCCACACCCCTACCTACAAGGGGAAGTGAGCCACTCTGAATGCTTTGTGGAAGGAAACCTCTATGGGACACTCTGGTTGTGGGATCCCCACCATCAATACCACTGCACCCACAAAACACACACACACTCCTGGGCATCCATTATTGGGGGAGATTCAGGACTGATAAAAGGAAGCACCTCTCATGCAGTTCAACTATGGAACTCACTCCCACAGGAGACAGGGATGGCCATCGGCTTGGATGGCTCCCAAAGAGGATTAGAAAGCTTAGGGAAGTATATTAAAAAACCAGAAGCATTTTTACTGGGCATTGTAGGGGAGGACATTAACAGACAGGATTGTAAACAGTTTTTATATGCAATAACAGCTGCAAGAATATTACTGGCACAGAAATGGAAACAAGAAGAATTACCGACAAAAGAAGAGTGGCAAATGAAATTAATGGACTATGCAGAATTAGACAAATTAACATGAAGGATTCGAAACCTGTGGGCCCAGAGATTCTTAGAAGACTGGAGTAAATATTTGAAAAGCAATTGTAATAAACAGATTACGCTAGTAGGACTGCAAGAAGTTCTGTAAGGAGGACTATGTGAAATATTGCAAAGGAGATTATGAAGAGAATTATTAGTGATAATTAAAAGTAATAGAGAAATTAAGAAATGCAGAATAAGTGATAAAGAACAGAAAATCTTCAGAGGTTGTTGATGGAAGTCTAAAATATTGTATAAGATAAGAATTTATGTTAAATGATTGTTGGAAATGATATATTAAAAATCTAATAAAAATGTATTTAAAAAAGAAGAAGAAAATTTATGGAAGTAAATTCTACTGATGGCTACTAGCCACTATGACTATGCTCTGCCTCCACAGTTGGGAGGCAGCAATACTTCTGAATACCGGTTCCTGGAAACGGATAAGAAAAGGTTGTGCTCAGGTCCTGCTTGCAGGTTAGCCACTGCGAGAACAGAATATAGGGCTAGATGGGTCAATGGCTTGATGTTAAGCTTATTCCGAGTCCCGTGGTACAAAAGAGGTAAAGAATATGACTCACTGGCCCGGTGGGAGTTGGGATGTCAACAGATAGAAAGCTGGGAAGTAGGGGTGGGGGTGGGGCTGTAGGAGAGGCTCAGACTGGCAGCGAGATCAATGAAAAGGCTTTTGGACATGCCCCATTGATGCCATACCATCCTGTCCCCATCTGTCACCCTCTCTCCTCCCTCAACCC
This sequence comes from Podarcis tiliguerta, assembly GCF_965153285.1. Lineage (NCBI taxonomy): Eukaryota > Metazoa > Chordata > Lepidosauria > Squamata > Lacertidae > Podarcis > Podarcis tiliguerta. Next base: position 17,005,742 of record NC_139541.1, on the reverse strand, counting down.
ATGAATGGGCACTAGGGGGGGGGTGTGCATCACAAAAGAAGAGGTTCCAATTATGTTGTCATTTTCCCTCCCCACTTGCAAGATCCATCAAGTGGGGACAGGGACCGTTCCGTGCCATGCCCAGCTTTTCTCAGGGTACCTCGGGACATGTAAGCTGCCTACTTAAAGCAGCGGGACCAGTCCAATTACGGGAAAGACAAAAGGGGAGGAGGAGCCTTGCAAGCCCTGTGTTAATTGAAGTGGGGTTTCGCGCTAATGAGGATTGAGTACAAGGAAGCGTGGGGTGGGGGGGATGTTAGGGAGCCATTGAGGGCTTGTTCCCCCCCTCCCCGCCCAAGGATCTCTCAGCACTTCCCATTCCCCGCAGCCTCTGCTTCAGATTTTGACAAAGCCCCTTCCAAGCAAGAGGCCGAACGGTTGGTTGGCGTGCCAAGTGAAATTCCGGAGAAGAAAGCTGACCACTGTGCTAACACAAGGGCTTCTGTTTAGAACACAGGATGCTCACTGCCTTATACTGAGTCAGACCCTTGGTCCGTCTAGCTCAGTAACACCTACACTGGCCGGCAGCAGCTCTCCAGGATATCAGAAGGGGGTCTCCCTCCCACCCCTACCTGGAAATGCTGGGCTGGGGATTGAACCTGGGGTCTTTTGCATGAGCACTGAGCTATGGCCCTTCCCTAAAGCACTGGGTGGGAAGCCAGTTGACAATCTTCCATGTAGGTTACAGCAGAGGTAATGTGCTTAAAGCACTTTCCGTGCAGCAAAGTTCTGTGTGCCCGATGCAATGCTATCTTTCGCCAGTAGGGGGAACAGTTGTATCAGGTTGGCTGAGAGTATGAGAGTTTGTCTTTTAAGGGAAATTATCGTGGAAAGCAGAGTGTGGCGGCGGGGTGGGGGGAAGGGAAAAGGGAGAAAGATCATGTGTTTTTAATTCTATGTGAACATTTAAAACTGATCAAAGCTAGGATGGAAGCTGAGTTTTAGCTTCATTTAATTTCTGTCCATGCTTTCCCCCGCTGCGCAAAGCATCTTACAATCAGGAAAGTTATTCATGGTCATGTAGACAATCATACTCACTCAGCCTTCGGTGCTGGTTCATGCAAAACGGCACATTCACATGAGGGGTGTCCATCCACAAGCCCACCTGAGCACGACTAAGGGGAGGCAGAATGCATTAGATCATTGCACTGTAAAGATTTTCTATCTATCTATCTATCTATCTATCTATCTATCTATCTATTTATTTATTTATTTGGGCTTTGCTTTTTATTTTATTATTATTTTTAAAAAAACTGTTAAATCTCAAAGATATGCAGTAGTTACAAGAAGTTATTAAATACACACATGCAATACCTTTTGATATGCATATATTAATACTTCCCCACCTAGAAAAGCTATTATACCCATCAACAGTTATGTTATATTTATTCCACATAAATTCAGTTAAGGGATTCCACTTATCTTTAAACTTTTCTCTCTCTCTAGCCCATCATTGCTCACTCTAATCCATTCTGGAGGTTTATACTTCATTGCTACTTTACCATTTTCCCCCTTAACCCTTTTAAAACAGATTTGGGGTTTTTTCAATGTCAAAATTCCAGCTTTGCCAAAGTGGTCATTTGCTACTGTGCCCACCAGGGGGCAGGATGACATAAACAAGGATAGATTGTTACCTGCATCCTGTGACCGGCTGGTTCGATTGAATAATTCTAGCCCATTTTACAACTCAGAAAATTGCCAACATGTGAAATTCCACCCAACCATTACTCTCTCTTCTTTGTTTTGATACTGCTTCCTCAGCCAGATATTGGCTGTGTACACACCATACATTTAAAGCACATCCCCCCTCCTCCAAGAATTCTAACTAACAGGGAAGAATTTAACTAACAGGGAAGATTAGATATCTACGAGACCAAAAGTTCATCGAGGACTGGGGAAAATTTGTAGATTATCTGGAATGTATATGTGATGAAAGAATAACGCTAGTGGCATTTCAAGAAGCTCTGTGAAAGTTTGAGGAGTATTGTAAAAAAGAAAATAAGATTGGAACGGTATATTAAAAGGCAATATTAAATTTAGGAAATGCGAAACTAAAGAAAAATTAAATATGGATGATTGACAGAGAAGGAAGTACAAAAGAGAAAATTTGTGAAAAACTTTGATATGGTATTACATGTCTGTTTGTATTGAAAATTAATAAAAATTATTACAAAAAAAGAATTCTGGGAACTTTAGTATGTTAAGGGTGCTGGGAACTGTAGCTCTGAGGCTCAAACTACAGTTCCCAGGATTCATTGGGGGGGTCATGTGCTCTAAATGTATGGTCTGTACACAACCTTCTTTGCTGAGCCACTTCCAATAGCCTGCAGCTGCTGTTGTTCAAGTTAGGTCTGATGTGAGCTTTCTCCACCCCATCGCTTTGATTTTTTCTCCTGCTCCCATATTCCCTCAACCCTCTGCTCAGGTTTCCCTCTGGGCTTCTATCACTTCCCATGTCAATGCCTATACAGCAGGGGTGAGGAAACTTTGGCCCTCTAGATGTTGCCAAACCGCAACTCCCATCGGCACTAACAAGCCTTGCCAATATTAAAACTATGGTACACTTTCTCTCCAGCCACCATGCCTCTGCTCTGACTACCTATTTCTTAGGCTCTCAGTCTTCTGGAATCCTCTTTCTAAGCAGACTTTCAACCTTCCTTCTCCCCCAAGCAGCCCCACTGTCCAGTTCTGTAGGCACCTGAGTGTCAAGTCCTGAGCCCAAGTCCACCTAAGAGAACCTCCAAGGAGCCCTTCAAAAACAACCACACACAAAAGCTGTTTTTGCAGAGAGAAGAAGAAGAAGAAGAAGAAGAAGAAGAAGAAGAAGAAGAAGAGGAGGAGGAGTTTGGATTTGATATCCCGCCTTTCACTCCCCTTCAGGAGTCTCAAAGCGGCTAACATTCTCCTTTCACTTCCTCCCCCACAACAAACATTCTGTGAGGTGAGTGGGGCTGAGAGACTTCAAAGAAGTGTGACTGGCCCAAGGTCACCCAGCAGCTGCATGTGGAGGAGCGGAGACGCGAACCCGGTTCCCCAGATTACGAGACTACCGCTCTTAACCACTACACCACACTGGCTCTGGTATCAGCTGATGTAGGGTGACCAGGCCTGATGTGCGGTAAGCTACACCTGCCTGGAATCACTGGCTAGCTGGTTAAAGGGCCATCTCTTTATTTAATTTTTTGGCCACCTCTTTATTTTGTCGTCTTTGGGGTTCAGCACAGCTGGGAGGAGCTGCAGGGGATTCATCCTCTCAGTCAGATTGTGGGTCCTCGGTGGCCACAATTACTTGCATGGGCGTGCTAAAGTTTCTGCATTCACCAGCTGCCACCATGCAGTCACAGCCCATTTGCATCCGCAGCAGGCAGGCAGGCAGGAGTGGTTTTTATTCAAGCTGACGCCAACCGGAAGTCTAGCAAAAGAACTGTATAATGATGTTACAGGGAAAGAGGAAACACAGGCCAAATGCAGAGCAAGGATTCCAAGTGTAAGTATAGGGAAGGGACTGTGGCCCGGTGGTTGAGTACCTGATTTGCATGCAGAAGGTCCTGGTTCAATCCTGTGCATCTCCAGGTAGGGCTGGGAAAACCACCCTGCCTGAAACCCAGGAGAGTTGCTGCTAACCATTATGTATTGAGTTAGACAGACCAATGGTATTCCTGTGTTGCCATCTGTTCAGGGAAGGACCATAGCTCTGTGGCAGAACATCTGCTCTGCATCATCATCATCATCACCTTTATCACCATTATGTATTGAATTTTTATACCACCCTTCATCTGAGGATGACAGGGCAGTTTACAATATAAAACACAAAAATGCATACCACAGTAGCAAACAATAAACCTGTCCAATACACACACACACTTTAAAAGGCCATAAATTGTTTAATCAGCCAAAGGCTGATGTTTTTGCCTGGTGCCTAAAGATTTGTAACAAAGGCACTAAGCAAGCCCCCTGGGTAGGGCATTCCACAAGGAGGGAGCCACCACAGAAAAGGCCCATTCCTCTTTCGCTACCTCCAGACCTCTTGTGGTAAAGAGACCCCTGACCAGTCATGACCGACTCTGGGGTTGTGGCGCTCATCTCGCTTTATTGGCCAAGGGAGCTGGCATACAGCTTCCGGGTCATGTGGCCAGCATGACTAAGCTGCTTCTGGTGAACCAGAGCAGCGCACGGAAACACTGTTTACCTTCCCGCTGGAGCGGTACCTATTTATCTACTTGCACTTTGACGTGCTTTCAAACTGCTAGGTTGGCAGGAGCAGGGACCGAGCAACGGGAGCTCACCCCGTCGCGGGGATTCAAACCGGCGACCTTCTGATCGGCAAGTCCTAGGCTCTGTGGTTTAACCCACAGAGCCAACTGCGTCCCCTTAGACCTCTTGTGGAGGGGCACACAAAGAATGGCCTCAGATGATGATTGCAGGGTCTGGATTGCTTTAAATGGGCAGAGGCGGTTCTTAAGAAGGTCCCAGGCACCTCCAGGTACAGCTAAGAAAGCCCTTTTCTGAGATCCTAGAGAGCTGCTGGTTGTAAGCACAGTCAAAACTCAGCTGGGCAGAGCAATGAATAGGCTGAACTGACAGGAGGCATGTTCTTGTCCAAAGCCAGTGAGCCACCTGGGGCATCTTAAATGGGTCTGACTCAGCCCTCCCTCCCTTCCTCTTGCAGACACAGTGTTAGTCTCCCAGCCAATCCACCCACCCTTCCTCTCCCCACCTGTCTTTTCTTCTGCAGCTGCCTCCGTTTACAAGACTTCTGGCTCCCCAAACTCTCCCTGCCTGCGCGGAAAACCCATAAGGGGATTTGAGTACACTCTGCTCTTCCGGCTGCCCGGAAGGAGCAAAGGGTTGAGCTGCTGGGAGGAGAGAGGGGGCTGCCGGGGCGGGGACAGGAGAAAAGCAATTGAGCAAAGCAGAGGCATCTGCTGGAGAAGCGGGGGTGGGGTGGGGGGGTGGGGGGAAGAAACTGCAGGACTTAAAAAAAAATTGTGCCTCACATTTCCTCCTCTAAATTATAAGAGCTCGTAAACAAGAGGGAGCCCCAGCCCTCTGAGGTTTGCCACATAAAGAGTTAGCGACTCGCAGATGCCATAAGTGTGGTGTCCCGTCTGCTGGAGATGGGTTCTTTAAAGGGTATTTGGGGGTAGGGTTTTATTTCCCCTCCCCCCTTTTATTTGCGCCAAAGGTTGCTTCTGGTCTCTCAGCAGTTCCTCCAATGACATTAATAAAATACTGACATGCCTTCTGAGGCTAAGAAGAGACTTGCCAATGGCCTACCTAGTTCAGCATCCTGTTTTCACAGTGGCCACCGACCAGATGCTTGTGGAAAATCCTCAAGGCGGGGACAGAGCTCAAGAGCAGTCTGCCCTCCTGCAGTTTCCAGCAACTGGAGTTCAGAAGCAGCCATCGAGGCAGAGCATCGCAATCATGGCTAGTAGCCACCAATTGCCTTCTACTTCTGAGATCTCCTGCAGGCTGGTCTGTTATTCTGCAACCTACCTGTGACACGATGATGGTGAATTAATGGCAGAGTTATTCCGCTTTAATTTGTTTCTGTGATGCAATTGCCACCTATCCACCCGCCTCTAGATAACCTATCCGGCCCTTCAGGTATTTGAAGAAAACTATCATGTGGTCTTTTTTTGTGAGCTTTCCAAAGGGGTTGAAAACCCCTAGCTATGGGTGTTTATTGAGCATTCATCCTGATTTGTATGCAGGGAGAGGAAACCACAGCTGGCTCTTTAAGGAGCATTCATTCTGATTTGTTTGCTGGGAGGTTAGATGACATTGCACCAGAGCAAATGTTAATGTTTGATGTTGTATTGTGTTTTAATTTGTTGGAAGCCGCCCAGAGTGGCTGGGGGAATTAATTCATTATATCAAGGCCCTTCTAGACTGGTGTCTTATTCCTGGTGAATGCATCTGAAGACCAATTGCTGGAAACACCAGGAGGTGAAAGTTGCTGTCATGCTCGGTTCCTGCTTGCTGGTTTCCCACTGGGGCATTCCATCAGTCGCTGTGAGAACAGGGTGTTGGAATAGATGAGCCATTGGCTTGATCCAGTGGTCACAATCCCGTCTATTGCTGATGTTCAGGGTGTATCACCCATGCACAAGAAGGCGGCACTAGCAAGCTTTGGAGAACCCCAAGAGTTTGAAGGAGAGCGAGATGAGAGGGAGCTCTCCAACAAAGGCCAATGAGAAATGAAAGTGCTGTGTTGCCACAGAATGCTGACTGGCTGTTGTGTGTGTGTGTGTGTGTGTGTGTGTGTGTAAGGAACCGAGGGGAAGAGGAATTAAATAGCTGGAATCCCAAAGCACAAGGACTCTATGCTGCAACATTTTGTTGCAGGCTCCCTCTAGCAGACAGTTCTGTCACATTCCATCACACTCGTCCCAACTTTCCATCACACTCCTGCATGACCAAAAAACTGAGCTCGGAAATAAGAGCAGCATTTTCGGCTTAATGATGGCCACCAACTTTAAAAGAGGGCAGGCAGAGTCTTCCTGTTATATACCTGCTGGGATACACAAGGCACCTGACCCTCACCTGAATCTCATAGCTCTCCTGACAGGTGATTTGGTCTGCAGCCACAGTGTGGAAATAAAAGATAAGATTGCCCACCAAATACCAGGCACTCTACTATTCAAATTAGGCCCCAGTGTTTTTGTTACAATCCCCTTCTCAATTAAGTAATCAATTTTAATCTAGAATTTAAATTCTCAAAACTTTCTTATTTGTTAAATCAAGCAAGTAAACTACTGCTCTCACTTCATTACAAACAGTATTTCTACCTGCAACGCATTTGAGGAAATTTGCTCCTCTTCCTTTCACAGATATTTTGTTGCCATTTGCAACTGTCGCTGCCTCTGATTAGTTATCATTTATCTCTTGGGGGAAATAATTAGCATCACACGTCATGTTCATGGAAGTTGCTGAACCAATTAACCAACTACAGGGGTTACTGTTAATAGCACCAGTTTTCCTATAACTTGATATTGCTGGATAGTTCTGATGAACTGCAAAAGCCTTTTTAGTTTGCCTTCTGTTGCCACCCTGGAACTTTTCTTTATTAGGGCCACTTTGTTTTGTACGATTCCTTGCAAATGAAGGAAAACAACTTTTCTGCTTATATATGTTGATAACATAATTTTGGTTACTGAGAACAAACAAGATTGTACAAAAACAAGATTGGGTGCAGGCCTGGCCAGGACATAAGCATCCTGACTGTGACAAAGGTGACCTGTGTGCTTGCTTGCTGGATTAACAGCTGTTGGGAACTTCAAGGTCCCTGCTCACCCTTCTTATGGTCTTTGTACTGGACCTGGAGACTCCAACAGAGAGCATTCCATGTCAGGAAGGAGTGCAAGTGGGCACCCTATCAAATGACAGGGCAGGAGCTACACGGAGCAGGGCCTTTTCACTGGTGGTGCCCATTGTATGGCTCGCTCTTCCCAGACCTGCTCTCTTTTGGCCTGTATTTGGGAGCTTTATAATTTAGGAAGACTTTGGAAGAACTGGTTGACAAGTCTTATCAGTTGCTGATGTATGAAAGGATTTTATTTGCTGCTATTCTGGGCTTCTGGTGCACCAGGGTTTACATCAGCATGATAGAGCTGGCCAGGATGCCAGAAGGGATACAATTTACAAGCTTTCTCCATTATCTCCACAGCAGGGGGTGTTCAGTCAACAGTGCAAAGGCTGAGCTGAAGCATTCCCTGGTGGTTACCTGCTTTCAGCAATAGGGGTCACTGTTTGGTAGTACCCAATTGGTTAGCTGTCAAATTCTAGAACTCCCTATTGGTGGCTCTTAGGTAATTCACAAAGTCCATTCATAAAACACAGTGCTCATTCATTAAGAAGTAACATAAATCTCCATTGCTACATATTAGGTGTATATTTCAGAGGTTGAACGTACAGGTTTATGGCCATGCTGTAGTATAGTGCTTATGCAACTGTGAATAGAAGGTGGTTGGGCTCATTGTCTCAGGGTTTGCAGGGGAAGAGGTGACAAAACTGATTTCCAATAAGTGCCCCCCTTTATTTCCATAACAAGTCCTTGAGTCTGTACTCTGAATGGTGACACCAGGGACCTAGAAGGTGCAGGGCTTGTCAGTCCAACCCCTGCACAGTCTCATCAGGACTGACCGTAAGGCAATTGGAGCAATTTGGCCAAATTGGGCTCCGTGTGCTTCTCCTAAGGGGCCCCCCAACCAGGGCAATCTAGATGGATTTTATTTATATTTATAAGATATTGCAGACTTTGGCTGTGAACTGGAGCCCTACCAAAATAATAATAATAATACTAAAGTTGTGCCCCACTGCTTCAAATTGCGCCTCACTGGCTAGCCCTGAGTCTCATAGTTGCTGGGCCTGAGTTGCCCTGCCCTTGCATGAAGTCTTGGCTTTACAATTTTGGGAGAGGGAAGACTGTGGCACTAGGGAACGGGCAGGCTGGCGAGGCCCCCTAGATTTAGAGGCCCTAGGCTTCAGCCTACTTAGCCTATACATAAATCTGGCACTGGATCAAGGTGGTGGCTGCCCCTCTGCCACTGCCATCGCTGCAGCATCAACATCCCAAACGTGTATTTATTTATTTAGCCATGCCCCCCGGCCAACCAGATTGGTTGACCCAAGGAGTGACACAGCTGGGGACTCCCTAATGTCTCAGGGGCTAGCCACACCTCCCATGCAGAGAGGAGAGCTCCTGGTGAGCCTGCAAAAAGGAAACGGCTTTAGGTGGGCAGGCGTTCAGGGGCCGCAAGAGATTGCTTTTTCAAAATTGTCCGGGGGGGGGGCGCTTGAAACCAGGCCAGGGGCCGCAAGTGGCCCCCGGGCTGGACTTTGGACATGCCTGATATAGGAGAAGGGTATCAGTGCCTGCTAGTCATGATGGCTGTGCGCTATCTCTGGAGGTGGAGACGTTATGCCTCTGAATACCAGTTGCTGTGGGGAGAGTTGCTGTTGCACTCAAATACTTCTTTCAGGCTTCCCTTTGCAACTGGTTGGCCACGGTGAGGAGAGGATGCAGGTTCCCAGGAGGTGATTGCAGTTTATCTCTGTGTGCAGAAACTTGCAGGACTATTTGTAATATTTAAGGGTCTATATAAGGCCCTTTCTGCACATAGCTACATACACACAACCTGCTGTGTGGACAGGCATTTAACTAATTATTTTGAGGGCATGAGTTATTTTTGGGTGGGGTGGGAGGAACGAAAGAACGAGAGCTCTTTATTGTGGAGCAGCTGTTGTTTTGAAGCTCGGTGGCTGATGTGAGATCACATTGCTGCCCCCTGACGCCGCCTTGGAGTTGTGTCTCCACCTCTGGCTGTGCTGAGCGCCATAAACCCATATTGGGGTCAAACTCCTGGTGCCACTCCACCATTCAGTGGGGAGCTGGGTACGAAGGCTTTGCAAAACAGGAGTTCATTCCTTGGAGGGGTGTGTGTGTGTGTGTGTGTGTGTAGAATTTGAAGTGGAGAACAGCATCAGCAGAAGAAGGGCCCCTGTCTTTGCTTGGAATGCCACTTAAGGCTGCAATCCTAAACACACACAGTAAGGAGAAAGCTCCAATGAGCAAAGAAGGACTTGCTTTTCAGTAAACATGCAAGGGAACATAAGAAGCTGCTTTATGAACCTAGCTCGGGTTTGTCAACACTGACTGGCAGCAGCACTCCAGGATTTCAGGCAGGGGACATTCCCAGCATTACTTAGAGATGCTGGGGACTGAACACAGGACATCCTATATGCAAAGAGACACTCTAGCACTGAGCTATCCTGCTTGACATCCCGCCCACCCACGCATTTGACATTTAGAAGTGTGCCATCTCTTCTGAGGTTCCATGAAGACACATCCTCGACAAGAAGCCTATCAACGGCAGAAAAACATCCCTGGAAGAGACAGCTTGCCTATCACCACTGTTCTTTCTGATGGAACGCTCAGCCTAAGGGGAGTGCTTGGGGCTTGTTTGGAAAAACCGCTGCTTTAATCCACTGGCTGGGTTCCGAGCCTGGAGGTCAAACCTCTTACTGGCTGGCCTCCCCAGAGTCACATCACGGGCTTCCAGGCAGTTGCAGCTGCTGTCAGAAAGGGAGAGAGGAAGACCTGTCTCCACGCCAGCAGCTGTTGCCAGGTCAAATGTTCAGGACTAGATTCCTCCCCACCCTGCTCTGGCTCGGCTCTGGTTTCGTGCTGCCTTGGCTCCTGTGGTTCAACCAACACCCCCTTTCCTCCTGGTGGAATTAAGCGATCAGATGCAGTCAGCCAGGCGGCCTTAGCGTGCCTGGTAGATGCGTGGAAGGGAGGGTTGCTGCTGGCACCGCTTTGTAATATTTGCTCTTTATCATTTTATGCATTGCTTGTCAATGAACCCTGGTGCTTTTCAAGAGAGCGCTTCCGGGCCATTGCTCTTTTCCAATGGGATTCAACCACATACACAGAAATTCAGGTTGCACACATAAAGTTGCACTAATGGAGTGGTACATAAATTCAGAAATGCAGGGTCCCTTCACTATAGTCACAGCCACACCCCCTTATAGGATTATACAATAATCTTATAATTATAGTTACAATGAATGCAGCTCTCCATGTGTTGCTTTTCAGCTATATTTTACCATTTTAAGGTTGCCTACACAAAGGGCGGAATTAGGGCTGCATGACTGGTTCCCCCACACTGGGCGCCAAGCCACGGGCGGTGCTGCAGGGCATTGCAACTATGGCATTGTGCATGCACAAATGGAAGGTAAGAGGCGGCCCCCTGCCCAAAAATTGGCCTCGTACAGGGCGCTGCTGAAATTTGAAAGATCAAAGTCCACCCCTGCCTACACACACACACACACACACACACACACACACACACACACACTTGGGGAGGACTTAGAACATGATATCAAGCAATGAGAAGATGTGACCACTTTAAACTTCCTTTGGGTGTCTATACAGGCCTTGCTTAACTACTGATATAGAAAAATAGGGTTGGTTGGCTGAATGAGGTAACTGTGCCCCTTGAAGGACCAGGTGTGCAGCCTGGGAGACTGCTGTCCATGGAGACGCAGGTCAATTCTGTGTCCGGGGCAGCTGTTTACCAGCTCCATCTGGTATGCAGGCTGAGACCCTATGCCAGTGGACTGTCTCGCCAGAGTGGTGCATGCTCTGGTTATCTCTTGCTTGGACTACTGCAATGCGCCCTACGTGGGGCTACCTTTGAAGGTGACCCGGAAACTACAACTAATCCAGAATGCGGCAGCTAGACTGGTCTTCAAAGACCTACATTGGCTCCCAGTACGTTTCCGAGCACAACTCAAAGTGTTTGTGCTGACCTTTAAAGCCCTAAACGGCCTCGGCCCAGTATACCTGAAGGACCATCTCTACCCCTATCGTTCTACCCGGACACTAAGGTCCAGCGCCAAGGGCCATCTGGCGATTCCCTCACCGCAAGAAGCCAAGTTACAGGGGACCAGGCAGAGGGCCTTCTCAGTAGTGGCACCCGTCCTGTGGAACTCCCTCCCACCAGATGCCAACTACCAGACTTTTAGAAGACATCTGAAGGCAGCTCTGTTTAGAGAAGCTTTTAAGGTGGGGTTACTGTGGCTCGGGCAGGACAAGGTGTGATACTCCTTAGGATCTGACAAGTTTTACATTGTTGCAGTTTACACAAAACATTAGTATTCGATAAGACAATCAGGATGCTGGTCAGACATCCCTCAATGCAGATCATCTGGGCAAACAATGACAATGAATACAAAGGAGGTTTATAGATATAGGAGAGGAATCCCTTCAGGAACTTCCCCTGATTGCTATCTGCCTACCTGTTATCAAGCCAGGGGGGATTAAGGAGGCAAAGGAAATATTTAGTCTTTAGGAGAGCCAAGATGGCTTTTGGATTGCTCTCCTGTACTGTTTTAGACATGTGGTTTATATACTTATGCATGTGTGTTTACCTTGTGCAATTATCACCATTTCTTCTATATCTGAGACCTTAGAATTCCTATAACGCTACAAATGTGGCATAGTGGTTAGAGTCTTGGGAGACCAGTGTTCAAATCCTCATTTAGCCACAAGGCTCACTGGTTGACCTTGGGCCATTACTGCCTCTCAGCCTAACTTAACTCACAGGGTTGTTGTGAGGATTAAATCAAAAGGGTGTGTGTGACAGACCATGAACTTCTTAGAGAAAGAAGTGGGATATAAATTTAATAGATAAGCAAAATAGGCTTTGCACCACTTGAAATAGCATGATTCCCCCTCTTCCAAAGCCACAATCTGTGTTCACACATTGGCATGGACATCTGCAGTGGCTGTCAACATGTAAGCTTCCTGCTCCTTGCAGACGTCTGTATAAATGTGTCTAGACATCTCACTGATGGCTTGTTCCCCACCTACTATTCATACAATCTTGAGGAAGGGCCATAGCTCAATGGTAAAACATCTGCTTTGCATGTAGAAGGTCCCAAGTTCAATCCCTGGCAAGGAGAGCTCCGAGACACTCCTGTCTGAAACCCTGGAAAGCTGCTGCCAGTCAGTGTAGACAATACTGAGCTTGATGGAGCAATGGTCGGTTTAAGGCAGCTCCCTGTGTCCCCATATTCCAGTTAACATGTAAACGGGGTTATGGTGTAGCATCAGCCCAGGGACGAACAAACAGCAGCACGTGAGCACCAGGAGGCCTCCAGGTGAGTTCCATGTGCATCTCTGAAATTCCCTGCAACCCCCCAAAATTGCCCAAACGCCCCATTGTTTTTGCAGTCTGCAAATAGGGCCACAATATCAGATGGCCAGCATTTTTGCCTAGCACTAAAGGAAGGAACTTAGCTCAGTGGTAGAGCACCTGCTTTGCATGCAGAAAGTTCCATGTTGAATCCCAGCCATCTTCAGGTAGGGCTGGGGAAGGTTAATGTCTGAAACCCTGGAAAGCCTCTGCCAGTCAGTGCGGGCAGTACTGACACAGATGGACCCAATGGTCTGACTCAGTATAAGGCAGCTTCCTATGTTCCTGCGGTCAACTATTGATGCTTCATGGTTGTAGCCTCAAAAGAGCCGTAAAGCTCTGATGACCAGAGGGAATGCTTTTAAGCAAAACAGTCTGACTCCCCTTGTGGGCTGTTGATTAACTTGGTGGAGTCTGTCTCCCAGCAATAAAACCCCCGGGTCCGTGGCAACCTAGACAAAGCTGAAAAATATCTCTTGGGAGTGGGGGTGGGGAGTAACCTTTTCTGTCAAGTCTGGCTAAGGCATATTAACTTAGAGGAGAAATAATGACTAAAAGCCATGTTAGAGGTTGATGAAATTATGAAAAGTGGTGAGTGAAAGATACCCACCCCACCCTCTTTTCTCTTAAACAGAGCTGTCAACTGACCAGAAAAGTGTTCAGTCTTACTCTTGTGTCTTTAACTTAATGATAAAAATAAATCAGCAACAGAAACTTTTCAAAGCATTGAGATAAATGCACCTCTTAAATGCCGCTGGTCATGAACGTTAACAACATAAGAAAAGCCTTGTTAATAATTATTTTATTCATTCATTCATTCATTCATTCATTCCCCAGCCACTCTGGGCAGCTTCCAACAAAATATTAAAATACAATACTCCTTCAGATATGTTTGACCAGTCCAATGGTACAGCTTTTGCAGCATCTTATTCTCACAGTAGCCAATCAAATCCCCCAATGGGAAACCCACAAGCAAGACTTGGGCACAACAGTACTCTTCTTCCTGTGGTTTCCAGCAACAGGTATTCAGAAACATTACCACCTCTGACTGTGGAGACAGAGGAGAGCCTACTCTGCTGTGACAGCTATGGGGACCAGATGAACATCTGGTAATCTTTCTCATAATGCTTGAATTGTGGGGTGTCATTCAATGAGACTGATTGGCAGCAGATTCAGGACTAACTAAAGGAAGAAAACCTATTCATAATGAAGGCTGCAATCCCATTCACACTTAGAATCACAGAATTTTAGAGCCAGAAGATAATCATGGTGGTCATTCAGTCCAGCCAGCCACTCAGAGCAAGGATCTTGCATCCACAACATTTCTGATGGATGACCATCCAGCCTCTGCTTATAAAGGAGAGCCTAGCAACATAGCTAATCTTTGGAATTTGTAACTTCTCCACATTTTACAATGCAGTTCTCCAGCCAAACCATGCATTTAAAACACATGTGTTCCACAAAAGAATTCTGGGAACTGTAGTCAAAATCCAAAGCTATGGTTCCCAACACCTTTAAACAAGGTACAGTTCTCAATATTTTTAAAGGGAAGCCATGTTTTTTTTTTTTAATGTGCACATAGTTAAGTTATGGAACTCTGCACCACAGGAGGCAGTGATGGCCACAAACTTGGATGGGCTTTGGAGGATAATGCCATCAATGTCTATGAGTCATGATGGTTTTGCTCTCTTCCTCCATAGCTGGGAGACAGGAATGCTTCTGAATGCCAGTTGCTGGACAACACAAGAAGGGAGAGAACTCTTGTGCTCAAGTTCTGTTTGTGGGTTTCCCACAGGCATCTGGTTAACCATTTTGACAATATGATGCTGGACTAAATGGTCCTTTGGCCTGATCCAGCAGGCTCTTCTTGTGTGCTTTAAATGGATGATGGGGATGTGACCAGAGAGACGACAATCCTTTAAAGTGCCATTTTCTGGCGAGGGGCAGCTACCTAAGGGGATGAGAGCCTAGCGGCTTCTTCACCTAGGGGCCGAGCCAGGCTAGCCTGACATCTGGAAGCATGCTATTGTGCAAAAATATTGCTGTCTCAGCATCCTTCTCATGCCCCCTCCCAGGAAACAGGAGCCAGGCAGCCTGTCGAGTAACCAAGCCCTGGGGCCTGTTAATAAAAAAATCCACAAGATTTGCAATAGCCTGAAGTGGTTCTCAGGGTAGAGTGTGAGATGGAGGGGAGGGGGAGATCTAGGCTCCAGGCAATACCAGGCCTGTCTCATCAGAAGATTGAAATATGCTGGGCTGGGTTGAGGAGGTATTTGGGCCATTATCTCAAGCAAAGGAGCCCCCCTACTGACTCCCGGCTGCTGGTTTTCCAACTAATTACATTCCCCCGTAAAAGCCAGGGTGGGGTTTGGTGGAAATCAAAGAAACTTCATTTAGAAGGATGGCTGGTAGCATTTTCTAATTGCTGCTCATGTGTCAAAGCTTTAACAACGAGGCTCGATATTTATAGGGCCGCCGCTTACCCCCTGCCCCCTCATCAGAGCCCACAGCAATTGTTTTCGAACAGCGGTGCCCAAATTTGGTACCTCTGCAACACATAATTAACCAATAAAATTCATGAACGACGAGTTATGGTGAAAGCTGCTAGCTTAAGATGGGAACACTGGAAGCTGCTTTACTCTGAATCAACGCACTGATACTTTTTAGCTTAAAGCTGTTGACACTGACTGGCAGCAACAGCTCCCCAGAGCTTCAGGCAGGAGATATTCCCAGCCCTACCTGGAGATGCCGGGGATTGAACTTAGGACCTTCTGCATGCAAAAGCAGGTGCTCTACCCTCAACTACAGCCCTTAAAAACAATGCAGCCCTGAACATCCCTCAATACCCTGTAACAAACTACAGCCCTCAGGATTCTTTGGGGAAAGCCATGAATGTTAAAAGTTTTATGACACTGTTTGAAATACGGTACATAGTGCAGATGGGGATGGGGTGGGAGTTTCTAGGTTCTTCAGGCCCACTGAAATTTATGCACCTAGGTCAATCAGGTCCATTCATATGAATGGGGTCTCGTCTGAGCAGAACCAACATTGAATGCTAGCAACCCAGACATAGGTAGGAAGATTGAGTATCAGTGAGAAGTTTGCCTCATTTTTCGCACTGAGGGCTTGTCCACACTTCTGCTTTTCCTGTGCCTAGAAATCACAGGTCTGAGTGGTTTTCTATTTGTCCTGCCATTTCCTCCAGGAAAACCCTCTCTTTGGTGTTGCATTGGAGCAAACAGCAATCTGATGGCCGTTTGCTCCAATTCAGCAGCAAAGATTGGGTTTTCCTGGAAGAAAAGGGCAGATTTGCTTTTAACATTGTGCTTTTATTATAAGCTGTCTTGGGATGGGGGGGGGAGTGAGTAACCCATTGCTATGCCAGAATTGAAGTTGCACCCAGGGCATATATTTAAAGCACTCCTACCACTGCCACAGTCCTGGTTTCCCCCAGAGAATCCTGGGAACTGTAGTTTGTTAAGAGTACTGAGAACTGCAGCTCCCTATGACAAACCAGAGTCCCTAGGATTCTTTTGGTGGTGGTAGTGCTGGGAGCCAGACAAGACAGTTTAAGTGGTATAAGAGCACTTTATATGTATGATACGAATGTGACTTCAGTTTCTGCACTGCTGCTTCCAACAGGTGTGAGTGTTCGCTTCGTGAGTCTCCAACTCCCTATTCAGAAGAGAAAGAGAGAGAGGTTCCTCTCTTCCCAGCTGAATTGGACAGTGTGTGTGCCTTCTACCTACCCTCCCCAGACTAGCACCTGGAGACTTTGCAAAAACTTCGTTTGCTTGAGAAGGGGGACTTTTGATTAAAATGAACAGGCAGGGGTGCTTCCTTCACTCTCTCTTTTTCTCTCTCTTTTACTTTTCTTTGAGTCAATATTGGTTTTAGAACAGATGTGGTGGTTGGTAGGGGGGCAAAGCTGTCAAAAGAGAGACGGGGAGACGCTGGTGGGTTGACTGCTGCGGGAGAAAGGACAAGGACACAGAGGAGACCTGGGTCCCCCCAAACTGCCCCGAGAGAGGCCGACAAAGGTGGTGGTGGGGGGACTTGATTGTGGCGGGATCAGAGTGCGGGTGGGGGAAGTGTTCTGAGTGCACAGCAAAGGAACCTCAGGGAACAAAGCATCAAAGGCGACGCCAATGTGGCTAATTGAAGCACTTCGAGCATCAAATGATGAGGAAGAAGAAGAGA
Source organism: Podarcis tiliguerta (assembly GCF_965153285.1). Lineage (NCBI taxonomy): Eukaryota > Metazoa > Chordata > Lepidosauria > Squamata > Lacertidae > Podarcis > Podarcis tiliguerta. The sequence goes on along the minus strand of NC_139541.1, from coordinate 16,988,796 downwards.
GTGCCTTTCATGAGAAGCCAGCTTCTTCCCATCAATATCAGGGGAAAGGGTCTCTCTCTCTCTCTCTCTCTCTCTCTCACACACACACACACACACACACACACGAGATTGTGTGTGTGAGAGAGAGAGAGAAAGAGAGAGAGAGAGAAACATAAAAAATAATTAAAGCTGGGATGCATATCACAGTGTCCCCAAAAGGGGCGGGGGGCAAGAAGATGGTCGTTAGGAAATGGGGCACACCATTTGTCTTCCCTGCTGTGCCTCAAATACCTGGAAATGTTAATCACAAAGAGGACTAGGAGCTTGATATGGCCCCACTATACTAAAGTTTTTGACTATGGTGAAACACTGCATACGGATCTGAGTTCTTCCATTCCAGCCCCTCTGTTGCACACACCACCTCCACTGAAAAATCTTCTTCACACACTGGTTCTTCCAGGTTTCTACTTTTCACTACATCCACACTATTCCTTCAGCCCCCTTGCCTCCTGGACCAGAACTCTTGCCAACACTGCACAGCTACTCCCATTCCCAGACGTGTGGTTTTATTTTTGCTCCTGCCAAGCCGTTATCTCTCACTTACGGCTCCAAAGCTGCAATTTTTTTCAACTTTCTGCCACTGAGCATCCTCCACTCCACCGTATTTAAAATATTCACGATACTGCAAAATGTCAGTCAATGGTTTGCACGTGGAGCAAGCATGAAGCTTCATCTCCCATCATATTCCTGTCACGTTAAAACTATTTGCAGAAATGAAACTGGCTCTTACATAATGAGTGTGTGGGCCTCTCCAGACTGGTGGCTTTTTGTTTCATGTTTTTTCTTTCTATTTGCTGGCATATTCTGCAACTACTATAGAGTAAATAAGAGCTCTTTATTTGCAGGATAGACTCAGCAGCAAGCACAGGGCCCAGAAGTCAGGATTCCAAGCTACATGAGCAAGGAAAGAGGTTTGTAGCAGAACAGAAGTGACAAAGATGTCCCAGCAGTTAACATGCCCTTCCCACCAAGCTTTTAAATACAAGGTGGTGTACTCCATCTGGGTGGGTATATCTGATCCCACCTACAAAGGCAGCACCTGGTTCTTGGCGCTGAGAGGGTCTTGGGTTCAAGCTTCATGTCAGGCAAAAGATTCCTGCATTGCAGGGGGTTGGACTAGATGAGCCTTGTGGTCCCTTCCAACTCTACAATTATATGATTCTATTATTCTATTGGGAATGTGGGTGGCGCTGTGGTCTAAACCACAGAGCCTAGGGCTTACCAATCAGAAGGTCAGTGGTTTGAATCCCCACGACAGGGTGAGCTCCCGTTGTTCGGTCCCAGGTCCTGCCAACCTAGCAGTTCGAAAGCACATGCTTCCCCCCTCCCTGACAAGGCTCTGAGCTCTGCAGAAGGTGTAATGGGAGAGTGGACAGGTGTGCTTCCCCCTCTTTGATATCTACAGCCACAAGGGGAGGGCCTCTCTCCTCCATCTCTGTGTACCAGCCTTCCAGATCGCTTTGTGTATCTGCTCTTCTTCCTTCCTCCTTCCTCCTCTTACCTCTGGGCCTACCATGCCAGATCCTGACAGAGCCAAACGGCCCAAGGCCTTTTTGGGTATAAAAAGGGTGAGAGAGTATTTTAGGTATCCTGGCTTCATGTGACTGAAGAAATGAACACTGTCTTGCTTCCTCACCAGAAACAGCAGCTAGGCTAGGGAGGAGGGGAGCATCCTATAAAAAGGTTTTGTCCAAGGGCCAGCCCCTACCATTAAGCAGGCTGAAGCAGTCATCTCAGGCGGCAACTGCTGGGAGGCCAGCAATTGGAGGAACTCTAGCAAGGTGTGGGGAAGACAAAGCTGTCTGGGGCCATCCACAGTGGAGGCTGGTGCATTAGGCCTGCCCTCAGCCAGGCCCTGCCTGCATGCCTCCTGACTTACAACCATTCCTGTGGGAGATCCTGGCTGCCAGCCTCCTCCTCCACCCCAAAATTTTACAGAGGGAAAAAAGACAATCTAAATTCGATGACAATTTTGTTAGAAGAGTGGTTTTGGAGAGAGGAAAATCTTGGCCGCGTAACTTTTTCCGGTTCTTGTTAAATGGTGCTATGGTGTATATGATACACATTCCACAAGTCAAACAGATTCCTGTAAATTTGTATCCCTTTCCTTTTACATCCCACCCTGCCTCTATACCTTTCTCTTTTCCCACCCCCACACTCCATGTGTGTGAGGGGTGTGTGTGTGTGTGTGTCCCTCCTCCTCCCTGAGATTTTAATTACATTCTTCTATTTTCCACTCACTAGATCTGTCATTCTCTGGCAGACCTGATGTAATTATATTGTGGGAAGAATCGTCTGCTTTGCTGAGACTTCAGAGGCTTAGGAGCCCTCCCTGGTTGGGGCTTCTGTTTCCCCCACCCACCCCCGGTCTTTCTGCCAGGTACATACTCGGATGACAGATGGTCAAAGGGCTGTTGATTCTCCCTAACGAGCTGGCTCCTTAGCGGGTAACAAAAGGAGATGTCTCCTAAGAAAACAGAAGTAGATTCTTAATTAACTTGCACTCTCTGGCTTTCTGGCTGCACAGACGACAGGCAGATTGGGGGGGGGGCTTTTGGTGGGGGTGTTTGGATGGGCAAGAAACAGGCAGGTAAGTGTGGAGAAGCCCTAAGTCCACTAAAGATGTCAGTTTGGGGGCACCCAGCAGGTTTTCCTTATGTCCTTAGAAAGGAAAGGTAGAAATGCAGAGCTGCATACAAGAACCAAACTGGCCAAACTGCTCTCACAGTGGCCAACCAGATGCCTGTGGGAATTCCTCTAGCAGGACCCAAGCACAAGAGCCCTCTACAATCCTGTGGCAGCTGGTATTCAGAAGCATTACTGCCTCCAACCATGGAGTTGTGGCTTGTAACCATCAACAATAGCCTTATTCTCCATGAACTTGTCTTATTATCTTTTGAAGCCATTCAAGATGGTGGCCACCGCTGCTTCCTGTGGGAGAGAGTTCCATAGATTAACTATGCACTGTGTGAGGAAGCACTTTCTTTCATCTCTCCTGAATCTTCCAACTTTCAGCTTCATTGGATGTCCCCAGGTTCTAACATGATGGGAGAATGCGAAAAACCATTCTCTATCCACTCGCTCCATGCCATGCATAACTTTACAAACTTGGATCATGTCACCTGTCACTCGCCTTTGTCGAAACTGAAAAATCCTGAATGTTTATGTTTACAGGTGGGTTTTGAAAGGAGCCCTGGCTCTTCAAAAAGCCATATGCTCTTGGAGGTTCCCACCACTTGGAGAGGAGAGGGAGGAGGGGAGGAGGGATGCCACAGACAAAATGCTAAGTTGACAGAGGCAAGCTCAACATCCCAAGGAGCCGTCCTTTCTGATTAAATGCAACTGGTTAAAAGCCCAAGGGTCTTGACCCATCTTGGTAATTAACGATCCTACAGTGAGAGCGAGCCAGCAAAGATCTCCTTCTCCCAGGCCAATTTTCCAGTTTGGGCAATTACTTTCACTTGCCCACATCCCTGCTCTTGTGTGCTGGGGGGTCAGCTCAAAGGCAGCTGTGATGTGAAAAAGTGCATGATGGGAGACCGGGTCCCAGTGGGGGCTGCCCTCAGCTCGGTGGAGGGGTGGGGTCAGAGAGAGATGAAAGGTGAGTTTCAGGGTGTCCAGCACATAACCCCACTCGCTCATTAGACCACAGAATTGGTCGATCTCCCAGTTCAACTTTGTTCATTACTGGAAGGGCCAGGCCGTACCTGTCCATGATGATCAGCAACCCAAGCCAAGATAAAACTGACCACATTAGAGTCTTAACCTCCTCCTTTCTCCCAGTGCTCTTGCCACGTCCATCAGCTCCCTCCCGCCTAGCACAGGAACCTCCTAGTCTCAATCGCTCAGAAAAGTGCTTCCCAGACTTCTGAAAGCTGAACTGAACTAAAAGCAAAAGTATATTTCATTCTTTCCCTCCTACCCACTCAAAAAAGTGTGTGTGTACAGCATGAAAACTCTCCACCTTCAGAAGAGGCTGCTGTGTCAAAACACGTTTAAGCAAAGGGCCCGTAGCTCAATGGTAAAGAGGCCCATCTCCATCTGTCTATCCGAAGGAGGTGTGGAGGGTGGCCACATGAGAATGGGTGTTTTCAGTGGTGCCACCCCTCCATCTGTAGAATGCTCTCCCCAGGGAGATGTGCTGGGTACCATCACTGTCAAGTCTTTAGGAGCCACGTTAAGACTTTTTGGTTCGTTTAGGCCTTTGGTTAACTAAGTTGCCCCCTTTGGTGGGGTGGGTGGGACTCGTCCTTATTTGTATGCGATTGCATGAGTGGAACCAGCACTGGATTTAGGATGATAGAGGCAGTTCCTTCAGACAGGGCACCAAGCCGAGGGGGTGCAAAACAACAACAACAACCTATATTTATGCAGGTACTTACAGAGAAGATCCATTAAAAAGCATAGGAATTTACCCAAGGAATTATTGTGAAAATAAGAAATATTTAGGGAAGGGGGTGTCAATTTTGTGCCTTTTCAGGTTGCCATATTATTGAGGTCCACCCCTGGTGGAACTGGCATTGGGACAGGTGCCAAATAACTCCCATTCCACATTTGTAAGAAATCAATCTTTTAGTGTGGTAGTAACCACACTTTGGAATTCCTTGCCTACTGACAACAGGCAAGTGCCTTTGCTGTGGCCTTTTAGGTTAATGCTTGAAACATTTTTGTTTAGGCTAGCTGAACCAGACATATAGAATACTGACATGCGTTTTAACCTGGTTGCTAGCTTATTGTTGATTTTAATTATTTTTAAACTGTTTTGAATAAGTAGTTGCTGTTAACTGTTTTTTTAACAGGTAATTTTATTGTTTAAGTCTTCTTGTAAACCGCTTTGAGGCTTGATTACAAGCAGTATATAAATCTTATGAAATACATAAAATAAAATTGTTCATCGTCTTATTTTTTTTCTGGTTTCACATTACTTCTATTTGCTATCGTATTAAGTTGCTTTGAGAGTTTTGTATAAAGCAACTGACAAATGTAAATAGCAAGAACAGGCTCGTACAGGTGTTGGTTTTTCCCCTTGAGTCATTCTAATGATTGTTTTGCATTGTTTTTAAAATGTTCACATTGCTGTACCCTGCCCTGATACTTTTGTTATAAATTGATTGATAAATAAAGAAGGAAGGAAGGAAGGAAGGAAGGAAGGAAGGAAGGAAATAAGGAAATGTTCAAGTTTTACAATATATTTTGATTGTTTTATGGTCCTCTTTTCTGTGGGTTGCTTTTATGTACATTACTTAGAAATGTGAGTAATCAAGCAGTATATAAATGTCCTAACAACAACAAATACTTTGCATGCTGAGGGTCCCAGGTTCAATCCCTGGCACCTCCAGTTAAAAAGACCAAGTAGGAAGTGATGGGAAAGACACTCCTTTGACTAAGACCATGGATAATACTGGGTAATACTGGGCCAAGTGGACAAGTAGTATTGTATAAGGCAGTTGCTGTGGAAAGAAGGAAGCCTAGAGCATGGGTAGGCAAACTAAGGCCCGGGGGCCGGATCTGGCCCAATCACCTTCTCAATCCAGCCCATGGACGGTCCAGGAATCAGCGTGTTTTTACATGAGTAGAATGTGTCCTTTTATTTAAAATGTATCTCTGGGTTATTTGTGGGGCATAGGAATTCGTTCATATTTTCCCAAAAAAATATAGTCCGGCCCTCCACAAGGTCTGAGGGACAGTGGACTGGCCCCCTGCTGAAAAAGTTTGCAGACCCCTGGCCTAGAGCAATGCAATGGGCAGCAGATAATTCTCCGGCATTTCTGCAGTGGGAGTGATTGTCTGATCCATTCAAAGACATGGCTGATTCACCAGTCCCTTACTGGGGCTCATTGGAAAGAAGGAAAGCCAGCCCAGTGGGGGGTGATGCAGAGATGCTGTGGGTGCCCTCCTCTAAATACACACCTGCTTGCTTTAATATTAACACCAGCAAAATAAACAGGATTGAACTTCAGAGGAAATATACAGAAGCATAGAATTGTAGAGTTGGTAGTTATTCCAAGTGTAATCTAGTCTAATCCCCTGCAATGCAGGAACTGCAGCTAAAGAATCCCGGACATGACAGCCACCCAACTTCTGTTTAAGAACTCTCCAGTGCTGGAGACTCCAACACCCTCCGAGGGGGTCTGTTCCACTGCCCAACTGCTTCAACAGTAAGAAAGCCAGCTAATGTTTAGTCAGCATCTCCTTTCTTGCCATTTGAATCCATTGGTTTGGGTCTGAGCAGGAGAAAACAAGCTTGCTCCATCTTGCTACGTTGACAGCCCTTCAGATATTTGAAGAGGGCTATCATATCATCTCAGTCATGTCTTCTCCAGGCTAAATCCCTCACCCATTCCTCATTAATTCCAGGCCCTTTATCATCTTCTTTGTCACCTTCCTCTGAACACATTTCTGCTTGTCAATATCCTTCTTAAACTGTGGTGCCCAGAACTGGGCACTGTACTCCAGGTGTGGTCTGATTAGAGAGCGGTACTATTACTTCCCTTGATCTGGATACTATGCTTCTGTTGATGCAGCCAAGAATTGCATTAGGGTTTTTTTGCTGCTTGTGTTAAGCTTTATGTTATTTTATCTTATTATGACAATTTCTATCCTGCTTAATTATTATACTCTCTGGGCAATGTACAAAAAAATACAATGAAAAATAGAATCAGTTAAAGTAAATTCACTTAAAATGCCTGCTGGAATAATAAATAAAAAGTATCCAGTAGGTGCTGCAGTGGGGGGGCCTGTCTGGTCTCCTGCGAAAGGGAGTTTCATGAAATTTGGGTACACAATACTGAATGCATGGTTGCTGGTGGATACGAGCCCCACATCTGAGCTACAGGGGAAGCAATAACATTGACTCCCCCAAAGGCCTTAATATGGGAGACTTACTGAAAAATAAACCACTCTTTTGCTCTCAGAAGGGACGCGGGTGGCGCTGTGGGTAAAACCTCAGTGCCTAGGACTTGCCGATCGTATGGTCGGCGGTTCAAATCCCCGCGGCGGGGTGAGCTCCCGTCGTTCGGTCCCAGCTCCTGCCCACCTAGCAGTTCGAAAGCACCCCTAAGTACAAGTAGATAAATAGGTACCGCTTTATAGCGGGAAGGTAACGGCGTTTCCGTGCGCTGCGCTGGTGCTGGCTCGCCAGAGCAGCTTCGTCACACTGGCCACATGACCCAGAAGTGTCTCCGGACAGCGCTGGCTCCCGGCCTCTTAAGCGAGATGAGCACGCAACCCCAGAGTCGGTCACGACTGGCCCATACGGGCAGGGGTACCTTTACCTTTTACCTTTACCTTTTGCTCTCAGAAATCTGAGAAAACACTCCTTTCTACCCCAACCCATACAATGTACCTTTTCTGTGCTTCCTCCTTTATCTCCCTCCCCCCTCCCCTCTGTGTGTTTGTGGTGCCACTTTCTGCATACAATTTGTAGATTATTGGCTCAGAATCTCTCAGACTATTGACCAATTAAAGGATTTTGAGCTGATGAATCATCCGCTTTAAAACAATGAACTGATTCATTGTTGTTGTTTTTAAAAAAGAAACATCTTTGCATATCACTGAAACTTCAGTACAGGTACCACCCCCCACCCCCCATTGAGGGAGAGATATTGAAGGAAATATAAGCAAGCACACAGTTTAGCAGACAAAATGTGCATACCTGCATTGTAGGGAGACTATTCTTCATATTCCCTCCTCCCCCGCCAACCACAATTCATTCTCGGTTACAGGTAACACCGGCAGAAGACAGCATCAACATGTTATCAGATATTCTCTCCTTTGCAGCCCCATCAATTAAAACCGACCCTCAGCAATGAAAATTGACCTTCATGGTTTAATCAACTAAGGCTTTTAATTGATCCATTAACTGATTAAATCCCTGCTAAGGAGAAGGGAAGAGTTTCACACATCATTTCATTTGGGTTGGTGTTGTGTTTCCTGTCTGGGGCTCCTGTGCACTTTTTGACAGCATCTCTTGGGCAGAAATTCACCAGGAAAGCTTTTCCCAGCCCTGAATACAGTTGCTGAGTCATTAGAGAATGGACCAGACACTCAACAGGTCCAGGACATAGCTGTCAACGTTTTCCCCATTTTAAGGGTAATCCCCTTATTCTCAATAGGATTCCTCGCAAGAAAAGGGAAAAGTTGACAGCTATGGTCCAGGGTCCCCTGAATCCAATGCTGAGGCTCCCTTTGAGCAGGGGCGGCCCATCCCATTCCACCCCCTGAGGCAAAATGGGACAGTGCTGCTCTGTGTGTGTGCCACTGGCCCCCCTCCTTGCCATGCTGAGATAAGATGGCGCCCAGCACACTTCCCCTGTGCCGATGGACGCCTGTGCCAATAGAAAAAACTTGAGCTCTTATCTTATAAGAACAACACCAGAAGTACGTGGAATCAAAATCGGGGGAAAAGAATATAAATTGAAAGCATATGCTGATGATCTGATGCTATCATTAGAAGATCCACAAAAAAAGTGTACACAGGGTAATAGAATTACAGTATTAGAAGAATTGGAAAGTTATCGGGTTTTAAGTTAAACAAATCAAAAACCAAAATGATGACTAAAAACATCGAAGAAGTTGTGAAAAATCAGTTAGAGGTACAAATTGGAATCAAGGCGGTAAAAAAAGCAAAATACTTAGGAATTTCGCTAACTATGAAGAACATGACCTTGGTGAGTTTTAGTAACAGGCTTTCACCTCCTGGACTGAGACCCTGGCCTCCGGGGGCACCTCCAGAGCATTACATACGATGGAAAAAGATGAGCCTGTCAAATTTGCAGCTGTTCCGCAGAAATTGTGGAAAGAGAGCCTCTGCCCTTAAAAAGAGCTGGCCACTAATGCCTTGCCCCAGAACACTGTGGCCTTTTTCTGCTGCTGTAGCCGTTGAGACCCACAGGAAGAGAGGAAGCTGTCTTATACTGAGTCACACCATCCCACTGAGTCAGACCAGCAGCTTTCCAGGGGTTGCAGGAGCCTGGAGGACTGAGCTTCCTGACTATCAGAAGACTTGGCATTTGTTTTCATAGAATCATAGCATCGTTTTGCAGTTTTGTGGGATCAAAGCTCTTACCTTGCAAGGTGGAACAGTAGTGAGTGTAATCTTCATATTTCAAACAAGTGGAGGAGATGAAGATTTGCCCAAGGGTACTTAATCAGCTTGCAGAGATTTAAACCAGGGAAGGGCACCTCAGGCGTAGGAACCAAATGCTTTTCTGTCTTGTTCTTGGGACTCTCCTCTGGCTGCATCCTATCCTCAGACACACTTCTCACCTGCCCTACTTCACACCCTCCTGGAGTTGTTTTTTAACCTGGCCTTGACCTCCATTAGTGCCTTTTGCTTGCCTGGGTGGAGGATAGAGGCAGGGGTGAGCATCTGCAACAGAAGCTAGTCCCTTGCAGGGAGATAGCATTTGCATTCGTCTCTCTGCCCGTTTAAGAGAACACAAGGGGCTTCAGTTTCAAGACATGCAAGTTTTGTTATGTGCAATGGAAAACACAACTTAAGTCACACCGAAAGAAGATATTGCAGCACTCCAGTTCATTTGCCCATCTACAGGAAAATCTCGCTGAAAGGCAGTGCATGGAGATCTGCACTGATTGTTGCAATGCATCCCTAATTATAATTACTGTTTAACTATAAGACCATTGTATAATCTCAGGTTGCATATTCTTAGAAGGGAGCATGGCCAGGAGGAGGTCTGGCTGTGAGAGGCCCTGGCTGTATCCTGCAGGGCCCCTGCGTTTGGAATTTGCCACTGCGCTCCTGGGTGATTAGGCAGCTTCCTATGAATCTGGAGCCTTCTGCCTGCAAAGGAAGCTGCTGCAGCACCACCCCCAGGGCTGTTTGCCCTTGCCATCCGGCTTGAGAGAGTTGCATTCACATGGGATGCATTAGGAGGGATGCTTGCAAAACTCTTTTGGGTAACTTTAAGCAGCTATGAGCCGTTAGTTCCTTTTCTAACGTGCCTGTCCTTTGTCAGCAGAATCCAGGCTCTGTTTCCCGGGCTTCTTCTTCTTCTTCTGGGTTTCCGTTATAGCCATGTGGTGTGGCATCTACAATTAAGCTATCATATTAATTATTTACTGAGCAGCATCATGCAGTGGGGAGGGGGGCAATAAAGGGGTTTGATAACAGGCTTGAGAAACTGTTTCCCTTCTGTCTGGGCCACTTCTTCAGTCGCATCAGAGCAATTGGAGCAGCCATTTGTGCGAGTGACAAAAGTGGTCTTTGTCTTGCTTCATTTAAAAAAAGAAGTCATAATTAACAGATAATGAGATTGGCAAAAAAAAAGAAGATGGAGAAAGATATTGAGGAGAGAAATGAAGAGGAAGACAGCTTCTTGGGAGAAAAAGTCAAGTGTCTTTTTTTTTTTTTAAGGATTTCGCTGTTGAGTTTCTTAACACGAAAAGAGAACTTATTTGAAATTTTTGAGAACTTTTATGAAGGTTTCTTAATCTTAAAAGGTTTCTTAATCTTAAAAGGAGGGTAGCCAATATGGTGCCCTCCAAGTGTTGGATTCAATGCCCATCTGCCCCAGTCAGCATGGCCAATGGCACTGGAGCCCAACAACACCTGTAGGAGTTGGATATCCCTGTTTTAAAGGCTCTATAATTCAGTGCCTGAATGTGCTGAACTGTGTCAGCTTGCCAGATCTCTGCCTGGCCCACTTCCCTCATCAAGCCTCTGAGCAAGCTGGCATCTAGGCTTTCATCCACCATCTTTAAAACTTAATGATTCCATATGGACAAGACAATGTGACTTATATTCATGTGTTTTTTTTAAAAAAACCCATCACCACCAATACACATCCACACCACACTTCCCTCAAAGAATCATGGGAACTGTAGTTTGTTAAGGGCTGTGGAAACTGTCGCTCTGTGAGGGGTAAATTATAGTTCCCATTATTCTTTGGGGGGAGCCATGGGCTTTAAAACTATGGTGTGGATTGACTCTAATTTTTCATGCCCATTTCATGACCCTGACCTGAGCAAACTTATCTAATACATACTTTTTCAAACAAGATACGAAAAAACAAAACAAAATACAGCCTTCATTTGAAATTTGCACTCCCCCCGAATTTTGCAATGCAGCTTCTCCATCAAGTAATGTGTCGTTATATTAGGGGAAAGTGTGCATATAGATGAATATTTTGGTGAAAATAACATTAAAAAATCCATTACATTAGGGAAAACCGCTTTGTAAAAATGCATATCTTAGGTGAAAGTCACACTAAAATGCTGGTGAATTTTCATAACTTTTGTTTTAAAAAATTGCAAACTAATGTGGAAATTGGGGAGAACAACATTCAGCATTTTTAATTGTTACTTTTAAAGAATATTTTGCTTTGTTTTTGAATTACATATCTGTTTACTACCCTGGTCTCCTTTGAGGAGGAAGGGTGGGATATGAATTCAGTAAATAAAGTAAATAAATAAGAAATGAGAAACTGAAATTGACAGATTTGCCCAGCCCTATTTAACTGGAACTATTAAAAAAAGTAAGTAAATAATCCAAAGTTGCTTTGATATATTTTTTTTTAATACAGTACTCTTGATCAAAGATACTGTTGACATCCATTGAAAACAGAAGATCTCCAGCATTACACCATCTCTAAACAATGCCGTTTGTGCTGGCACAGTCTTACTGCGGTGATGATGGTGGCGAATAATTCCCTGTGGGGGAATTCGCACACTTCTCCGGTTTCCTTCCTGGCTGATGCTAATGGAGGTGTGTCGGCCCCCGTCATCATGTTAATCCTCTCCAGCTTTTGTCTGGACTTGAACAGCACACAAAAGGTAACAAAACTCTCCTTCGTCGCTGACCAGGCTTGTTCTTTCTTCTGTAGAAACCGTTCAGAACCGTTGTTGACTTTACGTGCTTCCAAACTTAGTCATAGTTTCAGTCACAGTGCTGAGCTTGCGTTATCTGTAAGAATGGTCTTGTTGAACAGCACAAAGAGCCATCTAGTTTCGTCTTCAGTCGGGCCAACCACACAACTTTTTAGAACCCCCCCCCCCAAAAAAAATATAAGGTATAAAGGTTATGAAGGTTCTCCATAAGAACATAAGAAGAGCCTGTTGATTCAGGCCAGTAGTCCAATCTGATCTAGCAACTGTGGCCAACCAGGTGCCATTGAGAAGCATGCAAGCATGAGCTAACCACCTGCAACTGGTATTCAGAAGCATGACTGCCTCAGATTTTGGCAGAGCATAGCCATCGTGGCCAATAGCCACTGATAGCCTTGTCCTCCATGAATTTATCTAGTTCTCTTTTAAAGCCATCTAAGGTGGTATCTAAGGGACGCAAGTGGCTCTGTGGGTTAAACCACAGAGCCTAGGACTTGCCGATCAGAAGATCGGGGGTTCAAATGCCCGTGACGGGGTGAGCTCCCATTGCTCGGTCCCTGTTCATGCCAACCTAGCAGTTTGAAAGCACATCAAAGTGCAAGTAGATAAATAGGTACTGCTCCGGTAGGAAGGTAAACGGCGTTTCTGTGTGCTGCTTTGGTTTGCCAGAAGCGACTTAGTCATGCTGGCCACATGACTGGACGCCAGCTCTCTCGGCCAATAAAGTGAGATGAGCGACGCAACCCCATAGTCTGTCCCGACTGGACCTAATGGTCAGGGGTCCCTTTAAGGTGGTGGCTATCACTGCCTCCTGTGGGACCATGTGTCTGAAGCTGCATTTTAGTGAATCAAGCTTATCAGCCTAGCTTATCATCTGCTCTGACTGGCAGCCTCTCTCCAGGTCTGTGACCAAGAGAGCTTTTCCTCAGACCTGCTATTTAAGACCCTTTCCTTCTAAATCAAGAGTTGCTAGGGAACTGAACCCGGGACGTTCAGGATGCAAAACATGTGCTTAACCACTCAGCTATGACTTCTGCCTCTCCAGTCCATCTTATGCGATGGAAAGATATTCCCACTATGCAGGGGAACAAGGGAAATAAGGCAATTTTTCTCCACTGGAAGGAACTTCTCCTAATCCTAGGGAAGGACTATAGCATAGGCCTTGCATGCAGAAGGTTCCAGAGTCAATCTCTGGCACCACCAGGTATGGCTGGGGAAAGGTCTTGTTTGAACCCCTGAAGAGCTGCTGCCAGTCAGTGTAGGCAATACTGAGCTAGATGGAGCAATGGTTTGACCCAGTATAAGGCAGGTTCCTGTGTTGTTCCAATCATCTGTTTTCCTACATCCAATATCTTACAGACAGTTTATCCCGACCCTTTAACATTCAGAGATGCATTGCCTCCGGATTTGGATGTTTCATTCAGTTTTCATGGCTTGCAGCCATTGATAAAGACCTATTCTCCACGCATTTATTGCAACCTTTCTTCAAAAGTCATTTCATCCAGTACCACTTGTGATAACAAGTGAATCCCAGAAGTGACGTGTGCATTGATAATCTTATCTTTCGGTTTGCAGCAGCCCTCAGCCTTTAAATTGGTCAGCATAAATTCTTTATAAGAAGAGGCAGGAGGGAGAGATGAAAAGAGAATATATCTTCAATGCTTTAAGCATATCCCAGCCTCTCACTCTTTTTTTCCTGGAATGGGCAATAACAATTAAAAACACACGCCAGTGTTTACCTGCCCTGGGGCAGTGGAAGAATCGGAGATAGCTCACCGTCTAGTCATCGATCGCATCCACACCACACATGTAAAGTACATTCAAAACATATGGCTTTCCCCCAAGAATCCCAGGAACTTTATTTCAGGGTGATGGGAAATGTAGTTCTGTGAAGGATAAACGTCATTTCCCAGTTCTGGGAATCATGGGAGAAGTGTTTCCAGCTACCCTACATCATGCCTGTGGAAGCCTTGCAATTTGCTGCAGGAGAAGCGCTGCTAGCGACATCATTTTGGGAGGGGTGTTTCTAAGACCAAAGTGAAACAGTCAAGCTCCCTTATTAGTTTTGCTACTGCCAGGAGGTGCCAACATAATCTTATTATATTTAAAGTACAGAAATGTTTTGGTGTTGTTGCTTTTTTTAAAAAAAAAAACCCACACACATTGTTATTGTTGTTTCATGACATTATTATGAAATTGTTTTTGCACTGTTTTTGGTTTTTGAAATGCATTCCTGTTTTCTTTGTCAAGAGCCACTTTGAGCATGATTCCTTTTGTAGGAAAGTGGCATATGAATACAATTATGAATATGAATGAATGAATGAATTTCTGTTTTCATCAGAATTCTCTGACATTCTAACTTGGGAGTGAGCTGGATTTGGTTGTGCTTCTTTGTGCAAGGAGGAGAATTCACAGGATCAAGATGTCAGAACAAGATGGGTTTCCCCTCTTTATAGCCTTTAGTGGTTGCTGTGCCCGATGAACTAATAATGAATATTAAAAAAGCACCCTCCCCTGTATTGTCTAATCCTGCCCTGAACCTGTACGACATCATGTTACAATCAGCATTTGAAATATATATATTCAGCCAGCACAGATAGACATTTTGGGACATATTTATATAATACTGTACACTGTGGTCTGTATTGCAAAGTTGTGAAACCATAGGAAACTGTTTGCTATAATGATACCTTCAAAGTTTTTTAAAAAATCTTTCATACCTATGTGATAGAAATATATTATGTTTACATTTACTTTATTCTAATTTGTTTGTATCTAGGTGGGTCTATATCTTCTAGGTTTGGTCCTATCCCCCCCGAGGAAAACAGCAACAGCAGCCTACCTCACAGGAGCGTTGTGGGGAAAAGGGGTCAAAGATTGTGGTGCATGTTAAAAATGGTACATATACACACACAATGAATTGGATTGCTGGTTAAGTATAGCTAGAGAGAAAGAACAGAGTATAGCTGTTTCCTTCTCCCAACAAACCATCAAAAAAGTGTTATCTCATTAGGGTTGTAAACAAGATGGACTTTTTTCAGAACATTTAGTTTAGGAACCAAATTAAATGTTCCAGCGATTTAGGGATTCGATCTGGTCTTTCTCCATAAGCTGGTCCAGGCTCCTGCTGCCTGAATGGCCGGCTTGAAAGGGAGAGGAGGTACCCCACTGTTTTGGCCTAGTGACCCATTCTAACAGGTCCCCTTTGAGGAGAAGCGTGGGTCTCTTTCAAGAGTTCATTCGATACAGCTTACAAAAGATTTTCACCCGAGATGAGAAAAGTTTACAAAAAGTTTTTGGGGGGCGGGGAGGCAGGAGGAAAACGGCCAAGCCTTTTTTTTTTTTTTTAAGGGGAGAATAAATTACCTTTGCTGTGTCTGGGTTGAGCTAATCTGATTAGGCCAACCTCATGAACAGCCCTAGTGAAAAGGGGGAAAGGGAGGAGAGGGGGGGAGAGAGAGAAAGCCATAGATTCCAAAGAAAAAGAGGCCGTAATGTTAGGCAGGTTCAAACAAAACACAGGGGTCATACGGCCTGCTTGACAACAGATGACAAGATGATAAATCGTTTTGGAGCCAGAACCAATATAATTGATGCTTTTTAAAGAAAAAATAAAAAGCTTCAGGTATGGGAACAGACACTTAATAAGATTAAGGGAGGCAAAAATGAAAGTCCCTGTGACCACTATGGATATTTGCAATGGGTGTTTGGGTAACATAGAAGTTTGAGGGCTCTTGAATGAAGACCGTGGTGGCGGGGAAGGGGGGGCATGAAGAGGGAGGAACCATCCGAGTTAATTAAGTTAGCAATACTTGATTTCTCAATAGATCAGAGTATTAGGAGTCATGTCAGCTCTACAGAATGAGAAATGTGGAAAGGGCTGGCTACAGAAGACCATGGGAGTCACGTAACCAACTGCTTGGCAGGGCAGTGGTTTGCTGAAGTGGCAAAGAGAGAGTTATCACTCTTCCAACATCTCATTAGAGAAGGAACAGTCAAATGACTCACCAGCTTTTGGGGGGATGTTAGCCGACAACTGACAACCACACCAAGCTCCATTATTACCACTTGGTAAATGGTGGTCTACCTTGCAAACCCTTTGTTCTCCTCAATTCCAGAAGAATAGGTGAGGATACACTAAGTTGCTAATTAATAACCTAATTGATTTCTAAATTAAGAATTGTCACTTAGTGGAAGAGCAGCTGCTTTGTATGGAGAAAGTCCCAAGGTTCGATTCCTGGCATCGCCAGATGGGACTGGGAGTGTTCCCCATCTGAAACCCTGGATAGCTGCTGCCAGTCAGAGTGGACAGTACAGAGCTAGATAGGCCATGGGTCTGATTTGGGATAAGGCAGCTTCCCATGTTCCTGTGTCTTAAGGGTAGGACCATAGCTCAGTGGTAGAGCCTCTGCATGCAAAACATAGGTACAAGCCTCAGCATCTAAACATAGGGCTGGGAATGTTCCAAACCTGAAAACCTGGAGAGCCACTGCCAGTCAGCATGGACAACACTGAAGTAGATGGACCAATAGTCTGACTTAGTGTAAAGCAACTTCTTATGGCTTAGATGGCCTCGGTGGGGCGGAGTGTCTTCCATCAGCTTCAACTGGTGCCCCAGCTGCACCCCCAGCTGCGCAGGGGTGACCTAACTTCTATTGTCTATGAACTGGTAACCTCTAGGTTAGATTACTGCAATGCATCGTGCATGGGGCTCTCTCTGAAGACAGTTTGGAAACTACAGCTGGTGCAGAATTTGGCAGCCAGGCTACTCACTGGGGCAAGACGGTTTGCGCATATAATGCAAATCTTGGCCTGACTGCACTGGCTGTCAATTAGTTTCCGGGAACCAATTCAAAGTGCTGGTTTCGACCTGCAAAACCTTAAACGGCTGAGGACTGCACTAACTCAAGGACCACCTCTCCCCATATGAATCAACCTGGACCCTGCAATCATCATTTGAGGCCCTTCCTTGTGTGCCCCCTCCACGAGAGGTCTGGAGGGTGGCAACATGAGAACAGGTCTTTTCTGTGGTGGCTCCCTGTTTGTAGAATACTTTGACCAGGGAGGCTTGCCTGACGCCTTCATTACATGTATTTAGGCACCAGGCAAAAATGTTTCTCTTCTCCCAGGCCTTTGATTAATTAAACAATAAGGTAAAGGTACCCCTGCCTGTACGGGCCAGTCGTGACCGACTCTGGGGTTGCGTGCTCATCTCGCTTAAGAGGCCGGGAGCCAGCGCTGTCCGGAGACACTTCCGGGTCATGTGGCCAGCGTGACGAAGCTGCTCTGGCGAGCCAGCACCAGCGCAGCACACGGAAACACCGTTACCTTCCCGCTATAAAGCGGTACCTATTTATCTACTTGCACTTAAGGGTGCTTTCGAACTGCTAGGTGGGCAGGAGCTGGGACAATATATGGCCTTTTAAACTGGGGCAGGGTATTGTTTTTGGTAGTTACTATGGTATGAATTTTTGTGTTTTTATATTATGAACCACCCTGTGATCTTCAGATGAAGGGTGGTATGGAACTGATGATGATGATGTTCCTGTTCTTTAATAAAAGATGCTCTTCTGAATCAGACCAAAGGCCAATCTAGTCCAGCTCCTCTTTCCCACAGCTGCCAGCCAGATACTTATTTTTACTAACTTGCTTGTAGCGTTTGTATGCTATCTCATAACATCAAGTTCTCTGTGTGGCTTACAGCAAATGAGTAAAGCAAAACAAAACAAAAAAACAGAACAGAATGTGAAGCATTTTATATTCTGCCTTCCCATACCGCGAGGAGGCTCCCAACCAAACAAAATGAAGGAAGTAACAATAAAGTGGATTAAAATCAACCACTGGACAGCAGCAACGCAGGTCTGCAACGCTAACCTGGCAGCCCATAGGCCTTCTAAAAGGGCATAGCTCAGTGACAGAGAATCAGCTCTGAATGCAGAAGCTCTTGGATTCAGTAGGTCTTGGATTCAGTCAGGCTGAGATGGACTTCACTCGTGTCTGAAATCCACTGCCAGTCAATGCAGACATAGGGATTTAAGAAGAGACTGCTGGATCAGGCCAAAGGGGGCCCATCTGGTCCAGCATCCTGTTCTCACAGTGGCCAGCCAGATGTTCCCAATAGGAAGCCCACAAGCAAGACCCAAGCAGAAGAGCACTCCTCTCTCCCAAAATTTCCAGCAACTGATAATCAGAAGCATTACTGGCTCTGACTGTGGAGACAGAGCATAGCCATCATGACTAGTAGCCACTGATAGCCTTATCCTCCATGTATTTGCCCAATCCTCTTTCAAAGCCATCCAAGCTGGCAGACATCACTGCCTCCTGTGGGGGTGAGTTCCACAGTTTAACTATGTGCTGTGTGAAGAAGTACTTTTTTTTCACCTCTCCGGAATCTCCCAACATTCCATTTCATCGGATGTCCACAAGTTCTGAGCTACATGGACCGAGGGGTTTGACTTCGTTTAAGGCAGCTTCTTATGCTTCTAGGGTTTTGCAGAAGAGCTCTGATCCTCATCAAGAAGGTCAGTCTAACATCCTCGAAAGTGTAGTCATAAAAAACCACACAGTGTGAGCAACACAGTGCAGAAACTACCCCATACTTGGATATATATTTTTTTAAAGCAAGATTGCACAGTCCCTTGATCCCTTGCAAAACTGGGAGAAATGATGCAAGAGTCAATATTGCAGCATGAATTATGCAAAATAATGTGGGCAGTGGGCACTTTTGCACAAGCTATACAAGGTTGATTAGTCAGCCTTTCATGGGAACAGAATGACAGATTTTTTAATTTATTTTTTAAGCATAGAGTATGCACTGTTCCAGCTACAATTTTCTCAGTTCTTCCTCCAAGGAGTTCAGAGGAGTGGGGTTGCAGTCCAATTGTATTTATGTGTACTTGAGTTGAAAGGAAGTCCCGCTGTGTTGACTGGGACTTACTCCTGGGTAGAGGCATACAGGATTATAGCCTGAGAACTAGAGATGGATGAGAAAGCATATTCAGTTTGTATTTGAAGGGTCAATTTACCTAATTCACACTTTTCAAAAGAATACACAAACACAAACCCAGCCATGTTTTGAAATTTACACTTCTCCAAATTTTGCAGTGCAAGTATGCCAAGTAATGAATAAAGGAATGCATATACCAAAATACAAAATAATGCATATATTCATGAAAATAACCTATAAAATGCACTATATTGGGGGGAAATGCTTTGCAAAAATTCTATGGGGAAATTGCATACAAAAGTGTGTGTGTTAGCAGAAATTTTCACTAAACTGCTGATAAATTGTCAGGAGAGCTTATTTTCTTTATATATATATATATATATATGAAAAAGCAAACTGGTGTGGAAATGGGGAAAACTGAATTTAAACTGAAGAGAATTGAGGGAACGATTGGAGAAACTAGCAATGGAAATGATGGATTCACCCCTTCCGACTCACAGCAACCCTGCAGGGTGGATTAGATTCAGAAGGAGCGATTTGCCAATGCCTCCTGGTCAACTGCACCTCAGAGCTCTCCTGCCCAGCTCCCACTCACTTCAGTGGATTAACTGAGCTTTGCGTCCTAGGACTTATACTGCAGATTGCAACGTCGGACAAATTGGCAAGCCAACACAGAGGAATGTTTTCCCCTTTTGTTCAGTGCATGGGCACGTCCGGGTCCTTAACGTTAGATCCCCCCACCCCCGAATTCCTTCACATGCCGGAAGAACACATTCTGCCCCTTAGCAAATATAATTAAGAACAGTATCTGTGGAAGGGCCATGTAAGGAGATTTTCTTTCCAAGGCCTTCTTAATACAGATGTAATTGACTCTGTTTTCTGCCTTCTGCGTGCAGATTGCGCCGTCCCCACTCCTATTATTCACCCACAAATTAACTGGGGACCTGGTGAAAAGGGCCTCTCCATCCAGGAGTGCGTCTGGAGAATGGAGCTTTTGGCTTGTGTTAAATCTGGACATCGCCATTTGCCTCTCTCTCCCTTTTTATCTCTGCCGCCTTTTCAAATGTGTTTTCAAGCCTGTGAGAAGTCAGCAAATATGTGTTTGGAGAAACCAAAGGGGCTCTTGTAAAAAGAGCCTACATCTGTTTCATTCATGGGGTCATGGTGGACAGCTTTGGTTCCCTTCTCCTTTTCTTTCGGAGCAACATGCTCCAAAGGACTGAACTTTGCAACTTCCCTTTAAGCTTCTCCCTGACTCTGGGGGGAAGAAAGAAAAAGGGGTGGGGGAGAGCGAGAAGAGAAAATATATTGTTTTTTGGTTCCGCCAACTTCCCTCAGCGGAAGGAAAACCTAGGGGCCAGTTTCCTTGTGAAAAGTAAGTACTGAAGCCTGGTGATGTTTGGGTACTATCTGTTTGTGATTATGGATGAATAAGCTAAGGTTGGCTGATCAGGTATGCAGTGAATGTCTTGAGAAGAGTACGGTATCACCACCACCCCAGGCAGCATAATACGTTGTTCCTTGCAAAAAGAACCCTTCTGGATCAGACCAAATGCTCATATAATCCAGCATCCTGTTTCTAAGCACAGCTACAAGAAGGCATCAGTCCTCCCTTAGTCTGTCACAGGATATGGCATTTGGACAACAGTGCACTACCTCTTCAAATGGAATTTCTATTTAACTGCTGTGGCTAATTGCTAATCTAATGATAGATCTATCCTTCATAAAAGCTGCTTTCTGCAAAACTCAGGCTTTTTTTCTCCTTCATTGGTTACATTCAAACTCTCCAGACAGTTTCTCGCGAGCCTCCGCCCACCAATGGAGTGGGGTGTGTGCAAGAGCTAGTAGCCACCAGTCATCAACAGCCATTCAGGAAAGTGCTTTAGTGATCGGTTAGACACAAGCCTAGAGGTGGGTCTCTCTTCATTTGGCATCACGCAATATTGTGAGATTGACACTGCAGTGTTCATTATGTCATCTCTGCCCCCTTTTAAACTTATTCCCCAAACTGGGTGAAGTTGAACTCTGCCACCATCCTTTTTTAAAAGCTTATTCCAGCTTCTCCAACTCCCATCAGTCCCAGTCAGCATAGCCAATGGTAAGGAAATGATGGGAGTTGGAGTCCAACAAGGCTCAGAAGGCCATGGGTTCCCCATCCCTGGTCTAGATGTTGCTGGGCACCAACTCTCACCAGTCCCAGCATAGCAAATGGTAAGGAATGATGGGAATCGTAGTGCAGGGACACTCACAGGGCAATAGGTTTCCTGGCATAGAGTCCTACAAACATGGTAGAGCCGCCTTTTGATCCAGTCATTGGGCTGCTCTCCTTGGTGCTAGACATACTGTGATGGGCTGGGACTCGGGCTTGGACTCAGAGCCAGAGGAGTCTCAGTCCGCACCGGATCCTTTGCCTCAGGCAGCAGCTAAACCTAGTCTGGGGCCTGATTCTGGCTTGCTGCTTCCTGCACTGTGGTGCCACTCTGATAATGGCCATGGTGGGTACTGACTGCAGCACGGTAATTTGGCTGAGGAACCAATGGGGACTGGGCTGGCTCTACAGAATTATTGCTCCAGGTTTGGTTGCTCAGTCTCAGTGACTTGGGAAACTGAGGAGACACACAGATGCCTTGCCTTGAATTTGCCTTGCCTTCTTGATCCAGAACTTGACCCCCAACCTGTCTTTGAGTTTGTGTTCCTTGCTTGTTTGATCCAGAACCTGATCCAGAGTCTGTATTTGACCATACCAGGAGAATCAGGGCCTTAAGGAACCTGGCCTGCCTGAACCAGAACCAGGTCCCCCATCAGGGGTGCCAACTAGAACAAAATATTTTGGGGGGGGGACAGGTAAGCCCCGCCCCACACAATTGATCACATGACATAGCACACATATACCATTTGAATGGCAATGTCCATTAACTTTGGGGGGCGCAGCACGGTAATTTTATTGGGGGTGGCAGCGAAGACCCCCATGGCCCCTAGGAGCTGGCTCCTATGTCCCCCATCCATCTGCAGCCTGCCTTGGAACTTAGGCAAAACCTTCACATGTTGCTTCTCAGTGCTAAGAATGTTCTCCACCTCTCCATTTAGCCAGGATGTGAAACCTTTTTCCACTCGAAGGCTGCATTCCATTCCAGAGTCAACATGTCAGAGGTGGGCGGGTTCAGTGGAAAAAGTGGGTGGAGCAATGGATGTGACTCTTAAAGGCTACATTTCAGCCTGTGCAAGTCAGGTTCCTACACACACATCGCTCTATCCAAGAGGCAACAGACACAGTCCAAGGACACATTCCATCCAGGCAAAAGCATTCAGCGAAAGCAATGCAGAGTTGCAAGGGCTGGGCAGAGAGGCCCAGTTGACCGCATTTGGCCCCTACGCCCAATGTTTCACACCCCTGCTGTGAACACTGTGCTACAACAGTTCTTACATGGCTGTAGGAAAAACTTCCCTTAATGGTAGAATGTTTGTAAAGCACCAGCAGTGGTGGCTGGTATCCCATGGGACTGGTAGGGTGGAAGGCAAAGAGACCAACAGCAGGTGGCACTAGAGTCAACGATGGGTAGAGCCAGAGCCAATGGCAGCCAACTAATTCCACTGTTGTGCCCAACCTCTTCCCTTATTAGCTCTGCAGGGCAAAGCTAAGACTAAGGAGAAAGAAGGGGGCAAGTCAGTGCCTCTCCCTGGACTGGTTGTAAGTAAGAAGATAGACAGGTGGGGACTGACTGAGGGCAGATTGAGATTTGGGGGCAGGGTCCCCACAAGCCCCAATAGACCAGTCTCAATGGAGCACTAGTACAGCACAGCAGACAAAATGAAGAAAACACACTCTCCCTCTCCCTCTCTCCCTCCCCCCCCCCTCTCTCTCTCTCTCTCACACACACACACACTTTGATAATGCTCAGAGTGAACAGTTGCCTCACAAAACTAAAAACTAAACTAAACTAAAAGTGTTGAAAGGAGCAAGACTTGTCAACAGTTGGAAGTAAGACAAAAATAGGCAGTCAGCCTCCGGCACTCGTCTTTTCATATGCCTTCCATTCCACTCACCCCCAGCTGTGGGCTTTTGAGCCTGTGTTTCTCCCCCTACCATCACCCACCACCTCCAAATTGTAGAAGCTTCACTCTAATAAAATTAGGCTTAAAGATCAAAGAGGATGGAGAGCTTTCTCGGAGGAAGCTTGCCTTTTACAAGTGGGTTTCTTCTGTTCACGGGGACATAATCCAATACAAACACAGTTGTGTTAATAGCATGTTCCTTGTTATTTGTGGGGAAAGTGACTGAGAGAGGGGGGTGCCAGTCCCAGTTCTTAAAGCACAACATTAAATTAAGTCTTGTTTTCATACAGACATGGTGCAAGCCAGGTGGAGGCATGCCACCCAGGAGGTAGATTCTCAAGTTATGATGCAGGACCTGGCCGAGGGAGCCAACAACATGCCCGCCAACCAATCAGCAGGACTACCTCAATGTCCTAGCTTCCCACCTTAGATGCAATATTCAGACTCTCAGCTCAAGGAAACCTGAGAGCTTTATTCAATAAATCAGTACACAGTCTCAGAATTAGCTAACAGTATAGGATACAGGATTCACAAGTCTACAACAAATCTCTATGGTTCATGATCAGGAGAAGCTAAGTCCCAGTGCTTGACAAGTCGCTCCTGCTCTTCTTTATAGAGCAGGTCACTTGTGTGGTTCTTCACCCAAGAAAGAAGACCAAGCGTGCAAAAATGTGCTTTGGCGGATCAGCTGGGTATGTCTGTGCCAGCATAGACAGTGATTTGTCCTAGGTGATGGGACCTAAGTCAGTCCCCACCCCAGGTACCCTTCTGCCTTTGACTAGCCAGCCCCACCAATTGGTTTGCTGCCTCTTCAGCTACTTCTTGTCCAAAGGGAGGGCAAACACTGACCCATACAGTTTTCTATTATTCCTGGGATATCCAGCAGTAATGGGTCAGAAAGCTCTCCTAACTTATCACATGGACTCTCTCCAACTCCAGACTCTTAATTCTTCTCTGACAGATCCTGCCAGTCCTGACCTGAACTGGTGGGTTGCATGGGACCCATGATATGCAATCTGCTTTCTCTCATGCACCTCCTAAAATGAATCTCTGGTTTTGCTAACAGGACTACAATGTTTCCTGCTTTACTTAAGGTGGGGGCTTCAGATGATCACCTTTCACATAAATTTGGGTCCAAGCGAGGGCAGCCATTCTGGACCCATTATTTTAGGCAATGGCACAGAACTGGCCTCCTGGTGTCACCTGGGTTAGGAGGATTCTGGGTTGTGAATGTTCTTGTTTGAGCTGGCTGCAGTTCCTTCCAATGGCTCAGAGAACAAGGAACCACAAATCACTGCTTGATTTGCAAAGTTATTGATCTGAGCCCCAGGAAGCCTAATAAGCTACATTCCTGATAGGCTATACCAGATAATGATGATATGTTTAGCAGCAATATATGAGTCAGTGTTTTAATGATTTGCTATTTTTTTAAATGAGCAAATATATGAGTGTGTTTTTTAATTCCATCATACATAATATATAAACATTTGTTGGTGTTAGATGTATTTTGCTTTTATACTTATTGTATATCACCCCAAACTTGAGATAAAAGTGATTCATAAGCTTCCCAAACAAATAATATACCTTCCACTTGCACAATAAAACAGAGAGTTGTATTCAACCTTTAGCCTTTTCAAAGTAGAGCTGTTGAATATAATGAACATGACTACAGAGGTCCATGTATTTCAATGGGTCTACTCTGAGTAAAACAAACCCCACTCTCCAGCCACCTTCACAGACGACCACTGTTCAAGGCCTTAAATCAAACCCACAGCCTGAGTTTTCAATAGTGAGGAGGAGGATGCAGAATCTCATGGGAGCTACAACTCCCAGTTCCTTTGATGTCTGCTGAAAGACTATGCTAGCTTAGTGTGACACATCTATACTTGTGTGCAGCTGCCTCTCATCTGATGGTGTCTCATCCGATGGTGGCAAACCATGAGAAATTAACTCAGAAAATGCAGAGCCCAGAAGCTAATTGCTTACAGAGACCACAGCAGCCTCTCCCTCCTTCCCTTCCTCTACCTTGTCTATCCAGCTGTTTTGAGATGGATTCAAAGTGCTGGTTTTGAACTATAAAATTCTTTACAGCTCAGGACCCCAATATCTTCTGGATCCTCTCTCCCAAAATGAACCCAACCTAGACCCTTAGATCTTCTCCTGAAGCCTCTCCCCAGGTCCCCGCTCTGGGGGAGTCTCAGAGGGTAGTGACAAGGGAGAGGGCCTTTTCAATTGTGGCTTCGCATCCAGGGGACTGCTTTCCACACTGTGTCATGGTGCAGTGAAAAAGGAAATGCAGGAAAGTGGGCTTGTTTAAGAGCTGGAGCAATTAGGTTTGCCAAAATCATGGGGTGAATGAGGTGAAAACATAGTTTTCGAGTTTGACCATTGTTAGAGACATAGGAATATAGGGAGTTGCCTTATACTGAATCAGACTATAGATCTGCCTAGCTCAGCACTATCCGCAATGGCCGGCAGTGGCCCTCCAGGGTCCTGGGCAGGGATCTCTCCAAGCGGTACCTGGAAATACCAGAGATTGAACCCAGGCCCTTCTGCATGCAAAGCAGATGCTGCACGGCTAACTACAACCCTTCGCAGATGAGCATAGTTTCAGAGAATGTGGAAACTAATCACACAGAGGCCAAAATCTTATTTGGGGGTTCCTTGCAGTTTCAATCAGAGGTCACCTAAGTGGGCGCCATGTGCCCACAGAGGCCTTTGCCCACAAGGTCCCCACCTAGACTCCCCCACACACACCAAGTAGGCTTGAAATATGTATTTCATTGTAACCGACAGAATAGGTTGTGGTTTGTGCCTGATTGCAGCATGAGTGTGTAGTGCCCACTACAATTTCTCCCATTTGCAAATGTGCCTGTCCACTCAAACCTGGCACCCCTGGTTTAACACCACTTTGCAAAATTGTGTGCATTTCTCTTTAAAGTGAAAGGTTGTGTTTTCAGCTAGCTGAATATCTGTTGTTACAGCTCAGTGTGTTTTACAAGTTGAGCCTATGTACTCAGAATTAAGCACTGATGGGTTCCGCAGAGCTTACTCCTAAGAGACAATGCACTGGATTGCAGTCCTGCTGATCCTAATAAACTGGGCAGTATGCTGTGTACTGCTGCCCTCCCACATGAGAATATATCATAATACAGTGTTCTTCAATCCAGATGTGGGTGGACTACAAGCCCCATCATCCACACCCAGCTTAGCCCAAGGATGATGGGAGTTGTAGTCCATCCACATTCGGGAACCCCAGGTTGCAGAACATTGTAATAATGCAGTGACACAGCTACCTGCAATTTTGGACTCTCCTTAGGGATGGTGGTGAGGAGGGCCGTCATCATAAGCTCCTACACTTCAAAATATGCCACTGCAACACCGCTTCAGATTTTATTCATATTTACTCAGAAAGGGTACCAATATTGAATTCAAGGGGACTTACTCTACAGCTAGGATGAGGATTTTGTGTGGGCCTCTGTATGTTGCTGAACTATAACTCCCATCATTCCTGGGAGACTAGGAATGGAGGAGAAATTTGATTCAGTTTGGATTTAAAGGTGAACTTAGCTAAAACACAGCCATCCTTCAAAATCTGGACTTTTCCAATTTGTGCAATGCAAGTTCTCCCAACAAGTAATATGTACAAAAATGCATATATGAAAGTGTGCTTATCTCAGTGAGCACACACAAAAATCATCATATTACGGGAAATGGCTTTGCAAAATGTTCAAATCTGGCGAAATGAGTAGTAAAATGACGGATTTTCATGAGGCTTAAAAAAAATTGCAAAATTATGTGGAAATGTGGAGAAAGGCACTTAAGACTAGGGAACAAATGAGAAACTTTGAGAAACTGAAATGAATGGATTTACCCATCCTTCCTTACTCTACTGTAGGATGGAGAAGCGTGGCTCTCCAACAGCAGTTGGACTACAACTCCCATCATCCCCGACTATGGGACATGCTGGCTGGGGCTGATGAGGGCCACAGGCTCCCCATCCGTGCTTTAATCAGTCTTAATAAAAAGCCAGAGCTGGCACTCAGGCAGAGACACAGCATGGAGTCTCATTTCTGAATGGTGCTTCTTATCTAGGGATGCAGAACCCCTGGTCCTCCAGATGCTGTTGGAGTACAACTCCCACCTTCCCTGACCATGGGCAATAGTGGCTGGGGCTGACAAACGTTAGAGGGCCACAGCTTTCCCAGGGGGAAGCTTAAGAGTTCAACCAACTTCTCGATGTTTAATCGTGATCTGAAACAGACCTATCAAACAGCCAATAGGTGGCACTATTGGGCTTCCTCTCTCTCTCTGTCCCTCACCTATCCACCATATTTTTCCCCAGCCGTTTCCCAGACAATAATTGTTCACGAATAAGAAATTGAAAAGAAGGTAGGAAGAGGATTCAATTTTCCAGCCACCTCTTCCACACCACACACACAGAGAGCTCCCCACTCCTTTAAACTTTGGGTCGTGCTTGGAGATTTGATTATCAGGGAGGTGGTCTGGAACAAAGCAAAGCAAGAGGAGGAGTAAAAGATCAGAATAAATTGCTCGACTCGGTTTTGTGTTGGTTGCATGTGGCCCAGCTCACAAAGATGATTCACATTTAGATCTTAAAGCAGGGCTAACAGAGCTCAGAACCAATATCCACATGCCCTAAATAATTTCCATACCAGGAGGGGAAAGGCCCTCTGCATATGTTCAAGGAAACTCCCCACATAAAGGCCACCTCCCTGCCAAGTAGGTTGTGATGGATGCCTTGTATATCCATGGGCTGCACTGCCACTTGCTCTTTCTCTGGTTGTTGTGAAGTTAAGACTCTGTGGTGTATGGGGAAGATAAGATAGGGAGACAGAGGTTTTCCAATTAGTGTTGGGGTGTGTCCAAGAGACCAGCCCTCAAACATGAAGTTCACTGGGTGACCATGTGAAATCAGTCACCCTATTTCAGCCCAACCTATCTCACAGGATTGTTGTGAGGGTGAAAGGGTATGTGTGCGCCTTCCCGGAAAAGGGGAGTTTTAAGACAGGAGATCATTAGGTTCCGCTGTTCTTCATTACGACACTTCTTAAGATGTGGTTCTTTGATCATGTTCTCCCATTATTGCTTTTAAAGTCACTTTGTGGTCCCTGCTGGGCCTTTTTATCCAAATGAAATAATTAATAAAATGTTGTGCATGTGACCAAACAAGAGACAGTCTTAACACCTATTTAGTTAAATGTTTCAGCTTATGCCTTCCTCAGTAACACAGCTGGGATTTCAAAGACCCCTGAGAGCCAAGAAGCAAGCCCTCATGAAAAAATACACACATTAGGAGGTTGCAGCACTGTGCTGACCCTGCCCTCTCATGTCCATGTGTGATGATGAGCCTATGAATATACCCATGGCCAACAGATGTGTGTAGAGCCATGCAGTTAAGGGGGACCTTGGGCCAATCAGGATTCCCCCCTTTGCGTGTATATGGGCACGGTGGTGTGCACATAGGATGTTTTCTCATGCTCTCCAAACATGCAGCCAGTGAACTGTGTGGTTGCCAGGTGTGTTGGCAGTGGTTGCAGAACACAATCCTGCTCCCTCCACCAACACATAAAAAGTGTTCTTGTAAATACCGCCATGTGCCAGGTAATAGTTTTAAGAACATTTGGATATAAGAACTACTTTTTAAAAAAAATAATGCGGCAAACATGCAAGAGAATTTTATTTCTGTAACTTGAAAGCCTGGGTAGAAAATAAGAGTGTTTTATCTTGTTTATCAAGTCCACAAGGTTGCTATACATACAATTCCTCTTCCCACCCCATCCCTTTTTCATTTTGTGTGGCATCTGTGAGCAGCCACTGTGTTTTGTTTCTATGGTTTGTATAAGATAGATAGATAGACGATAGATAGATAGATAGATAGATATAGATGATACATCCTAACACGCTAAAAAGAAGGTATATGCTGGAGAAACAAAGATCCGGAAAACTGCTCCAAATCTTGACAACAGTCAACATACATATAGTGGGACAGAGAGCAAGCCCTGTTGAGAGACTGCATATTCTCTCTTGAACGGGAAGCTAAACAACACTAATGAGAGAGAGAGAGAGAGAGAGAGAGAGAGAGGAGGGAGGCGTGGTTTTCCCATGAACTGCTTTCCCTCCACTCGATTGCACAGTAGGACTTTTTTTTTTCTGGAGTCTTTCCTCCTCCTTCTACCCCCCCCTTCCCAGTATGAGAGAGCGTGTATTATGTGCTAGTGTGTGCGTGCGTGCGCACGGTGCAGGAAGCCAGAAGCCCTTTGGCACGTGCTCCCGTGGGCGAGGCAGGAGGAAAGGAAAAGGAGAGCAGGAAGGGCTTGCGCGAGCGAGCCAGTGAGCGCGCGCGCGCGCCCCAATTTGGCTTGCCGGGGAGCCGGGTGGAGGCACGAGAACAGCTGGCGGCTGCTTTAGCCGCTGGGTCCGGGAATGGGGGTGGGGAGGGAGAGACTCTTGATTGACAGCTCCGGGAGTTGCCAGCCAATAAGAGGCAGTTTGGCTTGCAGCCTTTCATCCATTGGCTGCCTGCCTGGCAGGGCTTCGCGTGCCGGACCAGCTGCTGCTGTGGCTTGCTTCATTTTTTTTTATCCCCCCCACCCCACCCGCTCGTTTCCCTCCCTTGCTGCTGGAAAGAGAGTGGTTTCTTTTCTTTCATTTGCAACAGCTGGAGGGAGATGTGGGCAAGGTTTTGTCTGGAAGCAGCGGTGGGTTTTTAAATCGTGCATTTAAAAACTATGCAGGTTCTTTTCTCCCCTTCTCTCCTTTCCTGCATGATTTGGTCGCTTTACTGTTGCGCCTTATGGAAAATATGAGTGAGGTAGCAATTTTCTAATGCAAATAATATATAAAAGTATGCAGAGATAAAGGGATTCCAGCTGGAGGCCAAGTACTTACACGTTTATCCTTTTAAAAGCGGTCTAGTTGGTGGGTTTTGGGTTTAGACTGCAATCCTAGTACACGCACTGTATCTAAGAGCAAGTCCAATTCACCACAATGAGATTTACTTCTAGGAAGGTAATGCATAGGTTTGCACAGCAAGACAATTGGATGCATCCAGTGCTAGTCCTACTCAGAGTAGACCGATTGAAACTAATGGACCTACGTTAGCCATGTCTATTAATTTCAGTGGGTCAAATTAGTTGGCAGCAACCCAGTGCTCAGTTAATTGCTCAATGCTTATATATATTTTTCTGAAAAAGCAGTCTTATTGTTAAAAAAGCAGCAATACTGTATATGTAAGATATATCCAACCGGATACCCAAATACTTGCAAATATAAATAACATCAAAGCAAGCTAAATTAAAAAGGGAGCGCGCTACTTATCGACTCCATCCCCATCCAGCTGTATCTAAACAAGAACCACCCTAGCGAAAAATGAAAAATGAGTACAAAATTTAGCATAGAGGATTAAGGCGGGTTTTTTCCCCCCCTTTAAGGAAATTGCAAAAGCAAAAGCCGGGATGAGAATCATCACAAAGGCCGTAACCAGGTAAAAGCACATACATAGCAGCCCAGCTTTTTCTGAAATTCTCAGCATTTGCTTCTCCCTCGCCCCTTCAGTAACAGGGGCTGAGAGTTGTTTTTTAATTCTACCCTCCTTCCCTTGCCTTATGTAGCCTACAGCAACTGACCTCCTCAAATATCTGGCCTGAGAACTTTCTCCAGGATTTTCTACGCTGATGGGAAGCGGCTCCCCAAGGGCTTTCCAGGCAGGGGACATTCCCAGCCCTACCTGGAGATGCCGGAGATTGAACCTGGCACCTTCCGCATGCCAAGCAGGTGCCCTGCCAGGGCCTTTCCCGGGGCTGCTGCTGCTGTTGAGTGTCCCTCCAAGCCTCTTTGCACCCCCACCCCCATTTTGCAAGGCAAAACTGGGATTAATACATTCCTATCGCTCCTATTTAAGTTTGGGGTGTGTGTGTTGTATTATAGATGCCTACCGACTTGCTGTACAGGTTGCCTTGCACACCTGTTTTTGAAGGGGGGAGTGTTGCTGACCCCCCCCCCCCAACACACACACACCTTTGTTCCTTCCAAGCTGCTGGTTTCAATCCAGCCTTGGGAGATATTATATATATATATATATTTGGAAGCTCAGCGCGTGACTGACAGCTCGCGGGGGCGTCCTCCAATCGGCGGCCCCGGCGGGGTGAGTCCCGTCTCCGATTGGCTGCCAGGAGTGTGGGAAAGAATGCGGAGAAGGTTTCACACGAATTGGGAGCTGCCGCCGACTATAAAGGCGGAGGGGGAGTTTCCTCGGAGCCTGCCAAGCCAGCAGCGGCTCTGCAGCAGCACGAGCGCGGCGGAAGAGCGACTAGCCAGGCGCGCTGGTAGCCGCGCGCGCGTTGACGCCTGATTGCAAACACAGACTTTACTCGACCCCCCGCCACCCTTTTCCTTGGTCTTTTGGCCAGCAAACTCTTAAGCTGGGATAAGTAACCATTGCACCGACAGCAGCAACCTTAAATACATTGGCTACCAACATCGGATGTACAGTTTTGTTTTGCTTTTTAAAAACAGTTGATCCAGTCTCCCGCCCCTACTGTAATACTTCCAGCGCTGTTTTGCGACGTCCCTCGATTTTTGTTGTTTTTTTTTATTTCTGCATTAAAATCAAGAAACTGCAAAAATGCCGGCTGATACTATGGAGAAGCCTACTGCCTCCCCGATTGCGGGTGCCCCGGCCAGTGCCAGCCAGACCCCCGATAAACCCAAGAGCGCCAGCGAACACAGAAAGGTAATTTCCCTCATCTTCTCCCCACCCCGCAAAAATATATTGATTTGGGGTTTTTTTTTTAATGTAGCTTGCGTACATGTGTGTGACTGCGCAAATGGATCTCTCCTCTCGGCATCCTTTAGCGAATCTTACTTATTACTCCAAAGCTGTTTACGTACCCCGAATCTCCCCATAAAATGTGGGTGTTTGATCTGCTGGCGTTTTCTATATAGGAAGGACCATCTTCCAAATAAATTGCTGTGTGTGTGAAATGAGCATGTGAATATGGTAGCAGCAGGCAAGTGATGTATGTTAGATTGGGGGGGAGGATTAGCCTTGTGCCTTTGGGGCAGTGCCTTGACAGGTTTGAGTATTATATGGGGAGGGGTGGGGAACAATTTTAGGGCAAAGCTGTGGAACAAAAAATGGGAAGTTGCGTTTGTTTACAGAGTTGTTGTGTTGGTATGAGCATGGGGGGGGGGAATCTTGAGAAGGCTTGTAGTGGCTGGGATGGGTGTACAATCTGAAAAGGGTCTCAAGTCGACCCAACTACCTGGAGTAGCTTACTAAGTAACCAAAGCTATGCATGTTGCAGTTAGCAGTAGCATTCAAAGTTGTTATTGTGCTCGTATACAGGAAGAGAGATAAGAGCGCTTATCTGATGCCCACCTAAATTTCTACCACTTCTCTGTGTTCCCCTCAGTCTTCCAAACCAATCATGGAGAAACGACGCCGTGCCAGGATTAACGAAAGCTTGGGCCAGCTCAAGACTCTCATTCTGGATGCTCTGAAGAAAGATGTAAGTTTTGATTCAAGGGGGCAACAGATATATTTGGAGAGTTCCTTTTGGGGGGGGTGAACTGCATGTACCCGAGTTCTCTACCCCACCCTGGAAAGGACCCTTTTGATTCTACTACTGATATTTAGCTACCTGGTCGACTTATGGCCATTGTGGGAGGGGGAGAGATAAGCGAGAGGCGAACTGGTCCCAGATGGCCAGATGCAGCAAAGTTTTTAAGATAATGGGGGAAGGGACTCCTTAGGTTATTATTCCTTGTTCCCTTGCTTCCCACAAATGGAATAAACTTGCTCATCATGCTTGTTTGCTTTCCACAGAGCTCCCGGCACTCAAAGCTGGAGAAAGCAGATATTCTGGAAATGACAGTAAAGCACCTGCGGAACCTGCAAAGGGCCCAGATGACAGGTGAGTGGCAATCTTCCTACCGGCAGATTTGGGTGGGCTGCAAATGGGGTGGGGGGTGGAGATGGGGATTCAATTCGGAACTCTTTGTATGTTTCTCCCTGACTCCTGGCTATCCTGCTTGACAACCTTGCAATCTGATGCACGTAAAATAAAGCCTGGCGATTTGGCTGGCCTCCCTCCTTTCCTGACCCCTTTCCAGTTAATCTGCTTAGCACATTTGTACACATAGAAAGCAGCCTTATGCTGAGTCAGAGCACTGATCCCTGTATCTCAGCACTGTCTACAAGGACAGGCAGCGTCTCTCCAAGCTTTCAGGCAGGGAATCCTTCCCAGCCCTACCTGAGGATGCCATTGAGGGCAGAGTCTGGGACCTTCTACACACAAAACACACACACTAACTGTGGCCTATGGCCCTTCTTGGCCCACATACTGCCCTTGCCCCCAGGATATATGATACTCCCTTTTTTAAAAACAAAAACCCTCACAGCAAACCTGTGAGGTAGGTAGATTGTCTTGGACCACCCAAATGTGTTTTGTGGCTCAGCAAGGCTTTTGAACCCCTGCCCTTCCAGTCCTGTATTTCATTACACTCCCCTCCAGAAGGGATTTATCCAAAGCCACACAAGAAGCTTCATGGCTGAGCACCATGAGGGGTTTGAACCCAGCTCTTCCATCACCAAATCCAGGTTGAGATACCCTGACCTGCAATTCAGCCAATCCCCATAAGCTTAAATGCACAGATATAATTAGCTGTTGAGGAGCAATTTCGGAGCTGGCATGCAGCTGTTCACATAACAGAGGAAAGGAAAGGAAGCTGCATCTGCTGAACTCAAAAGGCTTTGAAAGATCCAAGCCGGCTAACCCTTCTCCTTCTTGTCTCTTTCCCCTCCTTTGCAGCAGCCCTGAGCGCTGATCCTACCGTCCTAGGCAAATACCGGGCAGGATTTAATGAGTGCATGAATGAAGTGACCCGCTTCCTCTCCACCTGCGAAGGAGTCAACACGGATGTCCGCGGCCGGCTGCTGGGCCACCTCTCCACCTGCCTGAGTCAGATCGTGGCCATGAATTACCCTGCGCCCCCACCACCCCCACCACCTCCAGCCGCAAGTGGGCAGCCTGCCCATCTGGCTCAACCTCTGCATGTTCAGTTGCCAGGACCTGCTGGAGGACCTGGGGGGATGCCAGTGCCTTGCAAACTGAACCCTGCGGAAACCTTATCTCCGAAGGTCTACGGGGGCTTTCAGCTGGTGCCGGCAACGGAGGGCCAGTTTGCTTTCCTCATCCCGAACCCCGCCTTCCCGCCTGGCTCGGGGCCAGTGATTCCTCTCTACGCCAACGCAAACATGCCAGTCTCTTCCGGCAGTTCGACAGCAACTCCTTCCGTCTCCCCAGTGCAGGGGCTCACATCCTTCGGGGGAAGCTTAGCGCCAGTCTCCCAAGCTGGTGGGGAGCGCAGTGAAGCTGTCTGGAGGCCTTGGTGATTCTCTCCTCTGAAAACAGACACCATCTTCTGCTCCCGCTTCCTACCCCCCACCCCTGCACAAAAGGACTTGAATTTGGTTCCGTTGTATGGAACCTGGACTTTGGTTTTTGTGTTAAATGCACCCCACCTCACAAACTCCTTATTTATTCATTTCCAAAGGTTGGGAATTCAGTTTGTATTCTTACTCTTTTTTTAATTAAAAAAATTGTTTATGTGAAATACTTTGGTTTGGTTCTGTTTTTTAAAAAGGAAAAGTCTTACAGCACAATCCTATGTGTTCCTACTTTTTAAAAAGAAAAGTATAAAGTCCCATTGATTTCAGAGGGGCTTGCTTCCCAGGAAACTGGATATAGGATTACAGCATTAGTTCTGTATCAAATATTCCCATACTATGCCAAAGCTTCTTTCTTTTTTTGTGAGTCTGTATGCCTGATGTTTTGGTTTGTTTGTTTTTTTAAAAAATAAAAAATGTTGGAAAGTATTTGTACAAATAAAAACTTTCTTAAAGTAGAAATGTTGGTGTGTTGTCTGGCAAAGGCTGGGTGAAGGTGGGATCAACTTTCTAAAGAGTCCTTCCATCTCAAGCAAGGAAGAATTAAGGCCTCTTCAGAAGTCCTTTTTATTGTGCATTCATGATAATAGCATGGCAGTTTTACACTATCCCACTTTCAGTACTGTTTGCCACCTGCAAAAGACTGAGGGTGGACACTCGGCTTTGTTATCAATCAACACATATCCCATAACTTCCTACTGAGATCTGGTAACTTTATATCAACAAGTGGTGATGGTGGGTTTATCCAACTCCTGCTGCGTTATAGCACAAGAGTGTCCCTCCAGACAGCAAAAATACTGTATCACTGGGGAAGCATCACAGAACAGCTAATGAAGTGGGATGATGGCCACCATTAATCCTCCACTAACACACTACTATTGTATCTCTGGCATGTTGCAGGTTACTCCAGCAAATTTACAGCAGTCTGTGGGGGCCCTTTGCCTCCAGGTGTGCAGATAGGCAAGTCTCTCTGTATTGATTGTGAAAAATGTGATGGTGCTAGGAATCCTGGTCTCTTCCCTCCTGGCTTTGAATGTGCCACAGATACTATGTTGTTTGCATCTGTGTGTTCAGGCATGTGGACAAGCAATTTTCCAACCCTGAAAATTTCAGCACCATGGGCAAGTTTTAAAAGTGTGGGATGGAGGAAGGTTAAATAGGACTGCAATGTTTAATACAACCAACTGATCATCTGGGGATGCTTTCGGTTGACTAAAATGTAGCCCTAATTGATGAGGCAGTGGATCTTAAAAGTGTGTGTGTGTGAGTGAGAGAGAGAGAGAGAAAGAGAGAGAGAGAGAGAGAGAGAGAATGAATGGCTGTGTCTCCAGAAATGATGCCTGCTGTGACATGCCTGCAAACAATATGTTTTGGGTTTTGGTTTTTTGCTTCAGAACTACTGTCTTTAGTAATACAAATCAACTGAAGCCATGGGTGTAGCTAAGGAGGGGCAGGGGGCATCTCCCCCCCCCCAATCAAGAAAAACAATAGAAATACTTAACTAACTGATCAATCTCATCAGTTCCGCACCCCCCCAACAAAGTCCTACCCCCCCCAAAAAAAATCCCGGCTATGCCCATGACTGAAGCCACAATCTTAAGAAAACTTAACTGGAAGAAAATCCCCAACAGAGTGAGGGTTGACTTCTGAATAAACATGCCCAAAATTGTGTGCTGCACATGTTATATGCTTTATATGCTTTTTGTTGTGATGGGGCAGAGGCTGGAAGGGTGAAGAAACCCTATAAGCATACAATTGCAAAGGCTTTGCATGCTAAATATTGCCTCCTATCTCCCCCCGCCATTCTGGAAATGAGGTTTCAGAAAGTAAAATTATTCCTATTATGCAACAAAAGATTTTGACAAACCAAACCTTATTTGCTCATGTTTTCTTTCCCACAATTTATAAAGGGTTCAGGGCGTTTTCCAATATATCTTTACGTAGGTTAGATTGACAATGATGTAGCCCTGGGGTAACAAGTCAAATTGGGGAGTTGAATTTGCAACTTGGTCATCACCTTAACATGCTGTCTGCATTGGCTGTATCCAAGAGGACCCACTTCAACACCCACTTCAAATGTAAAGTGAACATGACAGGCCCAAAAGTTATTCTGCAGCTCAGATTTTCATCTGAGCTGGAAAAGAACCCAAGTCCTGCCTCCCACTCGTAAGGCTATGTGAACACCCACATCACCTTCGCTTCCACAGCAATTGGAATGGGCAGAAGGGAGGTTTCTCATTTTCCTTCCCCTCCTCAACACTTACAATGGGTGTATGCCGCATGCTAGATAAGGAAGCCAAACCTCCCTCCACTCAACCCTCAGGAGTTGGGCCGGAGAGGTTGGGTGAGTTGGTAGACAGGTAAGCGGGTGGCTGGGAGAGCGGTTTAGAGACTTGCCAGGGCAGGGCAGGGGCACATGTGGTCCTCCAGATGTTGGACTACAAGTCCCATAATCCCTGGCCATCTGGCCATGGTAGCTGGGGCTGATGAGAAGGGAAGTCCAACAGCACCAGAAGGGCCACTGTGTTAGGGCACTTGCAGTGAATGCCTGAGTCTGAATTTGGGCTCACAGTGGACCTGGAATTAAAAACAATCTGTTTTTCAAGTTTGGGGTGAAATAGTTTTGTTTTTCTGAGTCTGCCTGGGGGAGTTCTCCTCCTTGGTAATGAAGATTTTGGAACCAATTGCCCACCTTTTCTAGGTCTTGGACCTCTATCATAGTTTTCCTTGAGCTAGTTTACAGGAGTTTCTGTGGTAGTATTTGCAACAGGGGGGAAAGATGTCATGTGTTTACACCGCTGTTGGACCTTTGCCAGCCTTCTATGCTGGGAGCAGGGGGCAAACATGCAAGCCTCTCCCTGTGGTACAGCTTGGGGGCCCTGCATACCTCCGCCTACATCCTTCCTTTTCATGTGGCAAGGAAATTATGGGATGGTCTTTCTAAAGTCTGTTTTCCATGTTTCATGGGCAGGGGCTGGGTAGAATCTCCTCTGAGAAGTCATTCTCTCTCTCTTTAGAGTGAGCAATTCTGGAGCACAAAACTGGGCACTGCACCCATCTGCCCTTTCCCCAGATGTGCAAGGACTGGATGTAGCTCTTTAGGGTTGAAAGGCAGGCCACAGAGGCACCGGCGTTGTCACTCCAAACGGCTGAGGTCTGGCATTTGGAAAAGAGCCCAGAAACTAAGCCCTGGACTAACTAATTCTTCTGTCTGCCTTCGTGGCTTATTCTGTAGCTGGCATTAAGCCAGCAATTTTATTTCCTTAAAAAGAGGTGCTGGGTGGTTTTTTTAAAAAAAAACACACACACATCACGAGGCCATCACACCTTCTGACCCAGAAACTCTGATCCAGCTGAGCAGGAAGAAACTATGACTACTTTTTCTGCAGGAAGATTAAGATATGCAGCATTATTATTAGCCCAGGCATGTTCCTCTTTGACTGAGCTCTAACACAAATTATATGTATGGTTGCCAAGTGGCTAGTGGGGGGGCCAAGTGGTTAGTGCCTCTTTACATAAATGTTTGAGTCCCAGGACCAGGTTCACTCGCTAAGGTAGAGCTGGGAAAGATACCTGCCTGAAACCCGGAGAGTCACTGCCAGATAACATTGAACTAGGTGGATCAGACATCTGGCTCAGTATCAGACAGATCCTATATTCCTACAGGGGCTAGTGCAGGGCTCAGCAAACTTTTTCAGCAGGGGGCCGGTCCACTGTCCCTCAGACCTTTTGGGGGGGGCAGACTATATCTTGAAAGGGAAAAAAAATGAACAAATTCCTATGCCCCACAAATAACCCAGAGATGCATTTTAAATAAAAGGACACATTCTACTCATTTAAAAACACCAGGCAGGCCACACAAATAACCCAGAGATGCCTTTTAAATAAAAGGACACATTCTACTCATGTAAAAACATGCTGATTCTCGGACTGTCCGCAGGCCGGATTTAGAAGGCGATTGAGCCGGATCTGGCCCCCCGGGCCTTAGTTTGCCTACCCATGGGCTAGTGCAAAAGCTAGCAACCCTAGTGGCTATCTACCAGTTCTTCTGGCAGGGCTCCTGTGCCTCTAACTAACACTTTTCTGACAGGCAGAAATTCAACAGACAGAGTTCACTCTTCTTTTGTCCTCAGCAGAAAGCTGCAAGGATGTAGGAAAATAATTAACTTGACATAATGGGCCACACTACTTCAGACTGTAGGCGGCGGATATCTCTTCTGGATGTTTCTTCAGATGATTGTGGTGTGTGCGTGTGTGTGCTTTTGCTTTAACTCTCTGCAAGGAAAAAGCTAGAACATCAGGAGACAGTTTCTGTCTCAGATATCTGCCTGTCATGCTGGTTTTCTGTTTGTAGCAATCAAGGTGGGCTGTTGCACTGATAGGGCAATATTCAGCTGAGTTTTACTCAGAGGAGACCCACTGAAATTCATGTGCCTAACTTGGTCACATTCATTAATTGGTATCAGTGTGCCTACTCTGGGTAACTCTTAACTGAATACCACCGCATTTCTCCCCCCAGTTTTATCCAAAACAACCTTGTAGGGTAGCTTAGCCTGAGAGAGACCAACTGAGCCCAAGGTCACCTATTGAGCTTCATGGCTGTGTGGGAATTTGAACCTGAGACTCCTGGGTATTATCAACAGCTACTGGCAATGATAACTTTCTTCTATATCCGCTGTTGAAGGCAGAATGCCTCTGAATATCAGTTGCTGGAAACCACAGGAAGGGTGAATGTTCTTGCACTTGAGTCCAGCTTTAGGGATTCCCACTAGGGCATCCAGGGCTGGCTACTGTCGGACAAAGACTTGGGAGATCAGGGTTCAAATCCCCACCCAGCCACAAAGCTCACTGGGTGACCTCAGGCCAGTCATTCAGTCTCAGCCTCACAGTGTTGTTGTGAAGAGAAAATATGGGAAGAGAAAAAAGAAGCTGGGTACAGTTCAGTCGGTAGAGCATGAGGCTATTGATCACAGGGTGGCGGGTTTGAGCCCCATGTTAAATAAAAGATTCCTACATTGTGGTGGGTGGGGTGGACTAGATGTACCTTGGGGGTCCCTTCCAACTCTACAATTCTATGATTTTTAAGTATGTATGCTACCCTGAGCTCTTTGGAGGAGGAGAGCTGGGATTTAAATGTAATAAATGCATACACATATAAGTGTGTGTGTGTATGTATATATATATATATATATATAGAGAGAGAGAGAGAGAGAGAGGCGAGGAGGGAGAGGACACTAGCTACACTGCTCCAACTTCTCTAGAAAAAGTATAGGATAAAACAGGAACATTTTTATATTAAAAAAGTTTTAAAATCATAATTCAGCCTTCAACCCAAATTTACATCTGCTGTCAGAAAACATACTTTGGTAGGAAGCTGTTTGGGGGCAAGGTGCACAGAAAGGGGGGGAAGAGATGTTATACCCTCTGTATTTTCTCTCATTTAAGGAGCTAGAGGGAAGCGGGAAAAGTTAGCCTCCCGCCTTACAGGAGAGCTGGGCAGTGAAGAGCCTTGGCCCTTTTGTCGAGAAGGGTAATTAAAAGGTATAAAAGGTCTCATTGAGTATGCAGCGGGCTCTTTTGCAAGGCCGAGAGTCTATTGAGATGCCTGGGAATGCAAGGCAGAAGGGTTAAATGTGCCTCTTTCCTCGCTTCCCACCCCCACCCAGCCACCCCCCTCCCCAGAAAGCCCGCTTTCTCATTGACAGGGTGAGATGGACTCTCATACTCAATAGTGTTGTAAATTCAATCGCCTGCCTTCACAATGCTCACCTCATAAAAGAGAATAATTCAGCCCTGTTCTTTCCCCCCCTCTCTTCTTCTTCTCTATCAGCCTCCCCAACCCCCATCCCTGCCCAATTTCATCCTGGTGTGGCAGAGAGGGAAAAGAATGGAGGGAAAGATAATTTTTGCCACCCATTATGACACACACCAACACACACACTGAGTGCACTAATCCCAGCCAAAGGTGAAGCAATTGCAGCAAGGCCTGGCTGCAGACGAATGAGACATTAAAAAATTGGCACTGATCAAGAAAGTCATACAACAAGGCATTTGTTCGAAGGTAAGGGGGAGGCAGGCAACAGGTGATGTGGCTGCCTGGAGTGGCAATTTGGTGGTGAGGATAATAAACAGCAACACTGTTTACCCTTTGTACAGCACTTGAACATTCGAAGCAATTCCCATATGTTCAGCCAGGCATCCTTACAACAACCCTGTAAAGTAGGCCAGTACAGTATTATAGTTACTGTTGTTGATAGAGAGAAGCGAATCATCATTTCTGGGGAAGGGGCTGACACGTCACCTATGTTATGCCAACTTTACGTATAATGGGGAGGGGGCAGTAGATAGAGCTGACCTATGTTGCCAGAATCCTCAGAGGTATTTTTGCTGCACACACACACACACACACACACACACACCCTTTTATGTGCCCCGCATCTGAGGTCAGGGTCAGTGGCCCAGATGAGGAGACCCGGAGAGCCCAGTGGGCCAGATGAGGAGACCCGGAGGGCCAAGTCTGACTGGAGAAATGAAGGTTCCACACCCATTTTATATCAGATTTGACAGGTTGAAAAGAGAGTCAGTGTGGCATAATGCTTAGAGGGTTCAACTATGACCTGGGAAACCAGGGTTCGAATCCCTACTCAGTCACCATTTCTTAGCCTAACTAATCTCCCTCACAGGATTGCTGTGAGGATGAAATGGGGAGGAGGAGAACAATTTACACCACCTTGAGCTCTTTGGAAAGCAAAGGTGGTATATAAATGTAAAATGCTGGAGCAAAGGTGTGTCTTAGCCCTATTGATTAACCGAAGAAGGGCAACTTTAATCTGCGATTGAAGCTTTTGTGCTGATTCCTCTACAAGTTAAATCAATTCAAGTTTGTTGCCCTCAGTTTTGGGTACATATACCATGCGCCCTAGGAATGCCTAACTCAGACATTGGACATAACTGAGTACAAATCAGAGTGTGTTTGTCTACACAGACAAGAGATCCTGATTCTCATGATCGGGGCACCTGGCTGTGCAGGCGTCTGGACTGCACAGAGAGCTCTTACACAAGAAGCAGAACTCACAGGCAACAACTCTCAGGGGAAGAAGACCTTGCTTCAGTGGTGGGGCTAACAGCATTGTCACTGTGCCCCACTCCAGTCTGTACTCAGATGTGCCTTAGCCATGAGAAACACAGGCTGCTGCAAGAGCAGAAACAAAAAAATAAATAAAAATTATGCAACTAAGTGAACGGGTTAACACAATCGTCTTTCTTAAGGTTGCTTTCGGAAGGGCAAAGTAACAGGGTTGCTGTCAATGTAAGGTGAAAGTCCAATGAAGTAAGGCTTACAGTAGTCAATAATAATATCGATGATGATTTTGTTTGTCATATCTGGACCAGGAAAGGTAATGGCTAATCTTTGGGGGGTGTGCTACAAGTCCAAAGTTTATTGTGTGCTGCGTATCAGACAGAACAGACCAAGGATAGTGGGCCTTGTTTTGTTAAGAAGATGATCACTTCTTAGTGCTCAGAAATGATCAGCAGGATTCATCAGTGGGTTGTATCCGACTCTGTTGGGTTGTGCCCAGTGCTAGTCCTACTCAGGGTAGACCCAATGAAGTTAATGAACATGTGTATCTTAGTTCCATTAATTTCAATGGGTCTACTAGAGAAGAACTAAGTTGGAACCTCACACAGTGAATAGTAGAATTCTGGAATTTCCTCCCACTCAGGAGTCAGTGATGGGTCACCAACTTGAATGGGTTTTAAAAGAGGTATGGACAAACCACAGAGCCTAGGGCTTGCCGATCAGAAGGTCGGCGGTTCAAAACCAGCAATGGGGTGCGCTCTCATTGCTTGGTCCTTGCTCCTGCCAACCTAGCAGTTCGAAAGCACAAAGTGCAAGTAGATAAACAGGTACCGCTCCAGCGGGAAGGTAAACGGCGTTTCCGTGTGTTGCTCTGGTTCCCCAGAAGCGGCTTAGTCATGCTGGCCACATGACCCAGCTGTACACCGGCTCCCTCAGCCTATAGAGCGAGATGAGCACCATAACCCCAGAGTCGTCCGCAACTGAACCTAATGGTCAGGGGTACCTATACCTTTAAGGCTATCAAGGGCTACTAGCCATGATTGCAAAGCTAAGCAGGGTCTGGTATGGTTTCAAATTGGATGGGGGACAGTGTGTTGATAATCCTGCAGTGCAGGGAGTTGGACTAGATGACCCTTGGCCCCTTCCAATTATATGATTCTATAGTGATGCTTTGCCTCCGTAGTTGGAGGCAGCAATGCTTCTGAATATCAGCTGCTGGTTACTACCAGAGACTGCTCTTGTGCTCATGTCTTGCTTGTGGACTTCTCACAGGCCTTTGATTGACCACTGTAAGAACAGGATGCCATGGGCCTGATCCTGATTCTTATGTTCTTATGCATGTAACCCATTTAATTTAATGGTCATGTTAGTAATGTCCATTAATGGGTCAGCTCTGAATAGGTCTAAAATTGGATACAACCCAATATCAGGACTGATGGCTGGGAATCCACAGAGAAAGAAAGTCCCCAGGAGATGACTCCCTTGCTGGGAATCTCTCTTTGGTTTTTTCAATGCAATAACCATCAGAGTTTGTGAAAGGAGTTACCGGTATCTTTTAGCTATTGGAAGGGGCAGAGAAAGAGTCCAACTTAATCATTTTGTTTCCAACTCCCCCTTCCCAACAACAAGGGAAAGAAACCTATTTGCACTAATTGTTGTACAGTATATCAATTTTGAAGGAGATGTTATCTCAAGGTCTCACACTAACCACAATGGCTTTGCTCTGTCTTCACCGCTGGAGACACTATGCCTCGGATTATCAGTTGCTGGGAATCACAACTGGCACCAAACTCTTGCTTGCAGGCTTCCCAGAGGCATCTGGTTAGCCACTGTGAGAACAGAGCAACGGACTAGGCAGTTGTTTGGCCTGATCCAGTACTCCTATGATGTTTTTAAGCAAATGTGAGAGTTTACCTAGTACAATATAATCGTAATATATACAATAGGCTTTTAATTTTATTTGTAATACAGAAGTCTTGTACAAGACCTCTAACCCTCTTAGCAAAGGCTCAGTAATATTTTTTTTTAAAAAAAACACCTACCAAACAAAATGAAAATAGATATCCCAACCACGCCCAAAGGGCATGGTTGCCCGTATTGCCCACTATGAAGCATGTAACTGGCTGGATAAGGTTGCCAATGTTTGCTCTTGTGCAGTTTCAGGGATTGATTTATTTAAAGCTGTGCATGCATAGGTGCAGAAATGCCTGTGTTAATGCCCAGAATGGGAAAAGGGCAGAGGAGGACCAGTGGGAGCAGTGACTGAGGAGACATAAAAACACAGCTCAGATGCAGTTTTGCAAAGGTTTGCCCATTGTTGTGGGCAGCAAGCAGCAGAATAGCAATGAATATTGTGATGTGGGATGGGCAGGAAAAATGAAAAATAACTTGGGGGGGGGGTCAGATCTGAATGACCCATTTGCGATAATAACATCCTTGCCTGGAAGCAACCCAGAATCAATACGCTGAGGCACCTTTCTGTGGTGCGCCAGGGTTCTTTTTACACTCACTTTCAGAACATCGTGGCTTTGGGAACATTTGAACCTCAGACTGCGTTATATACCATGTATTTAAAGCACATTCCCCAACCAACCCACAGAATCTTGGGGACTGTACTTTGTGAGAGTGTCAGAATTGGAGTTGGGGCAAACTATACAGTTCCCAGGATTCTTTTTTTGATGGGGGGGTGTATGTACTTTAAATGCATGGTGTGTAACACAGCTGGTTCTAAGCCCAATACCACAGCTATATATCACCAAATTAAAATTAGAGTGACCAGCGGGAGGAGGCAGGGAGGGATCCGGAATCCTAACAGATCCGGTTTGCACCGGGGAAAGCAGCCTGCCAAGGGCCCGGGTCAGCTGTCGACTTGGCTGCCCTGGAGCGAGCGGTGCGCGCTGCTGGGCCGGCGGCCGCGCCGTCCCTCCGCCGCCCTGCCGCGCGCGCTGGCTGGAGGTCATGAGAATGGAGCGATCTCTCTTTCCTCTCCCTCTCTCAGCGGAGGCTCCAGCAGCCCGAGGCCGGGCGCGCCGCCAAGCAACCCAGAAAATCCCTCCTGGCTTGAGCTGCGTGCGGCGGCGGCTGTTGATGGCTGGCCGGCAGCCGCCCGCCTCTCGGCGAGCCAACTAGCGTTCAGCCGCCCACGCGGGGCCGGGCGGTGGCGCACGGAGCGAGGAGGGAAGGAGGGAGCGGCGCGCAGCCCTTCGCTGGCGCAATCGGCGGCCGGGTGGCCCTGCCTGGCCCCGCTGGGAGGAAGGAGGTGGGTGGGCCCGACGGGGCGGAGCGGCTGCCGAGCGAGCCAGGGAGCGTGAGAAGGAAGCGCTGGCCTTGGGCGCTACCGGTTAGGGTAGGGACAGCCCCGAAGGCCGATCCAGCTCGAGTGAGTCACGCTTCCCAAGGCTGCTGCTGCTGCAATCCCACTTCCCTGGCAGCCGGCCCTGTCGAGCTCCGTGGAGCTTTCTCATGAGCAGACATGCAGGAGCGTGGCGTTGCGCGGGCGGCCGGCGGTCGCCAACGCAAGCCCTAAGGCAGGGAGAGGAGACCCATTGATCT
Source organism: Podarcis tiliguerta (assembly GCF_965153285.1). Lineage (NCBI taxonomy): Eukaryota > Metazoa > Chordata > Lepidosauria > Squamata > Lacertidae > Podarcis > Podarcis tiliguerta. The sequence continues at coordinate 16,943,808 of NC_139541.1, read as the reverse complement.
GGGGCGTTAATTTCAGTGGGGCCACGTGGAGTATTACTTAGTTGGATACCATTCTTATCTGCTTATGCTTATCTGGGAGCCTTCACTGATTCCCCCACCCTGGGCTTCGCCCTACATGTGCCCATTCTACCTCTGAGATTGATCAGCGGAATTGCCACATAATACCCCTGACCACATTTGTAAAAACATTATTGTTTCGTGCCACACACTTTGGAACTCCCTGCCTATTGAGATCTAGCAGGCGCCTTCACTGTACTTTTCCCCTGCGCCTGCTAAAACCTTCCCTGTTTAGACAGGCCTCTCTAGAAAGTTGAGGTAATTTTAATGCGTTTTAGTATTTCAACTTTTGTAGAGTTGCAAGTTTTTTGTTGATTTTACTGTTTTATCTTTTCTAAATCGCTTTTGAGTTTGTTTTTGTTTTTTTACAATCAAGCAGTGCATAAATGTTACTAAATAAACAATAAAGAACCAAATCTTGCCTAAGAAATTTTTAACAAAAATCTTAAGAATTTTAAATTATGTTTTGAATATATATATATATTTTAATGCAGCGTTCAAAACTCCAAATGTTCTAGGCACATTTTGTGACGGGGAATTTCATTAGCGCAAGCAGTTTCGGAGCTCTGGGCGCAGTACTGCGCCTAACATTTCAGACTGAAACTGCAGAGTGGAAGGAAAGGAGGACCTTTTTCTGCCTCCCCACTTCCAGCTACTCTCTGAAGACTGGAGAAGAGACCCTCTTAAGAATATTAGGGGGGTGGGCAGGGGAAGGACTAGACCATGTGAAAAATGAACATAACATTTTAGCTGCAGTTCATTCATTTTCAGCTTTGTATTCTTGTTATAAAAAAAGCATGCCTAGACATTCCGTTGTTGCACCCATAACCTACGTTATTTAGCTCCTAGCTTTCATATCTCAGTTTCTAACACTGTTTTAATGGCATTGTTTTATCCTTGATGTTTGCCATTCTGGGCTCCTTGGGAGGAAGGGTGGAATATAAATTTAATAAATAATAAATGGTTGTATCCAATGCTGTGGAAAATATTCCCAGGCTTTCCCAGCTGGATAAATGGGTCTCAACACAAGTGTCCATCAAAGGCTATGAATGGCTACTAGTCACAATGGCCTTACTCTTCCACCACAGCCGGAAGCAGGTTCCCACAAGCATCTTCGTGGCCACTGTGAGGACAGAACGGGAGAGTAGATGGCCCATTTCTATGTCTGCTTATAAGGATTTTAGTCTTGTTTTAGATGTATTAGTTTTTATGTTTTTAACTGTTTTAAATTATCTCATGTGTAAATTTCTTAGAGTTGTTTAAAGGGTGATCAGTAAATCAAAGATAATTATAAAATAGTAATGATCAAATATTCCCACTTCTGCACTTCTTTCTGCCCCCATTTTGGCTGGTTCCTTAGACACTGGAAGAGGTCCTGTAGCTGATTTTCCTTACTCCAATGCAACACAATTAAATTTGTTAAAATAGGAATAAAAAGCATCTTTCTATTTTTGCAGTGCCCTTTGGAAACAGGCCAGACTTGCATATCAGACTGGTACATCAGTGCTCTTCATTTCCTATCTTGAACCAATAACCTTATGTCGCCTGATAAAAAAAGAAAACCTTGAGTTGGCCTGATTTAATCAATCCACCCTTCTAGATTAGCTAAACAAGCTATGTTCACAGCGAATACTGTTTTTATAATCAGTATTTTTAGTATGCTCAAATGTGAGCTATATACATTTTTTTCATACTAACTATGTAACTTCTATATTGATACTTTTAAAAATCGTTGTTTGTATTTGATTTAGTTTTATTAGATGTTGCTAAAATTATTTTGCTTTGATGCTAGTCATTATGTTTAATCAAAGTTGTTGCAGTAGTTGCAGTGTATGTATTTTGGGCATATGATTTATCAAATCCTTTCATGAACTTGCTTTTCTTGGATTGTTGTTTTTCTTGGATAATTGAGAAATGTTAGAAAAAATACAGTATCTCTTTCAAATAAAAAATTAGGTATAAATATGCATCTCTCACGTTGTCAGTTGGGAAGCCATCTCACCATTTGCAGGCTGCTCAGTTCTAGCCTTGCTGATTCAGGTAATTGTGATTTAATTAGGATTTCTCACCTCTGCATAAATAATAAATATTTTAGGTTTGGACTGCTAATATTTTATAAATTTGTATGCCATTAAGCTCATTTATCTTTTCTGTAATTAAGTTCTACTAAGTAATGTACTTGCTATGTGCCCGACGAAGCATCCTTGAAGTTTTCTGTGCGCTGATACAAAGGGGGACTAACTCTCTCTCTTAATGTGGCAGTTGTAGAGGAAACTTGAGGTGAAAAACATAACTGTTGGGCTCAGTGATTGCTGCATAGAAATTATGCTGGGATTTTACCTCTGAACAGAGCATTACATGGCTTAGGTCCAAGCTATCTGAAAGACCATCTTCCCTCATATGAACCTGCCCAGGTTTTGAGATCTTCAGGGGAGCCTTTCTCACGGTTCTGGCACCCTCCCAAGCACATTTGGTGAGGATGCAGGAAAGGGCCTTCTCAGGAGCTGCTCCCAGATTCTGGAACAGCCTCCCTGGAGAAGCTAGCCTGGCTCCCTGCTTGTTGTCCTTCTGCCGGCAGGTGAAGACCTTCTTGTTCCAATAGGCTTTTTGGGAATTGACTGCTTTTAATGAAAGGGCAGGTCTGTTTTTATTGTAATTATTTGGATGTTTTAAACAGATTGTATATATGTATATAGTTTTAATTCTATTAATGTTGATTTTTTTAAAAAATTATTGTTTTTTCCATGTTTTTAGTGATTCTTTTTTAACTGTAAGTTGCCTTGAGTCCCATCAGGGAAAAAGGTAGCATCTAAATAAATAAATATATTATTATTATTATTATTATTATTATTATTATTATTATTATTATTATTATTATTTCTACTACTACTTATTGTTGTTGTTGTCACAATGCTAGTCCTACTCAGTGTACACCCATTAAATTTAACAAACATGACTAACTAAGGTCCATCAATTCCAGGGCTCCTATTCTGAGCAGAACTTAGTTCGATAAAGCCTAACAACAGCAGTAGTTCAGCTGTTCCCTACAAATGTTCATAAGGCTCCCCCCCCCCCCCATATAAACACACTTATAACTGAAGCACTGCCTGGGAATAAGCTCAACTGAACACAGCAGAAATGACTTCCAAGTAATTCATAGGATGCATAGGATTGGGTTATGCATCTGCAATCCAATGCACATTCACCGGCGAGGAGGCTAGAAGTATTTCTAGGTTGGCTTGAGATAACTTTCAGAGTTAGGGGGTTAGGCAGAATCATGTGTGAAGGGAGCCTTAAGCAGCTGTTGGCCATCATAGAACTTCCAGTTCAGAGCCAGTGGACCTGCAAGTACAAGCTAGTGGGCTCAGGCTTCTAGGTAGGGCTACTGCATTTCCACCCCACTTATGAGTTTCGCAGGGGCATCTTGTTAGTCACTGTTGGCAACAAGATGCTGAAGTATACTGAACCTTGGCCCAGCTCAGTAAGACTCTTCTTTATATTCCAAGTGGCTGTAAGGGCCTACGCACACTTATTTGGGAGTGTGCCCCATTGTGGGAATTTCAAGTCAACATATGTAGGGTTGGGGCTGTAAGAGGAGGAAGAAATTTGACCATGCTGAGCCAATAAAATACTTGCAAAATAAAACAAAAACCTCCCTTATTTGTGGCTTCCTTTGCACCTGGAACTAGACTTTGCAGCGGAACTACCTTGCAGGACAACAAAGGGTCTATTTAGCCCATAGTTCTGTTCCCAGAAGCTCTTGGCCAGATGTTGTTAAGAAGCTCCCAAGCACAAAGGGAACCCCTAGCTGCACTCTTGTTCTCAGCAGCTGGCTTTCAGGAGGTGTACTACCTCTGTATGTCAAGCTTGCTGTAACAGCCACTGTAACTGCTGTAACAGCCACTTGCTGTAACAGATGGTCAGGGGTGATGGGAGCTTCTGCTTGTGTCAATGACTTTGTTCAAGTTTACTTATAGTCTACAGACCTTCGGATTCTAAAACCAAACATTTGATTCCATACAATGAATGGGATAGTAACTAAAAAAGACAAGCACACTAACCACCCATTTTTCATTCTAAATCTTCTTCTTTAAGTAGGACAAAATCAAAACCAGTAACGCTTAACAATTCTGCAAAAGTTTCTTTTGAATCATCATAGTTGGGATTCAAATGCTGCAACCCATTCAGTTTACATGAGACTCAGGTTGTGTATCAATGACCAGAGAGGCTGTAAAGCACTCTAAAGGTCTTCATGGGAAAGGAACAATCAAGGGATCCATAAGTCCAGCTCCTTTATCCATATAAAAATTACAAAATATGGCAACAGTTCCTAAATCTTCACTACCACAGGTGAAAACACAACGATCATAAGGAATACCATTAAATCTTCGAAAATAACTGAGGGAAGAACAAAGTCAAGTTAGTGCAAACGCTTCCCTATATTTTGGGGCAAATAAGGACCTAAAGTAATTAAGCACAAGGTTCGCTAGCTTAGATGGGCTTTCAATGCAGATTAGACAAATCCATGGTGCTAAATAGGGTCACTTGGAAGTCCCCATGGACGCAGGAAGTCTTCCTATCAGTACCAGGTGCTGAGGAAGGCTGTTGGTTTCATACCCTGCTTGGGACTTTTCAGAGACATCTGGCTGCTAACATAATTCTAGATCTGTATGAACACCATATATTTAAAGCACATCACATCCCACCCAAAAAACACTGGAAACCGTAGTTTACCTCCTTACAATTCCCAGCACCCTTACAAGCTACAATTCCCTGCATTCTTTGGGGGAGGTCATGTTGTGTTAAATGTATGATGTGTACACAGCCATTATGAACATCTGGCCTGATCCAGTCTGGTCTTGTTTGTTTGTTTGTTTGTTAATTATGTACTTATGGCCCCATTAGGCAAAGGTTGGCATTTTATTGGCCAATACACAGTCTAGTAGAAACCAGGCAATCAAAATGTTTTATTTAGAAAGGTGTACTTAACAGAAGATGGTGCTAAGCCTACAGGGCAGAGGGGAAAGGCCCTGATCCGAGAGAACTATTGGAAGTGGACGCTGCAGTAGGTCACAGCTGTCCCAAGTGGTGGGCAGATTTATCCAAGCTGTTAATTTGATTAATTGAAAAGAAGTGCCTCTAGAGAAGCAGTCGCGTTCTCAGGGGTCAGGGGAGGTCACTGAGCTGAAGCACTCAATCAGGACTTTCTCTTAAGGCCAAAGGGGATTGGAATGCCGCCTCTTTCAAAGCCGGGCAGATTGGCGCCAAATTTCTTGCATTGCTCCCTGCCTCTTCTGTTGCACTCGACCGAACACACCCGCCATCACAAACAAAGGCAGCAAATCCAGCTCAATTTGGCCTGTGTGTCTAACTACCAATCCTCATACAAAAGGAAACTGGCATAAAATAAATAAAACAGCCTGTTTTCCATCTGCAGCCTTCATTTAAGGGCACCTTCATTCACAGGCCAGCTGAGAGGATTTAGCGACCCTCGTGCAAACATGAGTGTGCCCCCATCTCATGCAATTGCGTTTTGAAAGTGACCACTGTTCATGGTGTTTTGGGGCTGCCAGTTCCTTTACTCCCCTTTCCCTTCCCACCTCCTTGGTGCAGCACTCCCTCTGGTGGTGATGCCTGGAATTTGTCAGCTTCCTGACCAGTGGGCTGGTGGCTGTTTCTGTTGGGTTGCATCCAATGCTAGTCTTATTCAGAGAGCAGCTCTATTAGAATGAATGGTCCTGAGTAACTTAGGCTCATTAATTTCAGCTGGTCTTCTCTGAGTCGAACTTAGTTGAATGCACAGATTCTTAGTTGGAGCGATATGTGGAACTGCACTGTTGCATTTTATGCATTCCACATTTGTAAGAACCAATCTTTTAGAGCAGCAGCACATACCCTTTTTTTAAAAAAAGGTTTTACTGATAACCTCATTGCTTTATTCTTTTTGCAAACCACTCTGAGGATGTTGGGTTGTTGTTTTTACACTCAAGCGGTATATACAATTTATAAAATAAACAAGTGACTCCTTGTCCCCAAGATGCTGCCATTGGTGGGAGGCAAATGAGTGGCTTGAATAGCCTTTCATACCCCTCCCTATCAACAACGATCCTTCAGCTAGCCTGGTTGCTGAGTCAGACCTTTGTTCCATGTGGCTCAGTATCATCTCTTACTGACATGCAACCAATGTCTTTCTCAATCTTCACTAGGAAGCCCCAGGATTGAACTTGGGACTTTTTGCATTCAAAGCATGTGCTCTACCAGCGCTGCCCTACCCTTCCTCCTGGTGCAATAATAGTGCTAATAATTTTTCAAAATTCTTTTAAAGGAAAAAGATGAAATAACTTTTAAATAGGCAGAGTGGGGTGGGGAAACCCAGACAAATAATGGCATACAATTAATACTCAGAAATAAGAGTAGGCCACCCTCAATTCACATTGTAGATTCAGTGCACACTGGTACACAAATCTTAAACCGAACCTCTGTTGAGGCGTATATGAAATATGCTCAAGGCACACAGGGGAGGGAGGTCCTCAGACTGACGCGTAACAGACAGTACATATTTATTCTTACAGGATCAAAGTACCTGGGATAGCTCAGTTGGCAGAGCATGAGACTCTAATTCTCAGAGTCATGTTGTGCAAATGATTCCTGCATTGCAGGGAGCTGGAGGTTCTATGCACCTCAGCGACTCAAGGATTATATAAGTCTATTAGCCACCGTAAGAACTCACTTGTGATGTGCATCCATTCATCCCCAAACTACCGGGATATAGACTCACTGAATCATAGAACTGCAGAGTCAGAAAGGCCATCTAGTCCAACCACCTGCAATGCAGGGAACCACAGCTAATCACAGCTTGGTTGGATGCAAGCCCAAATCCAGAAAACAGGTCACAGAGCAAAGCCTGGTCAAAAGTGCCACACCTCGGTGACTTCCGGTGGAGCGCGATCTCGTTGCAAGCGGGGATTTTTCCGGGAGGGAAATCCCAGGCTATTTTGGAGGGACAGGGGGGTTACAGGGCGCAGTAGCCCCCGGAAAACACCTCTGGTGGGAGTCCAGAAGGTCAGGTTCCCGGCGGTACCAGAAGCGGTTCGCCCGGCCGTCAGGTAGCTTCGTAAGAAGTGAAGAGAACGGCGGAGCGGACCAGCGGGTCGAGGGACGCCATTAACTACCTCCAAATAGCGAAGCCCCGAGCTTGCCGTGGAAGCGCTTCGCTCTCAAAATTACTGAAAACCCGGCACCGGTACTAAAGAGAACAATAAGGAGTAATGAACAAAAAAGGAAGTCCCGGGGAGTAAAAGTTAATATCCTCCGAGTTCAGCCGGCAGCCGAAATCGAAAGGACGCAGCGTTACGGGCAGAGCGGCAACAAAGGAAAGTGAGTCACCCTGGCGGTCATTGTTCCTTTTCCCCCATAAGATATTCGGAAACTTATAAAAAGCTTTGAGCAATTGAAAAACAAGGGGGGAACAGAAGATAAACATTAATTAAAAAAGAGGCTTTCTGTTTAACTGAGGGGGGACTTTTAGTTTTTGTGAAGGGGTGCTTCCGCGACTTTATTTTCTGATGAACAACAAACTGCGGAACGGAAGAGAAGCCCCCGCCGCCATTATTATTTAAGGAGCATTTTCTACAACATAATTAAACGGTTAAAGTTACTACTATCCAAGGACTGGAAAGTTGAGACTGTTAAATAATAGACTACGTCTTTAATAGACCCGTTCTTTGTTGGGGAATAAGTTAAAATAACTATTAAATTACAGAAAATTTACCTGCTCCGATAACTACGTCACTCCATTGTGCTACACCCTCTGGTGGCGAACAAAGAAATAACAGCTTGTTTATTTCCCTTTTCTTTTTTATGGACTTTTTTGGACTTCTTGCCACGATTGGTATTTCTTTGGTTTCTTCGAAGAACTCTGATGTCTTTTGGCCTTATTTCAAAGCGCCTTGTGGCACCGATGGTTTAATTTGATTTGATTGTTTTTGTCTTTTATTAAAATTGCTGATTTGATTTCAATTGGACCCCTGGAGCTTGACGGATTTATAAATGGATTTTGGCCCCAAAAGTGGATTAGCCTGAGTAGAGGCAAGAAGAGACAGCTTTATCTAAAATGGATTAGCCTGAGTGGAGGCAAGAAGATAATTTATTTTAATTTATAACCTGCTCTATTTAAAAAGGATTAGCCTGATTGGAGGCAAGAAGAAAATGGACAACTGATGAACTATCGATGAACTAAAATTCAGAAAATTTAAAACTTTTGTTTTATAATCATCGGATGTAAATCTATTGTTTGGAAATAACTATTTATATTTTGGGTTATAAACTGAGATATAATGTCTAATCTGGGGAAGAAGGGGGGGGAAGGGACACCATCGGATAGAAAGGGGTCCAAGCAGGAGACAGAGTTTAAGACAGAGATTTTAAAAATGTTTGCGGATATTAAACAAAGTCAGAATAATTTGGAAACAAAATTAGAAAATGTAGATAATAAAATTGGAAATGTGGATAAAAAAATAGATGAGACAGTAAAGGAATTGAAAGGACAACTGAAAGAGGTTGTGAAAAGGACGCAATCACTGGAGGAAGGAATGAAGAAGACAAAGATGGAGATGAAAGATGTCAGAAAGGAAGAAGAGAAAATTAAAATGGAAATGAGAGAACTAAGCAAAGCACAGGAAGACATGAAAGATTTAATTGCTATGAATGAACTCAGGCAGAGAGAAGTGAACTTAAGATTGAGATCGGTGCCAGAAACACAAGGAGAGAATATAAAAGAAAAACTGATTTCAGAGTTAGCACAGTGGTTAGAGATTCCAGCCGAAGAAATGGCAAAAACGGTGCAAAATGCATTTAGAATGAGAGTAAAATCAACAAAAGCAAGAAAATTTGTAGGAGATTGTTTAATCACATTTAAAGATAGAGATATGAGGAATACAATTCTGCAGAAGAACAGAGAAAAAAGATTGAACATAAATGGGAATTATATAATTATATTTAAAGATGTTCCGATTAGACTACTTAAGCGAAGAGATACTTATAAATCACTGGTGCAGACACTGAAAAAGAACAAGATTGACTTCAGATGGGAATTCCCAGAAGGGATAACATTTGCATATAAAGGCAAGAGACACAGATTGACTAGTTCGGAAGAGATGGGAAAATTCCTGAGAAAATATAAAGAGTTGAAACCAGAGAAAGAGGAGGATAAAGGAGTGGATGAGGGAGCAACAGGCGAATCAGAAGAGGAAGAGGAAGGAGAAAAGGAGAAGAAGACAGACGAAGAAGAAGAGGAAGAGGAAGAAGAAGCCAAATTGTAAAATCAAAAAAATTATTAAAACTAAAATTTGGAAGACATGGCGCTGAAAATATGGAATTGGAACATCAACGGAATGAACGATAAAAAAAAGAGGAACAGAATTGAACAATTTTTGAAGAAGAAACACTTAGACATAATTTGCTTACAAGAAACACATGTGGCAAGAAGACAGAAAAAGATATTGATTAACAAAAGACTGGGAAATGAATTTATATCTTCAGACAAACAAAAGAAAAGAGGAGTGGTCATCTATATCAACAACAAAATTGAAGCCCAACAAATATTTAAGGACGAAGACGGAAGGATAATTGCGGTTAGAATCAAATGGCAAGGAGAAAATTTAATTATAGTCGGGATCTACGCACCTAACGGAAACAAGACTGAGTTCTATAAAATTCTGGAGGAAAAACTATTTGAATATATGGACCAAAAAATAATAATAATGGGAGACATGAATGGAGTGGTTTCACTAGAAATGGATAGACACAGAGAAGGAGTAAGTAAAGAAGGGAAACTACCAAAATCCTTTTTTTCAATGATTAAAAATTTGAATCTGATAGACGTTTGGAGACTTAAACACCCACTAGACAAACAATTTACTTACTATTCGGAACCGAACCAGTCGATGTCTAGAATTGATCAAATTTGGATCTCAACAGAACTCACTCCGAGAACCCAACAAATTGAGATTCAACCGAAGGTGATTTCTGACCATAGTCCAATAAAACTTGAATTGAAAGGTTATGAAGGAAGATCCTTCAGATGGAGGATGAATGACTATCTATTAGACGACCAAGAAGTAATAGAAAAAGCACAGAAGAAATTGACGGAATATTTTGTGGATAACTGTAATAAAGGGACAAAAATAAGTGTTGTCTGGGATGCAAGTAAAGCAGTAATGAGAGGATTCTTTATTCAACAGAATTCAATTAAGAATAAAAACAAGGAAAAGAAGAAAAAAGAAATTTTGAAACAAATAATGGACAATGAACAGAAACTAATTAGGCACCCGAACAACACAAAGGCAAGAGAAAACATTAAAATATTACAAAGCCAATTTGCAATGATAATAAACAAAGAAGTTGAATGGAACATCAAAAGACTGAGACAAAACAACTTTGAACATGCGAATAAATCCGGCAAATGGTTGGCTTGGCAAATTAAAAAAAGGAAAGAACAAAGCACAATAAACAAAATTATGGTGGAAGGAGAAGAGATAGTCAATCCGAAAGAGATTAGAAAAGGGTTTTTGGACTATTACAGAGGATTATATAAGAAGAAAGAGAAAAATAATTTGAGAAAAATCGAGAGATATCTAAAAGATAAAAAGGTGCAAAAGATCCCGACTGAGAAAAAACAGTGGTTAAATACCCCAATAGAAGAGGAGGAAATAAAGGAAGTTATAAAAGATTTGAAAAGGGGAAAAGCTCCAGGGCCAGATGGATTCACCGCAGGATATTATAAAGAAATGAAATCTATTGTACTACCGCCGTTGAGGGAAGTTATGAATAACATACTAAAAGAAAGAGACATCCCGGAAACCTGGAAAGAAGCATTTATTACATTTTTACCAAAACAAGACTCGGATTTAACCCAAGTTAAAAATTATAGACCAATATCATTGTTGAACACAGACTATAAGATATTTGCAGGGATACTTGCGAAAAGATTGAAAAGAATATTACGAGATTACATCCACAAGGACCAAGCTGGTTTTCTCCCAGGCAGACAGATGAAAGATAATATAAGAAATGTAATCAATTTAATGGAATATCTGTCTGTCAGGATTGACAAGCAAGCTATGTTGATGTTTGTGGATGCAGAGAAAGCATTTGATAATATAGCTTGGGACTTTATGTTGAGAAATTTGGAACATATGGAAATTGGTGAAGACTTTTTTAATGGAATAAAAGCAATTTACACAGAACAAAGAGCTAAACTTATAATAAATAACGTTATCACGGAAGAATTGAAAATCTCTAAAGGAACAAGACAAGGATGTCCACTTTCGCCATTATTATTTATAACGGTGTTAGAAGTTCTTCTGAATTCGATAAGACAAAATGAAAACATAAAAGGGGTAACGATTGGGCAAAATGAATATAAAATCAAAGCATTTGCAGATGACCTGGTGGTAACAATAGAAGAGCCAACAACTACGGCCAAGGAGGTGTTAGAGGAGATGGATAAGTTTGGAGAAGTGGCAGGTTTCAAATTAAACAAGAAGAAAACCAAAATGATTGTAAAGAATATGGACCAAAGTGGAATCGAAACAATGCAACAACAACTGGAAATAGAGGCGGTCAAAAAAGTGAAATATCTGGGAATATGGCTAACTTCGAAAAATATTGACTTATTTCAAAACAACTATGTACCAGTGTGGAATGCAATTAAGAAGGACCTGGAAGTGTGGGGAAGAATGAAATTCTCATTCTGGGGAAGAATCTCCATAATTAAAATGAACGTGTTGCCAAGAATGTTATTTTTGTTCCAGACTATCCCCATAATTAAGGGGATTAGCTTATTTAAAGAATGGCAAAGAATGATTTCAAGGTATATATGGCAGGGCAAAAAGCCGAGAATACAATATAAACTTCTAACAGATACAAGACAAAGAGGAGGCTTTGCCCTGCCGGATCTGAAACTATACTACGAGGCATCATGTCTTTGCTGGTTGAAAGAATGGATAAAACTAGAAAATAAGGAACTGTTAGATCTAGAAGGTTATGATAATAGATTTGGTTGGCACGCGTATTTGTGGAAGGATAAGAAAAAAGTACATAAAGGTTTTGGAGACCACATCTTCCGAGGCCCATTAATAGAAGTCTGGGATAGGTATAAAAACCTATTAGAACCTAAAGTACCACACTGGTTATCACCATTAGAGGTTATGAGTGTCAAAAGAACCAATATGAGAAGTGATTGGGCGACATATAACCAATTGTTAATGAAAGAAGGAGGAAAATGGAAGATGAAACCATATGAACAAGTTAAAAAAGATGTTTATGATTGGTTGCATTACTATCAGGCGAATGAAATGTTCAGGAAAGATGTAAGAGAATGGGGTTACACAGATAAAGATTCGACATTTCAGTCCGAAATAATCAATAAGGAGGTTAAAATCCTGTCAAAAATGTATAATCTGTTGTTAGAATGGAATTTAAAAGATGAAGAGGTAAAGTCGGTTATGATTCATTGGGCCAGGGATTTTGGTTATAACATACAATTGGTAGAGTGGGAAAAATTATGGAAAGAAAATTTAAAATTTACTGCATGCATGTCACTGAAAGAGAATGTGATGAAAATGTTCTACAGGTGGTATATTACACCTGTAAAACTGGCAAAAATGTATAAGACTTGTAATAAGTGTTGGAAATGCAAAGAAAATGTGGGTTCTTTCTATCATATGTGGTGGGATTGCAAGAGAGTGAAAGAATTCTGGGAACTGATATATAACGAATTGAAGAAGATTTTGAAGTATACTTTTACAAAGAAACCAGAGATCTTTCTGCTCGGTATTTTAGGAAATGAAATTAAGAGAAAGGACAGTAAATTTTTTCAATATGCGGTGACTGCAGCAAGAATGTTACTGGCGCAGAAGTGGAAACAACAAGAGATACCGACACTTGAAGAATGGAGGTCTAAGTTGTTAGACTATGCTGAACTGGATAAGATGACTGGAAAGATTAGGTACCTAAGAGACCAAAAGTTTACAGAAAACTGGGGGAAATTTGTTAAATATCTGGAGAGCCTAAGTGATGGACAAATAACGCTAGAAGGCTTTAAAAGAGCACTGTGAATATTTGGGAGACATTGTTCAAAGAAAGGTGAAAGAAAAATATATCTAATGGCAATGGGTAAAAAAGGAAATGCGAAAATTTAAATATGGCTACGAAAGATTTGCGGAAAAGCTGAGGGAAGTCAAAACTAAGAACTAATATGTAACATGAAATGTGAACTATATTTTATTTGTTTATTTTGTTGTAAACCAATAAAAAATTATTTAAAAAAAAAAAAAAGTGCCACACCTCACTGACACCTTCAAGCAGAATGCCTTCCTCAGGGCCTCACTAGTAATTTTAAAGAACATACCTGCAAATATCAAGGACTTTGCCAGTACAAGGTTAAATGTGAGTAACAACTTCAGTGCTGCAATAATAATATTAACATTATGCTTCTGGGTATATGTTGAGTTCTTTCCCCCCCACCCTAACTACAGTCAGCCTCCTTCAAACATCCGAGGTTAAATGAGCTTCCTGGTCAAAGGGTATGACTTTCCACCATAGGTTTGTTTGAGTTGTTTCAAATGTTAGTCATACTCAGAGCAGCCCCACTGAAATTAATGGAGATGGTTAATTTCAATGGGGCTACTCTAGGGCTGCCAGACGTCCGGATTTCCCCAGACATTACTAGGATTTCAAAGGCAGAATTGATGTCCGGGGGGAATTTTTGAAACGTGGTGCTTTGTCCTGGATCTTCGGCAAGTCAAAAATCGAATTCTTTTTGGCGTTGATGTGAAAAAAAAGCTCAACAATTTTGGGGTTTGTTTGCTTGCCCCCCACCCCACCCCCCAGAAAGAATAAATGTGGTCGTGAGCAAATTTCATGATAAGCTAGTAAGGTAACTACAGTGGGCTGTCACCAATGCTAGTTCGACTCAAGAGTAGGTCTACTGAAGTTAATGAAAACAACTCGCTTAGGTCCATCAATTGCAATGGGTCAACTCTGAGGTGGGCACAAATCAAAGGGTCTGGCTGTTTTTTATTGGAAGGAAAGAACACAGGGTATTCATTTTGTTTGCTGCAGCAACAATACTTTTTTAGAAATAAAGCTTTCAAGGCAAAGAGAGGTTTGTTCAAAAGCAGAAGGCAGGAAACACATGTTCATTTAACAAATGCGTAAGTTAGTGTGCAGCTCTGCGATGCAGCATGGCTTTTTTCCCCTTGCAGTTATCTGAGGCTAAAAAGCAGCTGACATATATCCTGCCGGATCTGTTTGCTGCTGACTCCTTGACCACAATACATTGACCAGGACAGGTGAAGGGTTCCTGAGCAGCGGGGGTGGGATGGAGCAAAAAGTGCTGGAGCCCACTCCCCCACCCAAACACATAAACCTAATTAGCAGCATCAAGGGGTTATATTTATCACAGACGCTTGTGGGAAAGTGGGCGGCTCAAAGGTTTATGCTTCTGGGGAGCGTAATATGTCTGGCTGCCTCAACTGAAGACAAAATTTATCACGAGGAGATAACGCCATGTCTGTCCGAAACAATTTATTCAGCAAAAATAGGAGCCAGATAGGGGAAGCATGGCTTTTAGAAGGCTGCATTTGGTTTGTAGCAAATGACAAATAGAACCAAATAAGCCCCCTTGGCTTCAGGTTTTCATTTGTTACGAAACCTATGTCAGTAACAAATGGGTACAAGGCAAGTTTAGTTTCGTAAACCTAGGTTTCCTATGTGCCGTACATTTAAAGCACATGGTTTTCCTCAAAAGAATCCTGTGAACTGTAGTTTACCCTTCACAGAGCTACAATTCCCAGTACCCAGGGTTCTTTGGGGAAAGCCATGTGCTTTAAATGTATGACGAATTGGCTCCTCCTCTCTCTGAACCGTTCCATTCCAGCTGCTCGTTATAAGTTATAAGAACTACTGTGTAAGTTCAAGAACTGGATCAGTAGCTTCCTTGTTTCCTCTTTCCTCCTCATCCCCTTTTCCTTTTGTGATGTGTGTTTTAGAATGTAAGCCTGCAGGCAGGCAGGGATAAATTCCCAGGATACTTTGGGGGGAAAGGCACGTGCTTTAGCACATATGCAGCCCAATTCGTACCCATTCACCACGCTTTCGGGAGTGGGGGGCTTAGCTTCTTCCTCGGCAACATATCTGTTGGGTTCCCCGCCCCCCCCCCCCGCCCAACACACATATTGTATCATTCAGGGACATTTGCATCTGCGAGTGCACAAACGACAGCTGCGAATTGTAAGTGAGGTTCCCTGTAAATTCACTTCCTAAGCATAGGCATATTGCATGTATGGTAGGGTGGACAACTGTCGCCACCACAGGTAGGGTACACTGCTCACTTCAGCTACCTCTTCCTAATAAAGCCCCACACCGCTTTGCCTGCTCAGAAGGGTCTCTCTACAAATGAGGATCTATAGCACTGGGACTGAAACACAGCGTTCCTCAACAAGGAGGCTTCGCTTTCAACCCGCTTTGCTACTACCCATCTGGGCATCTGGGGTTACATTAATAGCTGTTGTCAGCTATTTTAACAGGATGAAGCAAACTGGAGGGTGGAATGACAAGAAAGCAGCCAAAGAGAACTAGCGATGTATCTCTTTTCTGCAGTGGACTGACCTTGTGTAGCATTGCATACGCAAACACATCCATGCATAGGCACATGCAATACATAAATATAATACACCTGGGAGGGAGTAATGAGTTGGTTGATTTACTCTTTGCCAAAAGGTCAGGTTGTTTCCAGACTGTGTTAATAAGCAGTTACTGAATGGCTTGCCATCCTGGCGGGAATGAGCAGAGGGAGGGAAGGCAGATTGTGAAAGTCCTCACCATGGTGCTCCAGGGCTGGTGATGCTCACTCAGACTAGGTCACGGCTTTTGTCTCTCAAAATAAGAAAGCAATGCATGTGTGGGTGGCACCAGGGGGAGTTGGCAGTCCCCATACAAGGAGTTTTGCCCCTCCACTTGTCCCCCACCCCAGCCCATTGATGGACTCTCTGTCATTAACATACACTATATTTTTCTTTCAGTTCTCTTAAAACGTCGGACACAACTCGCCCACCTGGAAATATACTTTGCCACTTCTGTGCATTTGGACACCTCTTAAAATATCACAACCAGATTTTGTGTGATGGTTCCTGATATCAAGGAGCAGGGGTTTTTTTGTCTATGATTGGATGCCGTTTTGAATCAAGATGCAGACTGAACCTTTCCAAACAGCACTGCTGTTGTTGTTTTCCTTAGAATTCTCAAGCAGTGCCGAGTACAACATAATTTCCAGTATCTGCCCACCCTGGACATTTTTTGTGGCATCACCTCAGTTTGCGTCTTCCTCTCTCCACCCCCACCCTGGCTTGTGTGCTCTTTCTCATTCTCTCCTTTTGTGCCTATCTTAAACGTGAGGCTGCTCCTTCCTCTTAACGAGAAGTTAAGCTGCTAAAGGAAATCGATTCTCTGAGAGCACAGCATGGCTCGCCTCTCCAGCGAAACCCTCTGAGGTTTCATACAGGAAACCTCAGAAACCTTAGAAGCCAGAAAGCTTTTAAAAGCATTTACGATCAAAAAGCCAAGGTGAGAGAGAGAGAGAGAGAGAGAGAGAGAGCACAAGAGAGAGAGTCAACGTCTCCTGAGCAGGATATGCCTCTTGGAGACGGCTGTCCATCTAGGTTTCAGGGAAGCCCACGTCATCTGCTAAGGCTTGACCTTTGGGGTGAACCATCCTCAGTTTAAAACACCAAGAGCAAGAAACTACACTTCTGTTTGCTTCTTTGTTGTAGGGATAGGGAAGAAATTTGATTTAGTTCTCATTTAAAGGCGAACCGCCATAACTGCACTTTGCAAAACAAGATAGGAACCAAAATACAGCCATCCTTTGAAATTTGCACTTCTCTGGATTTTGCAATGCAGTTCTCCAGGCAAGTAATGCACATGAAAGTGCATATACTAGGGAAATGTGTGTATACAAAATGCATATATTAGTGAAAATAGCATACAAAAATGCATTATATCAGTGAACATTGAATATATATCACTATAGAGAGAGAGTGTGTGTGTATGAAAATTGCATACATAGCCATGAACTAAGCATGCGCTCAGAAGCGACTTGCTTGTTAAGGATTGAGAAAGGATGGATTGGTGTCACTTAGGCATTCACTTACAACTTTTCATATTAATATTATATAGATATATATATAGATAATGAAAATTCATATTTAAACACAGTTCAAAATATGTCCTTTACATACATATTTTATCCTGACACACATTTCTAATCATATTTCTATCCTAAAATACACAACAGCTTATGCTTTGTTGAGCTGAAAATGGTATCACAAAAATTGGAGAAGTGCCAAATCAGAATTGTGTAATTAAACCTACAGAATTCACGGCCACAACACGTGGTGGTGGCAGCGGCGGCAGCCACAAGCTTAGACTGCTCAAAAAATAAAGACAAATTGCCTTTGATTAAGCAAAGCTATTTTTCTACGTAGTGGAGTATTCCTACGTTGTGTACTCCGGCAATAGCTCTCCAGGGTTCCAAGCAGAAGCTCTTCTCCATTGCCTGCTTATACTGGAGTTAGCAGGGACCGAACCTGGGACTGGTGTGATGCAAAGCAGGTGCTCTACCATTGCACAAAGCGCCCTTGAACTTGGTTAGACAAATCCAACAGCTATGAGATGCAGCACAGCTAAATGGAACACCCATGTCCCAGGGCAGTATAGCCTCTGAATCTTGATACCAGTATCAGGCAAAAGGGGGAAAGGATGTTGCCCTCACACCCTGCATAAGGACACATGATAGAGGTGCACGGTGTGGAGAAAACGGACAGAGAAAAAAAAGGTTTTCTCCCTCTCTCATCTAACACTGGAACTTGGGGATCCACAAATGAAACTTGGTGTTGGAATATTCCAGGGCAGACAAGAAAGGAATGACTTCTTCACACAGCACATGAAATTTGCTCTCCCAGAGGCAGTGGCAGCGCCAGCTTTGGATGGCTTTAAAAGAGGATTAGACAGATTCACCAAGGGTAAGGAGCTATCAGTGGCTCCTAACCACAATGGCTACGTTCTACCTCCGCTGTCAGAGGCAGTGTGCCTCTGAATACCAGTTGCTGGCATTCACAAGTGGGGGGAACCTGCTCTTGAACTCAGGTCCTGCTTGTGAGCTTCCCATTGGAGCACCTGGCTGGCCCCTGTGAGAACCAGAGGCCAGACTAGATGGGCCTTTGGCCTGGTCCAGCTGCAGGGCTCCTCTTCCGCCCTTGTGCATGTGAGCTTTCCAGGGGCTTGGCACTCCCGCGAGCCTGCGGGAGGCCCTGAGTTGCTGCTTTGTTTCCTCCCTAAACCATCCCAATTATTTCACTGATGGAATCCAGACAGGGTTTTTCTCCCACAAGGGCAGTGGAGGGTGTTGAGGGAGGAGGAGGAGGAAGGGCAGTCAACTGGCAGGCCGGCCGCAGGCTCAGGCATGTTTCTGGAACGTAGCTGTGGGGGGAAAGTTATTCATCACTTAATTCCTCCCTCGAGGTTTCTCGGCCTCCTTTTTCCCACCACCAGGCCTATTATTTCAGTCACTGAAGGTATCCGGTTTGGGCTGTCAGACTGGGAGGGGCCCACCTCCTCGGTGACACAGGGCACAATGCATGGGAAAAGTGTCAGCCCGCCCAGCCCGCACGCATGCCGCTTGCCTCACTGGAAACTCGCCTGCGGTGGGTTGTTCGTGTCATTACAACAGCTGCGCGCTGCCGGCAGGCCGCCATAACCTCTCCCAACTTGCTGCGTCAGGAGGGGGGGGTGGAGGAGAAGAGAGGGAGGGAGGTAAGCCAGAGGGTTTGTGGTAGGGACATTATGAAGTAAGGAAGGTGGAAGAAAAGGGCCTGCATAACTTCGTGCATTTGGACAGGCTACTGGGCCAATTTTGGGTTTTCTGGGTTTGTTTGGTTTGGGTAGCAGTGGGGCAAGAATTTGCCTTATAAACCAGGCTGTTTTTATTAAGAATGTAAGAAGAGCCTTTCTGGATTAAGCCAATGGCCCTTCTGGTCCAGCATCCTGTTCTGACAGTGGCCAGCCAGATGCCCCAATAGGAAACCTTTAAGCAGAACTAGAGCACAATATCTCTCTTCCTACTTGCAATGATCAGCGACTGGCATTGGGAGGCATACTGCCTCTGACAGCGGAGGCAGATGGAACATACGTAGATATCATAGCTAGTAGACATTGATAGCCTTATCCTCTATGAATTTCTCTGAATGATCTTCCTTTTTAAGAACAAAAGAATAATCCTTTGGTTGTTTTCGGCTAAGTTTTTCTCAGTGTAGGTGCACTGAAATTAATGGACCTAAACTTAGTCATGTTCTATTCTGGGTAAAACTTAATGCCATCCAATATCTCTGAAGGATGGGACTGAGGGCCTAAACATAGTATAACACTCCTTAAACCTTACCAATACTTGGAGTTGCCTTTTACTGAGTCACATCATTCATCCTTTTAGCCTAACACAGCAGGGACTTTTCCCAGCTGTGCCCCTGGAGAGCTAGTCTTTAGGGTGGTCCCTTAAACATCACATTGCCCAAAAAAGAAAGGCAAAAATACAAAAGAGGGCACAAATCTGCATATGCTAATTTATATGTATAGAAACAAATTTAGAAATAATTGCTATCATTTAAACAGTAACACAGGAAGCTGCCCCATTTCCCCGTCCCCCTTTTAATCAGTCTTAATATCAGGCAGAACACCCACTCATGCAGAGATACAGCATGAGCCTCCTTTCTGGATGGCACTTCTAGGTCCCAGAAGCCTTTAGTCTGGGAATGCAGAAGCTGTGGCCTTCCATACAACTCCCACCATCCCTGACCACTGATCTCACTGGCTACTGCTGATGGGAGCTGTAGTCTAATAAACATTTGGATAGCACTGCAAGTTTCCCACTCCTGTTCAAAGCATGTGTTCTCCCACTGAGCTTTGTATTTCACCACAGTGGGGAAGACTAACCTGGTGGTCTCTTTACTTCCTGCTCAGACAGCTCAGACAGCTCAGACAACTGTCTAGATGCTAAACCATTTGTGGGCAACTTCAAGGCCCTGTTATCCCCTTGGACCGTAATATTAAAAAGCCCCCTGTCCTCTGTTGAAGTAGGATACATGACCACCTTAGCCAAAGTAGACATGGCACCATGGTTAGATCTCCCTGCAATATTTTGGAAATTTACCATACAGGCACTTCTATTTAACAAAGCACAATTTTGATGCGTATCGTAGAACTATAGAACTGTAGAGTTAGAAGGAACCTAAAGAGTTTTGTTGTGCAACTGCACAACAAAAGCTCTAGCAGCAATTAATTCTGTATCTTAAGATATACCTTCCACTCAAATGAAGACCAAAGAGCAGAGGTTGCTCCGTGCAAGCTAACAGCTCAGAGGTTAAAGGCCAAGCTTTTTCAAAGCTGTCCTTCCCACTTAGAAGGTCCCTCACCATCCCCTCTGCTTATAATTCTGGCCCCTGCAGCCTTTAGCCTTAGGATGTGAGAGGTAAGGTGATGTGAGGTACTTCAGGCAAACGGTGCAGGTTTGAGAAGATGTCTTAAAGAGATCTGTTCTACCAGCTTTACCTGTATGAGCAGTGCCACTGTGGTGAACTTTGACCCGGCACAGATGAATACTCATGCTCTGTGCTTTCTTTAGCTATATACATGTGCTCGGCTTTTAGTTTGCTGCTGCAGGTTCTACAGCAAGATCACCTAATTTTTGCACCAGGTAAAGCAGAATTCCACAACCTGTGCACAATATGCAAATAAGAATTTGCATTGTTGCGCCTACTGCACTTGCTCTAATCATAGTGGAGATGTCGCAGCTGAGTAATAAAAGCACCTGCTTTGTGTGTAGATAAGTAACTGGTTCGATCCCTGCCATCCCTATTTTAAAAGGATCAGAAAGCAGGTGATGAGGAAATACCTCTGCCTGACACCCTGGGGAGCTGCTGCCAGTCAGAGTACACATCAGGGAAGGATAACTGCAGAGGTATTTCCAAATGCAGCCCTCCAGGCATTTCTGTTTGACTCTCGGGACTCTGCTCAGACTGCACCCCACTTCCACAAGCCACATCCTCTTTGAGTGGTTTTGCCTGACTGAAATATGTCCTCGAACTGTGAAATGCATCTTGCTTGGAAGGAGGATGGAGAAATGTAAGCTGTGTGTGTGTTTTGGAAACCCCTGAATTTTGCGTGGTTTGAATGTAATCTGCTATATAAAGGCAAGAGTAACATCCATTGCTCTGCCCACTTTTACATCTGGCTCTGCCCACTGCCAGTATGTAACCCCAACAGGGCATGCGTCCTTCAGGCTCAAAAGGTTTCTCTACCCCTGAAGTAGACAACAGTTAACATGGAGAAATACTATTAGTTTTTATAAAGCAGACCTGTATTTTCATACGTTCACTCACTTACAGCCTCCTCTACTCCTGAAACTCTGAAGTGCAATTCTGTCTCTGAAACCTTAAGGACTGGAAACATGTCTACACGTGCCTACACAAACACAACCTTGATTAGTTGTTTACCCAGTACCTCATTCTACCTTTGTATGGCATACTGTCAGAATACACAACTTTATCCATTATGCGCTATAGTCTGTGGGAAATTTTCTCCTGCAAGTTCCAAAGATCTCAGAAGCCTGATTTGAAGTAACTTGAGACCAGGGCTTTTAGTTTGTCTGTGCCTGTTCTGTAGGATAGCATTCCTGCTAAGATATAACAGGTGCCCAATATTTGCACTTTATGGAAACAATTGAAGACATTTTTTTTTTGTTCTGACGGGCTTTTGCATCTAGATGAATAGGTCTCTGTCACAGATGTACACTTTGTCTTGTTTTTGTTTTGCTTTTAAATACGCCTGCTGTTTTGTGTGTGCCCTTAACTGTTTTCTTTGCTGTTTTTATTGTACATCACCTTGGAGTGATTGTATAGAAAGCAATTTATAAGTTTAATAATAGTAAAAGTGACATGATAGCAGTTTTTTAAAAAATTACGCGTAGCATGAAGACAGTGCATAGAGAAAAGTTTTTTCTTCCCTCTCTCATAACACTAGAACTCAGGGGCTTCCAATGAATCTGGATGTTGGAAGGTTCCCAACAGATAAAAGAAAGTCCTTCTTCATGCAACGCCTACAGCTGATGACCATTTTGTGTGGGCGTTCCACTCCTGGCCCCTACGTGCATCGTCGGAGTGCATATAAGCATGCCTTGGCCTGTTCCGCCCTTTTAGTGACTTATTTTATGACTTTGGGGTCACTTCTACACTTTGGGTTCAACACTTTGTCTTTCAGATGCATGTTAATCGGTCAGTTAAATTACAGAACTTGCTGCCATGGGAGGCAGTGATGGCAGCCAACTTGGATGGCTTTAAAATATTAGGCAAATGCATGGAGGAGAGGGCTATTGATGACTACTAGTCCCAATAGCTATGCTCTGCCTCTGTCATTGCTTCTGAATACCAGTTGCTGGAAACTGCAGGAGGAGAGAGTGGCCTTCTGCTTGGGTCCTGCTTGAGACTAGGTAAGGTAAAAGGTAAAGGACCCCTGGACAGTTAAGTCCAGTCAAAGGCAATTATGGAGTTGCACCACTCATCTTGCTTTCAGGCCGAGGGAGCTGGTGTTTGTCCACAGACAGCTTTCTGGGTCATGCGGCCAGCATGACTAAACTGCTTCTGGCGCAACGGGACACCGTGACAGAAGCCAGAGCGCACTGAAACACTGTTTACCTTCCTTCTGCAGCGGTATCTATTTATCTACTTGCACTGGCATGCTTTTGAACTGATAGGTTGGCAGGAGCTCGGACAAAGCAACAGGAGCTCACCCCATTGCGGGGATTCGAACCACTGACCTTCTGATCAGCAGACCCAAGAGGCTCAGTGGTTTAGACCACAGCACCACTCGCGTCCCTTGCTTGAGACTAGACTGGCCTGATCCAGCATAGCTTTTCTTATGTTCTTACTCATCATTTACTTATGTTCTTACTCTTTGGATGGCTTTAAAGGAGGATTTGATGAATTCCTAGAGGAGAAGACAATTAATGGCTACTATGCATAAATGGATATGTTCCAGCTTCACTGTCAAGAGGCTGTAACTGGGAATCACAAGCAGGGAGAGTTGCACAAGTGCTTTTGAGTACTTGGTTGGCCACTATAAGATGTGGGACTGTTTGGGATACATACCCACAAACACATAATATAATTTCCTCCTTCCACATATACATAGCCAGAACTTGAGACCCAAGGCCCTTGCTCAGGTGCTCCTGCCAAATGATGTGTCCTGGGTGGTGTCACAGCACACCCTTTAAAACACTCCCTATCAACTAAGGACATTCTGGCAGTTCCTCTTAAACAGGTCATTAGGCAGCTATAGCTTGAAGCTACCTGACTCCCAATCCACAAGTTCAAGGACGTTAAGGGGTCTGAGAGCGTCAATCCCATCCTCAATTATTCTACCACCTTCCAAACTGATCCTTGCACATAACAGGTTCAACAAGTTAACTGTATAATCCCTAAAGAAGCTCCATGCAAAATTATTTTTGTAATACAGAACATGTTCTCCATAGGTGTATGCAAGGGAAAGGGGTCTTTTTAGTAGTCACAATGGAATGCTCTCCCCAGACAGCAGGGGCAAAATGAGGCTTTATTTCACCCAGGGAAAGACCCACTTTGGCACCACACACATGCCTTTGCACACACACACAGGTTAGTGATTACATATATTTACTGAAGTTTTCAGGCACCAGGCCTGTTGGCAGACCAACTCTGCGTTACGAAGATGTCTGCAAGCAAGACATAAAGGCTGGCAACATCAACCCCGCCATGTGGGAATGCCTTGTAGATGACCACAGTGCCTGGAGACAGAGGAGGAATGGCTGCTGGGAGGAACACAGAGAAAAGAAATGCCATGGTGCATCTGCAGCAGCACAACTGGATGCCTTCATCTGCCCCAGCTGCAAGCCAACAACAATTTCACATCTGTGAAACTGCCAGTGCTGTTGTGTGAGTGTGCTATACTGATTTTACCTTGTTGCTAGCTTTATGCTGTTAGATCTTGTGATTTTATTGTTTTATTGATGGCTTTAACGTTTATTGTAAGCCATCCTGGGAAATTTTCGTTATTGCTCAGCCTAAAAATCAAAGTAAATACGGGGCTTTCCCCCCCAACATTATTCCTGCTCAGAGTCAGCCCACTGAAATTAATGGGCATAAGCTAGTCATGGCCATCATTTCAGTGGTGCTAATGTTGGATACAAACCACAGTAAACTGGGAATCAGAACCCAGAAGCTGGAATGTAGAGTTGGAAGGGACCCCAAGGGTCATCTAGTCCAACCCCCTGCAATGCAGGAATCTCAACTGAAGCACCCCCAACAGATGGCCATCCAACCTCTGTTCGAAAACCTCCACTTTGCGAGGACCTCCGTTCCACTGTCAAACATGTTGCCAATGTCCGTTCTTCTCAGAGTAGACCCACTGAAAGTAATGCCCAGGGTTAGGCTTAACTTGGGACAATTAACATCAATGGGTCTACACTGAGTAGGGCTAGCATTGGTGACAGCCCTATATCTCTATGAATTGGGTAACCCCACTCGGTATTCCTGCCCACACGCATTAGAAACAGATCTGTCAAGGACCTCCTTAATTCGAATACATTAAACATGATAATGTGATGTCAACTTCTGTTTGCTCTTCCTGGAGAGGATCGGCGCTGACAGGCCTTCTCATGCCCATCGCTGGCTGCCCTTGAGTCGTCTTCCAAACCCTGATTTTTTTTTTGTCTGTTCCCTCCTCCCTTCCTCTAAACCTCCTCTCCATTTCCTCTCTTCTCCTCTCCACTTAGCATCATCAGCCATTTGGACAGAATGTCGAAAGCTGCTTTGGGGCGTTTGTTGTGAAAGGGGACAGGAGCCAAGGAATGGGAACCATATCCGTAAAAGGATGCCAAGTTTAATACAGTTGTCGTTTTTTCAGCAGATCCGAATGGAGGGTGCATTGGGTTATTGCCTGTTGAGTTGACTGGTGCTTGCCAGTGGCCGTGGGTGGGAGTGGGCAGGGAACAACACAACAGCTTAATTCCTCTGCCACTGCACCATCAAGGGAGAAAAGCAATATATCAGAGGTGGCAGAAACAATGACTATTGCAGTGCTTTTCAGTTGCAGTGGCACCACAGAAACCCAACGTATCCTTGCCCAAAGTACCCTGAGCAATAGTTTAATAGTAGATCACCTGCTTGCAGGAAGGGCCGTAGCTCAGTGGTAGAACATCTGCTTTGCATGCAGAAGGTCCCAGGTAGACAAACTGAGCTACTGGTCTGACTCGCTATAAAGTAGCATCCTATGTTTCTGCATCTTAAGGCAAGGGCCATAGCTCAGTGGTGCAGCAGCTGCTTTGCATGCATAAGGTATCAGTTTTAATCCCCAGCAACTCCAGGTAGAGCTAGGAATGTCCCCTGCCTGAAGCTGTGGAAAACTGCTGCCAGTCAGTGTAGACAGATGAGCCATGGGTCTGATAAGAAAGCTTCCTATGTCCCTTGGCATGCAAAAATCCCAGGTTCAATCCCTGACATTTACAGTTAAATAAAGGACCAGGTAGCAGGCCCTTGAGAAGAGCTGCCAGCATGAGCAGACAACACTGAGCTAGGTGGACCAATAATCTCACCTGGACTAAGATGGTCTATTGTTTTCAAACATGTGCTGTAGGGCTCCTTGCACATTTATTAAGGTTTCTGCAATAAGAGTCAAGGCCAGCTGTATAATGAACCATGCTGAACCATGTGGCTCAGGCAAGTGGATCAGAAGGGAAAGCAGATTCTGCTGCATATAGTGGGCGGGTGGGCAGTTGGGAGCAAAGTTGAAGAATTGTTACATGAAGGGGAAATCCTCCACCATTCCACTAATCCTGGTCCAATGCTCTGACTACCACACCAGCTACACACCCTGCTCATTAAGCATTCATCCCTGATTTGCTGGCATAAAGCTTACATGGAGGTTTAGACTATATCCAGTCTTTATTGAGCATGCTTTCTGATTTGCACACGGGGAAGTTATACAGCAATGAGTGTTCATTCCAATTTTCTTTCAGTGTGTTTATATGTCTTCCTATTAGTCATTCATTCACCCCACAAATTCCAATGCATTTTCCTGTCACTTTCCAAACTGCAAAAAGCTTGCTTGCTTGCTTGCTTGCTTGCTTGCTTTATTTATTTATTTATTTATTTATTTGGATTTCTTGTGCTTGGTTGGCACGTTAAACAACAAAGTTCCAGTATGTGTTTTAATCCCTTGTAAAGAAACAGTGTCAGTCTGGAGACATGCCATCTCAAAATCATGAGACAATCTAAACATCAACAATGCAAGACTAGTAATAAAATAAAATAAAATCAGAACTGAAGCATTTATCTGGGGTGAATCCAGCACACCCCTCTGGATCTTGGTGCCTCATTCATGACCCACCCTCTCAGAATACCTTCTTACCTTGTCTTCCCAGAAGCGATTTGTCCCATGTCATACTGCTTGGGATGAAGAGATGAAGCAAAAAGTGGTGTGGTGGGGGAACCCTCCCAAACCTTTCCTCTTTGAAGCGACAGTGAGTTCACTTATTGGAAGAATTGCTGCTACAGCAGATGCTTTGGTTTGAAAAGGCTTTCTGTGGGAGAGAAGAAGAAAAATGCAACAGGGAGAGGTTATTCCTATCACTTTATTTTCAGTTCTCAGGACATACCCTCCAAAGGGTCACAACCATGCCGTACATTTAAAGTATTCTTATACGGTACCACTTTAAAAGCCACATCTTTCCCCCAAAGGATCATGGGAGCTGTTTCTTCATCACAGAGCTACAATTCCCAGGATTCTTTGTAGGGGACGTCATCAACGTCAAAGTAGTATTAAGAGAATTCTCGGGAAGATGTCAGAAGATGCTTTTTGAAAACAAAACAAAAAAGTGAGGAAGAGATAGTTTGCACATATGGAAGACCAGCTTCTTCCACATTGTCCTGCCCATACTAATAATCAGCAGGTGGGACCTTTTTGGGGGTCCCCACACAGGATGAAATACAGTAGCAGCTCCACACATGAAACTTCCCTCCTATTAAGGTACATCTGGGCCCATCTCTTTATACTGTTAAACTTCTAGTTAAGATGAACTTTTTTTCAGCGAATATTTGGAGGAGGAGAGACCCGATTTGATAAGCACCTTTTTATTGATTTTATTGCATTTATATCTGACCTTTCTCTCCCCAAGATGTTCTTTCCCTCCTCCTTTAACCCTCACCCCACAACAACCCTGTGAGGTACATTAGGTTGAGAGGCAATGACTGGCCCATGGTCACCAAATGAGTTGTTTTTTTTTTTCATTTAGGCAAGCCTACCCAGATATGTATGTGCTTTTATTTTAATACGTATGTTTTTTAACTGCTGATTTTATTTCTAAAGTGTGTTTTTTAGATTTAACTTTTTTTACCGCAGACCTTTATGGATAAGTTTTATGCATATTTTATCCCATGTAAACCCCTTAGAGGCATTTTTAATGATTAAGCAATATACAAATTCCATTAAGTAAATAAAACAATAGCGTACACCCACAGGAAGGAAAGCACCCGCCTGCAGGGCCCCTTAATTTGTAGTGGTGGTTTGAGCTTGGAAGTAATAAGGTGTGGGTCTTCCAGCTTTTAGTCTTACAAAAGTGCTGGCTCTGCAGCTCAAGCTTTGATACTTTGACGACCACCTTCTCTGCAAATGCAGCGGGGCAGCAGGCAGGATTTGACACTGACCTCTCCCTGTTCCTGCCATGGTGAATTCCTAACAAGCCAAAACAGCCTGATCCTGTGCAAAGTTAAGCACATCTAAGTCCACTGAAATCAATGCACTTTCAGCCGGCCTAACTGTGCACAGGCCTGCCTCCTTAAGAAGCTGCAAATATTTCTTCAACGTTTCCTGCTTGAATTTCGCTAGGTCGTTCAACTCCTGTCAAACAAGATGAGCTATGACTTCCAGGGACATGCTGGCAGGGCCCTTTCCCATGGCAGAACAAGGAGAGGGGGAGCCCTCTTTCTTTTAACATCTGAAACAAAAGACTGTTTGTATCAAATTTCATCCTGGGATTTCCTTGTTTTAATCTGCCAGATCTTGAAACTGTTAAGCTCACTAACAGATACCCCTGGAGAATGGAGGTGGGGTAGGGGGGTGGGGTAGAGTTGCTTTCAAAATGTAGAGCTTGGAAAGTATGAAAATTTAACCCAGAGGGTGGGGGGATACAATTTGCGAAGAATTAAATTCTATAAATTAATTCAGAATCTTCTATTTGGGTGTGTTTTATGGCTTAGCTCCTGTGCCTTTAATGGTTGTGTGACAGTTCAATAGATGCATAGATGCAGCCCTTTCAAGCAGGATGGTGTTAAGTGCTGAGGCTGTTTCACCTGTTGAACATCTGCCTGTCTCAAAGTTGTTTTCATGCTCAAAGGCCCTGACAGAAGAAAAAGGCCTCAGAGAGCACAACTGGATGAATGGATACGTAACACGTATAGTGTTCCGAATGCTCAAATTATTATTGTTGATCATTCAAATAGTGTCATCCATTTTATTTTTTACTATTATTAATTATTATTATTATTATTATTATTATTATTATTATTATTATTATAGAACCACCCTTCATCTGGGCAGTTCACAACATAAAAATACAAAATGAGAACACAAAATACCGGTACATAATAAAAACAGAAAGAAACCAATAACACCCCCATAACACAGAGCTACAATTCCCAGTACCGTTAACAAGCAACAGTTCCCAGAATGATTTGGGGAAGGTGAAATGTGCTTTAAATGTATAGCACACACCCAACCTATGTTACAGAATGTTTGGGGACTAATTACCACAACAACCCTGTAGGCCACATCACTGCTGTTACTATAATCAAGGCAGAGAGAGGCTGTCTAGGCTGAGGCCAAATCTGAGGTAAAATTTGTGACAGACGTAAAACTTGAACCAGGCAGAATTTCCAAACTGCCATTATGCTATTCCGTTCCTCAGAAAAGCATCGAAGCCTCTTCTTTCCAATTTTGCTGAGGGGAAGCGTGTGATTCAGCAATGTTCGGAACCTAGAGCGAGCAAATTGAGCATTTTCAAATGTACGCGCCCACAAATTACCTCAAGAACCCTTGTGAGGAGCCTGCAAATTAAGCCAGTGCTGTTAACTATAATCAAGGCACAGAGAGAGAGACCACCTAGACTGGAAGTAAAATCTGAAGTAAAAAATTTGCGACTGAGGTAAAACTCGAACCAGGCATCATTCCTAACCTGCCATTATGCTACTCCGTTCCTCAGGAAAACAGAGTTGCCTCTTCTTTCCCATTCGTATAGCAAGATTCGGTGAGGGAAAGAGTGCAATTCGGCAGAGTTCAGAACCCAGAGCGAGCAAATTGCGCATTTTAAGATACATGTGCGCGAACGCACACACCCCAGAAACCCAGCATGCATTTAAGCTGAGCTGAGCTGACGAGAGAGGTCGCCAAGAGACGAAACGCCATGTGTGGCAGCGAGGCTGTCATCTCTTTCCCAAAGTGACTTTCTCCTCTGAAGGGGGAGCTTCTGCGTTGCCAGAACGGCCGTGGGCATGCCGTGGGGTGGTCTTGACGGTGCTGAGCGACTCTCCGGCAAATGAGCCCTGATACCTCAGCTGCACACTCCTCCCCAGCACCATCCTTGTCAGAGCTTGTATTGTCCGGGCCTGGTCGAAAATGCCCTCTCTTGTCCTATGGTTGCGCTGACAATTCGTCCGCAGCGTTTGAACTCCTCTGACACGGCCGAAGCGCGGAAGCCGCCGTGGAGCCGCTTGGTTAAATGGCTTTCAGAAAGGGTCGGTGACACAGTGTGGAAAGGGCA
The DNA here is from genome assembly GCF_965153285.1 of Podarcis tiliguerta. Taxonomy (NCBI): domain Eukaryota; kingdom Metazoa; phylum Chordata; class Lepidosauria; order Squamata; family Lacertidae; genus Podarcis; species Podarcis tiliguerta. Next base: position 16,913,798 of record NC_139541.1, on the reverse strand, counting down.
GCCGTTTAAGACCATCCATTTATTTAATCTGTGCGTGGAAAACAGCAGGGAAACAGACGCTGGTGTTCGAGGCCTGTGCAAGTTGGAAAACCCTGAGGAGAAACGAGGAAACGGGTCAACGTGGGTCAAGAGGGATCACTGTGAAAAACATGTCTAGGCCAACAGCCTCTTCAGCTTTCACAGTGTCTACTCCATGTCTACTCAGAAGTCAGTCCCGTTGAGCTCAGCAGGACTTGTTCCCAGGTAAATTGGTCATAGGGTTATTCTTTCTTTGTTACATTTGCATCCCGCCTTTCCTCCATGTAGCTCAAGGTATCGTGTGTGGTTCTCTTCCTCCCCCATTTTATCCTCACAACAACCCTGTGAGGTAGGTTAGGCCAAGGGACTGTGACTGGCCCAAGGTCACCCAGTGAGTTTCATGGCTGTGGGAGGATTTGAACCCTGGTCTCCCAAGCCCAACACTCTTGACTGTGCCACACTGGCTCTGCAGTTGCAATGCAGCCTTAGGGTAGTTGCGGATCCGATCCTGTAATTCACAGTACTATGGGCTGAATGTGAGATCAGTCATACTCAGAATGGACCTACTGAAATAAGTAGGCTTAAACATCAACCGTGACTAACTTAAACCCATTGATCACATTGGTTCTACTCTCAGTACGACTTAAGGTAAATTCCAGTTATCACTTACTCCACAACCAGTGTTCTCCCACTGCTAGTTTTTGAAGCTGTGTACACATGTTAGCTACAATCCATGTTGATCCTGTCATTTTGTGACAAATACTGCTATTTGATGCAGGGTTTTCAGTGGCGTAGCGTGGGGGGTGCAGGGGGGGCCGGCCGCACCGGGCGCAACATCTGGGGGGGGGGCGCTCGCAGCTCTCTGCCCCTACTAAAATCCACGGGTTAGGGGACGCAAATTACTTGCCTTGCCCCGGGTGCTGACAACCCACGCTACACCACTGAGGGTTTCCCCCCTCAAACCAGCTTCAATCCCACTAGAAAACTTAAGCTGCATTCACTTCATAGTTAAGAATGGTGTGTGCATTCAAGACCACTGACTTTATGAATACAAGTTCCAGGGGGTTGCAGGGGAGGGGAAACAGAAAAGGTCATGTGTATCAGGTAAAGACATCCCTACCACCCTCTCTGATGTGAACAACACCAAGCAAATGCAGCTTGCAATGCAGCAGGGGGGAATGACCTTGCTGGGTTTTAAACCACTGATATAAACACACCCTTTGTCGGATTCAACCTTATATTTCTCACACAAAATCTGCCACAAAGAAAGGAAAGGAAATAGCTTGCTAGAACAAAAATGGTCAGATTGGGATAAACGTATTAGCAGCCGTTTTAAAACTCTCGCAAATACCTCAATTCCACACAGGAGCACATGTTTGTTTATTCATGCTAATCCACAGTTTGCCTTGCTGTAATGTGTGAGCCAAGTCCAATTAAGGTCTATCCAGAATAGAATCGTTGAAATTAATGGACCTATGTTAAGTCCTGTCTCTTAACTTCAGTGGGTCTACTCTGAGTAGCTCTATCATTGGTTACAACCCCTTTGGCTGCATACAATTAAAGTAAATCCCCACCTCTGCACAAACAAAATAGAAACCTGGGAATTGTAGTTTGCCCCCTCACAGAGCTATAACTCCCAGCGTCTTTAACAACCTACGGTTTTCAAGTTTCTTTGAGGGCAGAGGATGTGCTTTAAATGTAAGGTGTGCATGACGCCAAACGTCATAAGGACAGAGTTGTGGTACTTGCCACAGATGATAGAAAAAAATCAAAATAAGCACCCAGGTCATTTTTGAAACCACTTTCTACACTGCATTCGTAGATATCAGGGAAGGTTCTAAGGGTAAGGAGAATAGGAGAATTTCCTGAGGCTAAAAACATCGCACAGTTTCTTTTGGAACTTTGGGAAATGGGCTAGATTTCCAAAAGGTGTGTAGCCTTGGAGGACAGACATGAAGACTGAGCAGCAATGAGGAGCAAATGCACATTTGCAGTGTGCCATAAAACTGATTATGCAGGAAGACAGACCCTGTGTTGTGAGCCATCCTCAGATCCAGAAGGAAAGTCATTTCCCTTCCTAGTTTATAGACTGTGCTCGTTTGATTGCTTGGAAAGGATACCAGGGAAAACAGTCCTTGTAATTAGCTAATGAGGGAAAGACAGTGAGGAGCAGCTTTGAAGCGCCAGAGCATGATAAAGGTCAAGAAGTTTGACGAGTGTATTGACGTCACTTCCAGCATTTGCTTTTCTTCCTTGGCCTGCTGTCAATTCATTCTGTAGAGACATTGGGACGTGGTGCCTGCTCTAAAATAATAATCTGCCTGGCCTATGCAGAAAATATCACTGGCATTTGTTAAGTAGCAACAGCTCCAGGTGCCCTCCTATCTCCCCCCTCTTTGTTTAAAAAAAAAACTTGCTTTCCTTATCCGATCATCCCAACAGCAGCCCCCTCCTCCAACCTTCTCAGCAGTCAGATTACAGCAATTGCTTTCAGATGCAAGTAGCTGCAATAAAAGCTCTGGCAGGGGAAATTTGCCTCTGAGGCGCAGAAGGCAAAATCCAATCCCATGCAAATCTGATTATCTTTTACTGCCATAGACACCTACCTAGTCTACTCGTGGGAAAGTTAAAAAATAAAAAAGAGAAAGAAACCGAGCATGGGAACAGATTAACAAAGACCAGGCATGCAAATTTTGGAAATGGTATGTGGTGAATCTGAAATCTAAGAATGCATCTGCAGGTAGACTTTCCCAGCTGTTGATTACGCTGATCTGAATTTAGCACTTACAAGCATGGAAGATAAAGCTAATGATGACTACTAGCCATGATGGCTATCCTCTGCAGTGCCACAAATCCAACTTAACGGTGTATGTAACACTGGAAAATGTCAATCACTTATACTGAACCTGGGCAGCGGTCTTTCCACAAGGGTTGACGTTAATGCCGAAATCCAGCACCGCCTGAGCTCTACAAGTGCAACTTTCTCCTGATTGAAGGGCAGAGTGTTTGGAGACCTGGACATTCACAGGGAAATCAAAATGCTTGTTTACAAAGCTATTGTACTACCAACCTTACTGTACGCTTGTGAAACATGGACCAATTATAAACGCCATCTCCAACCCTTCGAAAGATTCCATCAACAGTGTCTTTGAAAAAAATTACAGATCACTTGGGAAGACAGGCGAGCTAATGCCAGTGTACTGGAAGAAGCAAAGATCACCATTGTCGAAGCAATGATTCTTCAACATCAACTTCGTTCAAATTGTGGGGATGTCTGGTTATCGTCTTCCAAAGCAACTACTCTATTCCAAACTTGAAAATGGAAAATGTAATGCTGGTGGTCAACATAAGAGGTTTAAAGACTCTCTCAAGGCAAATCTTTAAAAATGTAGTATAAACAAAGACAATTGGGAAACACTGGCCTGCAAGTGCTCCAATTGGAGAACAGCCTTTACCAAAGGTGTCATGGACTTTGAAGATGCTTGAACTCGGGACGAAAGGGAGAAACGTGCTGAGAGGAAGGCACACTTGGCAAACCTTCACCGTGATCAGCTCCTGTCTGGAAACCTATGTCCCTATTGTGGAAGGACGTATGGATCCAGAATTGGCCTCCACAGTTGCTTACGGACTCACTGTTAAGACTGTGTTCATGGAAGACAATTTTACTCTGCTATGAGTGATCGCCAAAGAAGAAGAAAATAAGAAGCTTTTTCACCGCACACAGCCTCCTAAGGAGAAAACATTGTGGGCAGTGCCTGGCAGCAGGTTGGTAAATTATGTGTCAAGGGGTGTGAACCATGCAAGGCCACGTCATCATGGTTGCGGCAGTTGTCAATTGGTGCCTTCCCAGCCGGGCGAATGTGCCTCATCAACGTGCATCACTGTGGTTGGTAGGTAATGGCAGAATTTTGAAAGGTGCTAAGGAAGTGGCTGTCGGTGCTGCTATGTCTCGACAGCTGTTGCTGTCTGCATTTGGATTACAACTCTATTACACTGGTGTAAACCCTGGTGCAGCAGAAGCCCAGAATAGCAGCAGTAATAGTTAACAGTAACCCTTCTAGTTGGTTAACTAAGGAGCAGGTTTGTTCAAGTGTGTTGCAGGTAGAAATACTGTTTGTAATGAAGTGAGAGCAGTAGTTTACTTGCTCGAATTAACAAATAAGAAAGTTTTGAGAATTTACATGCTAGATTAAAATTGATTAATTCATTGAGAAGGGGATTGTAAGAAAAACACTGGGGCCTAATTTGAATAGTAGAGTGCCTGGTATTTGGTGGGCAATCTCATCCTTTATTTCCACACTGTGGCTGCAGACCAAATCACCTGTCAGGAGAGCTATGAGATTCAGGTGAGGGTCAGATGCCTTGTCAATCCCAGCAGGTATATAACAGGAAGACCGTCCTGGCCAGGCCTGTGTCCATACATTGAAAGTGACAAACTTAGACAAACAAATTTTGATGAAGTTTTGGATTCTATGATTCTATGGCTGGCAATGGCTCTCCAGGATTTTCCAGACAAGGAAATTCCCAGCACTACCTGGGACCTCTGAGCTAAAACCTTTCCTCTGTGAAAGATACTATTCTAGATATGTGAGTGTGGTGCAACCATTTGCATTTACCAATAGGAATTGCACTGACATACCCGCTAATCAGTCCCCAGCATCTCCAGATAGGGCTGGGAAATACATCTATCTGAAACCCTAGAAAGCTACTACCAGTTTGTGTAGTCAATACTGAGATCGTCATAGTTCTAGATCTCTGACTTAGGCTACCATACATTTAAAGCACATGAATTTCTGCAAAGAACCAAAAGAATGGAAATTTGTGCAGGGTACTGGGAATCATAGCTTTGTGAGAAGCAAACTACAGTTCCCAGGATTCTTTGGGAAAGACACACGCTTTTTTGTATGTATGCAGCCTTGGTATAGCACAGATTTCTATTTTCCGAACCACTGGAAGGCAATACTTTGCAAGTTAAAGGATGCTGGCAGAAAGCACATTTAGAAACCCATACGACTGGGCCAGAGTGGCAACTAGTTTGTTATTGCCCACAAGAACGCCACAGAACAGACCACTTGCTCTTTCATTTTGTTTTTCAGAATACATCCATGCCATATACTTGAAGCACACAGATTCCCCTAAAGAATCTTGGGAACTGCTAGTTAACCGAAGTCTCCGAACATGTTATTGGAACAGCTAGTTGGGACAGGAGCTATGGTCCAGCAAAGCGGTTTCCTTAACAAATGTCAGGAACTTTATTATAATTGACATCCAAAGAAGCTGATGTTCTCACAAGTGTTCTGCCCTCTTGCCTAGTAAATATGGGTGTCACCAAGCTGATTGCATTTTTCTTGCAGAGAAAACTACCTAACAAACTACAGTTCCCATGATGCTTCTAGGGGAAGCCATGTGCTTCAAATGTGTGGTTCAGAGGTGACCTTACCCCTTCTGTTAAGTCTCTTGAACCAAGTAGAAAGCAAACACAAAGAGCTGGTGGATTTTGTTATTTCTTTCTTTCTTTCAACATCCCCACTCCACCATGCTCTTTCAGTGGTCAACATTTGATGCTTAGCCCCCGCCCCACCCGCTCTCTCTCTCTTTTTTTAAAAAAAGAAAGGAGGTATGGAAAAGTTTACTTGGCCATGGGATGAATAGATGGCAATTAAAAGAAAAGGACAATGCCTGGCCCTTGTGCAGAGGTACGAGTTTAGCTATTAAAGGCTACGGCTTAGGTCAGATTGGGACCATATGTCACCATTCCAAAGCATAGTGGTGCTTGGTATCCCTGGATCCCAAATCAGCTGGGCCCATTGTCTCTGTGCCTGGGTGAGCCCCCCTCCCCACCCCCCAACATATATTCATAGCCCACACGAAGGGCCGCCTAGAAGACAGAAACAAATTGATACATACAAGCGCCCACCACCATTGGGGCTCACATGACACATTTTAAGCAGACAATAAAAGCACATTTCAGACTGTTTAAAAAATCTTGAGAAAGGATCGGTTGCCACGGCGATCAGATGGTAGGCCCCTCCGACGCGGCCCATTAAACTCCAATTGCACCTTATTCATTAGGACTGACTCTCGGGCGGTAAAAGGAGGGGGAAAGCAGGAAGAAAAGGACTTTTTTAAACGGGGTGGGCCTAGGGAGAATGAATCAGTGCAATAACCAGTTTGTTCATCAATTCAGGTGTTGTTTAATTTGTCCTGTTCAGGGGCTCCCTTTGTTTAAGCCCATCGCCCCATTGACTTATAATTTCCAGCACTCTATTAAGATGGGTTTCTCCAAACCCACGGGCATCACTTCATCGCTTAAAGCGGAAGGAGGGGGAAAGAATGGAATAAATCAAAGATGGGGAGATTTTCACTTTAGGAGTTGATGATGGAAAGGCTTGTAATTTTGGAGACGCCTCTTGGCTGGATGTTTGCAGCAACAAAAGAGAGAGGAGCATTTGCCTCTCCTTAGGCGTGTCAAGGGTGCAGTGCTCAGAGTGTGGGCCACGTTTCTCTCTCATATTAAACTTTGCTCTGTTTGGGGACGGTGTGCTGGTAATGTGCCCCGGAGCTTTTCAGGAGGCAGAGAGAACAGAAAAGACCTTTTGAACTTTAAAACACAAAAGGTGTTAAGTTGTTACCACCCGACCATATTTGGTGAAGTTAAAAAAAACCAAAAACTTAATGCTGCCAAAGTAATGAAAATGTTCAGATCTACAAAGGCCTGTAACTTCATGTTGTTCAATGACCAAAGAAGGGAAGGCAAGGAAAATACCAGCCTGCATGTTTGAGGGCAGGACCAGCCCTAAACATTTTGGTGCCTGAAGTGAAAAGATCCAAAGTACACCCCATACCTAGTAACCAGAAAATCCTTAGCCCTGAAGAACTTTGCTAGTTTCACTGAAACTCACTCAAAATTCCACAGTCCCCCCCCCCTTTTTTTTGCCTGAAGTGGCAGCCTTCCAAATAATCTTAATATTTCAAATTAGGCTATATCTAGCAAAAAAAACCAACAACAAACCTATATAAGTGCAAAACGTGCTGGACCTTTTCTTCACTATTATGAAAAATAATAATTCCCCCCTTGCACTGATGATCCTCAGACTTTTCTGCCTATGGAAGAACCCTCAAAGAGGCATCTGCCGTGTGAGCTGTTAAAAGTGCTGCGCTTCTGTCAGGCAAAAAGGGAGCAATCGGAACCCAGCCTTTACCAATATGAATTCTGTTTTTAAGTGAGAAGGGAGCCATGTCACAAACTGCTATGTTTTGCAGTTCTCCCTCTTCCCGGGCAACTCTGGGAACTGTAGTTCTGTGAACAAAATAGGCGGTTGGCACCCTTTACAGTTCCCACAATCCTTTGGGAGAAGCAATGACTTTTTAATTGTTATAATGGTGCTTTAAATATATGGGCCCAAGCCTACATGCAGCCCTTTCCACACCTCCTTGAGCTATCGTAACTAGTTTCGCAGCTCTCAATCCTACCCTGTGACTGGCAAGTTTGCACTCAAAGCAGAATCACGGCCATCTTGGTTCAGTAAGCCCACCAAATTAGAATGGAATAAGATGTCTACCCGTGTGTGGTGAATGGCAGTACAGCAGAGAAAATCAAGATTCCCACCAGTTCCTTAAGTCCCAATTATTCCCAGATTATCTTTTGAAATCGGGAGATCTCAGCTGAATAAACCAGTTGCCTGAATTACTGACAGCCGGGTGAATCGCTAAGGAGAGCAAAGAGGGAGCTGAGCTCCACGGGTTAAAGGTGCCAGTCCCCTTTGGTGACCTCTGGGGGCAAGGGATGCTGTGTTATTGACTGACGGGCAGATAAACAGCCGCACCGTTTGCTGTCTCCTTTGGCACGCCAGTCAGGCAAACAACAGAGGGCAAGGGCCTTCCTGAAGTTAAAGAATAACTGTTTGGAGGAGGACGGGAGTCCCTGGCGGCTTCATCCTTGCTCTGGGGTCTTCAAATCAAGCGTGGGGTAAACAGCTTCAGAAAGGAAGAGAGGCAAAAGTCACCTCCGTGGTTACCGAAAGGGGTTTTGCTCTCTAGCAACGAAGGCTTCTCCCCTGCTTTTGCCCCAGACTCTATTAAATGACTTTCATTATCTATCTATCTATCTATCTATCTATCTATCTATCTATCATCTATCTATCCATCCATCCATCCATCCATCCATCCCTCACTCCCACCCACCCACCCTCATTGTGCATGGCAGCAGTAAGCAAAGAAGAAATCTGAGAGGCACAGACAGTTGCTAAGAGGAGAGATAAATGCCTTTCCTGCCAGGGGACGACTTGTATCTGACCTCACCTCACTCCTAGAGGCTCAATTTCTGTGCAAGGGTTTATGCTATCCACTATCTAGGCCTGCAGAAAATTGCTCTGAACATCTGCACACCTTACATGACTGGTAGGGCTAAATTTGGCTTGGGGAGAATGGTTGCCCCATATTAGTTGGGTGGCTTCTCCCCTGACCCTGCCCTTTGCCCCCTTGCACTTGAAAAACAGACATGGTGAAGAAAGTCTCCGAGAATGCACAGTGTTTCTTTCACCCTTCTCCCTCAGCTTCCCATTGCGAATGAATAACCTGCGCCTCAAGACACATAAGTAAAATCTGAAGACTGGGCCTCAGAGCTAAACAGCACTCAGCTCTGGAGCCTTCCATTTTACACACCAAGCTACACCTGTTTTTGGCTGTAACATCCCAGGTAGTTGACTGAAAACTGACCCTTGCAGGCTCCCTTGAACTTGCAGACAGATCTGCCTTTTTCAGTCTGAGCCATTCAGTTAACAGTGGCTTCAGGTATCCCTTTTGCATCTCCTTCACACCCAGTGGATAGTAAAGACAGGTGTAACTGCTATTTTGCTGAATGGTCACCACTGTTCCTGTTACTAACTGCATTCGACAGAGCTCAAGAGGACATTATTTTCAGTGCACATTATTTTAGTTACTTCACTTTTTGAAAACAAATAGCAGTTTATCAGAAAGTTTGTGTCTGAAAATGCAATGGTGTTGTTAAGGAGTGGGGATGGGGAGAAAAGAGGAGAGTTAAATTATAAATAAAGCGGGGGGGGGGGAGTTTTTGCACTGCAATGAGACTATTGATTTCATTGTGAGCATAGGAACAAGAGAAGGTCCAAAATCAAAGCATTCCGTGGTCATTTTTCTATCAAAAAGTAATGTTGGGTGAATAACCTATTTACATGCCAATGTGCATTGCTGAACTGACCCAGGATGGGGGTGGGGGGGGGGAACATACAAGCCTTCTATTATCCGCAATCAATAATTGCTAGAGTTCCTGGGAGTCACCCTACTAAGAAGACGTTAACGAGGTGCTCCGTTGCATGAGGAGAGACAGCGAACGAGGTTTTAATTGGCAATAGATTATATTTATCAAACTGACAGCAAAGAGGGGTCGAGGGGCAGTCCTCTTGGTCGCTGTGTGGGTGGGTGGGGGGAGTAAGGGTTTAAAGGTTGGAGAGGAGGAGGGTGATGGAGGGGAGCAAGACCCTTCCCATAATCTCACATCATTCTGAATTATTCATTAGAGTCCTTCAAGAGGGTGGATAAATCAAGGGTGAAACAAAGAATGCAAGATGCTATTGTGCTATCACTTGAAGCCAACTAAGACCCAAGCCAAGTGATGATGAAGGGGGACAGCTAAGGGGAAGGCGAGCAGGAAAGAGAAGAAGAGAGCGCCATTTGAGGTCATTTAGCAATATGGAGTGGCAAAGTTATTAAGAAGTGTTTAAGAGATGAAACTGGATATTTTGGTTAACCTTAGCTCATTTTAAAGGTCACCTAGTGGGTAAAGTTAAACCATATAATCTGGGGGGGGGGAGAGAATAAAAAATTATTATTATTATTAATTATTATTATTATTATTATTATATACCGCCCTACACTCGCAGGTCTCTGGGTGGTTCACAAGATAAAATCACAATATAAAAACACAGAATACATAATCAAAATAAAAACAGAAACAACCGAATTAACCACCACACCAAAATTTTAAAAAAACCAACCCACATTTTAAAAGGGCATTGGATGACAATCAACCAAAGGCTTGGTTAAAGAGGAATGTTTTTGCCTGGCACCTAAAGCTGTATATTGAAGGAGCCAGACAAGCCTGCCAGGGGAGAGCATTCCACAAGTGGGGAGCCACTGAAAAAAAGGCCAATTCTCGTGTTGCCCTCCTCCTGACCTCTCATGGAGGATGCACATGAAGATGGGTCTCAAAAGCTGATCTTCGGATCTGGGTAGGTTCAAATGGAATGAGGTGCTCCTTGCAGTATTGCGGTCTGGAGCCATTTATTATTTGCTACATGTACACCACGCCACATGGATCTCCTCTTTGGGCTTGGGAGACCTGAATTCAAATCCTCACTGAACTCAGCCAGTCACAAATCTCACTGGGGAGGCCCTGGGCGATTTACTATTTCTCAGTCTAGCCTGCTTCACAGGGCTAGAGCAAGGGCAGAATGAGACAACCATCTGCAATTCTTCCTGGTGCTAAAGAAAATAGAATGCTTATTTGGCAGACAGAATGCCACATCTCCATCTATTCACAAAGCGAAATAAGGCCACTTGTGTATTTGTAATACCTTTTATCATTCCAGTCATCACTGCTAGAGCCTCTCTGCCCTTCTTTGAATGCTGACCTGTTAAGACATCCTCCCCCGCCCCATTTTCAAAAGTGTATTCATCACAGCACTAAATTACTTAAATCAAACAAAATGTATGAACTTGGGTCAAACCATTCCAAAGAACAATACAGTCTTAATGTAAATAAAAGAGGGAAATTAATAACATTGTGTTTAAAAATTCAACAAAAAAACTCACCAATATACACATTTTGCTGCAGACTTCTTCTTTGGTAATCACTTGTAGCCAAGTAAGATTGTCATCCATGAACATGGTCTAAGAGTGAGTCAGTACACAACTGTGGAAGCAATAGGGACATTGGTTTCCACGCGGGAGTTGATGACGGTGTGGATTTGCCAAGTGTGCCTTCCTCTTAGCATGTTTCTCCCTTGCATTCTGAGTTCGAGTGTCTTCAAAGTCCATGACACCTTTGGTAAAGGTTGTTCTCCAATTGGAATGCTTGCAGGCCAGTGTTTCCCAATTGTCGGTGTTGATACTACATTTTTTAAGATTTGCCTTGAGAGAGTATTTAAACATCTTTTGCTGACCACCAGCATTACACAGAATCACAGTACTGAGTACAAGAAAAAGCCTATAAAACAATGCAAAGTCAAGTTCAGCAATAACCAATGCTGATTCAATTACTGAAAAAGTCTTTCATCTCTGTTAAATGCCTACTGGATACCAAAGGATGCATTCTTAAGGTTACTAAATGGAGCTTCTTACAAAGCACCTTTCATGCTTATTCCTAGACATTACTTTTATTGTGAATTCATAATTATTTGTGCTGGTGATGGTATTTGGGGTGGTTATACATCATCCCTCTTTCAACACTGTTTGTCCTTGCAAAGGTTTGGGGGCAAACATACTGCTTCGTTTGCAACCAGCAGTGCATGCCCCTCATAATTTATGCCTGAAACTTTCCATACCACAGATGATCCAGGGTGGTTGTTCTTTGTCCCACTTTTGTTGCATTCTAGTGCAAGAGTGCCCCTCCTACTGGTAATAATGCACTAAGATTGGGGAACCACCGCAGAACAACTCATAAAGCAAAATGATGAGAGGATGTTTATAGAAGTCCACCACTAATGCACTGTTTTTTAGCAAGGTGTCTTCCATCTGTGAGGAGAGTAAGACCTCCTCTGTGGCATCCTTGCTATGGAACAGCCTTCCCAGAAAAACTTGCCAACCACCTTTCTCCAGAGTGCCTCCTTCTGTGTGCACATTCTACTTCTGCTTCCACTAAGCAGGTTGCGTAGGGTTTGATCTCATTTCCAAAAAGCCAAATGAATAAACCTGTTTGACCAACTGTGGGGATGGAAATTAATGTGTCACATACCTCCTGGGAAGTAGAAGCTTTTTCCAACCGCTTTCCACTTGCTTTTAAAAAAGCAAAAACAAAACTATTGTCTGTCTCCAGCTTTGAGATCTGGCTTCTTTTATTCTTCTTCCTTTCCCTGCCTGAGCTGAGAAAAGAAAGGACGGGGGGGAATAATCTAATGAAATATTTAAGATTTTGGTGGGCAAGAGAGTCTCGAGAAGGTATTGTTTGCTCCCGTCTTTTGTGAGGAAGATGGGAGATGGCTGTAAGCAGGTTGCCAGGGGCCGCACCATATTGATGGGAACGGAGTTGGCATTGGCTACAGCTGTGGTATCTCGATTCCCAGCTGAGACACCAGCCTGGAAGCCTTTGTCCAGCTTTGTGAAGAGGACACGGAGGGGCCAAATTTACACAGACTTGATTGCAATTGCTACTAGGCTTTCTTTCTCCCCCTTGCTTTGTCTCCTGTTAGAAAATGGGAGAAGAGAGAGGGCACACGGGGGAGGGGGGGCTGACAATAAATGATGAATTTCATCACTGCTGGGCCACATAATAAACTCAAACACAGGAGAAACCCCCAGCTTTTCCCCTTCCCTCTCTTAAAGACATCTCCCACTGCTTTGCCTTCTTGGAACCTGATTTTTTCCCACTAACTGCTGCCTGATTTATAGTCGCTCCCTTAGAGGGAGCATATGTGGCAGAAGCCGTTTAGCAAGGGTCTGACATTTCGCTTAAGCAACTGTGAAAGGGCAATTTTTCCCTGAAACAGAGCTGCAGAAGAATTATGCTCAGTGGCTTCATTTTGCTCCTCCAGTTCTTCTTGTGGCCACCAGCAGTCCTCACTGCACACACACACTACATAACATTGAATCACATCCTTGGACTCTGTCCATTACTGAATCCACAGTAGCATTCCTCGGTTCCGTTCCCATCAGATCACATCCACAGCATACATTTAAAGCACCTTTATGCCACTTTAACAGTCATGGCTCACCCCCTCCACAGCCAAGATTTCTGGGAGTCGCAGTTTAGCCCTCACAGAGCTACAACTCCCAGCACCCTTAGCAAGCTACAGTTCCCAGGATTCTTTGGGCGAAGCGATGCACTTTAAATGCATGTTAAATGTGATGTATGGTGCAGAAGTGGTCAAAGCACCGATGAATTTAACAGTGTGGGGTTCAGACTTGGGATGTGCACGGTTGGGCACAATGCCATCTGTGGATCCAATTCCATGCCACTTATCAACACTGTCCATGAATTTGTCATCTCACTCTAGGCAGGGGGGGGGGTTGGCAGGATGGGGGTAGGGGATCTTCCCACTCTGATCAGTGCCAGATTTCGGGTAGTGCAGGCAGTTCCCTTGCATGAGGCACCAAGGGAGCAAACAACAACAACAACAACAACAACAACAACAACAACAACAACAACAACAACAACAAATCTACTCAATATTTGAAGGAGCGAAAATTTTGTTCTCACTCAGGGTGCAATGTTACTAAGTCCGCCCCTGCTCCCAGCTGAGCATCAAATTTATTTGGGAAGAAACTGGTTGCGTGATGCCAAAATGCACATAAAAATCAGTGTGGTTAGAGGGTTGCACACCTGTGTACTCTCTCACCCTCCTCACCCCACCTTGCAGTCCCCTTGACCCACAGCTTGTTGTGGGGATTAAATCAGGGCGAGAACCATTTGAGCTCCTTGGAGAAAAAGGATGGGATGTAAATGCCATAAATAAATCTCTCTCACACTTACAAACACACCCACACACCCCACACATTCACAAACTCCTAGATGAAGATGACTGCCGGATTGGACTAGTCTGATGTGAAGGCCAGAGCTTCTCCTCCAGCCCAATCTGCACCACTGCCCAGTACAAATAGGACATGGCGCATGGAGACTGCAGTTGCTGCTACTCCTTGCTTTTGTCGCTGCCCCATGGTGGAGGCAGTTCCGTTAGGGAGAATAGGGCACTGCCCCACCAACTTCACTTTTTACAACCAGTCCACGGGATGGCAGCTTCCTCCATTTCAGTGTTGTCCTTGTAGAACTGTGCAGCAAAGAGGAGGAGGGTGGGAACAAAAGTAGAATGGGTTGACTCTGCCTCTCATTGGCTCTGGCTGTGCCTGTCATTGTCTCTGGCTCCACCTTCTGTTTGGCCTCCCTGCCTTCCGTTCCGCCAGTCCCAGTGGGCAGCAGCCATCAGTGCTGCCCTCCTGTGTAGATTTTGTCAGTGAACAGGCAGGAAGTTATAACTGTGGAATTCACTGCCAAAAGATGTAATGACGGCCACCAATGTGGATGGCTTTTAAAGGGGTTTTGGCTTGGACATACCAAGGGGCAGGGGTCCTGTGCTGACAACGCCCAAGAGAGTCTGCAGGGAAGGATGCAGTCTTTGAGATATGGGGGGGGGGGCTTATGTTAATTAGCACTTTAAACACAAATGCAGGACTTCTCAAACTGGTCCATGGACTACCAGTGGCCTGCAAGTTTCGTTCAGGTGGCCCATGGCCCATCTGCAGCAAACCTGTTTATTTTCCATTGCGTTTTTATTGCTGCTTTTATCTCTTCTATTGTACTTTATTCCACTGCAATTTGAATGCTATGGAATGGCAAACTGCATTTCAAATAAAACACAACATATTAAGAAACAAAAGAAGCAATAGCAATTCAGTTAAAAGCCAATGCAGCATCTAAGAGCACAGAAGATTACAGTTGCTGCAAAACCAGTATATGGTCCACCAAGACCATTAGCAATTTTCAAGTGGTCGACATGGGGTGGACAAGTTTCAGAACCACAGAAAAAGTGAATTGTGCCCCAGAAATGAACTGGCAAGCCAGTCTTTCAAAAGATGCACGCAAGGGAGTTACTGCTTCAGTACGTCCTCCCATGTCTTCCTCTCTGCCACACACTCCCAAGCAGTGAATTCCACTCTTTTAACAGGCTTCCTCAGGTCCCTTAACAGGGAGCTGGAGCAACTTATGAAGATTACATCCTTCTCAAGAGGCCTGTTATTTCTTCATTTAAGTGGGTGGGCATGACGGTAGTTTTTCAGTTTTTGTTTTGTTTGGAGGAGGGAGGGAGGGAGGAGAAGAAAAGAGTAATGTGATTGAATGTGCGTGTGTTGCTTCATTAGAAGGCTGGTGGGGTCCCCCATCCCCACCCCCTTCCCCTGCCTCGTGACATGGAAGGCTGGCACGCAAAGCTGCGTAGTTAGTTGTTATTAATGACCCTGGCTCTGGTTTGGTCCTCAAGGGACAATCTGACTTTAATAAGCCACAGCTGGAGGGTGGTTTCCGGGCCTGCCGCTGAGGAGGGAGAGAAAACATTTCAGGCACAGGGGAGACTCAAGCAGAGCAGGGCTGTAGGAAGAAGCTGTGTGGATGGGGACCACACTGCTGTGTTGACAAGCTTGTGTCTCAAGGTGTGTGTTTTTATTGTACAATTGGACAAAAAAAAAGGGGAGAATTGGGGGGGGGACCAAGTGTGCTGCTGGAAAGCTGATAATGTGCAGTTCAAAAGTGTGTGGCGAAGGGAGGGAAGATTAGCATGGTATCCAACTAAGTTTTACTTAGCATAGACCCATTGACATTAATAGACCTAGGTTAGGCCATATTTGCACTATGTATGTACAGGCAGGATCATATCACATTAAACAGTCACGACTCCCCCCCCCCCCCGCCATGAAGCATGGTTTGTTAAGTGTGGTGAGGGTTGTTAGGAGACCCACCTTTCCCCCTCACAGAGATATAGTTCTCAGAGTGGTTTAACAGTCATCCCCTCGTCCCAGGAAACTCTGGGAATTACAGTTCTGTGAAAGGAACAGGGTTTTCCTAGCAGCTCTCAGCACTCTCAGCATCCCATGATGAAAAGTCCAGCATCCTGTTCTCACAGCAGCCAACCAGATACCGCAAAGGGAAGTCCACAAGCAGGGTCTGAGCACAACAGCGCTCTTCTCTCCTGTGGCTTCCAGAAATTGGTATTCAGAGCTATACATTTTAAAGACATTTAAATCACACCCACCCTCAAAAGCGTGATGGGAACTATAGTTTGTTAAGGGTGCTGAGAACTGTCGCCCTGTGAGGGGTAAACTATGGTTCCCATAATTCTTTAAGGGGCAGGTGTGCTTTAAATGTATGGTGTTTAGATAGTTGTTGTAGCAGCAGCAGCAGCAGCAGCAAAGAGCAGCACCCAACCCAGGGACTGATAAAAGACTGGTTGAAATCACAGAGGGGTGGGTGGTTATAGGAAGGAGAGGGACAGGAAGCCTTCTTCCTAAGGAGGGAGGGAGAGAAAAGGGAGAAATCGTTGCAAAACATTGGAGAGAAAAGAATTGGCGTCGCCCCCTCTAAATTTGGGCTCCCTAATGCATTTTTCTGCTGTCAGGTTGGGTCACCCAAACTAAGCTGTGAGCGGTGACCTTGACAAGGAACCAACTTCCACGAGCCAAGAGGAGGGAGGGAAGGAGGCCTGTGGGGAGGGAGGGAGCATGGTTAAAGAAAAGCACCTTCTTTTCAGTATGTACACAAGGAGCGGAGGTTGACACGCCGACCTCAACGCTTGGCGGCCGCCCAGCTGGTTACACGACTTGGCAAGGGAGAGCGTGAGAAAGCAGGGGGCAAGAGCTGAGTGTCATCGCAGCTGCAAAAAAAGGGAAAGGGGGGCTGGGTGGGGAACACTGTGCTGAACAGAAGAAGGGGGGGAACCACCCTAATTAGAAAAATATGCGGCCAGAGGCCTTTCCGCCGTGAAAACACAGCCACATTGACCCTCTCCTGCCAAATGTGCAATCTAAGTTATTTGAGGCTATGGAGTGTGGGATTTTTTAACTAGGCTGCAACAGGGTATGCCGAGGAAGAAAATGGACTGGGGGTCGGGGTGGAAAAAGCTCCACAGGGACCATAACTCAAAGCTGTCATTGCAAAGGGTTGGAAAGGAGAAGAAGCGACATCACTTCCTAAAAGGGACAAAGCTTCATTGCAGCTTCCTAGACCCTGTTGTTGTTCTTGCTGCTGCTCCTGGTAGTTGTTTTTTGGACTCCTTTCTGCAGAGGCCCTTTGCAATCAAACAACAATGCTTGAAAATCCTGTACTTGGGAACAACATCTGAAATGAAACCCCGAACCACCCCTACTTGGAGAAAAAAATTGTTTAAGTGTTTGATGCATTTGTTCTCAAACCAGGTTCAATCCAACTAGCTCAGGCAGTATTCAAACTTAAGCCAGGTGTGTGTATTTGAGACAGCCCTCACGCATGCGCAGACAACAGCTTAATGAACAGAGGCTTGGTGGGGTGTGATTGCAGGGGAGGGGGAACCAAAAGGATCATGCATGTTGGATGAAGACATCCCCATCCCCTCTCTGATGTGTGCAACCATTCAGATGTGCCAGAACTGGCTGCTTACCACATTGTGAAATAAATGAAGCAGTACCAGGGCCGGCAGGGTGAAGTGACTGCCTCAGGTAGCAGGATTCACAGGGACAGCAGATCCTGATGTCAATCTTCCTTCCTCCCTTGTTCCTGGTATAGATCTTCCCTCACCCCTTCTTCCCTGGCAGGGAGGGGAGTGCAATTTTGGAGTCTGCCTGAGGTGCCAAATTATATTGGGAAACCTATAGCCCAGTGTTGTTCTTGTTGGATTCCCTGATCATGATCAGGGCTGGACTCCTTTGGTCATCCCTGACCATAGGCCAAGCTGGATGGGATTGATGGGAGTTGGAGAGGGCCACAAGTTCCCAAGTCCAGTTTTAACCAATCAAATCTGGAGCAACCACTCATGCAGATACACAGCAGGGAGCCTCCTTTCTGGATGGTGCTTACAGCTCTCAGAAGCCCCACCTCTCCTCCCGTTTCCTTTGGCTCTCTCCGCAATCTGTCTCTGACAAAAAAGGCACATGAGCATTATTGGTGCACATGATGGTGTAGGGAATGAGGAAGCTGAAGGCCTCCAGAAGCTGGACTTCAATTCCCATCACCTCTGACTGTTGGCCAAGCTGGAGTTTGTGTCCAGCAACATCCAGAGAACCACACAGGTTCCCCATTCCCGAATTACCATCTCTAAATGCAGGGGTGGTGGGTTGGAACTAGAATACCATCAACTCCAGAGTCTAAAGTTACCTAACTGTACCACCAAATATCCTCAGGGATCTTTTATTGAGAAGCATACTGCCTCCAACGGTAGATGGCATAACTAGGGGTTGGTCAGGTTGGCCTCCACCAAGTGCGCAGGCCCAGGAGGGCACAAAACACATGGCTCTCCACTCTAGCTCGTGGTGGCTAAGAGCCCTCCCACCTACCGGTGCATTCCTTGGACCACTCCTTACTCAAGCGCCCTTGGGTGCTATTAAAAGTGTGTGGAGTTCCCAGCAGGGCTCAGAGGGAAGAAAGACAAGGAAACAGGTGAGAGTTCCAGGGGAAGGAAGGAAGGAAGGAAGGAAGGAAGGAAGGAAGGACACAAAGGTGCAAGGAATCGTGGGGGGCACTGATACAGTTCCTTGCCAAGGGTGCAAGGGAGCCTAGATATGCCTCTCACAGTGGGGGTAGAGCATATACAACAGGGTTAGTAGCCTAGCCATCGGTAGACAATCCATGGCCCTAGAGACACGCCTTGGAGACTTGGCAGCCCTTAAGTAGGCAAGCTGTCTTCTGGGGAATCTTGTATGCTCATAGTGATCAGAACCAGAGAGGAGCTCCTGATAGAACCTTTCCAGGGTTCTTTGAAGAAATGCTGTTTTGAATGCCACTGATTTAACTGGTACATCAGTGTGCATGCCAATAATGTCTATGTGTTTCTTCTGCTTGTGGGAGGGCGAGCCAGAATTGAGAGGCAGATTGCATAGAGCCAGGGGAAATGGGAGGAGGGCATGGGCTAGGAAAGAGGCTCTCTCTGTGTGTGTACTTTATTGACACACGACTGCAGCTCAGCTATCCCGAGCTGTGTGGGTGGCTCCGTGCGGATGCCTGCCAGGCTCCTCTTTTCCCAGACACGAAGCAGACGGCTTGTCACACAAAGAAAGTGGTCATTATGGGACTCTCTCTCTCTCTCTCTCTCTCTCTCTCTGTGTGTGTGTGTGTGTGTGTGTGTGTGTGTGTGTCTCCCTCGTCCCTTCTCTGTGCCAAAGCTGCAAACAGTAGAAGTTCATTTTCAAAGGAGCAGGGATGGGCCACACATCAATTCATGACCTGCCAATGCTTTTGTTTTTTAAAAAAATTGGGGCCTGGGGTGAACCTGTGATGTGTGTTGGGGAATGTGGAGGGGCAAAGGGCTCTACTCTAGAGCATGGATAGGCAAACTAAGGCCTGGGGGCCAGATCCGGCCCAATTGCCTTCTAAGTCTGGCCCACGGACGGTCCAGGAATCAGCGTGTATCTACATGAGTAGGATGTGTGTTTTTATTTAAAATGCATCTCTGGGTTATTTGTGGGGCATAGGAATTCCCTCTAAAATACAGTCTGGCCCCCCACAAGGTCTGAGGGACAGTGGACCGGCCCCGTGCTGAAAAGGTTTGATGACCCCTGCTCTATAGAGATGAGTTTCCTGGAAATCTAATAGGGGGCAGTAATGGAGGTGGCACAAGGTGAAGTGCTTTGTGCATACGTATGTGCTCATGCACGTGCACACACAAGAACAGCCTGCTGGATCAGGCCAATAGCTCATATAGTCCAACTTTCTGTTCTCATGGTGACCAACTAGATACCTGTGCTAAGCCTGCCAGCACAGCAGCACTCTAGCAACTGGTATTCAGAAGCATCACTGTCTCCAGCGGTGGAGGCGGAACATAGCCATCAGGGATAGTAGCTATTGATAGCCTTGTCCTCTGTGAATTTGTCCTATCCTCTTTTAAAGCCATCCAAGTCGGTGGCCATCCTTGCCTCTTGTGGGAGTGAGTTCCATAGTTTAATTGTGTGCTGTGTGAAGAAGCACTTGCTTTTCATCTGGCTTGAATTTTCCAGCTTTGATGGATGTCCCAAAGTTCTACAGAGAAAAGCCTTTTTCTCTCTATCTGATTTATCCATGCCATGCTTAATTTTATACTCCTCTATCCTGTCACCTCTTACTTGCCTTTTCTCCTAACGAAGAAGCCCCAAATGTTGTAACCTTTCCTCATAGTGGAGTTGCTCCATGCCCTTGATTGTTTTCAGCTGCCCCTTTCTGAACCCTTCCACCCTTTGGAGAAACAGGGACTTAAACATTTAAATATTAAGGAATAATTTAAGATTTTAGAAGAGAGAGGGAGAGAGAGAGAGAGAGAGAGAGAGAGAGAGAGAGAGAGAGAAGGGAGGTAAGGAAAGTGTTCCTTGCTGCACTGATGACTACTGTATAATCTCTCCCATGCCACCTCATGTACACACTAAACTAAAGACAGATGGAGTGAAAAGGGTTGTATCCAAATCAGTCATAATCAGTGTAGATCCACTGAAGATAATACATATGACTAACTTAAAGGTAAAGGTAAAGGTACCCCTGCCCGTACGGGCCAGTCTTGACAGACTCTAGGGTTGTGCGCCCGTCTCACTCAAAGAGGCCGGGGGCCAGCGCTGTCCGAAGACACTTCCCGGTCACGTGGCCAGCGTGACATAGCTGCTCTGGCGAGCCAGAGCAGCACACGGAAACGCCATTTACCTTCCCGCTAGTAAGCGGTCCCTATTTATCTACTTGCACCCGGGAATGCTTTCGAACTGCTAGGTTGGCAGGCGCTGGGACCGAACAACGGGAGCGCACCCCGCCGTGGGGATTCGAACCGCCGACCTTTCGATCGGCAAGGCCTAGGCGCTGAGGCTTTTACCCACAGCGCCACCCACATCTCTATGACTAACTTAGGTCCATTAATTTCAGGGTGTCTCCTCTGAGTAGCACTTAGCTGCATAAAACCCAAATAATCTTTGCATACTGATTTCCCCCTTCCAAACCTCTTTCCAGGGCCACTCCAAGGGGCAGGGAAGCTTCCCCCCCCTCCTTCCTCCTCCTCTTTCTTTTTTAAAAGTTCATCTCATTTTATTTTTCTGAAGTTAAGCAGCCCTCGGAACGAATGCATTAACTGGTACCCTGGAAGCCTGACTCATTTTTATGATAGCACGAGCTTGACTTTAAAAAAAGAGAAAAGAAAGAAAAAAGAGCAGGGAAGGGAGAGGGAAAGACACAAGGTTTTTATTCTCCTCTCCCATCCAGGGCCAAGTGAAATGGGAGTTATTTGATAATATTTATGGTGTCTCCAGTTGCAGATGACAGTGCTGCATTACTGAAACGGCTCACGGGATGGAGGAGCCAGAGAAGGATCATGTCTGCATGACAGGCTGAGTGGATGCTTACATAAGGCAGAGCTTTGGGCTGATTTGCTTTAGCTGTGACCAAGGGTGAGGGAAACCCACCTCCTGGGCCAACTTTGACAACTGAACATGACAACACACCTGTCAGTCACATGGCAACATGACAACGCCATATAATTGGTGAGTTGCCCTGCCCCACCTGTCAAAATCCCTTGCATGGGGTTCCCAAACACCCCAAAGCTAGCTGGCTATCAAGGATTTGGGAACCGCAACAGAAGCAGCAATGCAAATCCTGTGGTTGGTGCTTTGGGGATCACTGAGCAAAGCATTTCTTTCTCCCCTCCCCACCAGTGTGTTTGTGTGGGGGAGCTACATTTTACTGGCATTGCTGTGCACAAGAGTCGGTAGAGCATGAGGCTCAATTCTCTCACACAACTGATGTCGGGGGGTGGGGGGAGGTTTCTCTCTTCCCTCCCTGCAACATAAGAATATAACCGCCTGGAAACTACAGCTGTTGCAAAAACATTCCTTGTCATTCACGTCTTTGGCTGATTAAACCATCTATGGCATTTTAAAAGTTTTTTGGGGGGTATTGTTTTGGTCTGCGGGGCTTTTGTGTTTTTCGGTTTTATGTTGTGTATTTTGGGGTTTTTTTAAGAGGATGATGGCCTGTGGTCATTGGATGAAGGGCAGTATATAAATTTAATAAATAAATAAATAGCCTAAGGCAAGCCAGTTGGAGCAAGCCAATGGCCCATCTAGTCCAGCATCTTGTTCCCACAATATGCTAGCCAATCAGATGTCCATATGAAAAGCTCACAAGAGGAACCTGAACACCATAGCCCTCTGCGCACCTGCAATTCCTAGCTGCTGGCATAATGCCTCTGACAGTAGAGGTAGAACAAAGCCTTTGTGGCTAGTAGCCATTGATAGTCTTGTCCTCGCTTATTTTGACTAATCCTCTTAGAAGAACAGTACATTAATGTCAGTTGATAGACAGGTGGGTGTGGTTTGGGGAAAACAGTTTTTGGGCCACATTGGACACATGCACCCTTGGGGTCTAAGATTGGTCCACAGGCTAGAATGCCCCCACCCCGGCATAAAATCTTTTGGGTACTACTTGTTACCACACTTGCATTCTCCATCTCTGGAGATGCCAGAGATTGAACTTGGGAACTTCTGCATGAGGGAACCTGGGAACTTCTGTATTCAGCTGTGGTTTCTTTCTAAGTGCACATCTCAGGCTTGAACAAGACATGCAGGAGCCCTCCCACTCACTTCCAAATTTCAGTTTTGGGCTTAGTTTAGATGACCTGGGTGACCTATCCTAGCGGATGATGGGCTGTTGAGTGCAGTATTTTATATTTGGCAGTGGGTGTATACAGGCTTTGCCCAGGTTGCACACACAGTACTCTGGACAGAATTATTCTCCCTGTGAATTTCAACATTCTTTTCTTCTGTCTTAAAAACACAACCACCAAGTTTCTAGTCCTTAACATTGAAAATGATTTGGCTGAAAGTGTAATTCTGAGGTTCTGGCTGTGTGATCACTCATTATTCAGCTGAGTGGAGGAATTGCACCCAGGACTCTGTCCCAGCATTGTGCTGGCAGCTGGCGCTGAACTGGCTGGCAGAATAAGATTTGCAGAAATCAGAGGGCAGGGCTTCAGCATCTTGCCTGTCCCTATCTGCCGGGCTCTATGCGCACCATTTAAACCACACCCATCCCCTCCTAACAATCCTGGGGACTGTAGTTTACCCCACACCAAGGTAAAATTCTCAGCACCCTTAACAAACTACTGTCCCCAGGGTTCTTTGAGGGAAGACATGTGCTTTAAATGTATGAAGTGCACACGCTATATAGTTGCCAGTGCACTACCAAAGGCTGGAAGGTAAACAGAAAGGCTGGCAGTTCTCATGCTCTTTGTGGGGAAAGCTGTACTGCCGCCCGCATCCCAGATGGAGACCTCACATGAACCAAATCAGCTTCCCGTTTGGTTGTGTGCGCTCCAACCCACAAAGTGAACTTCTGAGCCCAGCAAAGAGAGACACAGGCTGTGTCAACTAACTGGAAGGACAGAGGAAGGAGAAGGGAGGAAAGTGGCTGGCGGGGAGGCAACACTGGCAAAAGGAGACACAAAGATACCTCATTTAAGGGAAACCTCTGACTGGATTGCGGCTAAGGCAGCATACGCATTACAGTTTACTCCCACTGCTGGTGTCTGAGGCCAAGTACTCGCAATGTTAGCATTTCTTGAGAAATGCTGTTGCTCAGTTTGTTTTGTCCCAAACCAACTTCACTCAGTTCGAAAAAGCAAGCCATGGTTAAACTCGGGTGTGTGCATTTGAGACATCGGTTGTGAATGCACAGATGCAAGCACATGCGCATATGATGGCTTCATTGAATAGGAATTTGGGCAGGGATGCAGGTGCAGGGAGACTAAACAGGTAATGCACATCGAGTGAAGACATCCCCCCACCCCTCTGTGCACAGGAATGCAAAAATGTGACTCGAATGCAGTCAGGCATGGAGTGGGGAATGGCCTTGCTCAGCTGCTGTGTATATCGCATAAGGACAGTTGCATAAGTACACACTCACATTTACTTTCCATCCAGTGCATCCCCACCATTGGTTTTAGGAAGCCATGTACACACGGCATTATTTGTTTAATTTATATTCCACCCTTGCTCCCCAGGGACCGTAGGGCAGCAAACCGATAACACGATTTAAAAACAAAAACAGTCTAAAACACAATTACAAACATCCCAAAGCAGAAGGCTCCAGGTTCAATTTCAAATGATATCTCCGGGTAGGGTTGTGAAGTATCACCTGCCTGGGAAACCCTGCACAACTGTTGTCAGCGAGGGTTTTCTGCGGGTTCATGTTTGTTCCGATTCAGCAACAAGCAGCGTTTTTCCTGGGGAAAGCGTTGCTATGTGTGTGCATGGGGGTGGGGTGGGGGGACACCTCTCGGCCCTGTGACTTGAAATCAGGGACCAACAGAAGTGTGGATGGGACTTCAGTGTGTAGACAACACAGAACCAGATAGCCCGACTCCAGAAGGCGGCTTCCTGTTTTCCTAGAATCCGCTCGCCCCGTGCACGCACAGCGCTCCTGCGTCCTGGGCGACGCAATAGCTGTTCGCTGGCGGTGTTGTGAGGTTGGTTGGTTGGGTGTGTGTGTGTTTGCGCGCGCGCGCGCTTCTCTAAACTGGGCGGCTGGGCGAGCGCACCGCACGGCAACCCTCCCCTCGCGCGCCCTCTTTGGGAGCCGAGGCCTTCTTGGGGATGGGAACGAAACAAAAGGAGGCACACGTGAGGCTCCTCCTCCTCCTTTCCCCTTTGCTGCGCTCGCTCTCTCAGTCACGCGGCCGGCTTGCTTTTGCCCTCCTGCTCCTCCCTCTTCCCTAGCTGCGCTCTCCTTCGCTCGGTCGCGTGGCCCTGGCTCAGCCCTCGGTGGCGCGTGCGGGCCGTGCGCTCTCCCTTTCGCCCTCCTCGCCCCCACCACGTCAGTCCTCGCGACCCGCAGCTGGTTAGGTGCGCGTGGCAGATCCAAGGCAGGGCCCAGTTTTCCATGCATAGGCTGTAATTTAAAGAAGGAGGAGGGAGGGGGAAAAGCGTGGTGTAGTGGTTATACTCGTGGATTGGATCGAGGCCATGGGTTCAAGATCCCCACGTAACCACGAAGTGTGGCCTTCGGCTAGTTTTTGTCTGTCAGGCTAGCCCACCTCCTAAGGGTGTTGTGAGGATAAAATGAGGAGGGGGAGAAGAATTTGCCTTGAGCAGCTCCTTGAGAAAAGATGGGATATGGATGTAAAGAAGAAGAATATGTAGTTGGAATGTCCCTTCTCCACACAGGAATTTGTAGAGATGTGCATAGATGCTAGGAAAGGATATACTTTATTAGATATTATCCATCCTTCTGTTCTCAGGAAGAGAAGGTTTCTCCAAAAATACTGCCTCTTAAGTTACAACTTATTTATTTGCAATGTTGTCAGTTAAAAAAAAAAAGCAAGTGTGTTTTCTAACAATGCACACCAGGGAAAACATTTAGTGAGGAAGGCACCCAGTGGCAAAGTCCATTTCTGAGGGTGGGTGGTTAAGGAAACAGAAAATGTGTTTACCTATGGAGGGTACATCTATCAGGGGAGAGTGACTTGTTGGTGGGGTTGCTTGCCCTCCTCACTCCCCTCTTCCACTTACTACTATCATGCACAAAGTGTTGGCGTTAGCATTCCATCTAACACTCAGCTCCCAAGTTGCAGATGGTAGCAAAGAGACATATTTTAGACCAAGAGCCCATCTCATCCAACATCTTGTTTTCCACAAGTTGCCAATCAGATGCTTTTGGGAAGCCTACAAACCGTATTATGAAGGCAACAGACCTATGAACATAAGAAGTGACCCTACACTAAGTGGCAGTGGCACTCGAGAGTTCCAGGGTGGGAGTCCAGTTCCTACCTGGAGATGTCAGGGCTGGGGGGTTGAACTTGGACCTTCTGCATTCTCTAACTACTGCGCTACCTCCCTTCCCTTCCTAATTCAGCATAACTTGCTCTGCTGATCATGAGAAGGAACAAGGAACTATATAGAACAGAGCATGTGACACTGCTTTACACGTAGTAAGACTGTATGCCTACCCAGCCCAGTGCTCTCTATTTTGTCTGGCAGTGAAAGGTCCCAGCCAGGCCCATAGCTCCCTGTAAAAGAACTTAGGAAATGGTCTTATGGACCACCTAGCTCACTGGCAATAACTCGTCCTTTTGTCACCACTTTGTCTAATGGTGGGGCCGGCACAGTTCCCAGGGCACCAACTGTTGTCCCATCATAAGAAGCTGCCTTCTACTGACTCAGACCATTGGTACATCCAGCTCAGCTTTGTCTACACGGACTGGCAGTGGCTCTCCAGGGTTTCGGGCAGGGGGCACTCCCAGCCTTATTTGGAAATATGAGGGATTGAACCTAGGGCCTTCTGCAGGCAAAGCAGGTGATCTAACCACCGAACTATGGTCCACCCCAAATGCCAAGGATTGAATTTGGCATGTAGCCATATTACAGTAGAAAGACCCAATGGCGTGACTCAGTATGAGGCTTCATCATAATGCCATTATCCCCCACACCTTTTGCTTCTCCCCCTATTTTGTGGGGCAGGGGCATTCGTATGCCATATGCAGTTAAGTGCACATGTCATCAAGTTTTGTGTTTTTAAGGCTAGCAAAGAGAAATGCACCTACTGTTGCCACTGGCTTTACTTGGATTTTATGTATATTTTAATATTTATCTGATTTTACATAGGTTTTTCCCCCAAACACATTAGTGTTGGGAGTGTTATTCTGTAAGACCGCTTTGGGTTTCCTTGGATGGGAAGAGTGGTCTATGAATGATTGCAACCAGTGATAAGAAATAAATAATATTTTGCACTTAACTCTGCATCCAGCCATCCATTTCACGGGCACAGGATAGGATTAGCAATATTAGGGAACCAGTGCCCCCTTTCCTCCTTTTCTTTGTAATAACCCCACTGTCTGAAAAAGCCCAGTAAAAAAAAAAAGAAATCTAAATTCTGGAATCTTTCCAGTTTTGACTCACTGGAGGTCAAACATCTCATCGCAGGGAAAACAGCTACAGGAAGCTGGTGGGGAGAAGGAAGGCAGGCACAGGAGTGGGGGGGCGGGCGGGGGAGCTGTCAGGAGGCCTCTGAAGCTTTTACGTTCCCAGAACTCAGCAGGCCTGCAGCTTTCTACCCTGTTAATCCTTTCCAAGTTCCGTCCTTGCTGTAAGGCATGCGTTGTTACGAAATCTGCAAAGACCAGGTCTGCCTGCCAAAAAAGGAGAACTAGTCTGTTGTGTCCACCAACAGTTCAAAATGCTCTCACAACTCCAAAAAGGCACAGGCTGCGATTTTATTTAAAACAAAAACAAAAAGCCTTGAAATTGTTTCAAACCAACAAACAAGCCACCAAACTGTCCTTTTGGGATGACATCCGCTTGACAAATATATTAAGCTGATATATTTTATACATGACAAAATAATTAAGCTGGTCTGCTTTAGGCTGGTTTAGGAAGCAATATCTTTTTTAAAAATTAAAAAAAACTATTACTCTGAATGGGTTAGCTGCAGATGGATTTTTAAAAACCCTTTGTACATGCTCGTATGTACTTTTGTCTTTGTTACATCATACAAGTTAATTATACCCTTGGCACACACACCCCGGCAAAAACAAAGCAAAGAGTTTTTGTGGGCCCTGGGCGCAATTAATTATAATTATAAACTCCAGAAAATGAGAGCCAAATTATAATTATCCAAGTGTGGGATGGGAGTGCATACCTACAGAGATTCAGCAAAGAGCATGTTCAGTGGTGGGATTCTGTCCTGGCAGTGAGTCGAAATCACATTATGTCACTTTTTGTGGGGGGGGAAACAGCTAATAATTAAATATATTATTAATAATAAAAGGTGCTTCAGAGCATGCCCATTTTCGTGACCACTGTGTAGCCTATCCCACAGCATCTGGGATTTTAGGGTATAGGTATTCTGGTCAGGAAGTGCAGAATTGACCTCTAGCATGTTTCTCTATATTTATTACATTCCTGTCCCACCTTCCCTCCAAGGAGTTCAAAGCGGTGTACCTGGTTCTCCTCCCTGTTTTATCCTCACCACAACCCTATGAGGTAGTTCAGGCTGAGAGGCAATGGCTGGCGCAAGCTCACACCCAGTGAGCTTCATGCCCAAATGATGGTGTCGGACTAGGGACTCAGGCTAGACTGGTAAAGAAAAAGAGATCTATATGTGTGCCATATGCAATGTAACATTGTGCCACCAAGATGGTGATGTGGAGCCCTGTTTATCTCTACCTGTTTTCCCTGTTTAAATTTACAATGCTTTAAGCTCTGAAACGCTTCTTTGGTGTGTCTAGATCCAGCCTAGGACCTGGGAGAGACTAAAAATCTTATCCCTACTCGTCCCTGAAGCTCACTGGAGCGACCATGGGCCAGCCACTACCTCTCAACCTAACCTACCTTGCAAGGTTGTGGGGAGTAAATGAAGAGGAGGGAGAACAATGGATGCCACCTCAAGCTCTGTAGAAAAGAAAAGGTGGGATATAAACAGCAATAAATAAACAACCGCTACACCACAGTGGCACTCTGC
The DNA here is from genome assembly GCF_965153285.1 of Podarcis tiliguerta. Lineage (NCBI taxonomy): Eukaryota > Metazoa > Chordata > Lepidosauria > Squamata > Lacertidae > Podarcis > Podarcis tiliguerta. The sequence continues at coordinate 16,885,411 of NC_139541.1, read as the reverse complement.
CCAGTTTTCAAACGCTCAATTTTTTTTGGCAGTGAACACATTTTAAAAGATGCCCAGCTGCTGCGATCACACTGCTTTTCCCTTGCCACAAGCCCACCATAAACTCCAAGTGAGACCAGGCAATCGCTTCTAGCCGGATTCACTGTGTAGGCGGGAGGCCCTGGCACTTGAGGGAATGCAACACAAAACTCCCCCAGCCCTGGCATTTTTCCTCCCTAATCCTGAGCCAGCAGGACCGATGCTAAACTCTTCCCAGCTGGACCTTGCCGTTACACGCATAATCATTCCCCCCCCCGACCAATTCTCTCCCTGCTTGGCCCAGTTACTGCATCTGTGGGCCAGACGCCCCTGTGCAGACTTGGAAAGCAAACAGAAACCTCCCCACTTGCTCCAGGCAGAGGCATGGACGTCTTGGCAGCTCCGGAGACCGTGTGCGTCAAAGGGAGCCTTTAAGTCATGTGGGATTTCTAAAGGCTCTTGTGGAAGGGCTTGGCCCTTCGTCAATCAGGGGAACTGCTGCGGGAGAAGGACAGTGAGGGGGGTGCCTTTCACCTCCCTTCCACTAGTGTGCGTGCACACACACACACACACCCCAAGGTCACATCCACACTATATGTTTAAAACGCATTTCACACATTTATTCAGCTGGTTCATTTCATGGAGATCTTCCCATTTCCAAGGATAATCTGGACATAATTGGGATTTAAGGAACTGGTGGGAATAGAATTCCAGATGCAGGGTGTGGGGCAGTGGTTACCCCACTCTGTGAGGACAAAACACACTACACATGCTCCGGGGTGCCCTTCTGTTTCTTACCCCTCCTTTCACCATAAGGTCCCAGGGAAATGTAAGAGCAATTTATAATTTAACATCTTAAAGACAAGGGCACCCCAGAGCATGTGCAGAGCTTGGCTCCTTTCACAGCAAGGAACCACATGCCCTCTACTGTTCACACACACTTCTGAAACTAAAGGAAGAGCAGTACTTATTGGGCATAAGATACCCTGGCATATCCTTCTTTAAAAATAAAGAACCTCAAACAAACCTCTCTGCCCTCAGGGTTCTTCGGCACCAATAAAGCAAGCTTTGGAGCACTTGAATTCGGAAGGAAAGAACAATCTCCCAAGAGATAAAAACATTAAGTCTCCCGCCCCCCCCCCCCAGCCCCAGTTTCCTGGTGCACATTTCTTTCAAGCAGTGTGCTTGGGCCTTTTAACTGTTTAAAATGTAGACATTCGGCAGGAACAGCCCTTCCCCCATTAATGTATTACTGGGTTAAGGAAAAGATTCCCCTATGGAGGATTCCTGCCTGCCATTGCTGCTGTTAAGGGTTGGAGGGGTGGGGTGGGAATTACATTGGTAAATTGGCAATTCTACCCAGAAGTATCCATAAGCAACATGCGACCCAGTGGGCGGATATTTCAGGGAAGCCTACAGTATTTTGGCAAACCATAGGGAGGAACTGCCTAATGCTAAGAGCTGTTCATCTGTGGAACTGACTGCCTCAGGAGGTCATGGGCTCTCCTTCACTGGAGGTATTTAAACAGAGGCCAGATGGCTATTGATAGGTGAGATGGATGGGGGGTGCTGTAGTTACACTCTCCGTCTACAGATCTTGCATTCAGCAGCAGGCTGTGTTGGATGACCTCTGGGGTTCCTATTGTTATGCAGTGGTACCTCGGGTTAAGAACTTAATTCGTTCTGGAGGTCCGTTCTTAACCTGAAACGGTTCTTAACCTGAGGTACCACTTTAGCTAATGGGGCTTCCTGCTGCTGCTGTGCTGCCGCTGCATGATTTCTGTTCTCATCCTGAAGCAAAGTTCTTAACCCGAAGTACTACTTCTGGTTTAGCGGAGTCTCTAACCTGAAGCGTCTGTAACCCAAGGTACCACTATATATTTTTCATATATAACAATAACACGCAAAAGTTACAACACATAGAATTTATATTTGTTTTGCCTGGTATACAATGCGCTACCTTTTGTGTCGGTCTTCTTATTGACAATGTCAATAAGAATGTGAAGAGGAGGCACTGTTCCACCTCAGCTGATCAAGGCTCTTCAGGAGAGTTCTTGTGAGGCAGGTGTTGAGGTCCCAATTTGACCAGCACTTGGCCCAGGGCCTGCCCATGAGGCAAGGTGGAGACAACCGCCTTGGGCAGCCTTCAAGGAACACATCCCCAGTTAGGGCTGCCATACATCCCCATCTTGGACATTACGTCAATAGAAAAATTTCTTGTTTTGGGGGTCTTCCTAAAAAAAGCTCAGCAACTTCCTAAACGTTACTTTTACAACCCTACCCAGCATGTTATTTGGAAGTCAGACATGCCACCTCCTCAGCAGCCTCTCAGCACATAGGAGGTGTTGCTGGCCCCCTCCCACCCCATGGGAGGAAATGTTGGGGGCTGCCTTCTGGGGTCTCCTGGGGTCTGCACCTGCCCGGTGTGATTCAGAGCAGGCCCCATTCCTGCCTCCTATGACAGCCGGGTAAGGTTGATTTCATTCCCCTTCTTGTTCCCGATGTAGATCTTCACTACCCCCTTGTTCCTGATGTTGGTCCTGATGTTGATCTTAATCCCACCCCCACCAGCCTTGTTCCTGATTTAGATCTCCACTCCTCACTTCTCTGGAAGGGAATAAAAAAGCATTTTCTGCTTCACCTGAGGTGCCCAAATGCCTTGGGCCCAGCCCTATCTTGAAGGAATCCATACCTCTGTCCTATGATATCACCTTCTATATTTGTCTGTTCCATTCTTCTTTCCATTAAGACATGTTGCCACATTAAAACTTTCCTTTCTTGAAATGTTCCTCTGTTCTTCGCTTCTCCGACTTTTTGCTGTTACCTGTCCAGCTGCAACTAATACCATTTATGACATCTCTTTCTAGGGAACATCTGAATTTTGGTCATCAAATATGGTTCACAACGTCAGTGTCAGGAAAGGATCTATTTGGTGGATTAAGCTTAATGTTACCTTCTAGAGCCAATGTAGTGCAGTGGTTAGAGTGCTGGACTCGTAAGGCCAAGGTCTAAATCCCCACTCAGCCATGGAGCTCATTAGGTGAACTTGAGCCAGTCACTAACTGGGCCCATCTATAGCTCGGCTTAATCTGGATTGTGAACTGCTTGTGCTTCCTTTTAATTCCCCCTGGTCCACATGACATTCTCCTCCAACTGGCCCACACTTTCTGATCCCTAACATGGCCTCTGCTATCAACACAGCTCTCCTGTTCGGATTTTCAAAGCATGAGGAATCTCTGAATTTAAGGAGGAGAAAGTGGGGGAGAGCAAAGTTGGAGAATGAGGGAGAATTAAAGGGGTTCACAATCCACATTAAACTGAGGTATGGACGGGACCTCTCTCTGCCTAACCGACCTCACAGGGTTGTTGTGAGGATAAAACAGAGAGGTGAAGTAGGTGTGCCACCTAGAGCTCCTTGGAGAAAAGGTGGAAGGGAAATACAATGATGCTGATGGCAGCGGCGATGGTGATTATGCTGTCCCTCCGGCAGCCTCTTTCTTTTTGCAACCAGCTGAAAACAACAGACAGAAACTCAGCTTAGGAAATATTTGTGCGTGGGGGAACTTCACCTGTTATACAGCAGCCTGGCAATATAAATGTGCAGGTGTCCTATGTTTATAGAAGGAAGTGGGGAAGGTAGCCATCTCCTTTCTGCCGGGTTTGCTTTGTGCAGCGTCTTTTGTGCATCAGTATCCATTGCACTGCTCAAAACCCTTAAACCCCAAAGGCCTGACAAGCCTAGAATAAATACACACACATGCAGAGACACAATTCGTGACTTGTTCAGAGCTGGGTGGCGGCGGCGGTGGATGGGCTGAGGGGGAAGAAGGGGGGGGGGACGGTTAGCAAAATTTCCTGTTGGCCTCCCTTTCTGAAAAAAGAAGGTGTGCTGTTTGTTCAAGGCTATCCAAACATTTGCAAAAGTTCTGGCAGCCAGGGAATGCGCAAGGCGGTGTGTCCTAGGCGTGGGAAAGTGGTGCTCTCCTCAACCTTTTGCAAGCCTCGTCTCTCTCCCCCCCCCCCGCCCCCTCCCTCAGGCAAGCAAGCGGTTCAATTAATAAAAAAAAAAAGAACCCAGTGCCAAGAGATTTATTGAGCTGATAATGACAGCTTCAGTCAGCAGTAAGCAGACTTAGGAGAGAGAGAGGCAAGGAGGAGGAGGGAAGGAGAGGGGGAAGAGGAGAGAGACTCCAGATCACAGGAGAAAGAAAGAGATGAAGTGTACACATGAGCCAGGAAGGATCTGGTGTCAGAGGAAGGTGAGAGAATGGAGAAGCAAACCTGCTGTTGTTAGCTGGTTTCGGTGGTTAATCTCTAGGATGAAAGCTGTCAGGGAGAAGGGTAGAGTTGCCACTGTTCTGGCCATGGCCTCCTGGTACTTTGAAAGCCAGACTTTCCCAGACTGCTGACACACACAGTTGTGTCCCCCCCCCCACCTACCCACCCACCCCCTTTGACTGAGAGTTCAATCTTACACCAGCATTAAAAAAGCAAAAGCCAAGAGCTTGCTTATAGAATGGTTCCTTTCCTTGTGTATCTAAATCATGGATTTGGGGTGGAAAGGAAGCTAGTTCCGGAACATTTCCTCATGCAGAAGCACAACAGGCACCCTCTTCTGCATTAGAAGTGATCAAGTGATGATGTGATTCAGCCTTTGTCAAGTTTTCATGCCCTCCACATGTTTTGGGCTTCAGCTCGTGGCCAGCCCAGCCAACCCTATTTCGTGGCAGGCTTTTCTTCCTGCACTCGCACCCCCCACAACACCGCCAAAGTGGAAGCTGATTGGAGGAGGCCAGCCCAGAGTAGTGATTCATGCAGAAACACAGTGAGAGCATTCTCTTGCTCCATTGGGAGCAAGGCAATGATGCAATCCCACCCAGTTTCACAGGCACAGCAGAATAACCCTGCCTGCTCTTTCATAGAGGCTGAGTGAAGGAGGCAAGACCAATATATTTTCTTATTTAAGTCATTTATTGTTCATGGTGATCCAGAAATTCTCCAGGACTCATGATGCACAAATGTGTCCTGGAATACAGTAAATCTCATTAGGCGAAGGGCTTCAGCTCAGTGGTAGAGTGTCTAGTTTGCATGCTTTGCATGCAGAAGGTCGAGTTCAAACTCAGACATCTCCAGGTAAGGCTAGGAAATATTCTCTGTCTGAAACCCTGGAGAGCTGCTGCCAGTCAGTGAAGACAATACTAAGCTAGATGGACCAACTGATTCTAGTTTTGACCCCCCAACCTCCTTTCTGCTGAGTTCTATAAGTGGCAACTCTAAGAGTAAGAAGGAGGAAGTTGACAGCCTATGCCACTCCCTGTACTGGATGTAAGAAATAAGGCAGGCTGGCAGGTTACTGACTGATGTCAGACTGTGGGACAGTGGCTCATTCATCCTAATAGACCAAACTCCATTGCAATCTGTCTGTCTTATAAAGTGCCACAAAACTCAATAGAAACTGCAGGAGGGGAAAGTTATGGTGCAATTTCACTTCTGTTCCTCTTTTTTATTATTTTATTTTTATTAAATTTCCATACCGACCTTCATCCGAAGATCACAGGGTGGTTTACAATATAAATACACAAAAAAATCTTACAATTAAAACAAACAAAAGCAATACCCTTCCCCAGTTTAAAAGGCCATCATTGTCCTGGGAGAAGAGGAATGTTTTTGCCTTTAGCCCATAACAACTTTTCTAGCGAGTAGAATCAGGGGTCAGCAACCTTTTTCTGCTGTGGGCCAGTCCACCGTCCCTCAGACCATGTGGTGGGCTGGACTATATGGGGGGGGGGGATGAATGAATTCTTATGCCCCACAAATAACCCAGAGATGCATTTTAAATAAAAGCACACATTCTGCTCAGGTAAAAACACCAGGCAGGCCCCACAAATAACCCAGAGATGCATTTTAAATAAAAGGACACATTCCACTCATGTAAAAACATGCTGATTCCCGGACCATCCGCGGGCCAGATAGAGAAGGTGATTGGGCCGCATCCTCCCCCTGGGCCTTAGGTTGCCTACCCCTGGAATAGATCATTGCTATGATTTGAGCAGCAGATCCATGCCTGAAGATCCATGATGTCATTAAATGTTAAACATTCTCAGAAATTTACTTAAAAACAAAACAAAACAGACAATTGTTTCAGTCTGAGAAAGCTTACTTCAGAAGCCAAATGATCAAGAGGGTGGAGCTGCTTCCCTATGGGAAAAGGTCCAGCATTTGGGGCTTTTTACTTTAGAGAAAAAACAAGGAAGAGGCAACAAGCTGAAAGTTTATAAAATTATTCATGGCATGGAGAAAGTGGATAGCGAAGTTTTTCTACCTCTCTCGTAATACTAGAACTCATGGACATCCAGTGAAGCTGAGTGCTAGAAGATTCAGGACAGATAAAATAAAGTGCTTATTCATGCAGCACATAGTTAAATTATGGAACCTGCTCTCACAAGAGGGAATGATGGCCACCAGCTTGGGTGGCTTTAAAAGAGGACCGGGCAAACTAATGGAAGACAAGGCTATCAATGGTTCCTGTCCCTGGTGTTGACACTGTGCCTCCACGACCGGGGGCAATAATTCTTCTGAATACCAATTGCTGGAGACCACAGGAAAGGAGTGGGCTCTTGTGCTCAGGTCCAGCTTGCAGGTTTCTCAAAGGCACCTGGTTGCCCATTGTGAGAACAGGATGCTGGGCTAGATGGTCCAGCAGGATCTTCTTATGTTCAATGCAGGCTAAGCAAAAGAAATGAAGGAATGTGTACAAAGTTGAAGAAGAGCCTTTGGCAATAAGGGATATAGGGGTTCTTCAGGGCCTTGTAAAACTCCAAATCTCACAATTCCATTTTCTATCTTAGAAGTCCTTTCTCTCCTCTCCCCCTTCTAGGTATCCAGATCTGAAGGACTCATATTGCTCTAGATTGCTCCAAAGCTTAGTTTGTGTGCCGTCCCACAGCAGGCTTCTCCCTCCACTGTTGGAGGTAGTATTCCTCTGAATACCAGTTGCCAGGAATCACAGATGGGCTGTTAGCATATTGGGACATCTGACTAACCACTGTGCAAACAGGATGCTGGACTAGATGGGCCTGTTATCTCTTCTGATGTTCTTTCAATAGGGACAAAAAAAGAAGGGGATCACCAAGTCCATGCTTTTGTGCCAGTGAGATTTGCAGCTGCATTTGGTTTGCTGCCATTGCAGTCAGGATCCAGGGTTAGATGGACCTTGATCTGGCACAGCCAGGGGGTTCTTTCATCCCCCCCCCCCCACTTTTAGACAGTTTAGCCAAAAGTTCATTAATGATAGCTGGGTCACCAAGACCCTGGAAAGCCCAGTTAAAGACAGCTGTGTTTGCTTTAAAAAATGGTACATTGCATTCTGACCAAGGCCCTATCTTCCCACTGAACACGACATCCCTAACTTTCTACATGCAATCCTTACGGGTTTACCTGCCTTTTGTAAGTCAAAATAGTTGAGATTCACAAGTTGCTCTACTGACATGCTTTCTGCTATAGTTACTGCATGATGCAGAGAAAGCACTCCACCCACACTCAGGGATTCTGTTATCATTTCTTCCAGGGCTCAGTTCTAATGCTTTGAATATCTGAAAAATAATGTGCTGAATATAGACTGAATACAGATACCAAGGCTGAACCTCAGTGGGAACAAGGCCCCCTCCCCAACTGCTTCTGAGGGCACACTTTCCTTCCTCAATCGCAAACACAACTCAGCTTTGCCCCTGCACTACACCTGCTGGTAAAAGTACAGTGGAACCTTGGTTTTCGAACACAATCCATTCTGGAAGACGGTTCAGCTTCCAAGACGCTCGAAAGCCAAGGTTCCACTGTAAAGACTTTCAGAGTAAGCACAGCTGTGCACATTGCACTCAAATAAGATTAGTACCGAAACAAAATTATGACTACTGTCCAGTTATGGGGAATAAATCAAAGGACAAAACTTCATTCCCACAAATTCACTTCCAAGTCAGAAAGGTTAAATTTGCAGGTGAGCGGTGCGGACAGTGGAAGAGAAAGTGCACAGAACCAGCTCCGAAGGGTGGAAGAGCCACTCCTACCAATACCATGTAATAATAACCATGAAGCTAGTTCACACAGACATCTGCAGAGAGAGAAGAATGCAATTTAAAAAGAAAGAAAAGGGTCATCCTAAAAGTAGTATGAAAAATTACGGGATAAAAGTGGTGGCATTAGTGCAGCCTGGGACATGTGTCAGTTGCCTCCCAAGGAGGTTTTGAACCTGAGTAACTTCAGGGATGGGCAAAACTGTCCATTCTGGCTCCTCTCTGTTTCTTGTTTTTCCAGTCTTAATTCCATTCTCCCTATTTCCACATCAGTTTGCATTTTAAGGGGAAAAAAGAAGCCATCATGAAAATTCATCAGTGTTTTAGTGCAAATTTATTTTAATATGCACATTTTTGTATAAGAAGAAGAGTTTGGATTTGATATCCTGCCTTTCACTCCCTTTAAGGAGTCTCAAAGCGGCTAACATTCTCCTTTCCCTTCCTCCCCTACAACAAACACTCTGTGAGGTGAGTGGGGCTGAGAGACTTCAAAGAAGTGTGACTGGCCCAAGGTCACCCACCCATTTTTGTATAAGCAGCTTCCTCTAATCGACACTCTTTATTTGCAAAGCAGTCTTCCCTGTTATAATGCATTTTGTTATGTTATTTTCACTAACACGTGCAGTTTATGTGCACACTTCACGCTAGCTTGTGCATTTCTGTACTCATTGCTTGACTGGAGAATTGCATTGTAGAATCCAGATAATTTTGTGTGATTCCAGTGTGAATTTTCAAGGAGGGCTGTGTTTTGGTTTGCATCCTGCTTTGGAAAGGGCAAATCTAGGCTGGTCTGCCTTTAACTGGCAGCCGATTCAGATCATCCCCCTGCTCACTAGAAGGCAAGAAGCACTGGGGGTGGGTGGGCAATGTACCAGAGACCACATGCTAGTGGTCCAAATTATTGGCAGACTATGGGTTACAGCCTGATTAATTCCACTCAGAGGTAAAGGTAAAGGGACCCCTGACCATTAGGTCCAGTTGCGGACGACTCTGGGGTTGCAGCGCTCATCTTGCTTTATTGCCGGTGTACCGCTTCCAAGTCATGTGGCCAGCATGACCAAGCCGCTTCTGGTGAACCAGAGCAGCACACGGAAATGCTGTTTACCTTCCCGCCGGAGCGGTACCTATTTATCTACTTGCACTTTGATGTATTTTCGAACTGCTAGGTTGGCAGGAGCAGGGACCAGCAACAGGCGCTCACCCCGACACGGGGATTCGAACCACCGACCTTCTGATCGGCAAACCCTAGGCTCTGTGGTTTAACACAGAGTAGACCCACTGAAATTGATGACCCTTAGTCATGTTCACTGAGTTTACTCTGAATAGAACTAGCACTGGATATAACCCTTTATCTTTGCTCTTGGTGCTATTACCCAGCTTCTAAAGGAACAGGATCATTTAGCAGCATTCTGACTGGAGCGTTTGCTGTACAGATAAGCTCTAGTGATATTCAGAATGCTTCTAGATGCCCCTCGGGAATGGCTTTATAGCCCCATATGGTTTCAAAACTAATATATGGTTTATTGGCTCCTGCCCTATGGGGCCATAACCACACCATACATTTAAAGCACATAGCTGCCCTCTCAAAGAATTTGGGTAGCTGTAGCTTATCCCTCACAGTGCTATAATTTCCAACACCCTTAACAAACTCCCAGGATCCTTTGAGGGAAGCTTGTGCATGTTAAACGTTCTTTAGATGTAGGATGAAGATGTTACCAAAGCACCAATTGGATTTCCAGAGTTGTTTTCAGGGGTTTTTGGGGGGGGAGGCTTGGAAACAATGCCATCAGGAGGATCACTTCCATTCCATTCCATTCCATTCACACTGTCCATTAAGTTGCCACTCCCACAGCTATAATTCTCAGCATCCTTAACAAGTGACAATTCCTAGGACTCTTTGAGTGAAGTCATGTGCTTTAAATCTGCTTTAAATTTATGGCGTGAATGTGATGAAGAGCTGGTACTGGGGACTCACTTACACTTCCCTCACCCCCCCCCTTTCAGTATCTGGTCACAAATATATAGGTTGAGTAGAGGAGTGCAGGTAAGCCTCCATTAGGACTGGTGGGACAGAAAGCAGGGAGCCCAAACAGTAGGCAGAGCCAGAGCCAATGACAAGCAGAGCCAACTAGTACTAGTTTTGTCCCCATCCTCTTGCTCCCTGCGAAATTCTACAGGGGGCAACACTGAGATGGAGGAGGAGGAAGCTGGTAGCCAGGCCCACCTCCTGGGCTAGATGTAAGACAGAAGACAGGCAGGTGCAGGTTGGCTGAGTTTGGCGGGACAGTGCCCCATTTCCCATAGTGGTGGATCACCCTCCTCTGCCCCAGATGGATGGCTGCCCCTCAAAAGCAAACACCATGCATTACTAGTAACCCTCCTAAAAATTAGAGATCTTCTCCTTTGGCAGCCTCATTTCAATGTGTTAGACCGCTGCACTCCAGTTCTGCTCAGTTTCTACCTGAGCCGGTGGAAATGTGTTCAACAGCCAGTAGCCTCCAGCCACCAGTGCTCCCACTGAAGCAAGCATCTGCAGCCGCCACCAGGACTAAGGGATAATCTCTAGCTGTTAGCTTGAACAAAAAGCCTAAAGTGTTCATCGCATCCCCCATGACAATGCAGGAGCAGCGAAAGGTGAGGCCCTGAAAGAAGAATTGGGGCAAATGCCAGACAAGCTCATGAAACCTGCTAACAATTCCTTTTGGAGAAAACACAGTCTTCTTTGTCAAAATGCTTTTCTCAAATATAAATTTGCAGGCTGGGAATATTATGAGTCATTGTGAAAGACATTTCCTGGGGAGGGAAGCTAATTTATTTTCTTCTTTTTTTAAAAAAAACACTCTCCATTGCACGTGTGTGTGTGTGTGTGTGTGTGTATCCTCCCCACCCCCTGCTGTTTGCTTTTTGTTGTGTAAACTCATAGGGCTGGACAGACTGTTTTTGTCCCACGCTTAAAGCTTAAGTGCCCCACTTCAGGTTGGAAAAACTGATAGTTTTATTTACAGTAAGCAGCTTGCAAAGTTGGAGAGTCTGGGCGTGTTTTTTGGCTGTTGTGCGGCAGGCTGCTGGGGCAGCACTCACACGCGCTACTCCTGTGGCATCGGGAGCTTGTCTGGCTGCCAAAAGCCACTCAAGGTTCCTGATGCTAATTATACCTATTGCATCCCACAGGCCTAAACATGGGGCAGACACAGGGAGTTGCCTTATTCCAGGTCAGACTATTTGTCCGCCATCTGGTCCAGCTCTGTCTACTCTGATTGACGGCAGTAACTCTCCAGGGTCCTTCCCAGCACCTGCCAACATCTCGTCCTTTTCAATGGGAAATGCCAGGGATCGGGGCCTTCTGCTATCATAGATTAAGCTCCAAAGCGCTTCTCTTCCACCTCCCCCACCTATTTAAGAAGCCTGCAGAGCAGAAGCCCTGGCCTCTCAGAGCAGAAGCCCTGGCTTCTGATTTCAGCAAATCTTATTCAATCACCCCTTTGGCTTCTGTCAAATGTTAAGGACAAGAAACTTGGTGGGTGTTTTTTGTAAGAGAGAAAACGAAGGAAGCTGAGGTTCGCAAGAAGATTAATCCTGTTGCAAGTTGTACATTTTGTACACAATCTAAGCATAGTTGTAGCCTTTATCCATTGCCAAATACCAAATACTCCCACAACCCATCCTTCAGAACATGTTACTCAGGCCATGTGAACTAATTCCTAGAACTGAACATAAGAGTCTGGCTTATAAGAAGAGGCTGACTGCTTGATCAGGTCAGTGGCTCATGTAGTCTAGAATCCTGTTGACACAGTGGCCAACCGGATTCCCATTAAGGGAATCCCCAAAGCAGGACCTAAGCACTGCCGCAGCAACCCTCTCCATTTGTGATTCCCAGAAACTGGTATTCAAGGGCATCCTGCCTCAAGGGGAGTATGATGAACAAGAATGCAAGAAGAGCTCTGCTTGATCAGGCCAGGTGGCCAGGTGGCTAGTTCAACATCCTGTTCTCACAGTGGCCAACCAGATGACCATTACTGGAAGCCAACAGCAAGGGGAATCTGGGTGCAACATGTATGATTCCCAGCAACTGGTATTCAGAGGCATACAGCCTTTCACCGTGGAGGTGGAGCATGGCCATCGTGGCTAGCAGCCATGAATAGCTTTCTCCTCCAGGACTTTGTCTAAACCACCTCCAAAGCCATCCAAGTTGGCGGCTATCACTGCCTCTTATGGGAATGTGTTTGGAAGTGGGGTGGGGTAGGGAGAACGATCTGCACCAACCGCCCCTGGGCCTGGTATATATATGTGGAGATGGAATGTGCTGCGTCCGCCCAGCGCCCGCTTCCCCGACTGGGAGAGAGAGAGACGAGGCACAGTGTGGGAATTCTCCACCCTCCTTGACTCAGAGCCATAGGTTATGTCTGTCCTGGGGCACAACCCAAGCACTCGGGTTAATGAATTACACAGGAGTGTGTGTGCTTGTGGGTGTGAGAGAGGAAGACGGCAGGCAGGCAGGCAGACGCACACCACCACACGGGCAGGGCGAGGTTTAGCTTCAGAAGTCAAGTATGCGGAGGCCTTTGACAAATTTTATGGTATGCGGTTTATCAGCCACCCGTCTGACAAGGTCTTGCTCAACCTGGTACTCAGAAGTGTGGGAAAAGAACTTCCAAGTTGGCGGAGACAGGCAGGCTTAACTCCTTCGTGCCCACTCCAGCTCAGCAGCCTCTTCCACGGTCTTTACTGCTTGCAGATCCACACCATACATTTAAATCACATCTAACACCTGTTTAAAACACATGGCTTCCCTCAAAAGAATTCTGGGAAGTACAGTCTGGTAAGGGTCTTGAGAGTTGTTAGAAGACCCCCACCCCCTCACAAACTACAGTTCCCAGGATTCTTTTTTTGGGGTGAGAGGCCTGACTGTTCAAGTGGTATAAGAGTAGATCCACCCCATACCTTTAAAGTGCATCCCAACACAGGTTTAAAACACATGACGCTCCCTCCCCAAGAATGCTGGGAACTGTAGTTTGTTAAGGGTACATTGGGAATTGTAGGGAGAAACTACCTTTCCCAAGATTATTTGAATAAAGGTTTGTGCTTTAAATGTGTGTTGGATTCACTTTAACTTCTGTATTTGACAATATGGTTAAGAATATGGCTTTAAATGAGGATTAGGCAAACTTATGGATGATGTGGTGAGTAATCCTGACAGCTATGATCTGCCTCCACTGTCAGAGGCACTATGCCTCTGAAAGCCAGTTACTGAAAACTGCAGAAGGGGAGAGTTACTGTTGCGCTGCTGTGCCTTTAACAGCTGAAGGGCAGACAGAAGCTCAATGGGTGCAACATCTCCTAGCATCACCACTCATCAGTCACAGCCAGTGGCATATTTCCAAGGGGGTTCAGGAGGGTGCACAGGGCACACTGTCTCCCTCTCTCCCCACTAAAGGTTCCACCCAAGGAGCAGGCTCTCCTCCTGGATCATCACCATTGCAGGAAGGCGTAACTAATTGTGTTGTTAATTGGTGTTGCCGTGTGTGGGACAGGCAAGCAGCTGCCAGCAAGCTGGGGCGTTATCGCAGATCCCGGTGCCGTTCTTGCCATGGACTAAGAGGCCTTTCCTAATCATCCTGCAATTACAGCAGCTGCCTTGTGGCTTCCAGTAGCCTGTGACTACAGGGTGGAGTAATCCACTCACCTGTGCCTCTCTGTTCAAGCTCAGAGTATATTTAACATATTCAGCAACGTGTTCCTGAACTGGGGAGTACATTGTTGCTTCACATCATGAAATGATAAATGGCAAAAATGTGTGCATTAGTTACACAGGACTGAACTGCCCCAAAAGCAGTTTCCTTGTAAAAAAAAGGGGGGGGGGAGGAAGTTTTGCACAGTCTCTTTCTAAACTCTTTTCTGTTTGGCCCTTCTGCCAAAGAATAGTGGGAAGGAAAGGGGAAGCTGCTATTGTATTTGTTCCAAAGCTGGGGGTTTAATACGTTCACACCTTGGCACCAAAAAAGGCTGCCATTCCCACTACTATGGAGAAAGATTTCTCTAGGAGTAGCAATGCGTTCTCTCACTGTGATGCTTGACCTGTTTAGCTTAGCAGCTGGGTCCTGGTGAAGGTGATGGGATGCAGCTCAGCTCGCTGGGTGTGTTTGCATCTGGTTAAAGCAGGCAGAGAAAGGAACCTCCAAGATTCCTAGACCGTCTCACTGCTCAATCAATCCCTTTCCCCAGAGAACTCTGCAAATTGTAGATGTGTGACAGGTATTGAGATCTCCTAACCACTCTTAGCTATGGGCGTAACCAGGATTTCTGGGTGGGTAGGTGGGGCAGCCACAGTTGTTGAGCTTGCTTTTTTTTTAGGGGTTCCACCAAAGTTTTTGAGCTTTTTTGAGCCATGATTCTTTGGGGGAAGCAATGGCTGTTTAAAGTGGTGATAAATGTATCATATGGATGTGGCCTAAGACTGAACTGTTCACATTCTGTACATGGAATGCGGGGAGACGCTGCCATCTTGTCCTTTGCCTCAGGCAGAAAAATATCATGGGAACTCGACAGCTCCCCAGTGGCCTCAACACACTTGCCAGAGTCTGTATTTCCACACAACCGGTTCTCTAGACCTCTTGACACCTGCCTACCTTCTCCCCTATGCATGTATCATTGACTTACTTAGGTCAAGCCTCTCCCAAGAAGATAGTTGCTCTCTCCTGGTCCCCATTCAGTGTTTCTTAGACTTAGCCAGTGACATTAAATCCTCGTAGGACACTGTCAGGCCTTAATTTGAACTGGTTTCACTTGTAGCCCTTGAATGAGTTTGTCAGCGTCAGCCTAAAGTAGATGGCTTTAAAAGAGTTTCAGGCACATTCATGGAGGATAAGGCTATCAATGACTATTACCCATGATAAGGAGTGTGGTGGAGTCTCCTTCTTTGGAGGTCTTTAAGCAGAGGCTTGACAACCATATGTCAGGAGTGCTCTGATGGTGTTTCCTGCTTGGCAGGGGGTTGGACTCGATGGCCCTTGTGGTCTCTTCCAACTCTAGGATTCTGTGATTCTATGATTCTATGATGGTTAGGTTCTACCTCCACCATCTGAGGCAGCATTCCTCTGAATGCTAGTTCCCAAGAATCATTAGTAGGGAGAGTTGCTGTTGCGCTTGGGTATTACTTGCAATGCCACCCACAGATGCCACAGAGCTATGCAGAACAATCATCTGAAGGATCTTTATTAAGACTGGCAAATAGCTACATCTGCCTAGGGGAAATCCAGAGAACACAGAATCACCCATGAGCTCATCACATTTGATAGCAATGAGCCACCACCGCAATGACCTGGTTTCATCCGACACACACAGAGACTCTTAAGTCCGTGTTTCTGCCCAGATACCAACCCTGAGGAACCTCCATTGTCACTCTGAAAGCTTTCCACTGAGACTACTGAGGTGGCATTGTTACAGATGCAAGGAAACAAAATTTGCATCCCCAGTTAAAAAAAAAATCACAAGTGGGGAGATATTGTGTTGGACTTGAGTCCTGTTTGCAAGCTTTCCATAGTGATCTAATTGGCCGCTGTGAGAAGAGGATGCTAGACTAGGTGGACTTTTTGACCCGATCCAACTTCTTATTCATCATATTCTCCTTGGATGGCTTTAAAAGGGGGTTAGATAAAGTCATGGATAAGGCTGTCAGTAACTACTATGTTTTACTCCAGTATTGGAGGCAGGATGCTGTCCAATACCAGTTCCTGGGAATCTTATGTGAGGAGAGTACAGTGGTACCTCGGGTTAAGTACTTAATTCGTTCCGGAGGTCCATTCTTAACCTGAAACTGTTCTTAACCTGAAGCACCACTTCAGCTAATGGGGCCTCCTGTTGCTGCTGCGCCGCCGGAGCACGATTTCTGTTCTCATCCTGAAGCAAAGTTCTTAACCCGAGGTACAGTGGTATCTCGGGTTACATACGGTTCAGGTTACATACACTTCAGGTTACAGACTCCGCTAACCCAGAAATAATACCTCGGGTTCAGAACTTTGCTTTAGGATGAGAACAGAAATCGTGCTCTGGCGGCGCAGCAGCAGCAGGAAGCCCCATTAGCTAACATGGTGCTTCAGGTTAAGGACAGTTTCAGGTTAAGAACGGACCTCCGGAACGAATTAAGTACTTAACCCGAGGTACCACTGTACTATTTCTGGGTTAGCGGAGTCTGTAACCTGAAGCGTATGTAACCTGAAGCATATGGAACCCGAGATACCACTGTACTGTTGCAGTCAGGTCCTGCTTATGGACTTCCAACTGGGCAACTGTTTAGCCACCATGAGAACAAGACTATATGGGGCTTATATTTGATCCAGCAGGGCTCTTACATTCTTATAAAATGCCGTTCATTCTACCACCTCCGAATTATCCTGCTTCATTCTGCTGAACGCACAGACTCCCTTTAGATATCTTAACTTCCAAAGGAATGCATAAAGAAACTGGAACAACTTGCAAAATTGTCAATAAGGCATTTATCACAAATCTCCCTAAACGGTATTGTGCACAGAATGCACAGAACTTAAGCCAATGAGAGAGACCCACGTTCAAATCCCTGCTTAACCATGAACCTTCATTAAGTGATCTTGGCCTGCTCTCTTAAACTTTTCACCTAAACTACTTTTCAGGGTTGTTGTGAGGATAAAATATTAAGGGAGGAGCATGTTTGCTTGCATGACCTTGGGCCACACAGAAGTTTTCAACTTTAACTACTTTGCAGGGTTGTGGTTATGAGGATTACATGTCGGGGGGACGGACCACATTTGCACACAATTCTGAGTATCCAGAAGGACAGATGTGGATTAAAAAAAATGTAAGAAAGAAAATCTCCTTCAATGGGCATATTTTTGTACAATGAAATCAAGGCTGTCCCTGGCAAGCAGCGCTTATGAGGCTGCATATGTTGCCTTAAGGTTAGTTAACAATTAACTGTGCTGCGAGAAACAACCCCTTCGAAAGGTCCAGGGTGTGGCTGGTGGTGGGGTTTCCATAAACTTGGTGGGCACCAGTGAACAGTAGCCTTGGAAATTAACGAGGCAGCTCCCTCATCTGCAGCCCAGAAGCTCTTTTCAGGATGATTAACTGAAGTGCTAAGCAATTAACTTTTCACACTTGCAGTCTCTAATCTCTCCAACATAACTCAGAAGGGTGACAGACAGATTTGCTGTTTATTTATACAGGTTACTAAAGTGTGGGAAGAACAGCACTCTCTGGGATTTATGGCTGTGTTTCATGGCAGGTCTAGGAACAAGAGGCATCCGGGTTCCTTAGACACAGTGGGCCAAATCATCACTGGCAAGTGTCGAGATGGGCCATTCCAGTCATGACTAGGGATGGAGGAGAAATTTTATTCAGTACGCATTTAAAGCCAAATCTATGAAATCTGCACTTTGTGAGACAATATTTGAACCGAAACACAGCTATCCTTCAAAATTCGCACTTGTCTGAACTTTGTGGTGCAGTTCTCCGACCGACCAGTATGTACAAAAATTGCAAATATTGGAGGATGGGAGTTGCAAATATTGGAGGATGGGAGTGTGAATATATTAGTGAAAATAAACATACATACAAAAATGCATTATATCATGAGAAACTGCTTTGCAGAAAGGCATACATTAGTCAAACTGCATATTAAAATGTGTTTATAAGGATAAATCCAAGAAATGCTGGTGAATTGTCATGAGGATCTTTATATATATAATATATAATATATATATATAAAACACAGGGGGGTATGGGGTGTTAGAGTAAGGGTAGAACCTCTGGTGGAGGACATGTGTGCTCTTTCTGGGGTAGTTTGTGGACCTTTTGTCCCCATCCTGCACTCAGCTCTCAACCTGTGGCTCCTAGAAGCTGTCAGCATGTGACAGTGGCCACATCCCAGGAATAGCTTTGACTGAGCGGCTAAACCAGGTAAGGGTAGCTGATGGGTCTCAAACCTTTGGTAAGTTGGGGATTTGAATGTGTTCATTCATATGCCCTTTCTGTCCTTTCCCCAAATTGATATGCAAAAATAAGAAATTAAAAAAAATAATCTGCATTAAAATTCTCATTTAAATGCATATTTAAATACAAACATAGAAATTAATCTCTAAATGCCTTTTTTCTCTCAATTTATTACATGTATTTTATTTTATTTTATTTTTAAATCTTTTTTTTTTTTTAAAGAAACCACAACACAAAACACTTTTGAGGCTGCAATCCTAACCCCTCTTATCTGGGCATAACCTTTGCTGAATTCAGTAGGACTTACATCTGAGCAGGCGCAGTAAGGACTGCGATGTTAGAGCTACCTCACAAAATCTGTAGCAATGAGAAATCCAAAGGATAATTTCATCCTGGTCTGCAAATTGGTTTGGGAAGTTTAGATTATGGGTTACATCTAATGTTGGTCTTATTCAGCCTAGACCCAATGAAATGCATAACAGTGACCAACTGAGGTCCCAGGTTCTTCTGCATGCACTATATGCTACTGCAAATGGTATGAAGTACTGCAAATGGTATGAAGTACCGTATTTTTCGCTCTATAGGACGCACTTTTTCCCCTCCAAAAATTAAGGGGAAATGTGTGTGCGTCCTATAGAGCGAATGCCGGCTGCGCCGCTAAGCTGAAAGGCAGAACAGGGAGACGGAGCGCTGCGGAGGGCTCCGTCTTGCTGTTCTAGCTTGGGGACGGCTGCGTGCAAAGCCTCTCCAGGAAAGCGGGGTGCGTTCACCCCGCTCTCCTGCAGAGGCTAGCGAGGCTGTCCCCAAGCCAGAACAGCGAGACAGAGGGCTCCGTCTCGCTGTTCTGGCTTGGGGCGGCTGCGTGCAAAGCCTCTCCAGGAAAGCGGGGTGCGTTCACCCCGCTCTCCTGCAGAGGCTAGCAAGGCTGTCCCCAAGCCAGAACAGCGAGACAGAGGGCTCCCTCTCGCTGTTCTGGCTTGGGGCGGCTGCGTGCAAAGCCTCTCCAGGAAAGCGGGGTGCGTTCACCCCGCTCTCCTGCAGAGGCTAGCAAGGCTGTCCCCAAGCCAGAACAGCGAGACAGAGGGCTCCGTCTCGCTGTTCTGGCTTGGGGCGGCTGCGTGCAAAGCCTCTCCAGGAAAGCGGGGTGCGTTCACCCCGCTCTCCTGCAGAGGCTAGCGAGGCTGTCCCCAAGCCAGAACAGCGAGACAGAGGGCTCCGTCTCGCTGTTCTGGCTTGGGGCGGCTGCGTGCAAAGCCTCTCCAGGAAAGCGGGGTGCGTTCACCCCGCTCTCCTGCAGAGGCTAGCGAGGCTGTCCCCAAGCCAGAACAGCGAGACAGAGGGCTCCGTCTCGCTGTTCTGGCTTGGGGCGGCTGCGTGCAAAGCCTCTCCAGGAAAGCGGGGTGCGTTCACCCCGCTCTCCTGCAGAGGCTAGCAAGGCTGTCCCCAAGCCAGAACAGCGAGACAGAGGGCTCCGTCTCGCTGTTCTGGCTTGGGGCGGCTGCGTGCAAAGCCTCTCCAGGAAAGCGGGGTGCGTTCACCCCGCTCTCCTGCAGAGGCTAGCAAGGCTGTCCCCAAGCCAGAACAGCGAGACAGAGGGCTCCGTCTCGCTGTTCTGGCTTGGGGCGGCTGCGTGCAAAGCCTCTCCAGGAAAGCGGGGTGCGTTCACCCCGCTCTCCTGCAGAGGCTAGCAAGGCTGTCCCCAAGCCAGAACAGCGAGACAGAGGGCTCCGTCTCGCTGTTCTGGCTTGGGGCGGCTGCGTGCAAAGCCTCTCCAGGAAAGCGGGGTGCGTTCACCCCGCTCTCCTGCAGAGGCTAGCAAGGCTGTCCCTTGCTAGCGAGACGGAGGGCAGAACAGCGAGACGGAACAGCTCCATAGGCTCGGGTGAATGCACCTTGAACGCACCTTGTTTAACAGGGGGAGAACAAGGAAAAAATATTTTTTCCCTGTTCTCCCCCTCCTATGGTCCGGTGCGTCTATGGTCCGGTGCGTCCAATAGAGCGAAAAATACGGTATTTTAGATAAATCTTTAGCAATGGTTGCTACTGTCAGTGATATGAAGAATATTACATCTCTGTTGTCCAGTTCAGACAGGTATGTAATATTTAATGCAGTTAAATTTGTCATGAAGGCTCCTCAGCTTAGACAAGGCCACATGGCCTCCTTTGAGATTTAAAATCCTTTTTAATTAAAAATCTAGGTATTATTGATTGTATAGGCCAACTTTTTATCGTTAGGTATGATTATTATATTCAATTTATGTTTCCATTTGCTATAGCCTGTATTTGGTTGCCATATTAATACATTTGAAGTATGAAGAAAAATGAATTTAGGCCTATTAATTTCTATGGGTCAGTGCTGAGTAGAATTTAGTTGGCTACAACCCCAATTCACTAATTTCGAACTCCTTGACAGGAACACTTCTTTTCTTCAAGTTTTTAATTTAAACATAGGCTTGCTTTACCTTACTTTCTACCCCCCCCCTCTACCTTTTCCTTTCCCCCCTCAAACCCCCTTCAAATTTTGAAGCACTAAAAGGACCCCATGGCTTTTTTCCATTTGTGAGTTTACTTTAATCTCAGTTACAGCAGTGGTTTCGTCCCCTGTCCCTCCTGCTATTTTCCTGAGCTGTAAGACAAAGAGGCGTTTACACTAATAGAGCCAATGGCCTTCAAAGGCTGAGGCAAACAGCTCAGCAGAGGGCGCATAGAAATGAATGTTCAAATGTGACCCCCCCATCTGCCCCCCCCTTTCCTCCAAAAAACAATATTGACCCAAGACCCCTGCATGGCTGCTTTTAGTCAGAGGTTTTAGCACACAAAACTGAGGTTGGATTTGTGGGTTGTTGGGGTTTTGTTTTGTTTTTCTTTTCTTTTTAAAGAGCCAGCTCCCCCTGGTTTAATCTGAAGACAATATTCCCTCTTAAAATGGAAACCAGCCTCACTGGGAGGGCAAAGGAGCATTTCTTCCTCAGATGGTGAAAAAGAGACCTTGGGTTGCATCCAACCAAATTCAGAGTAGACCCACTGAAGTTAATGGGCATAGGTTAGGCCATATTCACACCATGTGTTTAAAACAGCTTGACACCACTTTTAAACAAACAGGCATGGCTTCCCCCAAATAATTATGGGAGCTGTAGAGACTGGATGGCCGTCCATCATGATTGATTTAGTTGAGATTCCTGCATTGCCAGGGGTTGTACTAGATGACCGTCAGGGACCCTTCCAACTCTACAATTCTATGGTTCTAAGGGAAGCTGAGAGTTGTACGGATACCCCTTATTTTCCCCTCCCAGAGCTACCATTCCCAGAGTGGTTTAATGGTCAATTCCTCTTCACAGGGAATTCTGTTAATTGTTGCTCTATAAGTGCAACTCTCAATATCCTTAGCAAACTACAGCTCTCAGGCTTCTTTGGGTGAAGCCAAGGCTGTTTAAAATGGCACACTAGTGCATGGTGCAAATATGACTTAAGTTCTACTCATAAGTTTTCACCACTACTTATGGTGAGGGCCAGTGTGGTGCAGTGGTTAGAGCACCAGACTCGGGCTTGGGAGACCAGGTTTCAAATCACCACATGGCTTTACTAACAATGACCTTGGGCCAGTCACAGCTTCTCAGCCTAGTCTACTTCACAGGGTTGTTGTGGGGATTAAATGAGTTGGAGGAGAATCTCCTTGGAGAAAAGGGTGGGATAAAATAAATTAACTACCCAGAGTAGACCCACTGAAATTAATGGACGTATCTATTCGTTTCAATGGATCTGCTCATTTAATGGACAGTCGTATCTATTCATTTCAAATGGGTAGGACTAACTTTGAATATAACCTATTTTCTCCTACTTCCCGAGAAATCTAGGTGCTTCCAACTTGTCCCTAACAAAGCCACACGAGATAGAAGACAATTCTATTCTGCCTAAGCAGAACTGGAGGGTGAGAGATTTGGGATCTGAGTGGGGGACATTTTGTGGGTTTTCTCCCCCTTAAAAAGCCAAAGATTATGTTCAATTAAGAAGCACTAATGGGGGCTTGCAACTTAGGCCAAGCGGGAGGGGGAAAGAATCGGGGGGGGGGGGGAGAGAGAACGAGACCAGGGTCATGGCAGAACAATGTCTTGTTGACATCACTTGAAGGAGCAATTCATGGAGTGGGAAGTGAATGCGGGGCTCGACGAAATATCTCTCTCCCCCCACCCCAACTCAAATTCATCAAAGAGGACTCTGAACTCTTCTGTCTCCATTCTCCTCGCCCCCACTCACCCCCAGGAGGAGCATCATTAGAGGAGGCTAATAGGGGAGGCTGGCTGCCATTTTGCCTCCAGCTCACCAGCTGAGGAAAGAAGCCACATTCTTTTGCGCAGGGGTGTGGGGATGTGAGACAAATGGGGCTGAGGAGGCTGGTGTGGGGCAGCAGTGGGGGCGGGCGTGTCATCATGGAATGAAGGTTTGGGGGGCAGGAGTTGGTTAACCCATCTCATTAGTGGCCATATGACATCATTATCTCACATTAGTGACATTCTTGCCACAGTAATTGGGTAGTCTCTGGAATGGCCTGGACGACCTTTAATTATCGTGGCGGGCTTTTTCACCCTCTTTAATGTGATTCTTCCATTTAATTTTCTTTTAGCCAATTCAGCACCAGACCTTGTTAAAATGCCATCATGGGGTTGGGGAGAGAAGAGTACAAAACCAATGCAGAGATGTTCTAAAGCAAAGGGCTGAAGGGGGTGGGATGAAAAGAGAGAGGTATCTCTGGGGACCCCAATCTCTTGGACTCTACTGTAACCTATCACCAGACCTTTGACCTCAAGCAACTGGCTAGGGAATTACCTCAAGCTTCCCCACTGCTGGGTTAATTCATGGATCTCTGTATAACTTATTTATTTATTGCATTTATATCCCACCTTTCCTCCAAGGTGATGCACACGGTTCTCTCTTTCTTCCAGCTAATCCCCACAGCAGCCCTGTAAGGCAGGCTAGGCTGAGAGACAGTGACTGGCTGAAGGTCACCCAGTAAGCTTCATAGCTGAATGGGGAACTAGACCTTGCAGGTCTCGCCGCTCTTAGTCCAACCAGGTGCCCCAATACACACCCTTTTGCAAAAGGAAGGCATAGAAGAGCTTCTGGGTCTCATTGTTCAAAGACAGTGTTAGGGAAGGCATGAGAGAGCAGGGCATGTGCAAGGTGGACTCAGGAAACTTTGGGCAAGCAATTGTTCAAGTGGGCTGTATGGTGGAATAAACTGGTGGAATTAATGGTCTGCCATCTAACCCAGGAGTGGTGGACAACCTAAGGCCTCAGTGAGGCCCTCAAGGAACCTCTACCTGGCCCACAAAACTCTGCTTCACACCCAGCTGGGATGTGTCCTGCAACTCTGATTATGCTTCTTGTTTGCCTGGAAGAAGGAGGGAGACGTGTGTGTGTGTGTGTGTGTGTGTGTGTGTGTGAAGCAAGCCAGCTCGACGAAATGTCAAATTTAAATCCATTGCTCTGTTCACTTTTGCCTCTGGCCCCACCCAATGTTGGCATATGGCCCTCGGAATGTAATCCAGAAAGGAATCTGGCCCTCGGGCTAAAAAAGGTATTGCCCGTCCCTGGCCCAACCTCTCTGTCATCTTAACATTCCCCTAGAAACCAGCGCTGGGATATGTCCATACTACACAAGCAGAAAAACAAGTGTAGCAGCCGCTGTATCTCCATCTCAAGAGTCAAGCCTCAACTCATGCTGGAGATTATGACTGAAATAATAATAATAATGTTATTATTTATATGCCGCCCTTCTGACTGTGTTGCCCCAGCTGCTGTGGGCGGCTTCCAGCAAAATAAAAAAACCACAATAAAACATCAAACATTAACAACTTCCCTATACAGGGCTGCCTTTAGATGTCTTCTAAAAGCCATATAGTCGTTTATCTGTTTGACATCTGATGGGAGGGTGTTCCCCAGGATGGGGGATAGAGCCAGTGTGGTGTAGTGGTTAAGAGCGGTAGTCTTTTAATCTGGGGAACCAGGTTCGCATCTCCGCTCCTCCACATGCAGCTGCTGGGTGACCTGGGGCCAGTCACACTTCTCTGAAGTCTCCCAGTCCCACTCACCTCACAGAGTGTTTGTTGTGGGGGAGGAAGGGAAAGGAGAATGTTAGCCGCTTTGAGACTCCTGAAGGGGAGTGAAAGGCGGGATATCAAATCCAAACTCCTCCTCCTCCTCCTCCTCTTCTTCTTCTTCTTCTTCTTCTTCTTCTTCTTCTTCTTCTTCTTCATGTTTCAGAGCAGACCCACAGGCAGAAGAGATGGTTAAACCTGACTCCATCCCTGTGTCATTCCCTGGAATCTTGCAGTTTGGCCCCGGGGGAGGGGAGGGGGAGGACACAAACCATATACACTATATGCATTATACCTGGATTTTTCCCCACTTTGTGGCTCATAGTTGCTCCAGGATGTGGTGTAAAATTGGGGGGAAGGCACCCAGATTAAATCACACCCTTTCTCAAATCTTGCTGCTCTGATTAAATTTGGGCACATTGCCACTGCCAGTCAGTGTAGGCAGTGCTGAGCTAGGCAGACCAAGTGGTCTGATTCAGTAAAAATCAGTTTCCTCTGTTCTTATGTCTTAAGGGAAGGGCCATGGCTTGGTGGTAGAGCAACTGCTTTGTGTGGTGAAGGTCCCAGGTTCAATCCTTGGCATCTGCAGATAGGATGGGGAGAGACTCCAACCTGAAACTTTGTAGAGCTGCTACAAGTCAGTGTGTAGACAATGTAGAACTAGATTGACCAATGGTCTAAATAATTCACTATAAAGCAGCTTCATGTGTTACTGTGAGGGCAGATAGAACTTTGGGCATGCTTAGGGATCATGAAATGCTGGCTGATGCTGTGTGTGCGTGTGCGCAAAGGGCCTTCTCGGTAGTGGCACCCTCCCTATGGAACGTTCTTCCTTCAGATGTCAAGGAAATAAACAACTATCTGACTTTTAGAAGACATCTGAAGGCAACCCTGTTTAGGGAAGCTTTTAATAGCTAATGAATTATTATATTTTAATGTTTTGTTGGAAGCCGTCCAGAGTAGCTGGGGAAACCCAGCCAGATGGGTGGGGTATAAATATAAATATAAAACAACAACAACAACAACAACAACAACAACACCGGTCTTGAAAGACCTACATTAGCTCCCAGTACGTTTCCAAGCACAATTCAAAGTGTTGGTGCTGACCTTTAAAGCCTTAAACAGCCTCGGTCCTATATACCTGAAAGAGCATCTCCACCCCCATTGTTCTGCCCAGACCCTGAAGTCCAGCTCTGAGGGCCTTCTGGCAGTTCCCTCCCTGCGAGAAGCAAAGTTACAGGGAACCAGGCAGAGGGCCTTCTCGGTAATGGCGCCTGCCCTGTGGAACACCCTCCCATCAGATGTCAAAGAAATTAACAACTATCCAACTTTTAGAAGACATCTGAAGGCAACCCTGTTTAGGGAAGCTTTTAATATCTGATGAATTATTGTATTTTAATGTTTTGTTGGAAGCCACCCAGAGTGGCTGGGGAAACCCAGCCAGATGGGCGGGGTATAAATTTCTTCTTCTTCTTCTTCTTCTTCTTCTTCTTCTTCTTCTTCTTCTCACATTCACGTGTGTACACATGTGTAAACCTGGATGAGAGCAAGAACATAATGGAGTGTTGTGAATGAGGACATCAAAGAGCAATGCTTCAGACTGCAGCATTTTGTTGTAGGTCCCAGTTTTGTGTTAAAATCATTTGCTTTCTTTGCTTGTTCTTGGGGGGGGGGCAGAGATCCCCAGCATTTCCAGGGTTAAATCAGTCTCTCCCCAGCACTACCCCAAATCTCTCTTTCTCAACTGCTAGTTTAATTCAAGTCAGATTGAATTTCGGAAGGAAGCAGCTGTCGCCACCCCAGGAAATCTTCACCGCTGCTCTTGCGAGGAATCTGGGGGCTGCAGCTCGGGGGCTACTGGGCACATGCCGCGTGATGATTGCAATCTGACTTTTCCCTCCCTGGGTTGCACTTTGAAGCCCAAGACAGTAGGTGGGCCAGGTCAGGAGAGATCAGTGTGGAGCTAGCCCCGCCGCCGTGAGTCTGGAATAACAGCTTCCATCTTCCAGTCCTGCCCGTTAGGCCTTGGCGAGAGTAAGGAAGGGTGGGGGTGCACTGGAAAGAAGAGAAGGGAGCGCTGCAAGAAGACTAATTGAATCCCGCAGATGTGAAACAGATTCTGGCTCCAGTGGGGGTTGCAGCCAGCCAGCGAGGGGAGCGTTTCGACCTACAGAGGAATTAATCAGCTGTGTTAGGAAGGGGAAGAAAAGGCGGCCTGGCCTTCTCTCTGCACTAGGATGTGAGTCACGGCCAGCCAAAGACTTCTGAAGCAGGGGGGAGAACCTCCAGATGTTCCTAGTCTCTAACTCCCATCTTCCCTAGTCACCTTGGCGATGCTGGATGGGGCTGGTGGGAGCTGGAGGCCTAACCACATCTGGAAGGCCACACAGGTTCTCACCCCTGCCTTCGAAAAGCATGCGGCTGCAAGGATTCATGTGGTTCCCTGGAGGCATTGGAGAGATGAGCTGCGTGAGAGCTGGGACCAAAGTTCGCCATTGCCAAGGGCCCCTGGAGCATAGGGAGCCACCTAATATGGAATTGGACCATTAGTAGTAGCTCTGTACCATTGACAGCAGCCGCAGCCGCTGCTCTCTTGGGTTTCAGACAGGCGACATTCCCAGCCCTACTTGCAGTTGCTGCCTGGGATTGAACCTGGGACTTTCTGCATGCAGAGCAGGTGCTCTAACACCAAGTGATAAGTACTCCTAAGAAACATAGGAAACTGCCTTATACTGAATCAGACTTTTGGTCCATGTAACTCAGTACTGCCAACAATGACTAGCAGCAGCTTTCCAGATCTCTCTCTCTCTCTAGGCCTACCTGGGAGATGCTAGCAGTGACTCAAGCTGGGACTTTCTGCATGTCCTCTGCCACTGTTGTGCTTTGCATGCCAAAAGCCCCGTGTTCAGTCCTTGGTTAAAAAGATCTCGGGGGTAGGCCTGAAAATGAACTCCTGGTCTGAAATGTTGCAGAACTTCTGCCCAAAGAGTGGGCAGTGCTGGTTGAGCAGGCAGCTTTATATTTTGTGGAGCTTACATGTTCCTCATGTGCAGCACTGTTCCCACTAGGATCTAGCTGTTTGGAAGAGGGTGGCATTTTTCTGTCCCCTGGGGTAGTATCTGCACCTCCATGCAAACACATAACTTAAAATTGGCCATCCTGGGCCGTCATCCATCTCTCTGTCCTTGAGTGACACCTAGTGGCCAAAGCAGAAAACAGTTCTTTTCAGATTGGGTGGGAATGGTAATGCCTTACCTGAACTCTTACCTGAATCATAGAGTCGGAAGGGATCCCGAGCGTCATCAAAGCCCAGCTATGCAGAAATCTCGACATGCGGTCTCCCATCCAATTTGAAACCATATTGGACCCTGCTTAGCTTTGCAAATATGCTAGCAGTTTTTTCCATTGCTGCACCACTAGGAGGGGTAACAAAGGGCTGTCTAGCCTAGCATCCTGTTTTCTCTTTCTCATTTAATCCCCTCAACAATCCTGTGAAATATGTTAGGCTGAGTGGGGATTTGAACTCTGGTCTCTCAGGTCTTAGTCTAATAGTAGAAGGAAGTCAGTATAGGGGGTTGAAGAGCTTCCAAATGCTCTCCTGCCCAGGCACTGACCAGACCCAAACCCGCTTGGCTTCAGCAAGGTTGCTGCATAATGCACCATTATGCAAGTGAATGGATTCAGAGTGAATGGATTCACTCCGTTCATGTATGGCAGGAAAGAAGGCTGAAATTAGAAGTGTGGAGGTCCCTCCCCCATACACATTGCACCCACCAACAAAAATAGTATGGGGGAGGGATTCATGCTTGTCTAGACTGGTAGCAAAATAGCTTGGGCTACCATAAGTCTTTAGATGCTGAAGAAAATCCCAAAGGCTTCAATACCCATTCAAGAACAGAAATATGTTGCAATGAAACCTGCTTTTCAATAGCGTGGCCAGCAGATGGCAATCTTCAGCCATGGTCCTGCAGCACTGTTTTTACTTTCCCAGATTTTGAGGAAATAATGGCCAATGGTTGAGGGTATTGGAAGTTTCCCCATTAGGGCAAATAGCAGGCTTCCCCACCAACCTTGGCCACACCCACCTTGGTGCCTTCTTGCTTACATCTAGTTGACGGGGTGGCCATGCCTGGCAGCTTCCTCCACCTTCGTCTCAGGGTCCATCTACACTTCCTTTTGCACTGTGTTTCTACACACAAGTCTGGGCTTTCCAGGCCTAAGTCCAAGCGGTTTCTTCTTCTTCTTTGTCCCACATTTTACCCTTGAATTGGAGCAAGCAGCAATCGGTTTTTCAGTGGATTGCTGTTTGCTCCAATTCAGTGGTAAAACATGGGTTTCCCCAGGAAAAACATGGGGGGGGGGGCAATAACAATGCTCAGACACAGACCTGGAAAGCCCAGACTTGTGCCTAGAAATCACACTTACAAAAGTAAGTGTTGGTGAACGCATGGTGTTGCCCTCGTAGAATTCAGCAAGGAAAAGGATGAGGGTGAAACTAGAATTAGTTGGTTTTGCCTGTCATAGACTGACTCTAGCTACTGTTTGGACTCCTTGCATTCTGCCCCACAAGTCCCAATGGGCAGCAGCCACTACTGAGAACGATCTATAACACTTGCTTACCATAGATCAAAGTAGAAAAAATTGTCACACTATGAGCATCCATCCCCCCTTTTTTTTCCCTGGGGAGGACAAAAGTTCTATCCCCGGTATATGTTTTTTGGAAGCTATGGAGTGCGTTGAGATCTTGTGTGATGTGCAGCATTTTGGTTTTTACTGTAACACTATTAATAGCATTTCCTGCTTTCAGCTTTTGAGTCTGGCTGGCAGCAACACATGTCTGGTGTCTGCGGCAGCGTGTGGGTTTCTCCAGTTAATCTCTTAACAAAAAGGAACTTTACCATAACTATGGTTGGGGGGGGGGAGGAAGGCGGTTAGTGGGCGAGAGTCACTGGGGCATGTTTACATCCTGTTTAAAATAAGGGGATAAGAAAACCCACTTCATCCTTTACTCAGCAAGCTCTTCTTAGGACCCCTGCCAGACGTCCTTTATATTGTGCATTCAGGATTATTTATGCTCTTGATGCTGTCAGGATAGTCACATGCAATCCTGCTTTCAATGCTGTGTACACATGCAAAAGTCTCGGGCCCGTCACGCTGCTTCCTTTCCAGACAGTGCATTTTCTGTAACTTCCTTCAGAAATCCCATAACTTTTTAATACCACAGCTGTTCAATTTTTGTCCTGCTTTTGTTGTGCCATGGCCCCTTTGGACAGCAATAATGTGTGTTGCATTGCAGAACAAACTAAAGCAGGATAAATCCACCATGGATGCACTTTTGTGGTGTCAAGAACATACCCACAATAAGACACCCATCTGGAGGTACCCAGAAAGGGGAAAGGGTTGATTTCTGAATAGGCATTTTAGTCATTTAGCGTAGTTAGATTGCCACTCAAGGATCAGGGAGATCAGAGCTCACACTGCCACTCAGCCATGATGCTCACTGGGTCACCTTGGGCCAGGTCTCAGCCTAACCTAACTCACAG
This sequence comes from Podarcis tiliguerta, assembly GCF_965153285.1. NCBI lineage: Eukaryota > Metazoa > Chordata > Lepidosauria > Squamata > Lacertidae > Podarcis > Podarcis tiliguerta. The sequence continues at coordinate 16,855,723 of NC_139541.1, read as the reverse complement.
AGTAATTAATTAATTAATTAATTTGCATACCACCCTTCATACATAGGACTCAGGGTGGTTCACAGCATAAAAATACATGATAAAAACACAAAATACATAATAAAAACAATAACAAAATTAAATCATTACCCCCCCTTGCCCTCCCTCAGACACATTTTAAAGAGTATAGGATGTTAATGTGCCTTATCTATCTATCATCTATCTATCTATCTATCTATCTATCTATATCTATCTATCTATCTATCTATCTATCTATCTATCTATCCATCATCTATCTATCTATCTATCATCTATCTACCGGTATCTATACCAAACCCATCTGACTGCATTGCCCCCGCCACTGTGGCTGGCTTCTAACATAATAAAAACACAGCAAACATTAAAAACTTCCCGATACAGGCCAAAGACCTGGTTGAAAAAGAACATTTTTGACTGGCGCCTAAAGGTGCATAAGGAAGGTACCAGCTGAACCTCCCTGTGAAGACCAAATAGGGAAGGGGAGAACTGTGTAATACTCCTTCCACAACACCTGGAGGTGCTGGTATCAAAGTTCCCCATCCTTGGTTTGATACCAAAGTGGACCTACTTGCATTTGAATAGCTCCTCTCAAACACATTCAATATTTCCTGGACAGACCAGAAATGGGGGACTGTGGAAATCCAGCAGTTATTGAACCACAGTTCCCAACACCCTTAGCCATTATCCATGGAGATTTGAGGTGCTGGGAGCTGTAACTCAGCAACATCTGGAGGGCCAAAGGTTCTCTCATACCTGCCCCAAATCTCCCCAACACCCTGGCTAAAAAAGGAGCAATGAGTTGCCAGGTACCAGAAAACAGGTTCTGCCCCTGGTAAACAGGGTGAGTCAGAGTGGCTTCTTTGGCGCATCTGTGGGAAGGGCTGCCTGCCTTCTATTTCTGGACCAGCCCTTTGCATTTATAGAATTTCATGTGACACGTTTGGGAGGGAGGGTCTTATTTTCGGCCTGAGAGAATTGCCTCTCTGAAGACAAACAGCCTCTGCACTCAGTGCCCAGGGTACTGGGCACAGCACCATGTCACGCCGGGAGAACTTTGCTGTGCTGCTCCTGGCATGGCCCCATCCTTGGCATAGGCTGTCTGCAAGGTAGGAGCTGCAGTGTCACCCCCCCCCCCCGTATTGTTTTTGTGTATCTGCTCCCCTCTAGAACAGCCACTTTCCGCTTTGCATCCTTTTGTACAAGAGGCTGTGATATTGCATAGATGACCTCGAAACCCTAAAGGTCAGGCTGTCCTCTAGAGGAGACAATGCAGCTGATGATATTAGCAGAGGAGCCTTATACCACCAGAGTGGAGAGGCCACAGAAGAGGGAATGTGCTCATATAGCTGCTGGTGTTGCTGCCCTATCGGGTGGCCCGGAGAACTCACAAGACAGAAGGAGATGGCCTTCAAGGTCATACTTGTTGATCACCACTGTTTATTAGCAAGTTGCCGGTCCACATGATTGGCAGTGGTGTGTGTGTGACGTTTGCGGTGGGAAGTCTTTTCTGTTGACGGGACCCCAGTTGCTGGAAACACAGGAGGGGAGAATGGGCTAGGATTTGGGTCTTGCTTGCAGGGTTCTCACAGGCATCTGGGTGGATATTGTGAAAGTAGGCTATTGGGCTTGATGGGCCATTGGTCTGACCCAGCAGGGCTCTTACGTTATTAAGTTTGTATATTCAATGCATCTCTCAGGCTTTGAGCACAGAACCAGAAAACTCAAGTCAAGTCACATGCACACTGCATTCGGGCAAGGAACAGGTTTCAGTCCACCTTACCTGTGCCCCCAAAACACAACACTTGGCTTGCTACATAGTTAGGAATTGCAGCCATTCACTTACATATAAGAAAATCAATGGGGTAAACTTGGGTTTATTTCTAGAGGAAGTTAACTTGCAGCCTGCCTAGACTAGGGTTTCCCGATTCCTAGTCATTGAGAGCTGAGTGTGCATAGCCCCTCCATTTTGCATAGCCAATAGGTAGTGTTTCTTGGTCACACTACTATGTTACAGAACATTAGGACAGAAAGGCAGCAATTGGTTTCTATATAGGCAGCACGTTTATAACATGTCACCCTCTCTTTGCATCATCATTATTGTTATGAATTCTATGCCGTCATTGTCACTTGAGAGATAAAAGCAATCCCTGATCACGAGGGGAGGGTGCATTCCCAGTTTGCGAGGAGCTTACATTTGAAGGCAAACCCCTGGGAGAACAAGAAGGTTTATTTGCAGCTGGGAATGAGGATTAAGAGATAAGGCACAGGCCACACAGAAGTGGTGGATTTGGGGGAAAGGGCCGAAGATCAATGGCAGAGCACGTGCTTTGCATGCAGAAAGTCCCAGGTTCAATCCCTAGCATCTCTAAGGAGGACTGGGAGAGGCTCCATGTCAGACTCTGGAGGGCTGATGCAAGTCACTGGAGGCAATACCAGGGTTGCCATATTTTTTTTAGATATCAGCATCCTGTTCTCATAGTGCCCAACCAAATCATTCAGTGGGAAGCCTGCACACAGGACATCAGCCCGACAGAACTTCCCCACTTGTGATGCCCAGAAACTGGCTTTCAAAGACATACTTCCTTGGTGAGTGAAGGAAGAACACAGCCATTGTGGATAGCAGCCAATCATAGACATACTGCTGTGAAAATGTTGTTGTTACAGCCCTATTTAAAGGCCTCTATTTGTGTCCTCTGTGGCTGCTAGGGATGGAAGGATTCTGGTTCTCTCAGTTTCTCATTTTCCAATCTTATATTAAATTCTCCAGTTTTCTGCAGCAATTCACAGATGACGATTATTATTAGTTAATCCTCATGAAGATTCATCAGCGTTTTGGTGCAATTTTCACTCTAATAAAAACATTTTTGTGTGCAGTTTTGACTAATGTGCACATCTTTGCAAGCATTTTTCTAATGTAGTGCATATTTGAAAGTTATTTTCCCTTATCAATTCTTATGCACAGTTCCCACTAATATGTGCATTTTTAAAAAACAGTGGCTGGCCGGAGAACTGCATTGCAAGTGAATTTCAAAGGATAGCTGTGTTTTGGTTCATATATTGTTTTGGGAAGTATAAATTTGATAGATTTGCCTTTAAATGCAAACTGAATCTAATTCCCCCTCTATCTCTTATTGCAAAGTGAAACATGCTGTAAAAGTATTTTCAAAACTTCTCTCTTTTCTGTCCCCTCTCCCAACAACCCCACCAACATGTCCCTTTCCCAGATGGAAAATTTTGAGTACAGCATCCTGTTGAACGACCGGGATTGGGCTGAGTTCTATTTGGCGTCTGAAGAATGCAGTTTGAGCCAGCCAGCCTTGGCCACAGCTGACGAGCAGCTCCTCAGCGACCTTGAGGAAGGGGAGGCCGCAGAGAGTGGGTCGGTCCAAGCGAAAGTGGGCCCTGTCCTCCCAGCCAGCCATTTAGCCAGCTGCCTCCCACGTGGAACCCCGGATGGGCACCTGCTTGTAGACGAGGTTTTGTCTGGCAGTGACGACGAAACAGATCTGGGCTCTGTCATCAGGTTTCTTTGCAACAGCAAACAACTTGGCACAGCTTGCCCCCAGTCTTCCAGAAGGACCGAGGAAGGTCAGCTGCCCCGTGTCACTTTGAAGCCATCAGGAAGTCGGAGTGGGCTGCAAGTTACTGTCACAGAAGCTGCATTTACCGCCAAGGAAACAGAGAGAGGAGACCAGCCCATAAATCCAGACTGCTCCCTACCAGTGGTGCTAGCTACTGCCACCCAAGCGAGGGCCTTGACAGAGAAAAGCCCAGGGCAGGAGAGAATGGAAAGACCTCCCTGTGCTGAGCCTACAAACCTGAAGACCACAGAGGGGGCAGACAACAATGGGAGCAGTCCTCTCTGCTTGGAACCACAACACTCCAAGGACAATCCCTCCCTGGCTGCCTGTGTGGACATGCAGCTCCCAGCATCAATGAAGAGCACAGCAGCTTGTTGGGAACCAGAACCCTCACTTGCTGCATATCCAACCTCTGCACCCTTTTCTTCTCCAGTTTCTGCAGAGCTTGGGGGAGCAGAGCGCCCAGAGAAGGGTGGCAAGCCCCTTCAGGTCACCTTGAAGGCACAGGCAGCAGCGCAGCTCCAGGAAAATCCATCTCTGTCTCAAGGGTGTTTGGTTCCAATCGTAAGGGTCTCCGCACCATCCGACATGCTATCGGCGATCCGTGGGGGAAGCATTCCGGGAAGGGCGAGCAAGGAAGAAGACATTTCTGCAAATGTCAACGTTGAGAGTGGAGCAAGACATAGGGAGGCCTTAAAGGAGGGAGGCCCAGCGAACCAAGTCAGGGGCTCTCCATGTGACAGCGGGGTACAACAATTTCCAAGGGCACCGGAAGAAAAGAGACGTCCAAGCCCAACCCAACCAACCAATTCCATATGTGATGGGCTATTGCACAAAGACACAGAAACAGCTGCTTCGACAGGAAGGGTTGAGAAGAACGACAGTGGAGAAACGTGCCACTATCTTGGCGTGGCTTTACCATTTGAAGAGGCTTTACCATTTGAAGAGGCACTTCAAGGAGAACAGACATCAGACCGCTTAGGGGAGTCTGCTCCCTATGGTCTGACATTAGAAGGCTCTCCAGAAAGTGGCTTATCTGTCATGACATGGCCAGAAATGTATGACTGTTTTTTCTGTGATGACACCCAACAGAAGGGATTGGGGATTGGGCAACCGATCTCAGGGATTGACCAAGAGCTGCCTGAAATGGATGGGCCTGAAATGTATGAACATTTCTTCAGCGAAATGGGGGAGGCCAAGGTGAGAAACAAAGATGGAGCTCTGGAGACAGTCTTCAGCTCTGGACATCAGTCAGCGCCATCTGGTGGCTCGGGGGACCTGGATTTGGACATGGCTGATGGTGCTATGCAAATGTCTACCCCAGAGGTATATGAACACTTCTTTGCCAACAGAGCAAAGAAGAAGAGGAACTGGAGGGTTTTTTTCTTCAGCATCCCAGCCTCAGAGATGAGGAAGGCTGCAAGAGCTTTAAAATCCTTTCTGTGCAGACCTGCACATCTTCTCAGATCACGGCCCACAAGCCAAGGCACTCTGCTTCGGAAAGGATCTCAAGGAAGGCTGGTCCTCGTGTCTCCAAGGCTCCTGGGTGAAAACCTACCAAGACCAGAAGACCTAGGGATGGCTGTGATGCAACCAGGTACCATTTATTTTTCCTGATATGTGAGTGGATTTTGGGTTTTGACAACTTGATACGCTGACCATTTAACTGTTTTGCCAGTGCTTAATTTCTAAACAAATGTGCCAGGGCTCAACACTTTGTACATCTAAGGCAGATGCGGGGAACCTCAGGCCCAGGGGCCATATGTGGCCCTCCTGGACTCTTGTCTGGCCCTTAGATAGGGTTGCCATATTTCATATTATTAGGAAGACCTCAAAATTGTTGAGATTTTATTAGGAAACCCCCAAAGTTGTTGAGGTTTATTTAGACAAACCCCAAAGTTGTTGAGCTGTGTTGTTGCTTTTTTACAAAAACGCCAAAAAAAGAAGTGATTTTTCGATTGACTTGCCTAAGATCCTTTTGGAAATCTCCCCCAGATGTCAATTCCGCCTTTGCAATCCTGGTAATGTCCGGGAAAATCCAGACGTATGGCATCCCTACCTTTGAACTCTCCCCAGAGCACCCTCCTCCCCAGCCCCACTCCATCTCCCTAGGCCACACCCTTATTGACTCTCCTTTGCACCCTTCTTTGTGTGTTCATGCCTGGCTGGAATGCACCCTTGTATTCTGATCATGCTTGTTTCCTTTCTGGATGGATAGAGGGATGGTGGTGTGTAAGTGCGCATAGAAACTTCCCCCACCCACCACTGGTGGGTGACCCCCCCTGCCCCCCCCCCCGAAGGTAGCCCAGAGAGAAGCATGACCCTCAGTCTGAAAAAACATTCCCCACCCCTAACCTAACCTAAGGACTGGTTGCAGAGTTCCATTTTAAATATAATTTTTATTAACAGGCCAATCAAACTGCATTATTTCCAAATCACATTAGTTCCAAATTATACAGCCAGATTTTTTAATTTTTGTTGGGGGTACCCATATTTCAAGCTCCGAAAAGGGGTCCAAACATCACTTATATTGCTGCTTTAATTAGACAGTTCTATCCAGTTCTGTCCAGATAGTCTCTTTGTTACTTTCCTCATCTTCTTGTTGTTATCATATATTCCTTTCTTTGCGATCTCTGATAATCTTCACAAGGGGGTTGAAAACAAACATCCTCTGTGTGGGTTTTACACTCTCCAAAAATCATATCACATAAGGACAGACGCCATTTCCACACCTCCGTAAAGAAACTTTCCCTCAGTCTGTGCGTTGATTTTCCCAGGCTTGCCAAACATATCTCAGAGGGCTCTGCCAGGTCTAGATCACATTCCGATGACCCTGGTCCTCCTCCCCCCGTCCTTCTAGGCAAGCCTGTCTTGGCGAGACGCCATTTGAAACTGCGTCATAAAACTTTCCTCCGTTCTCCGATGTTTACCAATCCTCTCTTTGATCAATAATTCACTCCACACAGTTCTTGAATTCCTGCTTGTGATTAATAAATTGCAACGATTCTTCTCTCTGGGGTGGAGGGTTATTAATACTCACATAAGGCAAAAAAAAGAAAAGTTTTTTCCTCCACCCCCTTTCCGTTTCACTCCAAACATACCAGTCTTTTAATGGTGATTCATCACTTGATTTATTTGTCCCGCCCGTCGCTCCGCTCACAGAGATCCATTAATCAGCAGTCTTTACTCCCGATCTTCACTTGATGTATGTGCTTTAGCTTCTTTCCAATTATATATTTCCAATTATATATTTCAAGCTAAAGCAAACCAGTGCGCTGATTGGAGACAGCGTCAGGGAGAGCCGACTTCACACAAGGGCTTGTGCCAAGTGTCCGCACCCCCTTCTTTCGAATCCGGGGGTGAATTACGGACACCGCTGGCAAGGCAGTCCCCCCATCCCCTTGGGGGGCCCAGGAAGACTGCATACTTCCCATAGCAGCCTCTTAATTACCTTGTGTGGGTCGGAGAGATGTTATTGCCGGCCATCTTCCAATGCGCCCCCTGGTGGCCCCCCCTGCAGAGTTCCATGGTAATGTCATTTGGGCATTTGGCATCTTCATTTTTAATAAACAAATGTGTTCCCAGCAGCAGCATGACCCTAAGCATTTTGTTATGGAGCACATGCTGCAAGGGAAGATGCACTCTGCATGTCCTCAGAGGCCCTCTGTCCTTAGGTCCATTCTATTCAAAACATAAGTTGGTTTCATTCTTTTTAAAGTGAAAAGGCATCAGCACACATACCCAGAGGCACCATACCATGCCCAAAGTATGAGAACATTTGGAAACAAGTATGGCAAACCCTTTTGTGCTGTGGGTTCAAGAGCAGCTAAATTGTGGCTGTTATAGTGGATGCACATGAAATAACTTTCCTGCGGAGATGTAAATTCCTTACAAACAGGAAGATAGATAGATAGATGATGATGATAGATAGATAGATAGATAGATAGATAGATAGATAGATAGATGATAGATATAGATAGATGATAGACAGATGCACACACGCATATATACATCAACCTATCAATATGTCATATACTCAACCAAATGGTGACCTCATTATTTGAATAAAGCCCTCTTGCCTTGGTGGTGACTAATCAGCCAGCCGTCCTTAATTGATGTCCTAGAATAGATCAACCCACAGAGAGTTTTACCACTTGCAGAGAAAAGAGTAAAAGAATATTGCAGCACCTTAAAGACCAGCAAATTTACACTGGCACAAACATTTGAGGACTAGAGAGTCGGCTGCGTCTGATGGAGTGAACTCTAGCCCACGGAAGCTTATGCCATCATAAATTCATTAAAGTGCTGTAAGACATTGTTGTTAACATTTTTTACAACACACCCTGGAGGTTAAAACCTTTGCAGCCCTGTCTCAGGCGTGTTTACTCAGAAATAAGCCCTGCTGAGTCACTCCCAACCTAAGAGTGCATTGAAACTGGACTTGCAACCTTGGGCCGTCGAGAGGTCCTGTATCCCCAAAGGAAAACAGTGCTCCAAAAATGCTCAAGGGTCATCTGCAAGCACCCATAACTGATTGAAAGTAGCTCCTCTCAGAAGTAAAATAAAGACTGACCTTGGAATGTTCGAAAGTCGTTCTTTGTCCTGAGCCTCAAAGCAGATTGAGCATTATTGCGACACTTGGTCTTCTGCAGGAGACAGACAGAAAGAGTGCAAGGAGTGGATGGGTAAGATTAGAACTCTGATCTATTTGCTTGAAAGCTAGCCAGGCATTACTCTGACCATAAATGTAAAGCACGTTTAAAGCACAGGGCTTACCCCAAAGAATCCCAAGAACTGTCGTTTGTTAAGGGTGATGGGAATTGTAGCTCTGTGAGGGGTAAACTGCAGTTCTTTGGGAGGAAGCCATGACCTTTAAAATGCCATATAAACGAGCTTTGTCTGTATGGAGTGGATATTGATTATATACACACAATACACTCTCTTGCAAGATTCTTTTTAGTGGAAGCTGAGTAAACCAATGTCCAAGGTTAAGGGGGCAAAAGAACATTAGGGTTGGCTTACTAGTACTGCTGACTCTCTTATGAATCACATGGCACATTCACCAGCCTGTAGTTATTCCACTACTTCCCTCTTTTTCTCAGATTTTTCAGACTTGCTTTATGACTTTGCTTTTTTCATTTATTGTAGGGATGAGTAAACCAGATGTTATTGTGCTCCAGGTCAATTCTGCCCCAGCCAGCATAGCTAATGGTCAGGGGTGATGGGGGTTGTAGCCTAGCTACATCTGGAGGGCCACAGGTCCCTTATCCCTGGACTAAAGATGCCTGGGAGCTGGGAGCACCCTCCAGAAAGGAGATCCCCTGTTGCGTCTCTGCGTGGGGTTACAGACAAGGGAGATACAGCATTGCATTCCATACAGTGTGATCCCTGTGTGGCAACTGAATTTGTTCACAAGCAAAAGGAACAGGCTGCAAGATTAGGGCAAGTGGAAGTAAAGGAGGAAGAAGGTAAAAGAGGAAGAAAGGGTCATGGAAAGCAATGGACTCCTGAGAATTTAAAGACATTATAGCAAGAACAACCAACGCAGTGCTCTCCAGAAGTTGCTGGACTACAGTGCCTATCATCCCTGGCCTTTGGCCATGCTGGCTGGGAATCATGGGAGTTGTAGTACAACAACATCTGGAGTCCTTGTATTCCAGTTGCACAGTTCTCACTGATAGGCATTCCCAAAGGCACCATTTGAAAATCACTGAGGTGGAATGGAAACCCCAGGATGCAGGACAGCTGTGAAGCTGGTCCAAATATAATCACCACTGCTATCACCATCATGCCAATGTCTGGGGATTTGTTTTTTTTCTAAAGAAGAAAAATCCTTTGTGAGGATCAAAGGCAAAGCATGCAGGGATTTGAAAGGTCAAAAGCCTTTATGCTTTAAAGTTGAATTGTTCATGGTACCAGTGTGATAGGGGGAGGCAATGCTCTAGGATTCCTGGATAAACATTTCCAGGAGAAACATCCGTATTGGTTCTTCTTCTTCTCCCCCGCCACAGAAAGACCCCTCCAGCCGGTTTTTACACAAAGAGACATGTGCTTGGGCTTTATGGCGTTTGCTTCGTGGGCTGTGAAGAGCTCTGATCTGCAGGCCCCGGATGCTTGGAAGATCGGTAATGTATCCAAGGGCTTTTTGTGGGAAGAAGCACAACTCCTAGCGGATTTGGAGAGGGGGTGGATTTAAGCCTCAGAGATAGGCCAGGAATGTTAACATACTGGTTCCGCTCTGGAACAGAGCAGAACTAATGCCGAGAGATGTTTCCCTCTCTCTCTTTTTTTCTTTAACCATTTTTTACTCTCCCCTTCGCCTTCCTTTATGGCCCAACTTTTTATTCTAAACCAGTTGTTCCTCTCATCAGAAAGGGAGGCAAACTTCATTCTTAACACCTGAAAGAAGCTTTATTTGAAGGAGACTTTATTTTTAGAGTGCGTACAGATAAGAATTAGGGGACACGGGTGGCACTGTGGGTTAAACCACAGAGTCTAGGGCTTGCCGATCAGAAGGTCAGTGGTTCGAATCCCCGCAATGAAGTGAGCTCCCATTGTTCAGCCCCTGCTCCTGCCAACCTAGCAGTTCGAAAGCAAGTCAAAGTGCAAGTAGATAATAGGTACCGCTCCGGTGGGAAGGTAAACGGCGGTTCCTTGTGCTGCTCTGGTTTGCCAGAAGTGGCTTAGTTATGCTGGCCACATGACCCGGAAGCTGTACGCCGGATCCCTCGGCCAGTAAAGGAAGATGAGCGCCGCAACCCCAGAGTTGTCCACGACTGGACCTAACGGTCAGGGATCCCTTTACCCTTACAGATAAGATTTACCTGCCCGCAGAATTACCTGTGGCTTTCTCCGGTAGCCATAGACCTGAATGAGCCTCCTGATTCAAAACGGGATAGCCCAGGGAAGAAACTCATACACAGTGGGCAGCCTCCTCAGAGAAGGGATAGTTCTGCTGAATTCAATCATTTGGGTGTGATTGAACAACCCAACAGCACTTCCTGTAAAGAAGGGGATAGATCACAGTGATTAGAAGGCAGAGGGCACAGAGCAGTGGCTTTTACAGAGGCACAATGGCAATGCTCCTCTAGGTCTGTTGTCTCATTGCATTGGGAGGGATTGCTTTTTCGGGGCCTATCCAGTGAAAAGAAATGGCAGAGTCGCCTGCCCTCCCTAGAGGCTGATTGGAAGGAGACAAAGGCAGAGCGTTACATCATACAGAGGCACAATGGGCAACCTCTTTGGAAGGTGCATCCTTCAAACTCACAAGCTCTTTTGAATTAATTCCTCCTTATGCTTAAAGATGACTACTTCTCATTTTCCTTTCTCCACTGGCTCTGGAATCCTGACCAAGGAATGGGGTGGGTGGGAAGTAGGGTTGCTAGTCTATGGCTGGAAACAAGAGTCTCCCCACACACATTCTGTGCTCTGTCAAAATTAAGCCCCAGGACTTTAAGGCATTATTAGGCAATATGGGATGGCCGAGGAAGGGAGAAGATAATGACTCCACCTAGTGCAGGGTGTGCAAATCTGGGTAACTGCAGATGGGGAGATAGGTGGCAGTTTCTTTTGTTCCTATGTCCTTACAGCAAAAAACAAACAAACAATGGTCTCAAGAAAGGATATTGAAATTAATGGACCTAAATTAGGCATTATCATTAACTTCAATGGGTCTATTCAGAGTAGGACAAGCATTGGATTGAAACCTTAGGGTTAATTTTAGCTGTGATTCTTAATAATAATAATGATAATAATTTATTATTTATACCCTGCCCATCTGGCTGAGTTTCCCCAGCCACTCTGAGCGGCTTCCAGTTGAGTGTTAAAAACAATACAACATTAAATATTAAAAATGTCCCTAAACAGGACTGCCTTCAGATGTCTTTCAAAGATAAGATAGCTACTTATTTTCTTCACATCGGAAGGGAGGGCATTCCAAAGGGGGGGGGGCGCCACTGCCGAGAAGGCCCTCTGTCTGGTTCCCTGTATCCTCACTTCTCGCAAAGAGGGAACCGCCAGAAGGCCCTCAGCACTGGATCTCAGTGTCCGGGCTGAACAATGGGGGTGGAGATGCTTCTTCAGGTATACAGGACCAAGGCCGTTTAGGGCCTTCTTCCCAGCGATCTCTGATATGTATAACCATGTGAGGGGAACTCTCAGCACCCTTAACAAACTACATTTCCCAGGATCCTTTGGGAAATCCATGACTGTTAAAGTGGTATAATAGTGCTTTCAGTGCATGCATTCTAAGAAGACAAGGAAACGATTTGCATAACAACCTGTCTTTCTTTGATACATCCATCGGCACTGTGGATGCATCTTCTTTTTCCCTCCTCTTCCAGTGTTGCTAGCAAACTTTGGTACCCTCTCAGCCATCCGCTTCTTCAGGCGGCAGGTCATCATGGAAGCTCAGCACGGAACATAACAGGACACAGGTCAATTCCATCCAATTTCTGGCGGTCCTTTGGGGATGAGTTGGAAAGGATATCACGGTACTTCTTTGGAGACAGGGAACCAACCTTTGGGGCATCTTGGTCTATCCTGGACTGTTGGACTCACTAGTATAACCCCCCCTCAACTGGTAAGACGGCAAAGAGTTTTGAAAGATAAGATGGAGGCTTTCACAGAAACTGGAGTTTGGTTCCACTGTTAGTGCTAGAAGGAGGTGCCAGAGCAAAACCTTTCTGTCCCTGGCCAATAACTCACCTTGAACTCATGGGAGAAGGAGGGCTATAAATAAATAACCCAGCCCACATCTGGTAGCTAGCTGGGCAGCTGCTCATGAGGTAGACCTGATGGCCAAGAGACAACTGGAATGTACAATCCTTTTTTGGAGAAGAATATTGAAAGGAGACAAGTTTCAGGGATGGTTTACCAAAACAAATCCAGGAGGCACAGGCGTAGGAGATAATGGTGCTGTTGCGGAATTTTAGACTCTTAAGCTTGAATGGTCCATCAGAGCCTCCATCATTTTAGCTGTGATGAATGTATATTGCTTCAAAGGGGTGCATTTGGAGCACGTTCTACAGAAAATTAGGTCTCCCAATTTCTGCCCTGACAGCACCGCTTCGAGAAAGTCTTTCTGAATGAACTGATTCCTTTAATCAAGAGAATATGAAGGTTAGGATGAAGGGTAGAGGCTCACACTGGTAGCTTCCACATATTCTTAAGTGAATGTGGGAAAAGAAGAGTGAAGGAAAAGATGGCTCACCGTATCTGCTGACAGAAGCAACAGGTTGAAAAGGAAGGGAAAAGGTTAGGTTGAAGTAATGTCCTAAACACAACATCCTTTTATCTAGGAGGCATCCAGACATTTTCCATACGAAATAGGAGAGAGAAAGTTGACATTTTTATGTTTTAAAATACCAGCCCATTCACACTGTCCAACCTTTCAGTGTTAAGCCTCCTGTCCTTTTCGCAGTAGGTAATGGGCAAGGGGATTGCTTGGCAGAATCTATAGCCTTGGTTATTACAAAAGACAATAGATTGAGCAGAACTGTTGTATCCTTGGAACATTACAGCAGTGTGTGATTTTCTTAAACTGTTTTGAAGAGTTCAGTGATTGATGTGGAAGGCCACAAATCTCTTCCTGTTGGAGTTACTAAAAATGTTTGCCTTATTAAATGGCCTTGCTTGCTGGGTAGGTGAAAAGTTACCAGTGGAACTATACTGCCTGGTGAAATGTTCTGTGTAACTTTAACATTTGCAAATTCCTATGCCGACAGAAGTTGAGCCAATAAAAGATACCACTACTTGCCTGTGTTGAGGTGGTTATTATTATTATTATTATTATTATTATTATTAACCCCAGTCTTCTAAGGCTTGGAAGAAAGACCGAATAAGCTCTAGTCATCTTCAAGATTCCAACACATGCCCAAAACTGTTTAGTAAATCATCACCATTATGTTTTAAAAAAACGCATTATTGATTTCATCGTGATGCTTAACATTTATGCATATTGTACTTTTGAATGTTGAAAGCACTTCTCATACATTACCTTGCTGCAATGCTTAAAGCAATCTTAAAAGGTAGGTCTCTGTTATTGTCCCCATATTGGAGATGAGGTGGGCCTGAGGTTGGGAGGGTGGTTTGAGTTGCCTAAAGCCATCCTATTATTACCAGGATTTGGATTAGGGATTGGCTCCTTCACAGATGCCATTACTCTGAAATGGCACCTCTATCTTTAGCTGATGTTCCTTCACAGCTTCCTTTGTGCTCCTCTGCCTAGAGTTGGCAATGTAGCTTTGGGCTCTGCTTCTATGCCTTCAATGCAAGGAGGTCAAGGAGCCCTATTCAGCCCAAGGGCCACATTTCCTTTTGACCAACTTTCCATGCCACATGCCAGAGGTTGGTGGGGCCAGAAACAACACATATAAACTTCACCTTTGTGTACTAAACTGGACTCCACACACGCTCTCACAAGCCCCTCTCTGTCTTCCATCCAGGCAAGCAAGAGGCATGATCAGAGTTCAGGGACACATTCCAGGCAGGCAAAAAACATTCAAGGAGGGTGTGGAACAAGACTAATCAGCGATGTGGCTGGAGACAGTGGGAGGCCTTGGGAAAATACTGAGGGTCAAGTAGAGAGATCGGGGGTGGGGGTGGTGCACATTCAACTGCCAGGCCTGAGGTTTGTCACTGCCCCTTTAACTTCTATGCATCAACCAAAAATTCAGCAAGTGAAACGTTAACAAAATCCAAATAGAAAAATAGAAATACGTGTACACAAAAGAAAGTTTACAGCAAACAAAAAAAGTGCCAAATGAACGTGCATGTAAATGTTTCCTGGTAAAGGAAACTTTTTTCAAATCATGCTATGCTTTGGCTGCCATCTCTCATCTCTCACTCGGGTAACTTTGTAATTTTACAACGGTGACCGTTTAGGACTCTGCAGCTTACTAGCGACTCCTGTGGATATTACCACTATCAGAGGAAGATAGGGGCGGGGGGAACACACCGCCCCTGGCAGCACGATCCCAGTGGGGTGCCATCGTGGCTGCACCCCTCCTGTGCTGGGCGCCCCGCCCCCACAGGATGCGCGCCAGCCACGGCCCTGCCTGCTCTCCACCTCCCCGGTGCCGGAGCATGAAGCTCTGCCACCAGATGTTACACATACATTTAGGCTCTATGTACACATGTACAAGTGGTCATCAGAAAATCAGTTCATGCACATTCCTGCCTAAAATCCATACATGGGTAGGCCTGAGTAAATCTGGAGAGGCAACTTTGCATTCACTAGATAAACACATGGTTGAGTGAACTATTGACTGACTTGGTTCACCTGCCGTGGTAAGCAAAGTATGACTTGTCGTGACCACATGAATGTGCTGGATTTCAAAAAGGAGCTTTACATCTTCTGTGCTCCTCCCTGGGCTTTTTAGGTTAGTAGAGAATGAAAGCTAAGGCAAGGTTTTACTTAGTGTGTTGCAGTGAAGGCTGCTATATTTGGGCAATTGGGGCACTGCCCCACCAACCTTAGTTTGCCCTCAGCCAGCCTCCATCTGTCTGCCTTCCTACTTGCATCCAATCCAGTGGGTGGAACTGGATGCCCAGTCTTGAAGGACACTGACAAACTGGAACGTGTCCAGAGGAGGGCAACCAAAATGGTCAAAGGCCTGGAAACGATGCCTTATGAGGAACGGCTAAGGGAGCTGGGCATCTTTAGCCTGGAGAAGAGGAGGTTAAGGGGTGATATGATAGCCATGTTCAAATATATAAAAGGATGTCACATAGAGGAGGGAGAAAGGTTGTTTTCTGCTGCTCCAGAGAAGCGGACACGGAGCAATGGATGCAAACTACAAGAAAGAAGATTCCACCTAAACATTAGGAAGAACTTCCTGACAGTAAGAGCTGTTCGACAGTGGAATTTGCTGCCAAGGAGTGTGGTGGAGTCTCCTTCTTTGGAGGTCTTTAAGCAGAGGCTTGACAACCATATGTCAGGAGTGCTCTGATGGTGTTTCCTGCTTGGCAGGGGGTTAGACTCGATGGCCCTTGTGGTCTCTTCCAACTCTATGATTCTATGATTCTTCTTTTTCCTTAGTCTCAATGTTGCCCCTTGCAGAACTCAGCAGGGAGGAGGGGGATGGGAGCAAAACTAGAATTAGTTGGCTCAGCCTCTGATTGGCTCTGGCTCCTCCTGTCATTGGCTCTGGTACCCCCTACAGTTGGGGTCCCTGCCTTCTGCCCTACCAATCTCAACAGGCACCAGTAGCACTGGCATTATGGCAGAAAGAAGCTTGTATCTCTGCCTCAGCCTCTGCCTAAAGTGAGATTGCTACAGACACCTGGAATTACTCCAGTTTCTTTTTGCAACTGGGCCCTCCAGGGTGGGGAGGCAGCAGAGGGCGTCCAACGCAGCCCGCTGCATCAGGAAGACAGAGCCAAGGCTGTCTTCATGGAGATCTTATCCGAATGGCATCGTTTAGTTAGCATGATTGCTGCTTTGTTCTCAAAGGGGAAGTGAAGGCGAGCTAAGTATTGCTATCATCAGAGGCGAGGCAGCAGCCGCCCTCCTCGTGAGCAGATCCAGATGAAATGTGGGCCCCTGGGAAAAATGAGTGAGCGGAGTATCAGAAACCACAGCCAAAAAATGGGAGATTAAAAACCCGGGAGTTTCTGCTTGGCTTGTTGGAGCAGCAGCTATAGCTTTTCTTCTTTATCTCCCTCGACCTTCCAAAGAAGGGTTGGCAATTCTCTGGCATTTCAGAGTTTTAAATCTCTGTATCTGGAAGGGAAGAAGTAAAAAATATTGGACCCAAAATAGATGAAAAGTTAATTGTGTACGGACGCAATCAGTGTGGCTGTTTTATGTTATGAACATAGCAGCCAGGGGGGAGCCTGAGCAGTCCCAGAACCACGAGGAGTGCTTAACACCTCATCCTCTACCACAATAAGAGGGCCCATGGCTCAGTGGCAGTGATCCCTGCTTCAATCCAACTCCAGGTATGACTGTGAATGTCTCCCATCTGAAACCCTGGAGAACCTCTGCCAACCAGTGCCTATAGAGCTAGATGGGCCAATGATCTAATTAAGTATAAGGCAGCTTTTATTGTCCCTGTGCCTTAAGGGAAGGGACGTAGTTCAGTGGTAGAGCATATGGTTTGCATGCAGAAGGTCCCATGTTCAATCCGCAGCAGCCCCAGGCCGGATTGGGAATGCTCTCTGTCTGAAAGACTGGAGAGCCACTGCCAGTCAATACCAAGCTAAATGGGTCTATTTAAGGCAGCTATGTTCCTAAATCTTCTCCCTGGAGCTGCTATTTGCATTTTAAGGGAAATGCCCATTGCCTTGAAAAGGGTTGTGGCTTGGCATTTGCGTCTTTTTCATCCCAACAGGCTCCACCCCTGACCCACCAAGTGCCATTGTCACCAGATGTCACTAGCCTCCACTGTTACCTCACTAGGCTCCACCCCTTGATCTGCTGAGAACCCCCCCCCCCCATGTGCATATGGTCTGAAAGAGCTTCTAGTGTGGAGGGCTGTTCTTCCAGGCACATAACAGTCCCAGCACAATCACTAGCCGCATCTCCCCCCCCCCCCCCAAAAAAAAAATGGACTGAAGAGGTAGGGCAGGGATGAGGAACTTTAGATGTGGGTGGGCCAAATGTTCCCATCCAGAACTATCTACCTGGCCCTTGGGATCTTCCCCAAGCCACAGCCCTCAATAGTTCTGCTTCGAACCCTTCCATAGTCTTTCTTCCCTGGCTTGAAATATGTCCTTGAACTCTCATCATGCCTCGTGTTTGTCTGGATGTAGGATGGAGAAGGGTACATGTTCAGTGTGTGTAGAGATTCACTTTCGTTGCTCCACCAACTTTTGCCTCTGTGTCCACTCACCATGGCCATCTGCCCCCTCCCCCCTAAAAGTTGTAACAAAAAGGAATGTGACCCTTGAGCTAATAAAATAAAATAAATTCTCCATCTCCCGAGCTACAGCTTTGCTGCTAGCTTCAGCTTGTTTCCATTTCGGTACTTAAGCACTGACAAGAGCTTGTTCCTGCTGCACCAGCAATGACCTTGATGAGTTTATCGAAAGCCTTTCCCCCCCTGTGCTAAGCCTGCCAAGATGAGTGCAATTGGCCGGCATTTAGAGACCGTTGTCAAGGGGGTATTGGGCTGCCCTACACAGCCTCTGCCCTCACCCAGCATCTGACGTGCGTTACTGCCAAGCAAATGAAAAAGTCAGACAGGTGCTTTTTCAGTCAACATTGTCTCCAAGTTTCAGCTCGCAGACCATGCCAGCAACCTCTTCTGCAAAGAGCCCCTGAAATGTAATGCTGAAGGTTGGTGATATGCAAAGAGCCACCAGGACACTTCCTGTCTATGGATTAACTATATATATGCGTTCAAGCTGAAATTAACATGATGCATGTAAAAAAGGAAGCCTTTTAAGTGGAGGTTAAAAAAAATTTAAAATCCTAGGGTGATTCCAGACAACCTGTTTACTGAGAATTCATCCTTATTTGTTTGTAGGGAAGTTAGACAATGTTGGCTATTTAGTGAGTGTTCGTTCTGATTTGTTTGCAGGGATGTAAGATGAAGTTGTGCCAAAGCAAGTACCATTCCCCCACTTTGCCATGCCTTCCCCCATTACTTTCCTTATGGCAAAAAGTCTGTTCTATTGCACAAAGAAGGTTGATGCATAAGAGCAGCTCCAAAGCATCTCTAATTGCACAACCTAAATTTGCCAGTATGGGATTGAATCCCACTAAAAAAACCACACTAATAGTTCAGAAGTCCTCCCCCACAATTTGTTTCTGTATTGGCCTTGCGGACATTTTTTTTTGGGGGGGGGGTTATGCTTTCATTTTTGATGTTTTTATGGATGCTTTATGGGAAACAATTCATAAACAATATGAAGAATGAAGCAAACCCTGGGTCTCTCCCTTTCTGAATTTTGGAGGTTAAATCCTCATCTGTTTAGGGGTGGGGTGGAGGTGTCAGTTCATTTGTGACTTGCAAAGGCAAAGCTGCAAATACCACTTCAGCAAATGTGGGAGGTGTTTCAATGTGTTTGCGGTGCTAACACAGCGTACTGGCAAAGCTGAGATGTGTTTCTTAAGAACCATTGCTTCAGTGGCAGAGCCTACTTTGCATGCAGAAGGATCCAGGTTCAATCTGCAGTGGCATCTCCCAGGTAGAGCTGGGAAAGACCCCTGCCTGATACCCTGGAGAGCTGCTGCCAGTCAGTGTAGACCAGGCTTCCTCAACCTTGGCCCTCCAGATGTTTTGAGACTACAATTCCCATCATCTCTGACCACTGGTCCTGCTAGCTAGGGTTGTAGGCCAAAAACATCTGGAGGGCTGAGGTTAAGGAAGCCTGGTGTAGACAATACTGAGGCAATATCATTAGCCCAATTCAGCTTAAGGCAGCTTCTGTTTTCCTGTGTCTTAAGGGAAGGGCCATGGCTCTCTGCTGGAGCAACCCATCTAACATACAAAAGGTCTCAAGCTAAGGGCACCTCTGACAGCATGTCTGGGGAGAGGCTGATCACTCAGTGGCAGAGCACATGACTTGCCCAAATCTAGCCTTCTTCAGGATATGCTATATTTCGCTGACCACCTATCCACAATACACATTTAAAGTGCATGGTTATTCCCCAAAGAATCCTAGAAACTGCAGTTTAACTCTCACATAGCTGCAATTCCTAGTGCCCATAACAAACTATAGTTCCCAGGATTCCTGGGGGGGGGGGGAGGCATGTGTGTTAAATGTGGCTGCGACCTATACATAGGCATAGCCCGGAGGGGGAGGCAGAGGGCAGCTGCAGCCCCTAAATCAAATAAATAAATTTTAAAAAATGCTTAACTGACTGAGGTTCTGTCCCCCCACAACATGAAGCCTGCCCCCCACAACATGAAATCTGGCTATGCCCATGGACCTATATGAAGCAATTCCCTCATCCCACCCTGGAAGCACCAACTTCTGTGATCTCCCAGCTATTGTCTGAAGGAGGCCAGGCCAAACACAGGCTCGCTACCTCAGAAGTACAGTGTTACCTCAGGTTAAGAACTTAATTCTTTCCAGAGGTCCGTTCTTAACCTGAAACCGTTCTTAAGCTGAAGCACTACTTTAGCTAATGGGGCCTCCCGCTGCTGCTGCGCCGCCAGCATGATTTTTGTTCTCATCCTGAGGTAAAGTTCTTAACCTGAGATACTATTTCTGGGTTAGTGGAGTCTGTAACCTGAAGCGTCTGTAACCCAAGGTACCACTGTATGGACCACCAATGGAAAACCAATGACTTCCAGAGCTAGAACACAGCAGTCCTGACCCCCATAGAGTCAGGTTCATTCACTTCATTTCATTTGACTCCCTGTAATATCCTCTCTCTGTCTCTCCCCAGAATTCAAAAGCCACAGGTATAACTAGCTGTTTGAGGCTGGCTCCTGGAACTGTGAAATTTTCAGGTGTCCAACTGTTCTCTTAAGTAGCTGGGTCTTAAACTGATGCTCTGCTTATATTTGGGGAGAAAGCCAGAAAAAGCTCTTCCTTTAGTGGCTGCCTGGCTCTGCTTCCCATTTAGTTGCCCTGCCCATCACCCCACCAGCTCCTGTATTCACTCACCACCACAGAGAGCTACACACCCCTGTGTTTGTCACACAACCACCTTTGCCTGAAGGGAAGTGTGTGGGTTTTAAAAAATGTGCTTGGGAAGCAGAAACCCTAGTTGAGAGTAGAAGTAGGGGAAAGGGTGACCCTGGTGCATACATAGATCTTAGGATTGGGTTGCCAATCCAAAACTGGGTACCTAATTGGTGCTTCCATAAGCCACTTTTTTTGGGGGGGGGCAGAACTAGCAAAATGCCTGTAGTTACGGTGGAAGGGCTCATAAATTGCAAGAACCTCAAGTTGCAGTCTGCTTAGGTAAAGGTAAAGGGACCCCTGACTGTTAAGTCCAGTCATGGATTGACTCTGGGGTTGCGGTGCTCATCTCGTTTTACTGGCCGAGGGAGCCGGCATACAGCTTCCGGGTCATGTGGCCAGCATGACTAAGCTGCTTCTGGCGAACCAGAGCAGCGCACAGAAACAGTTTGCCTTCCCACCAGAGTGGTACCTATTTATCTACTTGCACTTTGACGTGCTTTCAAACTGCTAGGTTGGCAGGAGCAGGGACTGAACAATGGGAGCTCACCCCGTTGTGGGGATTTGAACCACCGGCCTTCTGATCAGCAAGCCCTAAGTCTCTGTGGTTTAGACCACAGCACCACCCGCGTCCCTTGCAGTCTGTTTACTGTGCTCCATAGAACTCCAGGGCAACAGCTGGGAATTGAGCAGATCCTCATCTGCATAGCCACACCCATTCCTTTGGATAGCAATTTCCTTTGTTTCCAGGATGGGAGCAGCAAGTGCTGTGTTTCTTACATAGCCAGAACAGCACCACCCATGCAGAAGAGAAAGGTAGCACTGAGCATGGGAGATTCCCAGGTTTGCAGGTGTACAAAATTAAAAATGTATTTTTGGGGGAGGGGGGGTCCTTTAAAAAAAAAAAAAGACACACCTCTCAAATAATAGCCCAATGGAGAAATGAACTAGGGAACATGAGATGTTGACCTGTGTGTGTGTGTGTGTGTGCGCGCGCGCGCACTTCACACTTCAAAATTTGGCTGCAGATCCCACTGTACTACTGTATTAACATCAAGGGCACTGAAGTTTGAATACACGCTCCTGCAAGATGTACCATATTTATTCGAATCTAATGCTCACCCTTTTTTGGCTGAATTACATGGTGAAAATTAAGGTGTGTTAGATTTGATGGCGCATTAGACTTGAGTAAATACAGTATTTTACAGCCTGTGCCTGAGATCTGTCTCCACCCTTCAAAAAGCTAGATTGCAGGAGTGATAGTAATCTAAAACTAGGTGACCTGGAAACACAATCCCAGCATATTAGGTTTCCCCAGCAAGTCAGTGCACCTTTGATTTCTGGGGAAATCAATTGCCTCACCTGTACTTATTTGTATAGGAGATGTGAGAGATGGAACTCAAACCAGTTCTAATGATGTCATGCCATAAATTTAGGCCTCTACTGCAGGTGTGAGTTGAATTGGGAAGTACTGTACTTTGAGATTCAACATGGGTTTGAAATGTTTTAGCATATACCATAAGGTCCTTTAATGCTGCCAGTCTAGGGGCGAAGACTTATCATCTTCATCATAAAATTGGTACCACTGCTCATAGTCACCAATAGTCTCATTCTCCATGAAATCAAGTTAAATTAAGGAGCAAAAAGCTATGAACTGTTACATATATTAACTTTATTAGCAGTATGGTCTTCCAAGAAAGTGTCAAGAGAACTGTACAGCATGTAAAATCCATTACATTTGCAACTTTGCTACAATACCTCGCCCCTCCTTATACACACACGCACACATATACAAACACACAAACGCACCCTCTCCACAAAATCTTTGAAAATGGGTCTAATGCAGCTGTGGTCTGAGCCCTGAACGTTTTGACACCCACCGTCTTTTTACGAGCTCCTACTTCTGCTTTGTAAAATAATATTTTTTTAAAAAAAATCCTTCTACTCTCACTGGGTCTAAAGCTACCCCTTTCTTGAAAATTAAAAAAAGAGAGACCTGCGGTTTCAAATACTGTACAGAAACAAGCATCCCCAAGTTGGTGTAACTCTGGACCAGCTGGAAAGATGCAAGGCAGTTCCAGGAGCACTCTACAGAGTTTTGTCAACAATCACACAATTGAATAGCATTTCTTCCTCCCGCTTCTCCCACTGCCCCAAGGCACCCGTGTTTACATATTAAATAAAACATCAAACAAACAAAAACTACATGTAAACTTCACTGGTTGCCATCTGTTTAAAGTAATATTTATTTTTATTTATTTATATAAAAAGTTCAAGTAAAGAAGACACACCAGGCCCTTTCCTGATGTGGTACCACCACAACATAATAAATCATCCAGTGAGGTTTTAATTGTTAAGAGTGCTGGATCAAAGTCTGGGAGCTCCAGGATCAAATCCTCACTCAGTCACAAAGGCCACTGAAACTCAGGATTGCTAGGACAATGAAAGGAGGGGCTAGGCATGGCATGCCTTGAACTCCCTGAAGGAACAGTGGGGTATAAATGCAATTTATAATAAATAATAATATAAGCAGACTTGACCTAATTGGTTGCAGGTCCCTGCTGTGGGTTTCAGAATTTGGAACCCGAAGATTTGTGGCCTTGCAGAGCTTGCCTGTCCCACCAAGTTGGTACTGGAGCCTGGGATGAATGATAAATGCAAGCCCACACCAGCTCCTTTGGATGCAAAAGCACTCTTTTCTAAAGCAAGGATGGGGAACTGCTTGGACTGTCCAAATGCTGTTGGGCAAACAGAACTCCCAGTGATCTCAACATCACCAGGAAGGCCAGAGTGGTCCCCCATCGCTGCTCAACACACGGCTCCTCCCCGAGGCTCCAGGGGGCCACGCCAGGCCCAGCAAACCTCTCAACTGAGTACCAGAGCACCCGCCTTCTCAGTTCCTCTCCCTGCATGACCACTGTGACTATCTGCCTCAGTGCTGGCACTGGTGGTCCAGACATGAGCACCACCTTTTATTCTGAAATTTGCTCACTTGCAGTGCTGCAAAAACCAAGAGGTCCTGGCACAACGCTGCAAGCTGCAGGCACACAGGAGGTGCAGCACCCAGCAATGAACTGTGTAACATTTGAACAGGGCATATTCACCTGGGCATTGGATGGGCGTCTTCCACCCACATGGGTCTTAGGCAGGCAAGAACTAGCTCTGCCTCTTCTTTCCCAGGTGGCTGTTGCGAATGAAGCACATTCTGCACATGATCAAGGGAGGCACAGCCTCCTTGCTTATTGTGGAACATGCTATTCCAAAAAGGCAGAGGTCTGGGTTTCCCTGGTAAGCACTAAAGCACCAGGAGGATAGGAAGTGGCTGTCAGTACCATTCCCTGATGCACACATCTGCCGGTGTTGCAGTTTAACATTTTCAATTATATATACCCATCAGCACACCTTCATTTTAGACTAAGCATTTCCCTTGTTTTCATAATACTTCTCTTGCCACATCCCCCTCCCCCTCCAAAAAATTGTCGTAGCTAGCAAGTGACTTTTCTTCTTCCTCTTCTTGCATAAAATGGCAAGATTCGTTGGTCAGATGCAAAAATGTGGGCTTCGGTCTCCACCAGCTGCAACAATGAGGAGTGCAGGGCCGATGTTTTTTATTATTATTATTCTTTTCTTCATAGCCATTACCAAGAGTCCAGTGTCCCAACTGCAAGTCCACAAATGCAGGCACAGTGGATTGATGGGGGGGGGTGGAATGCTCTCACTGAAAGCCCAGGCTCCTTTTCCAGACCTGTTTCTCATAGCACCACAACAGGAAGTGAAGGAACAAATCAAAGCATAAAAGTGCGCCTACAAGTAACAGGAAGGGCCACTGCCTTCTCTAGGATACAAAAACTTCTTACTTCCAGAGGAGCATTTTGTTTCTTTTTTTAAAAAAAAGAGGAGCCTGGTTAGCCTTGAGCTCAATTTTCCAATCCTTATACTGCCCCAGCAACAAAAGCAAGAGGAGCAGAGGAGAGGCAGGCAGCCATGTTTCTTTCTGAAGCTCTTTGTTGCTGCTCTCAGTGCTTCATATCACCCCCACCCGCTTTTAAGCAGTGGTAGGTCTCAAGTCCTCTCCTCCCCCCTTTCAGCAATGGTAGATCTCGTTGTCAGAGACTGGCACTGTCCGTCGGAAACCCGAGCCCTTCGCCTCTGTCTCCCATATGTTGTCGTAACTGAAGTCGCTCTGGAAACTCTGGAGTTCGGCATAATCGTGGTAGGCAGAGTCGAGGCGCTCTCGTCCGCTGTCGGGCAGGTCGTACGTTCTGAGGCTTTCATCTACAGAGGCAGTGGATAAATTGAGGCACAGGAATTAGACATAATATCTAGACATAAACACGGGGAGCTGCTTATTAAGGAGTAAAGTAAAGGTGACGGGACTCCTGACCATTAGGTCCAGTCGTGGCCGACTCTGAGGTGCAGCGCTCATCTCGCTTTACTGGCCAAGGGAGCCTGTTTACAGCTTCCAGGTCATGTGGCCAGCATGACTACCAGAGCAGCGCACGGAAACACCGTTTACCTTCCCACCGGAGCTGTACCTATTTATCTACTTGCACTTTGACGTGCTTTTGAACTGCTAGGTTGGCAGGAGCAGGGACCGAACAACGGGAGCTCACCCCGTTGCGGGGATTCGAACGGCCAACCTTCTGAACGGCAAGCCCTAGGCTCTGCGGTTTAACCCACAGTTAAACCTGCATGCAAATGCACCTATTTGAGGCCCAAGCTGGGAATCGGAAACCTTGTCCTCTGGCCTGACATTAGCAAATGTTTGACTGACAGATACAGATCCCACAATTGTGTAATTCCCTCCCGAGAGATGCACCAAGCTGCCTCCTCCTTTTGGTTTTCTCTGAAAACCTTTCTACTCTGTGGAATCTTTTTAGGACTGACTGGTGCGTGGCCCTTTTTCTTAAACCCAACCAAACTATATTGTTTTGTTTATTTGCAAGGATTTCTACGCCACCATCACCACGAGAAAATTGTCACAGCAAGATGCACAGTAAGATTACATTCATAAAACAAAATATAGTAAAATAAAATAAAAAATCAGTAGATCAGCTTAAAACATTAAACATAGCAGAGATCACCCTTTAGGTAAAACCTGCGTGTAAATAGGTGAGTTTTAAGCAGGGGCCTAAATAGCCACTCTGAACTTGGCCACACTTCTGCTTGTCCCTTGACTAAAAAGCACAGGTTGTTTTGAGTGATTTTCCACTTATCCCATGTTTTCTTGGCACAGGTCCAAGCAGTTTTGCCTTTGCCCCACTGCTTTCGCCCATAAAACCCACTTTTTAGCATTAAAGTGGAACAACTGGCAAACTTGGAAAACCTGATTGTGGTTTGTTCTGATTTAGTGCTAAACCATAGGTTTTCCTGGGGGAAAGCAGCAGGGCAAATGGAAGTGTGGATGAGGCTTGTGTCTGGCCATCGGAACTCTCCCCATGACACTCAACCTCGAGCCACACCCCCTTGCCACAAGCCACACCTCTTCCTGGCCTTGCTTCACACCCTGTGTGCTTTTGTCTGGCCTGAATGTTACCTTGAGCTCCAAAAATTGCCTCTTATGCATAGAAACCATATGGCTTGTTTGTTGCTCTGCTACCTTGCTCCTTCTGCCCTCCCATCACTGGCATGTGGCTCACATGGTTGCCCAGGTGGGAATGCGGTCCTCGGGAGGGGAAAAAGTTCCCCACACCAATGTATTCTTTTTTTTAGAGTACTTGGCGCTGGGATTGTATTGTGAGACAGCCCAAGAAACCTGGGACTCACCTGAATGCAGCAAGGAAGTTGTCAGAAATTCATCCCGTGATAAGGTGCTCTGAATGGTGGAGGGAGAAGAGAGGAGAAACAAAGTTGGTGTTAGCAATGTCACTTAAAAAATGCAGATGGAGTCCAGAGAGAAAATAAATCTTAGTAACCTGTAACCCAGGAGTTAGCAAAACCCAAACACACTAAAGCAGGTGTGTGGGAATCTCTGGCCCTCCAGATTTTGCTGAACTACAACTCCCATCAGCCCCAGCTATCATAGCCAAAAACCAAGGATGATGGGAGTTGTGGTTCAGCAACATCTGGAAGGCCACAGCTTCCCCACACCTGCACTAAGGAGTACTCCCCTTTAGACTGTACTCACTGAGGTCAAACAATCGGTGTCTGGAGAAGGCATCGCTGAGAAATTAAAAATGGACCCAGGCATGTTGCATCTCTTTTGAGGTGTTTGCTCTTGCCAATGGTTGTCAGGCAGAGGTTGGGAGTTCTTCTTCTGCACCAGAGGATTATGGGAGACAGGGACAGACACAGGTATGGCTGGGTAGCCATTCTGCTGCTCCAAGGAGCTCTTTCCATGGTGTTTCATGAACTTCAAAGGAAAAGGAAACACGGCTATATTTAGCTGGTTATTCCAAGGAGATTCTGTCTCACTCTACCTCTCATGAAGCTTTGTTTAAGGTACTGGTGGGAAACCTGTGGCCCTCCAGATGCAGTTGGAATTAATCTCAAGAAAACTTCGAGAAAAGTTACTAACACAGAAAAGCGAGGGGATGGCTCTTCTACAAATAAATACTTATTTAAGCTCAAAGGAGCTTGTACTTATTTCAATTTATGTCACACTGGTGGCTTTCCCCTCACAGCACACAATTTGGGGGTTCCTTTGTTAAACTTTGGGGCACCTTTTCAAGGGATCTACTGTCAACTTAACGTGCATAATACCTCTTCAAGGAAGTTGGGGTCTCCTGCTCTGTGCGAAGAAGGGGAATTTGGTGTATAAGGGTCAGCGTACATAGGGGAGGAAGGCAGAGGCACGTTCTCCAGGTTAGTGGGAGCTGTGCAAGTTCCTCTTCGCAAGTTCCATGGTGGCAGCTACAGGAAGAGAAAAGAAGGTTAATGAATGTGATGCCTCACTGCTTGAGGAGAAATTGGTTCCAGGGAAAGGTTAGTGCAGGAGTCAGCAAACTTTTTCAGTAGGGGGCCGGTCCACTGTCCCTCAAACCTTGTGAGGAGCTTGACTATATTTTGATAAAAATAATGAACAAATTCCTATGCCCCACAAATAACCCAGAGATGCATTTTAAATAAAAGGACACGTTCTATTCATGTAAAAACACGCTGATTCCCAGACCGTCCGTGGGCTGGATTTAGAAGACAATTGGGCCGCATCCGGCCCCCGGGCCTTAGTTTGTCTACCCATGGGTTAGTGTACCTACAACATCATATGCAATGCAGTGCATGCAGGGAATTATGATGTAAGCACTGGAACATGGGAAGAAGCTGTATAAAATTACTACTGGTACTTGAAGGGGAGAGTCTCAGGCCTGAGAGTTGAATTAGACTTGTAAGTCACTTGTCACCTGAAAGTCTCCAAGTGACTTACAATGCATTTAAAACATAAATATAAATGTATCATGCCATAACAACAGAACAAAACAACCCACGTAACAGAGAAAGGAAGTGTTGGAAGCACACCGCTAACAAAACAACATCATAATAGTTTATTCAAAGGCCTGGGGCAAAAAGTTTTGTCTTTCCCTGGGGCTGAGAAGATGTCAAAGAAGGCATCAGGTGGACCTCACTGTGGACAGCATTCCACAGACAGGCACAACGGTAAAGCCCTCTCCCTTATCACACCTCTGAGCCTCCCTTGAACTAGACTTAGTTCCTTTTTAAAAATGGACTTCCCAACCTCTGATTTATACTAGCAGCAGTTCCCCAGGTTTTCAGGCAGACATCTTTCCCAGCCCTGCCTGGACCTCGG